>NC_135480.1:175264551-175941694 GCF_052094955.1 Ictidomys tridecemlineatus
GCCAATAACCCCAGCTAAGGTCTCAGCTATCAGCCAGAATCAATCACCAGATGTGAGTGAATGAGACTTCAGATGATTCAACCCGAAGTTTTCAAGCCTTCAGCTGAGACCCAGACATCATGGAGCAGAGACAAGCCATTCTGGCTGTGCCCTGTTGGATATTCCAACCCACAGAAATTGTGAAAGATAATGAATGCTTGTCATTATTTCACTGCAGCTAAGTTTTGGGGGTAATTTGTTCCGCAGCAATAGATAAACTAATACAGAGCCTTAATTAATAGAATTGATGTTCCATGTGAGAGTGCTTTAAGAAGAATAGTAGCATGGGAAATAAGATTGCAGAGTAGGAGGAGAGAATGGGAAATGAGAAAAATGGAGCCAGAAAGTAAAATACCCTAGAAAATTTCCATGAAAGTTTCTTCCTAGTATTAAAAAAGGATTTAAAAAAAAATGAATCCAAAGTACACAGCAGCCATTCATGCTTCTGCTGATCATCAGAGGAGTAAAGGTTATGAGTTTGACAGAATGAAGAAAGAAAAGCTTCTGCTAATAGATTTTGTGAATTCCTCTGATCCCAAAAGGCATTAAGCAGGAATCAAAGGGGAATCAGTGAAACTCTTGAGAAAGCATTTAACTGAGAAGCATTCTCTGTTCAAAATCTGCAGGTTCATTGCCTCTGATAAAGATCAGCCTGTTTAGCCCTGCACTGAGGGGTCTCCTTGCCATTTGTGTTTCCTAGTCCTCTCCTTCATATTCCCAACACTCCAGCAAAACTATACTACTTGGTGTTCTCAAACTTTCCTTCATTTTGCCACCCTTAGGCATTCCCTCATGGGATGGGAGCTCTGGAACAGCAACAATGGTGACAGTGCTCTTCAGGGCCTGTATGCATTCTCACTCAGCCAAGTAGAGAAGCCTCCTGGAGAGAGGCATCAATGGGGAGGCTCTGGGGCCTTGTGATGGTTAATCTTGGTTGTCAATTTGACTGCTTGACTGAATTGAGATGCCTAGAAAATTGATAAAACATACTATGGGGCGTATGATGTCAGAAACAAATGGCATGTGAATCAGTCAACTGAGAAATGTGGATCAAACAAACAAAAATATGTGGGAAGCTCACACCTGCCCACTGGATTCTTCTTGGTCTTGATTTCCGCCCCCCGCCCCCTTTTATTTTTTGTACTGGGGATTGAATCCAGGGGTGCTTAACCACTGAGCTACAACCCCAGCCCTTTTTAATTTTTATTTTGACACAAGGTCTTGTTAATTACCCAGGCTGGCCTTGATATCCTGCCTCAGCCTCAAGAAATACTGGAATTACAGGCATGTGCCACTGCACCTAGCTCCACATAATGTTTTTGAGATTCATCTGTGCTTTTATGTGCAATAAATATTTGTTTCTTTCTTACTTTCTATTTTTTGATACCAGGGATTGAACCCAGAGGCACTTAACCACTGAGCCATTTTCCTAGCCCTTTTTTATTTTTAATTTTGATACTGTGTCTTGCTAAGTAGGGCCTTACTAAATTGCTGAGACTGACCTTGAACTTGTGATCTTCCTACCTCAGTCTCCTGAGCCTCTAGGGTTACAGGCATGTGCCACTATGCCCAGCTATTTCTTTTTATTGCTGAGTAGTATTCCTTTGTTTATAAAACTATTTGCTTATCCATTCTACTGTTGATGGGCATTGGATTTGTTTCAAGTTTAGAACTACTATAAATAAAGCTATATGAACATTCTTTTTTAAAAAAAGTTTTTGTAGTTGTAGATGGACAGCATGCCTTTATTTTGTTTGTTTTTATGAGGTGCTAAGGATCAAACCCAGTGCCTCACACATGCTAGACAAGCACTCTGCCACTGAACTACATCCCAGCCCCTATATGAACATATGAACATTCTTAAACAATGGTAATGGAAATATGTCTTTACTAGAAGTAGAATTGGTGGATCATTGAATAAGTACATGTTTAACTGTGCAAGAAACTGCTATAAACAGTGTATCTAAGTAGTTGTGTTATTTCTTGCTTTCACCAACAGTGTATGAGAGTTCCAGATGCTCTACCCTTACCAATGTTTGTTAGTTTTTTGGTATTGTCAGTGGGTGTGAAGTCATATCTCATGATTTTAATATGCATTTCCCTGAGATATTGAGAACCTTTTCTCAAGATGTTTATTCATATATCTTATTTTATGAACTGTCTTTTTCTTGGGCGGTGTTGGGGATTGAACCCAGGACCTCATATGTGCCAGGCAAGCACTCTACCACTGAGCTACATTTCCAGCCCACATTCACTTATTTATTTTGAGTCAGGGTTTTACTAAGTTGCCCAGATTGGCCTAGCACTTGTGATCCTCCTGTTTCAGCCTCCTGAATAACTGGGATTATAGGTAAGTGCCACTGCGCCTGACTGTCTTTCTATGTTTAAAACTGACTTACCTACAGACTTCTTTGTTTCAGAGGTTACAGAAAGACTTCAGAAGTCCACCTGGAATTCATCTGGTTCTGGCACATGGGTCAAGACAAAAAGTAAGACCAGGTGCCTATAACACAAGGGACCTGAACCTTCTTAGGGGTTAGACTATAAAAGATTATGAAAGAGTTGCAAGTTGTGTTTTTCTTGTTTTTTTGTTTGTTTGTTTGTTTTGTTTTGGCATTGAACGTGATACAATGCACCTGGACAAAGAGCAGAAATCCTGACTATCATAACGTAGTAGTAGTTGGTAATCTTGTATGCAAATAGAAAGTTCTGGCCCTCAGAATCTGATTTAATTGGCAGAAGTACAGTCTGGGCATTTGGAGGTCTAAAAACTTTCTAGATGATTCTAATATGTAGCCAAGGTGGAGAATCACTGACTTAAAGGCATGCAGCCCGGGTTCGATCCTCAGGACCACATACCAACAAAAATGTTGTGTCCGCCAACTAAAAAATAAATATTAAAAATTCTCTCTCTCTCTCTCTCCTCTCTCACTCTCTCTTTAAAAAAAATGAGGATAATAATTACATGAAAATCAAATTTCAGGTCTTTTAAGTAATTTTTTTTTTAGTTCATGTCTTTTATTAACTCATACATATTATTTTTTGAAAATCTTTATTTTTTTTTGTTGTAGTTGGACACAATACCTTTATTTCACTTATTTATTTTTATGTGGTGCTGAGGATTGAACCCAGGATCTCGGACGTGCAAGGCGAGGGCTCTACCGCTGAGCCACAACCCCAGCCCTCATACATATTATTTATCTTCTGGTTTGTTGAAGCAGTAAGTCAGACAACACTTGCCACAATAATGTCTGTCAAAGCGGCTGGCCATAAAAACTCCACAGACATGTTTTTCATTTACTTATTATTTATGACCACTTTTGTAGTCTAATAGTGGAACTGAGTAGTTGTAATAGAAATTGTATGGGCCACAAAACCAGAAATATTTACTGTCTGACTTTATGGAAAAGGTTTGTTGATACTTGGTTTAGATAAAGATTCTCTGAATGGAGAAGGGGAAGAATTAAGAAATCGAGGCACAATTAAACATTATGGCTCTTTTACAAAGAATGAGCCCTGTGCTCCCCACTTTCCCACTAACCTAGGATCTGAGGGAGAAGGCATAGATGGTAATAAAGAATAGAACTTCCAGGGCTGGGGTGTTGCTCAGTGGCAGAGCATGTGTATAGTATGCATGAGACCCTGGGTTCAAGTTCTCCAGCATCAAACCCTGCCTTCCACCCAGAAACCAAACCAAACAAACAAATAAACAAAAAAGCCTTCCAATTTGTTTGGGTAACCTGAATATAGAGGGGTGATCCTCTTTCTGATTAAAGGAGTGTATCCACGTGGGTGGTCTGGTACAAAGTACAGCCATGGGAGTGATCAGAAGAATTTCATAAGGCTGAACAAATGGACTTGGCAGTTTTTCTCCAGAATTCTTTTTGTAGCCCCGGTTCTTCCAACTGGAATGGAAGTGCTGGCGCGGAGTCCAGTCTTGGCATGAAAACCACTGTGGATCATGTGCCTTTAAGTTGAAGTTTGCATGAGTATCCTGATTATTAAAAGTCATTCAGTTGTTGAAGGATGTCTAATTGCAAAGTTCACTCAGTCCTTGCTTTGCAGTCTATCTGTCAAAGTTTTCAGGATGATGCAGAATAGGTAGTTGAAATTTGATGTTTAAATTTTTATAATGTGTTGAAAAGTTTGTTTGTATAAAACGAGAATCTTGGTCAGATCTACATTAAGAGAAATTTCCCAAAGAGGAATTATAATATCTTTTAGTTGTTGGTGGACCTTATTTAATTTATTTATTTATACGTAGTGCTGAGAATCAAACCCAGGGCCTCACACATGTGAGGCAAGAGATCTACCACTAAGTCACAAACCCAGGCCAGGAATTATAATTTTTTAAATAAAAAAATAATAGTACTTTAGCTTTCTTTCAGGGGAAATACCTTGAGCCATTTGAAGAATAGTAATTTCTTCAAACCACCCCAAAACTAGTGGGTTAAAAAAAAAAGTATATTATTTTCATGATCCTGTGGATCAGAAATTAAGTCCATGTGTTGTGCTTCTGTTTCACATGACAATGGCTGATGTCACCATTTACCAGCTTGGTCAGTTCCAGAAATCTTTTTTATTTTTATTTTTTTTGTACCAGAGATTGAACAGGGTTATTTAACCACTGAGCCACATCCCCAACCCTTTTTAGGGTTTTTAAAAACTTTTTTTCATAGTTGTAGATGGACAGCATGCCTTTGTATATTTAATTTTTTATGTAGTGTTAAGGATTGAACCCAGTGCCTCACACATGCTAGGCAAGTGCTCTGCCACTGAGCTACAGCCCCAGCCCTTAAATTTTTTATTTTGCGATAGGTATGTTGCTAAGTTGCTTAGGGCCTCTCTAAGTTGCTGAGGCTGGCTTTGAACTTGTGAACCTCCTGCCTCAGCCTTGCTCTGCTGGGATGGCAGGCATACACCGCTGTTCCAATCCTGGTTATTTAGCTTCATGTCTGGGTCATGTTAGTTGTAAAGTTTCAAGATCCTGAGAGTGAATTAATTCAAGAGATAATCATCTCCTGAATGAGGTAAGACTTAAGATCCAGAGCTGCCTTACTTTCCCAGCAGAATGTCAGTAGAATTCAGAGGGGGAGTAAAAGTGACCAAGGCCTAATGAGACATATTATAAGAAATGGTTACAGACATATAAAAGACTAAAATTGAATTCTATAAAAACAAGCCACAGATGCCTGGGACACATTTCAACTTCTAGCAATATGGTGTAGTGATAGAAAGAGAATGGGATTTGGAGCTAAAAGTCCTCATTTTGACTTCTGGCTTTTGTACTTAAAAGATATGGAATCAAAGTCAAGTGTAGCTGGGCATAGTGCTGCACGCCTGTAACCCCAGCAGCTCCCGAGGCTGATACAGGAGGATTGTGAGTTCAAAGCTAGCCTCAGCAATGGTGAGGTACTAAGCAACTCAGTGGACCCTGTTTCTAAATAAAATACAAAATAGGGCCTGGGATGTGGCTCAGTGGTCAAATTCCCCTGAGTTCAATCCCCAGTACAAAAAAAAAAAAAAAAAAAGAAGAAATCAAGTGTAGTGGCACATGCCTGTAATACCATCTACACAGGAGGCTGAGGCAGGAGGATTTCAAATTTGAGCAACCTTAGCAATTTAGCTAGACCCTGTCAAGGAAGAAAGAAAGAAGAGTTGGGGATATAGCTCAGGGGCAGAGTGCCTTCCTAATAAACTAAAGGCCATGGATTCAATTCTCAGAACTACAAATAAATAAATAAAATATAATTAAAAAAGAGGTATGGGGTCTTTGAGTCATTTGATCTTCCTAGACTTCAGTTTACTCTCCTTGAAATCTATAACAGAAGATACTTTGGAGGCTTTTTGTAAAGATTAAATATGTTGATATGTGCTGTATTTTAAACCACAACACACTGCAACTATGATACAATTATTGACAAGAAAACTAGAAATATTTGCTATCTGGGCAGCCTCTAACTCATCCCAACCAATTTTTTAAAAAAATATGTTTTCAGTTATACATGAGCACAATATCTTTATTTGGTTTATTTATTTGTATGTGGTGCTGAGGATCGAACCCAGTGCCTCACATATGCAAGGCAAGCGCTCTGTCACTGAGCCACAACCCCAACACCCAACCAATATTTGATGAGCATTTTTATGCAATATTTTTTTTAAAGAGAGAGAATTTTTTTAATATTTATTTTTTTTTTAGTTTCCAGTGGACACAAAATCTTTATTTTTTTTGTTTTATGTGGTGCTGAGGATCGAACCCAGTGCCCCGTGCATGCCAGGTAAGCGCATTACCGCTTGAGCCACATCCCGAGCCCTTTATGCAATATTTATTGTATAAACTCAATTTTTAAAAAATATTTTTTTAGTTGTAGATGGGCAAATATTTTTATTTATTTATTTTTATGTGGTGCTGAGATTTGAACCCAGTGCCTCACACACGTCAGGCAAGTGATCTACCACTGAGCTACAACCCCAGTCCCCAAAAATTCAATTTTATTATTATATTTTTTAGGACTTATACTTTTTTATTGTGCCAATTTCAAACATGCACAAAAGTGGAAAGAATATGTTGGTACTCTCAAACCTCAGTATGCCTATAGGTCACTCAGGGATCTTGTTAAAATGCAGATTCTGATTCAGCAGGCCTGAAGAGGGGCTTGGAATGCTGCATTTCTCACAAGCTCCCAGATGATACTCAGGCTGCTGGTGTGCTGATAATGAAAGGCAAGGATATGATAAAGTTCCAAGTACCATAATTCAGCTTTGAGAATTATTAACTCTTGACCAGTTTTGTTTCTGTCTCCTTTTTTATTATTATTATTTTTTTTGTACTGGGGTTTGATCTCAGGGGCACTGAACCACTGAGCCACATCCCCAGACCTTTTTTAAATTTTTATTTAGAGACAGGGTCTCACTGAGTTACGTAGGACCTTGCTAAGTTGCTGAGGATGGCTTTGAACTTGTAATCCTCCTGCCTCAGCACCCCCAGCCTCTGAAATTACAAGTGTGCACCATCACACCCAGCTTCTGTCTCCTTCCTTTTTTTTTTTTTTTTTTGGTTCTAGGGATTGAACGCAGGGGTCCAGCAACTTAACCACTGGGCTACATCCCCAGATCTTTTAAAAATATTCCTTGTTTTGAGATAAGGTCTTGCTGAGTGGCTGAAGGTTGCACTGAGGCTGAATTGCTAACGTTGTTCTAGAACTTGGGATCCTTCTGCTTCATCCTTCCCAGTCACTGGCATTGTAAGTGTGGACCACCATGCCTGACTCGTTTCTACTTTATTATCTCTTCTTCTTTCCAGGTTATTTTGAAGTGAGTCTCAGACTTTCTATCATTATCTGTATTTCATTATCTATCTTTTTTAATCTATCTTTTATGTGTGTGTGTGTATTCATATATATATATATATATATATATATATATATATGAATATATTTGGAGGAAGAAGGAGGAGGCACTGCTACATTTCAATCCCTTTTATTTTTAATTTTGAGTCAAGATCTTGATAAGTTGCTTAGGGCCTCGATAAACTTCTGAGGCTGACCTTGAACTTGGAATCCTCCTGCTTCAGCCTTCAGCGTTCCTGGGATTAAAAGCATGCCCACTATGCCCTGTTACCCATAATCTTTTTAAAGGATTCATCTCTCCAAATAGTAGAATCCGTGATTGTGGTATGCTGCCACCAAGTGGTAAAAGTATGCCACAGCCACAGGTTTAAGTAGCAAGACAGCAAAACTGCTGTGAGATCCCAGAGAATAGGACTTGTCTTCTGTCATTGAACCTACCATAAATAGCTTCAGTTCTTAAATATGATACTTCAAAGCTACTCTTTCATTTAAAAAAGTTTTTTGGTAGTTGTAAACGGACAGAATGCTTTTATTTGTTTATTTTTATGTGGTGCTGAGGATCAAACACAGCACCCAACACAAGTGAGGTAAGAGCTTTGCCACTGAGCTACAGTCCTAAACCTCTTTCATTTTTTATTTTTTGTTGTACTGGGGATTGAATCCAGGAATGATTTACTACTGAGCCACATCCCTGTTACAGAAGCTGAATTTTCACATACATACAAGTTATTTATTTATTTATTTATATTTATTGTGGTGCTGAGGATTAAATCCAGTGCCTCCCATGTGCTAGGCAAGCACTGAATCACTGAGCTACAAACCCAGCCCCCAAGTTCTATTTCCTTTTTTTTTCTTTTTTTTTTAACAGAGAGAAGGAGAGAGAGAATTTTTTAATATTTATTTTTCAGTTTTCGGCGGACACAACATCTTTGTTTGTATGGGGTGCTGAGGATCGAACCTGGGCCGCACACATGCCAGGCAAGCGCACTACCGCTTGAGCCACATCCCCAGCCCCAAGTTCTATTTCTTAAAGTTTATTGGGCTTCTCTGTGTATCAAGTTGGGATCAGCCACCCACAAACAGTCTCTGGCTTCCAAATGTTGTAAGGAGAGCAACATTTGGCCGACCAGTAATAAACCTGGGTGGTAAGTGGCCTGCTGCAAGGGTATCTAAAGCTCTATGGTCAGAGAGATGAAGTATGCTTTGTTCTGGGACTCACAACTCAGGCTTTGTGGATTCAGAAGGCCCCAGTTTTTAGGATGCTCACAGCAGTCACTAAACTTCAGTTCATTTCATGAGTGTATCCTTCAAGGGTCATTCACTTCATTTTGGGTGCAATGGTGCATGCCTGTAATCCCAGCTACTGGGGAGAACTGAATGTTGAAGTCAGCCTCAGCAATATAGTGAGAACCTATCTCAAAATAAAAAATAAAAAGGCCTGGGGATGAAGCTCAGTGGAAGAGTGTCCCTGGGTTCAGTTCCCAATTCCACAGGAAAAAAAAAAAAAGAATTCACTTTTTATATATTACAGACAAGCATATTGTTTTTTTTCCTCCATGTAAATTATACAATTTACAGATATTCTATGATTTGCATTTTCCCAATTCATTTAATGATATTACCTAATACTTTTTTTTTTTTTTGGTCCTGGGGATTTAACCCAGAGGTGCTTTATCACTGAGCTACATCCCTAGTCCTTTTTATTTTTTATTTTGAGACAGAGGCTTCCTAAGTTGCTGAGACTGGTCTTGAACTTTTGATCCTCCTATCTCAGCTTCTGGAGTGACTAGAATTACAGGCCTGTGCCACCACACCTGGCTGCCTAATACTTTCATAGCATATGGCAGGTACTAGTGTAAACACTTTGATTTCAGAGCTATGCAGTAACTCATTTTATCCTTACAACAACCCTTTATGGTTTGAACCAGGAAACACCAATGCAGACGCCACTCTCTTTTTTTTTTTTTTTTAAACTGGAGATTGAACTCAGGGGTGCTTTACCATTGAATTACATCCCTAACCCTTTTTATATTTTATTTTGAGGTATGGTCTTGATAAGTTACCTAGGACCTCAGTAAGTTGCTGAGGGTCTCATTAACTCGCTGAGGCTGACCTTGAACTTGTGATCCTCCTGCCTCAGTCCCTGGGTCACTGGGATTACAGATATGTGCCACTAAACCTGGCTATCAAACTCTTTGATATTTGGCAATTTGTTAGTAAAACATGGTATCTTATCAAAGTTTCAGTTTGTATTTCTTTTATTATGGGTGAAGCTGAACATCTTTTTATCATTTTTTTTCTCATCTGATTGTATCTTTTACTTATAGTAATTTTGGGTTAGTTTTCTTATGAATTTAGCTTTCTTATTGATTTGTAGAATCTATATATTAAAGAAACTAGCCCATTATTGATTCATAGTGATAAATATTTCCCAGTTTGTTTGCTTTTGAATTTATTTTGATTTTTTACCATGTTGACTTTTTAAAAAATATTAATTTAGTTTAGTTTAATTAATTAAATATTAATTTAGTTTTAGATGGACACACACTATTTTTATTTATTTTTATGTGGTGCTAAGGATTGAACACATGCAAGACAAGCACTTTACCACCAAGCTGCAGCCTCAGCCCCAGCATGTTGATTTTTTTGTATATATTTTTAGTTGTTGATGGACCTTTATTTTATTCATTTGTTTTTGTATGATGCTGAGGATTGAACTCAGCCCCCATGTTGCTTTTTTATAACTTTATTTTACTTATTTATATTTTTATGAGGTTGGTGTTGAGGATCAAAACTAGTGTGTCACATGTGCTAAGCAAGTGCTCTACTACTGAGCCACAACCCCAGCCCCATGTTTATGTTTTCACATTTTTATATAGTTTATTATTTTTAGATGTAAAAATTAGTTTACAAAATGAAGATGAGAGCTGGGGATATAGCTTGCGGTAAAGCACTTGCCTAGCATATATAAGGCTCTGGATTTGATCCCCAGCAACCTTCACCCCAAAGAACCTAAAAACTTGCACACAAATGTTCATAGCAGATTTATTAGTAATAGCCCCAAACTAGAATCATTTCATGTCATTCAATGGTAAATGGTTAAACAAACTGTGGCACATATACATACCATAGTGTATATTCTGCAATACAAAGGAATGAACTATTTGGACACACAACAACCTGGATGAATTTCAAAGGAGTTATGCTGAGTAAGTAAAAAGCCAATTCCAAAAGATTAGATCTGTAAACCCTATTTATAAACCAGGCACAGTGGCGGTACATGTCTGTAATACCAGCAACTCAAGAGGCTGAGGCAGGATGATTGCAAGCTCAAAGCCAGCTCCAGCAATTTAGAGAGGTCCTAAGCAAATTATCTAGACTGTG
Source organism: Ictidomys tridecemlineatus (assembly GCF_052094955.1). Taxonomy (NCBI): domain Eukaryota; kingdom Metazoa; phylum Chordata; class Mammalia; order Rodentia; family Sciuridae; genus Ictidomys; species Ictidomys tridecemlineatus. Next base: position 175,275,324 of record NC_135480.1, read on the forward strand.
ACTCGAAATAAAAAAATAAAAAGGGCTGGGAATGTGGCTCAGTGATTAAGCACACCTGAGTTAAATCCCTGGTTCAAAAAAGAAATTAAATTACAAAACCTTAGGTATACACAATATCTTTTCATTTTATTTTTATGTGGTGTTAAGGATCGAACCCAGAGTCTCATGCATGCTAGGCGAGTACTCTACCATTGAGCCACAACCCCAGCCCTAAGAAACCTTTCTGATATTATAAAACTTTAGAAATAGTGGTTGCCAAAAGTTAGGATATAAGGTGGGGGTCAGGGTTAGTTCGGAATAGGTATGGCTATAAAAAGTGTTGATGGAACTTTTGTTTTGACTATGGTAGAGAATACATGAATTTACACAGGTGATAAAATTATATAGAATTTAAGGAACTCAAAGGCTTCAAACACAAAGTAATAATAATGAGATAGAAATGTTAATTACCTTGATTTGATCAGCACACATTGTATACATGTATTGAAATATTACATTTTTATTTTCCCTAAATATGGCCAATTGTGTTAACCAAAAATTTATTTTAAAAAGTTTAAAGAGATGGAAATGCCAAGTATCCTGATTTGATATAAATGAGTACCACTAGGAACATCTGAATAAAATTTTGGATTATTTAATGAATGTCAATAATCTCTGACTTTTTTTCCTCATTTTTTGTGATGCTGGGGATTGAACCTAGAGCCTGTGCATATGAGGCAAGCACTCTACCAACTCAGCTATATTCCCAGACCAATATTCTGATTGTAATATTGTATCATAATTTTGCAAAATATTACCAGTGGGGGAAACTGAACCAAGCATACAAGGAATCTCTGATTATTTCATACTATTGAATGTGTATTATTTCTTCTTCCCCTCCTCCCTCCTCCCTCCTCCTCCTCCTCTTCCTCCTCCTTCTTTTGTGTTAGAGATCAAACCCAGGGCCTAAAGCATGCTATAGGTAAGTGTTCTCCTTCTCACCTACATCCTCACCCTTTTTTATCCTCCTACCTCAGCCTTCCGAGTAGCTTGGATTATAGGAGTTCACTACCATACTTCCTTCTTATACATTTTCTTAACAAAAATGGGGCTATGCTATTTATTATCTTGGTAGCTTATTTTGTTGGCTTAAAAAACAGATATGCTGGGGGCTGGGGTCGTGGCTCAATGGTAGAATGCTTGCCTAGCATGTATGAGGCACTGGGTTCAATCCTTAGCACCACATAAAAAACTAAATAAACAAAATAAAGATATTGTGCCCATCTACAACTAAAAATATTTTTTAAAAACCCAGATATGCTTCTGTAGTATTTAGGGTTATTAGATATAGTAAATAAAAATATAGGATGACCAGTTAAACTCAAATTTTGGATAAATAATGAACAATTTTTTAGTTTAACCTTGTCTCTAAAGTGTTGGCATTTTATTTGCAACCCCGATGGCAGTGTAATTATATAATTTTTTGAAATATTGGTTGCATAATATTCTACTTTAGAATATTTTGCCTTTGCTTTTTTATTATTTATCTTTCCATGCTGGGGTCTAGCACTTTCCACATGCTAGGCAAGCACTTTCTCACTCAGCCATAACCCCAGCCCCAGCCTATGCCTATTAATGAAGGTGACCTTTAGATTGGTATTCATCATTATTCTCATTAATATATAAATTAATTATATAATATATAATTATATTTGTATGGTACCTAAAATTTTAATTCTTCAAACTTCTCCCATATTCAGTTCAGCAAACATTAACTGAGAACTATGATAGAAAAACCCTGGGCTTTGGATCCCTGGATCTATTTCTCACAAGATACTGAAACTCCTTGAGCCTTAGTTTCTTCATCTGTAAATGAGAATAGGAATAACTAGTTTATACGACTAGAAATAATATTTGTATAAACCCTAATATAGTGTCTAGCAAAGAATGATAACTCACAGAATAAATCATTGTTTATTTATAGTGCTATTAAGATACTCTGGTGTGTAGTAAACAGAAATAAAAAAAATGTAATCCAGAAAAATTTTAAATTATTTATTTATTTGGTACTGGGGGTGAACCCAAGGGTCATTTGCCACTGAGTTGTATCCCCAGCCCCCTTAAGAATTTTTTTTCCTTTGGTACTGGGGATTGAACCTAGGAACACTTTACCACTAAGCTCCATACTTAGCCCTTTTTATTATTTTATTTTATTTTTAAAATATTTTTGTTTTTCAGTTCTCAGCGGACACAACATCTTTGTTTTTATGTGGTGCTGAGGATAGAACCCGGGTCGCATGCATGCCAGGTGAGCGCGCTACCGCTTGAGCCACATCCCCAGCCCAGGCCTTTTTATTTTTAATTTATTTAAAAATATTGAGGCACAGTCTTGCTAAATTACTTGGGCCTTGATAAATTGCTGAGGCCAGCCTTAAATTTTTAATCCTCCTGCCTCAGCCTTCTGAGTTGCTGGGATTACAGATGTGCACCATGGCCTGGCCCCTTTTAAAATTTTTTTAGACAGGGTCTTGCTAAATTGCCAAGACAGTCCTGAAATTTGTGCTCCTTCTGCCTCAGCCTCCTGAGATACTGGGATTACAGCATGGGCTGCTGCCACATCAGGCTCTGAAGTTTTTGTTTTTTTTTTTTTTTTAATTATTTAAAAATATTTATTTTTAAGTTTTTTTATGGTGGACACAATATCTTTTTTTTAAAATGAATTCTTTTTTTTTTTTTTAAGAGAGAGTGATAGAGAGGGAGAGAGAGAATTTTAATATTTATTTTTTTAGTTTTTGGCAGACACAACATCTTTGTTTGTGTATGGTGCTGAGGATTGAACCCTGGCCGCACTCATGCCAGACAAGCAAGCTACCGCTTGAGCCATATCCCCAGCCCCACAATATCTTTATTTCATTTTTATGTGTTGCTGAGAATTGAACCTAGTGCCTCACGCATGCTAGGCAAGCACGCTACCACTCGAGCCACATCCCCAGCCCTCTGAGGTATTTTTGATAGCTTATCTTTTTCTTTTCCTTTCCTTTCCTCTTTATTATTATTTTTTAAAGCCATCTTTTTTTCTACCAGGACTATGATCCCAAACTTAATTTTGTGTGTCTTTCCTGCTCACTATTGGATTATGTATAAAAATCAGGTCATTGTAGACTGAGGTTGGCTTACCTGGATAACCTCAGAAAACAAAGCAAAGCTATAAATGAGGTATTTAGACACAGGACTGCAACCTTTGTTTCTTGTTCCACTGATGACACAGTTACTCATGGCACTGAGATTCATGGCATTCATTCTGTCAGCAGAGACACACTTTGTCTTAGCAGGCCTAGCATACTCTTAGGATGCTGGTAGAATGGTTTTCTCTGAAATGTGAATCCAAGCCAGGCACGTTGGTGCATGCCTGTAATCCCAGTGGCGCCCAATGCTGAGGCAGGAGGACCACCAGTTCAAAGCCAGCCTTGGCAATTTAACAGGGCCCTAAGCAACTCAGAGAATTCCTGTCTCTAAAATACAAAAAAAGGGCTGGGGATGTGGCTCAGTGGTTAAGTGCTCCTGTGTTCAATTCAATCCTACGTACCCCCCCACCCCCCCAAAAAAAGAATAAGATGCAAATTCCTTCATCTCCCTTTCTTAGTCAGCAGCTCTCCTAATCATAACCTGCGCACAAAGCCATTCCTTTCTTGGACACTCTCTATGTTGCTCCTCTGCTACTTACCAGCTCTATCTTTTACGCCACACCCCTCCCTGTAGGCTTTTATTTTGCTCCACCTAACTTGCTTTTCCTTCCTTCCTCCTTCCCTCCCTCTCTCTTTCTCTCCCTCTCCCTCCCTCCCTTCCCTCTTTCTTTCTCTCTCTTTCCTTTCTCTCCTTCCTCCTTCCTTCTTTCTTTCTTTCTTTCTCTCTCTCTTTCTTTCTTTCTTTCTTTCTTTCTTTCTTTCTTTCTTTCTTTCTTTCTCTTTCTCCTTCCTCTCTCTCCTTCCTTTCTTTCTCTCTCTCCTTCCTTCCTTCTTTCTCTCTCCTTCCTCCCTCTCTCTCTCTCTTTCTTTCTCCTTTCTCTCTCTTCTTTCTTTCTTTCTCTCTCCTCCCTCCCTGCCTCCCTCCCTTTCTTTCTTTCTTTCTTTCTTTCTTTCTTTCTTTCTTTCTTTCTTTCTTTCTTTCTTTCTCCTTCCTCTCTCCTCCCTCCCTCCCTCCCTCTCTCTCTTTCTTTCTTTCTCCTTCCTTTTTTCTTTCTTTCTCTCTCCTTCCTCCCTCCCTCCCTCCCTCCCTCCCTCTCTTTCTTTCTTTCTCTCTCCTTCCTCTCTCTCCTTTCTTTCTTTCTCTCTCCTTCCTCTCTCCCTCCCTCCCTCTCTTTCTTTCTTTCTCTCTCCTTCCTCTCTCTCCCCTTCCTTCCTTCCTTTCTTTCTTTCTCTCTCTTTTCTCTCTCTCCTTCCTCTCTCTCTTCCCTCCCTCCCTCCTTTCTTTCTTTTCTTTTCTTTCTTTCTTTCTTTCTTTCTTTCTTTCTTTCTTTCTTTCTTTCTTTCTTTCTTTCTTTCTTTCTTCTTCTCTCTCTTTCCTTCCTCTCTCTCTTCCCTCCCTCCCTCCCTCCCTCCCTTCCTTCCTTCCTTCCTTCCTTCCTTCCTTCCCAGGGATTGAACTCAGGGGCACTAGACCACTGCGCCATATCCCCAGCCCTTTCTCTTACTGAGTTGCTTAGAGTTTTGCTTTTGCTTAGACTGGCTTTGAACTCGTGATCCTCCTGAGTGGCTAGAATTACAGGATATGCCACTGTGCCTGGATAACTTGCTTTTCTTTTTTTTTTCTTTTTCGTTTTTTTTTTTTTTTTGATAACTTGCTTTTCTATACCGAAACTTCTGAATGTTCTTCTTCCCTTGTCGATGTATTTTTTTTCTTTCTTTTTTTTTTTTCAAGGCCCAGAGCCAGTACAAAATATTTCAATCCCTTGGGCAGAATTAAATGCTCCCCGTTTTGAGTTCTAAACTGCATGGCTGCATGCACTTGTATATAGCACTACTATTTGATCCTTTATTAGCATTGGTTATCTATTAGCTCCTGTCTTTGAACTCCTTCAAGCAGAAGAAATATCTTTTTTTCTGGCATTAGGGTAGACACTGGTGACTGAAGAAAGAATAAATAGCACAAATTACCCTGTGTGAAGGGGCAGGCATTCGGATATAGAGATTATGTATGTAAGTACACATTAATTGTTCAAAAAAAAAACTGTACTGGATTTTATTATTGCTGCTAATGGTGTTATTATTGATAGAGATGTTATATTTCTAATGGCCTGATCCATCCAGTTCATGACTCTCAAAACAGGGAGCAGTGGAACCGTAATCTAACCTACTTATTTATTTATTTATTTATTTATTTTTACCAAAGATATCATCATTTAATGACAACGACACTTAGAAGTAACAATAATAACACCTGTAGGTAACAGTAGTCACGCCAAAGGTAGGATGTGCATTTACATTACACCTGGTTTCTTGTTCCGGTGGGCTTGGAAATGGGTGGAGAAAGAGGGCTGGCCAGACCCTCTTCTTCTCCTCTCCAGCCTGGTCATCTGGGTTCTCATGAAAGAACCCTCTTCCATTCAGTAGAGGGGGAAAGTTCCTCCTTAGTGAGCAGTGTTTCTGAGACCTGGGTCCATAGCTGGCTCCGTTCAGCGGGTTGCATCTCTCCCTGGGATTCTGGAAGCACTGGGGATGACTGAGCTAGGGCAGCTGCCTTCCTTCTGGGTGCCTCTGGGGTGTGAGGGTCTTGCAGGAATGGAGGCCGTTTGCTGCTCTAGCAAATGCCAAGGCCGTGGGTGGAGAGATGAGCCCCAGTGTGGGATTCTGGGGGATCCCTAGTGGGCGGGACTGCAGAGAAGCAGCTCTGAACGCTGCAGAGGGACAATAGCCTTACATTTCAGACTTCCACACACTGTAGATCCAGTTGAGATAGGCTGTGACCTTGGTGTACACTACTGGGGTACTTGGGCCCCCACAGCTATGTCCTCAGCTCACGATGCCCACCACCTTCTAGTGGTCAGTCTGGTACATCAGGGTCCACCAGTGTCACCCTGGCAGGTGTCCACACCACCTCCTGGGACGCCTGCACACAGCATCTTCTCAGTGACTTCTCCCTGGTAGGCATCCTCTGCATTGCACCGGGTGTGGTCAATGATGTGGACTGACGCCTGCAGCAGTGTGTCAGACATCTTCCCACCATTCTGCTCCGTAAAGCCCCAGCAGAGGCAGGAATGGAGGCCAGAGTTGGGTGGCTGGAGCAAGCTCCTCATCAAAGAAGGGCAGGCAGATGGGCCTGATTGTACCTGAAGCAGTGGGCTGCCGTGAGGATCCACTGGGGATCCAGGATGCTTCCTCCACAGATGTGTTGCTTGTTGTACTGGAGGCTGACCTGCCAAGGCCAAGAATCCACCTAACCTCTTTATTGTTCATATGAGGATATAGGTCCCTAGAGGGTAGGGCTCTTCTTTCAGGTCTCAAAGCTCAGAGCTCCTAACTCCTGGCACTGGGTTGTTTTCTCTTGCTATATAATTGTCTTTAACTTAGTGATATTCAAACTGTTTTGGATATATACACTCAAAACAATCTTGAAAAATTTTAAGTAGATGTGTAAATTTTCTTCATCATAATTTTGAATAGTTGCAAAGGATGTAATTTATTGCAATTTTTTTAAAAAATGGGATTATTATAAACATTTTCAGAAAAGCTTTTTTTTTTTTTTTTTTTTTTTGTACTGGAAATTGAACTCAGGGGCACTTTACCACTGAGCTACATCCCCCGTCCTTTTAATTTTAATTTTTAAAAATTGAGACAGGGTCTTGCTAAGTTGCTGAGGGCCCTTGCTGAGTTTCTGAGTCTGGGTTTGAATTTGCAATCTTCCTGCCTCAGCCTCCTGAGTCAATGGGATTATAGGCATGTTCCACCATATACAGTATATTGTAAACATTTTCAAATGAAGGTGTGTAACATCACTCATTTAAAGGTATGTAAGAAGTTGGAAATATTTGAATGATTTGATACCTACTGTCATCTATTAAAAAAAGATCACTGTAAAATACACAGCCTCTTATTTTGCAGTGCTGCGGACTGAAGCTAGCGACTCACCCAAGGGTTTTATCGCTGAGCTACATCCCCAGTCCATATACTTTTTTTTTTTTTTTTTAAGTCAGGCTGTTACTTGCTACATATACTACCTCTTTAACATTCACTTATTTCGCCTTTTTTTCTCCTAGTTCATATTTCCATCTCCCAGAATCTTATCTATATCTATATCTATCTATATCTATGAAGAACCTCAGTCTGGTATTTAGGCTTCACTAGCGTCATTGTAATCATATGCAACTTTATCTTATTCTTTCTTTTGTGGTGCCAGGAATTGGACTCAGGGCCCCGTGCGTCCAGTGGGTAGTAGGCAAATGCTCTACCATGGAGCTACATCTCCTGGTCCCAGAATGCTATTATTATTATTTTTGCAGCCTGGGTATGAAATCCAGGACAGAATGTTATCTTCATGCAACATTTTTTTTTTGCCTTACAATCCTTTATCCAGCACCCTATATTTTATTGTAATAACAATATATAAATTTAAATTTAATATATTTTTTCTTTCCTGTGGCTATAATTCTTAAATTTTTTCTTTGGTCGGAGTTATCACTACAGTTATAATTTGTCCAGTCCATCAAAAATTATATAAATAATGGCGTGTGCTGGCTAACACCTGTAATTCCAGCTACTGGGGAGGCTAAGGCAGGATGATCCCAAGTTCAAGATGGTAATTTAGCCAGACCTTGTTAAAAAACAAAACAAAAACAAAAACAAAAACAAAAAAAAACACTGTGGGGGTAGTTTGGGCTGGGAATCTAATTCAGTAGTAGAGACCTTGGCTAACATACCGAGGCCCTGGGCTCAGTCCCCAGTACTGGGGGAAAAATTACATAAATAATGACCAAACAGTAAATATATCAGAAAACTACTATTGTGATGCTGGGTTGGTGTTTATGGTGGCATACGTCAGCTAATGGACGATTAATTTGGTTCCTGGGGGTTTTATTCCTTGTGACAACAGATTTAGTAAGATTCAGGAGAGGAGGGTGGTATACCTGTCTTTTTGGGTGGGAAAACCGCCTTTAGGCAGCGGGAGGACAAAAATGAGAACTGTGACTACTAAGGACTTCTCTGGCAGATCAATTCTAGGGGAGAACTTAAAGAAAGTTAAGTATGTGGTAACTCTGCACGTCAATGCCAATCTGGAAAATCTTCACCCTCCGGCGGGTGCACACTCCAGTCCAAAGAGGCAGAGCTTGAGTCACTCCTCAGCCGTCCACGTTGGAGCGGGGCCAAGCAATTGACGCCCCCAACACGTCCGCGAGGCCCCCGCCCCACCGGAATCCCGCGCCCGGCGCGCTCCCGAGAGCTGTGCGCCCCGCCCCGCTGGGACCTGGCGGCGCCCGAGCCCCGCCCCTTCCGGCCCGGGAGGTTTGATTCCTTTGGCGGGCGGAAGCCACCAGAGCCTGGCGAACGAAACGATTCCTAAGGACTTCTGGCTCTCGCCGCTTGGCCTCGGACGGCTGGTGGGCTCTTCAGTCCTTCCGTCCGGCCCGACCCCGCCCGGCCCTCCGCTTCTCAGGTCAGTTCTCCCGTCCGTCCTCCGCAGCTGTAGCTGAGGGCCAGGGTCTCGGCTGTGCCGGGCGCGGGGTGTGACCGGCCCTACCCGATTCGCTCCCGGCTCCCGGGAGATGGGAGGAGTTTTCTGGAGACCCACATTACCGGCCTAGTACCTGATGAGATTCTTGGCTCATGTGAACCTCGGTTTCTCTCCGGTGAGGAGAATGATGGAACCGGCTTCACAGGGTTATCCGTGCGTGCTGCCCAGGAGACTGATACATGTGAATTCCCATTCCTGTTTCCTTGACCAATGGTGTGTCCGTGAAAGAAGCTCCAAGAAGGGATTTGCGTTATTTCTTTCCGTACAACTCACTCCAGTGGTGTATTTCCGTTTAAAAAAAAAAAAAGTAAATATGTTGCCATCCCCTTTTCAGAGTCCAGATCCTTCCTCTCCCTTCACCTTAAAGTGATGGTGTAAAAGGCTTACTAAGAGGGTGCATAGAAGGCTAAAGCAATAACGCAGCAGCAGATCACTTCCACCAAGAAGCCTGGAGGTGGGGAGGGCGAGGGGGAAGGGACACTCCCTGGAGAAGTCATCCCAAGAGAATGATCAAGCCCCGGATGAGAAATTGTTCTTGAGTTTCACCTTTGGCATTTCTCTTTGATTAATGTGATAGGGAGAAGGTCAGGGTAACAGTTTTTAAAATAGTTCTTAGTTGTCGATGGACGTTTATTTTATTTATTTATATGTAGTGCTGAGAATTGAACCCAGTGCCTCATTCATGCTAGGCAAGTGTTCCACCCTTGAGCTACAAGCTCAGTTCTCTCTCTCTCTCTTTTTTGTTTTTGTTTATGTTTTGTTTTCTGTTTCTCATGAATGTGGAGAAATCAGAAGAAGCCTCCTTATATCTTCATGGGGCTTGTTTCACCAGTTGATCTCACCATCCTGCATAACTACTGTGGTTCTACTTAGATGGGCAGATGTCTCTTTGGTCTCCTCAGAAACCTCTGCAAGAGAGCAGGACAGGATGCTAGTTAACCGTATTACAAGGCTGCATTATAAGCCATTCTGTGTTTTCAGTTGAAATTATTCTCATTAGTCTCTCATTAAACTCTCTAGATGTGATATTTGTATTTTGCAGCAGATAAATGTTTTTAGCATAGCCCCCAAAATTCTCTTAGTAACAAAACACCCCAATTTGTTGCTGCCCTATACAATTTAACCATAAATCACCTCCTCATTAATTCTAGCCAGAGAAGTTGAGTTCTCAGTTATGTATACCTCCAATTCTTCTATTTATTCACATCTGAAAAGGACATTCCGATGTCTGATTAGGATCTAGTTTCCTCCTTTATTGTCTACAATGGCAATCTTCCACATTGACTAATAATGTAGTTAGGTTATCCCAATCACAACTCTTTCTGTGTTATATATTTCAGATTCTAGAGGATAACCAGGACACTTAAGAGTATTTAGAATGAGTTCCACATCCACAAAATTTAAAAATCAAGTGTAATCTGTTATCAAGGTAGTAAACTACTTCTCGCTCTTGCTGCTTGGCCCCGGACGGCTGGCTGTCAGGCTCTTCAGTCCTTCCTCACCTGTAATTTCAGCTACTTGGGAGACTGAGGCAGAAGGATTGTGAGTTGGAGGCTGGCATGAGCAATTTAATGAGACCCTGTCTCAAAAAAATAAAGCTGGGTGCAGTGGCGCAAGCCTGCCCCAGCTACTCAGGAGGCTGAGCCAAGAGGATTATAAGTTTGAGGGCAGCCTTGGCAGCTTAGTGAGACCCTGTCTCAAAATTAGAAAGTGTCCAGGCAGGTGGTGTATGCCTGTAATCCCAGCAATTTGGGAGGCTGAGGTAAGGATTGTAAATTCAAAGCCAGTCTCAGTAATTTAAGTGAGGCCTAAGCAACTTAATGAGACCCTATCTCAAAAATAAGTAAAAATAAAAAAAGGGCTCTCGATGTGGTTCAGTAGTTAAATGCCCCTGAGAAGTTATGATGCCCTTATATCTCTAATTTGAGGAAGTGAATTCCAACATCATACTAAAAATTGCATTTTCTTTCTGAGGATGACAATTCAAAATAGCCCAGTTCTTTATGTGGAGGGCAGTAGTGGCTCTTAGTACTCTTCCTGAATCCTGCTATTTTCCCTTATCCATTTCCATCTTAATGGTTTTTCATACTTTGAAATGTGTCATCCCTGCACTGAGTACCCCAGTACTGCACTAGTTGGGGCTTTGCTCTTCAGTGGATCTGCTAGCTTATTTTTATAGCAGACAACTTTCCACAGATTAATAGTCCAACATTCCTCTATTTCCATTTCCCTGCTCTTTTTCTTTCCCTCATCAGGATCCCATAGATTTTTGAGCTTTGTGTTGACCTTTGGATTTTAGCTTGCTATAATTGCTTGTTTTAGAAATTCTGAATCCTATTTTCCCACGTTTTTGGTGATGGGGCTCCACTTTATTTTATATTTGTCCCATTGACTAATGCTTTTTAAAAGATTTCTGAATTAGTGTTACTATTAAGAGTGTTTCTAATTCTGTGCCTTCAGGTGCCCAGTGAGAATTAGTATGTCCTCTGTGATTGTGATTTTTCCAGCAGGAGGAGAGATGTTTCATATTTTATCACCAATTTTCCCTCAGCACCAGGACCCGACTTTGACTTTCCTTCTTATTCTATTCATGCAGGTTCAGGTAGATTAAAAGTTCAAGCTCCTTATTAAGTTGTTTCAGTGCCATTTCTTCCTGGGAAATGGCTAATACCTTTTAAATGGCGCCCATTTTCTTTTTCCATTTCTTCTTTTACATTGAGCCAAAAAATGTGTGTTTTTTTTTAATGCTGTTTCAATTTTTTTTTTTTTTTTTGCTGAGTTTTGTATTTTTTCTCCCAAAGCTTTTCTAGTTTTCTTCAGTGACTTTTTTTTTTTTTTTTTTTTTTTTGTACTAAGGATTGAACCCAGGAGCACTCTACCATGGAGCTACATGCTCAGCCCTATTTTTTATTTTAGACAGGGTCTTGTTAAGCCGGGTGCGGTGTCCCATGCCTGTAATCACAGTGAGTTGGGAGCTGAAGCAGGAGGATAGCAAGTTTGAGGCCAGCCTCAACAATTTGGTGAGGCCCTAAAGCAACTTATTGAGACCTTGTCTCAAAATAAAAATAGAAAGGGCTTAGTGCTCTTATATTCAATCTTCAGCACTCCTCCTAAAACAACAACAACAAAGAAAAATACAAACAGGGTCTTACTTAGTTGCCCTCACTGGCCTTGAATTGTGATCCTCCTGCCTCACCTTCCTGAGTAGTTGGGGTTATACAGGTATGAGCCACTATACCTGGCTTCACTGGCCAAATGTTTAAAGGCTTTTTACTGATAATAATTTACTTTTTCTCTTCAAGGAAAAGGATTCATGAAATCAGTGCTTTAGACATTTTGAAATAATATTTAAAAAATAATCCTTTGTAATTCTTAGAGTTTTGATAATTTTATTCAGATTTTTCTCTACTTCAATTTAAGAAGATGACTCATCTTTATTCTAATAAGGGCCTACCTTAATAATCTGTCTTCCTTTATAAGCTCACTACACTTCTGAGGTTGAATTTGTACTGTAGGTGTCCCAAATTCATGGTGACCATTATTAATGTTTCATAATATGCTGGTAATTCAGCCTTAGATGAGGACAGGCTATAGAGCAGAGAACTTGAAGATAGGGAACATGGTGCTTGCCATCCATCAATTCCAGAACTTAAATGGGTTTGTGAGAGGTTTACCTGTTTATGAAATGAGACTGGCTCTAGAAAGAAATGAACATTAGTACCAACACTCCACCATTGAGAGGGAGTGATCAAGATGCCTAGGCTTTGTTCTTTCTAGGTAGAACTCTGTTCCCAAGTCCAGTTGGTTGTGCATGTGCTACTGAAGTGTTAGAATGAGTTCCTGGGATCCTGAACCCTGTGCTGGCATAGCTAGTCCACTGCTAGGTCACCAAGGAATGGACCAGGCAAAGTAGGATTTCATCATTAAATGGGCCTTGGCCTCACACCCCTTTGTGAACTCTGGAGCCCTAGTATGTTGTGTAGGACTATGTGGGAAATTCTTTGTAACTGACACAGTGAACTTTCCTTGAATCCCTGAGATTCCTGCTTGGCTTTCTAAGAGATATGGGGACCTCTCTTGCCATGGTTGGGATCCATCCCAAGGCCTTTGTTTGCCATATCAGCTTTTGGAAAGAAGAGCCCCTTAGAGAAACCATTTCTGTATAGGTTTAGAGAGCTTTAACCCCGTGTCATATTTATATATAGAATGCTCTATTTTGTAGCACTTAATTTCAAGTCCTAGGATTTGACCAATGTAGCAGCACTTTTAGAAAATTTATTAGCTGTCTACTTTCTAGAAACTTTTTTTTATTGAGTTTTTCTTTCCTTCCTGGTTTCCATAAAACTATTCTTCTAATGCTTACTTTTGTTAAGTATTCTTGTCTTGCCTCTTTCTTTTGCCACTCCCAGCTATAGATTTAAACATTTAAATATTTTAAAGATTTGTACTTCTTTTTCCCCCCTCCCTCCCATATTGAGGATTGAGCCCAGGAGCACTTTGCCACTTGTATTGTACATTCCTAGCCCTTTTAATTTTTTTTTATTTATTTTTTATTTGTTCTTTTTAGATACACATGTGGCAGTAGAGTGTATTTTGACATACATACATGGAGTATAACTTATTCTGATTAGGATCCTAGTCTTGTGGTTGTACATGATGTGGAGATTCACTAAAGTGTATTCACATACATACATTGGAAAGTTATTTCTGGTTTTTCTACAGTTTTTCCTATTCCTATCCTTCCTCTCTTCTCTTCATTTCCTTTTGTCTATTTCCCTTCCCCACCTTGTTGTGTTGTGTGTCAGCAAGCCCCCCCTCCCCTGTTTTTTTTTTTTTTTGGTACCCGGGATTGAACCCCAGGGGCACTCAGCCACTGAGCCACATTCCCAGCCCTGTTTTGTATTTTATTTAGAGACAGGCTCTCACTGAGTTGTTTAGTGCCTTTGTTGTTGCTGAGGCTGGATTTGAACCGAGATCCTCCTGTCTCAGCCTCTGGAGCCACTGGGATTACAGGCATGTACCACTTAGCAGCAAGCCCTTTTAATTTTATTTTGAGACAAGATCTCAACATGTTGTCCAGTCTGACTTTGAACTTGTGGTCCTCTTGCCTCAGTTTCCTGAGGACTACAGGTTTGACTTTCACTTTTAAGTCTTCATAGATGTGATTGATTTTATGTATGGCGTGAGATATAGAGATCCACTGTTCATTTTTCTATAAGCTAACCAATTGTTTAAGCTCCAAATATGCATTTCCATTTGCTTTTGCCTCTAATAACAGTCTTTTATTTTTATTTTTTTAATACCAGGGATTGGACCCAGAGGCTTTATACCATGAGCTCCATCCCTTGCCTGTTTTTATTCTTTATTTTGAAACAGGGATTCCATAAATTGCTGAGACTGGCCTTGAACTTTTGAACTATTGATCCTCCTGTCTCAGCTTTCTGAGTCACTGCTATTACAAGTCTGTGCCCGCTGTGCCTGGCCTCAGACAGTTTTTATTCTTTATTTTGAGATAGAGTCTCACTAAGTTGCTGAGGCTGGCTTGAACTTGTTATCCTCCTGCTGCAGCCTCCTGAGTCCCTGGATTACTGATGTGTGCCACTGTGCCCACAACAATATATTTTTTAAAGTTTTATCTTTTCATGTTTGAGTCTTTTTTAAAAAAATTTTTGCACTGGAGATTGAACCCAGGGGCACTTAACCACTGAGACACATCCCTAGCCATCCCCCCACCTTTTTTTTTTAATATTTATTTTTTAGTTTTAGTTGGATACAATATCTTTATTTTATTTATTTATTTTTATATGATGCTGAGGATTGAACCTAGGGCCTCACATGTGCTAGGCAAGTACTCTACTGCTGAACCACAACCCCAGCCCCAACCATAGCCCTTTTTTATTTTTTGTTTTGAGACAGGGTCTGGCTAAGTTGCTTAGTGCCTCACCAAATTGCTGAGGGTTGATTGAACTTGTGATCCTTCTGCCTCAGCCTTCTGAGTCATGGGATTACAGGCATGTGCCACTGTGCTGGGTTCATATTTAAATCTTTTTTTTTTGGTACCAGGGATAGAATCCACTAAGTCACATCCCTAACCCTTTTTTATATTTAGAGACAGGGTCTTGCTAACTAAATTGCTGAGTCTTTTTTTTTTTAAACATAAACCAGTAGTGGTCATTTATTAAATATTAAATATTTTATACTGTACATAATTGTACATGCTGTACTTTTTTCTTTTTTTTTCTAATGCTGGCTTTTGAATTCACAGTCCTCCTGCTTCAGCCTTCTGAGTCACTGGGATTACAGGTGTGGGCCAATGTGCCTGGCTTATGTTTAAGTTTTCATTTGGAATTGATTTGTATGTGTGGTGTCAGATTGGAATTCAGGATAGTTTTCCCCCTATGGCTAATTGTTTTTTTCAGTATTAATTTTATACCTGAGTCATTTATATTTCAAATTCAAATGGAAGAGATAAACTGGCTCTATTTCCTTTTTTGGTCATGTGGTATTTCTGTCTTACAGGTTCTTTTTATCATTTTGAAAACACTTCCAGGTGGACTATGAAAGATTATGATGAACTTCTCAAATACTATGAAATATATGAAACTATTGGAACAGGTAATTGTTATTTTTTTTTTCTTGGAGGCAGAGGATAGATCAACTATTTGAGAGTATAGTATTTTGAGGCTTTTTAGTCTAATTTATGCTGTATTAAAATTTTCTACCTAAGAAAAAGTGGAGCAAGGGTAGAGGAAAGTAGTAGAAGGGCTTTATATTGCAAGGACTTTGACTTGTATCCTAAGTAAGTCATTGGCCAAAAAAAAAAAAAGGGAAAGAAAGAAAAAGAAAAAATAAGTCATTGGAGAGTTTTGAGCCTAGGAGTGGTGGGACCTTTGTTTTCAGTGGGTCACTCTGCTTGATGGTGAAAAGATTGTGGGGGAGAGGGAAAGGGCAAAGGTAGAGAGAAGTTGGGAAGCTATTGTAATAATTCAGGTAAGTGACTCTGGCAATGATGGTGATTTAGGTGAGGATGATAGTGACGGTGATGAGGTAGTTATTGAGGTATAATATGGTAAAAACATTCGAAGTGCACTGATCTTGATGGTTGATCAAATATATATATCTATTTATATTCACTCAGGTACGACAGACCATTTCTAGTCAGTACCTGCTTTTCCCCCATGTAAACATTAATATTTTCCTCCACAGTAAACCAGTGGAATTTGTTTATGTTTTGGCTATGGGGTATTATAAAAGAGGAAATAAGGATGGTTCCAGGGTTTTGGGCCTGAGAGCACCTGGGAAAATGAAGTTGCTTCTTACTGAAATGGTAAAGAATTTGGAACAGGCTACCAGAAGCTTCTTTTTGGAAGTGTTAATTTGAAGATTGAGAAATCTAAGGAGAAACATTTATTCTGCTTTTGACCCAGTTTTAAAGCATAATTGCTTATCCTCAGAATTTTAAAACTGAGTGGAAGTTTTATATAATTTGTCTTTGGTCTCAGCAACTTTATATTATGTTCTAGCAATGTTAATTATAAAACAGTTGTAGCTGGATGCAGTGGCGCATGCCTGTAATCCCAGTGGCTTGGGAGGCTGAGGCAGGAGGATCACTAGTTCAAAGTCAGCCTTAGCAAAATTGAGGCACTAAGCAACTTAGTGAGACCCTATCTCTACATAAAATACAAAATAGGGCTAGGGATATGGCTCAGTAGTGGAGTGCCCCTGAATTTAATCCTTGGTACAAAAAAAAAAAAGTGAACAGGTGTTTCTGCTTGAGTCCTTGTTTATCTCTTTGTCATAAATTTTCTTGTGCATAGGTGGCTTTGCAAAAGTCAAGCTTGCCTGCCATATCCTCACTGGAGAGATGGTAGCTATAAAAATCATGGATAAAAATGCACTAGGGGTAAGTTTAAAATTGTTCTTTTAATATTCTCCTTGTAGAGCAGTTTTGTGATTAAAACCTGAATATCCTAATTACTATTCTTAGAATAATATTTTTATGCCTTTAAAAAATGTATAGAGATCTGTGGTTTTAAAGTAGTCTGGGTGGGTGGGAGGGTTACTTTGTCCTTCAGATTTTAATGTAGGGGTTTGAACTCTGTAACATTCATTTTTTTTGGTGGTTGTTTCATAGTCTTTTTTTTTTTTTGGTGGCACTAGGGATTAAACCCAGATCCTTGTGCATTTGAGGCAAACACTCTACCAACAGCACTGTTTCATAGTCTTGGAGGAGTTTCTGAATATTAATATCTCCCATTTTTACCCTTTCACAATACTCTAATGTTGATATATTTTGTAGTATAGATAAGTAGATAGATAAGTCTTAGATCCCAGCTTTTTATTCAAAGTGATTTTAGAAGTTATCTAATGAATCCTTTTCTTAATCAGTATTTTTTTCCTCTCTGAGAATGCTTCCAGGTTTGAGTTGTTCATTACTTACTAAAATAGCCCATTCAATTTGTGGTTTTGGCTATAATATATATAAAATTATTATTATTTTTATATTGAAGTAAAACCTGTTTATATTGATGGTCCTTTTTGTGCCTTCTATGCCTTTCCTGTGTTTGAAGTTGTTAGGAGTCTTCATTTTCTAATTCCCTCTACCATCCTTCATGTAGTTTGTTTCTGGACTTAATTTTTGTTTCTAGTCTTCTGAGAGTTAGTGAACTCTAACTAGTCTCTAAGTATATACCTGTGGCTTGCCCGCCCTCCCTCCCTCCCTTCCTTCCTTCCTTCCTTCCTTAATACTATTGGGGATTGAACTAGGGGTGCTCCACCACTGAGCTATATCCCCAGACCTCTTTATTATTTATTTTGAGACAAGGTCTGGCTAAGTTGCGCAGGCTGGCTTTAAACTTGGAATCCTTCTGGCCTTAGCCTCCCAAGATGCTGGCTGTTTCTTTTTTTGAGGATCAATTTTGAAAATTAAGTTTTTTCTCTGTTTAAAATCTTTTAAGTATTAGAAAAGAAATTTCTAATTTCAGACTAGCTGGGCATGGTTTTGCATGCCTATAATCTTAGCAATTTAGGAGTCTAAGGCAGGAAGACCACAAGTTGAAGGCCAGCCTGGGCAACTTAGTGAGACCCTGTCTCAAAATAGAGTAAAAAGGGGTTAGGTATGTATCTTAGTGGTAAAGTGCTTGCCTACCAGGTTCAAGGCCCTGGGTTCCATCCTATTACTCCCTGCCCCCCCCCCCCCCAAAAAAAAAGTTAAAGAAAAATGACTTTTTCTTTTGGATTGAGTTAGTATTATAATTATTCATAGTTTACAGTTTAGTAAACAGTATAAACATTTTAAGCCTTGCATGTACTAAGCAAGCACTGAGCTATGTCCCCAGTCCTTTTTAGATTTTATTTTGAGACAGGGTCTCACTAAGTTGCCCAGGCTGGCCTTGAACTTGTAACTCTTCTGCCTCTGCCTATAGGCATATACCCCGTTTGCCCAGCTGTAACATGCTCTTAATTATGAAACATAAAAAATATTTCTTAAATGTTTTCTTATTGTTGGAATGAGACAGGATTTAGCATTCATTAATCATTACCTTATTTTTTATTATTAAGGATATAAGCCATGATTAACATACATAAATAAGTCACAGGAAACTAAGGAGTTTTGATGTAGAAATGTGATTTAATTCTTTGAATTCTCTTCAAGATATATGTTAAAAAATCTGACAATTATTATTTTTCTTTTTTTAAATTCTGATTTGTTATACATAATGGCAGAACACAATTTATTTCATATTACACATATAGAGTACAATTTTTCAAGACACTGATTGTACACAAAGTATTTTCATATCATTCGTGTCTTATACATGTACTTAGGGTAGTGATGTCTAACTCATTCCATTACCATTCTTATCCTCTTATCCCCTCCTTTCTCCTTCCTCTCCTTTGCCCCATCTAAAGTTCCTCCATTCCTCTCATGCTCCTCCTCCAATCGCCATTATGAGTTAGCATCCTCATATCAAAGAAAACATTTGGCCTTTTATTTTTTGGGATTGACTTGCTTCACTTAGCATTATATTCTCCAACTTCATCTGTTTACCTGCAGATGCCATGATTTTATTTTATTTTAATGCTGAGTAATGTTCCAGATAATTTATTTTTAATAATCTATCGAACAGGGGCTGGGGATGTGGCTCAAGCGGTAGCGCGCTCCTCTGCCGTGCGTGTGGCCCGGGTTCGATCCTCAGCACCACATACAAACAACGATGTTACGTCCGCCAATAACTAAAAAATAAATATTAAAAAAATTCTCTCTCTCTCTCTCTCCCTCTATCACTCTCTCTTAAAAAAAATAATAATCTATCGAACAATAATTCAGTCTTCAATCTTTTTTTTTTTTTAGTTCTCAGTACTATATTCATTAATCTAATAAAAGAACATTAAAATTCATTTTTCTTGGGCTTTTAAACATTGATTACAAATTTAATTAATTCTCTCGAGCAATTTAGATATCTCTCTCTCTCTCTCTCTCTCTCTCTCTCTCTCTCTCTCTCTCTCACAAGGGATTGAACCCAGGGGCGCTTAAACCCTGAGCCACATCCCCCAGCCCTTTTTCATATTTTATTTAGAGACAGGGTCTTGTCTAGTTGCTAAGGGCCTCACTAAGTTTCTGAAGCTGGCTTTGAACTTGTCTCCTCCTGACTCAGCCTCCCAAACTGCTGGGATTACAAGCATGCACCACTGTGCCCTGCTTGCAATTGATTTTTTTTTTTTGTAAATATGGAAAGCTTCATGAATTAGCGTGTCATCCTTGTGCATGAGCCATGCTAATTTTCTCTGTACCAATTTTAGTATATGTGCTGCCGAAGCAAGCACTTGTAATTGATTCTTGATCAAGACCTGTTGTCTGGTTACATAATTCTAGATAATTGAATCTTGAGCCCTTGATGATTAGCTTGAGTCCATTTTTTTGGCGGGGCGGGTACTGGGGATTGAATTTAGAGGCACCTGACCACCGAGGCACATCCCCAACCGTATTTTGTATTTTATTTAGAGACAGGGTTGTGTTGTTTAGTGCCTCACCATTGCTGAGGCTGGCTTTGACCTTATAATCCTCCTGCTTCAGCCTCCCAAACCGCTGGGATTACAGGTATGTGCACCACGCCTGGCACTTGAGTCCATTTTTATAAGGTTTTACTTGTTATTTCATGGGATTTCTAGGTTTCTGTCTTTTCAAACATTTCAGCTTGGCTTATCTTTCTCCCTAACCAACTTTTATTTTTTTTGGATTGAACCTACATGTGCAACAACCCCATCCCATTTTGAGATAGGATCTTGCTAAATGACTGAGGCTGGCCTCAAACTTGCAATCTTCCTGCCTCAGCCTCCCAAGTTCCTGCGATTATAGGCCTGCACCACTGAGTGTGGCTCTTGATTGGCATTTTGTTGTTGTTATTGTTGGTACTGGGTATTTAACCCAGGGGCTTACCGTTGAGCCACTTCCCCAGCCTTTTTTATTTTTTTGTTGTCTCGTTAAGTTGCTTAGAGCCTCACTAAGTTGCTGAGGCTGGTCTTGAGCTTGCAGACCTCCTGTTTCAGCCTCCCGTGTCATTGGGATTAGAGGTACATGCCACCATGCCTGAATTTTTCTGTTTTTGAACAGTTTGTTTTAGGGCTTTTGATAGTTTTTCTGTATAGTATTGAAGCTGCTGGTGTGGATACTAGGAATATTTCCTATTAAATTATTGCTCATTTGAAATGATGTTTTGTCACAGAGTGATTTGCCCCGGGTCAAAACAGAGATTGATGCCTTGAAGAATTTGAGACATCAGCATATATGTCAACTCTATCATGTGTTGGAAACAGCCAACAAAATATTCATAGTTCTTGAGGTTAGTAGTATGTTCCAGAGACCTAAAACTTTTGGTCACTTTATCAATAGTTGAGAGAAATTATGTTTCACCTAAAAGATTAAAATAAATGTTAAGTGGTTTGCCTGTTTGAATTCTGTCTCTAGTAATTTAGATAATTAAAGTAGACATATATAACAAATTTATGGTATATGTACTCTCTCTAATATACCCCTAATGAGGTGGTTTAGATTATTGGATAAAATAAGCTAGAATTTGGTTCCAAAGGGAAGGATCCATTTCAGTTCTATATGGTATATTGATTTCCTAGGTCTAATAAATATCTACAAACCTGGTGGCCTAAGATAGTAAAAATTTGTCTTAGGGTTCTGGAGGATTGAGTTCCTCCCAAATCAAGACATGGGCAAGATTGTTTTTTTCTGGAGGTTCTTTCTTGATTCCTAGTGTTTCCTGGCAATTTTTGGTGTTCTGTGGCTTATGGATACACCAAACCACTCCGTTCTGCCTTCATTTCCAAATGGTCTTTTCTCTTTTGTGTGTCAGTGTGTCTTCAAATT
Organism: Ictidomys tridecemlineatus; assembly: GCF_052094955.1. Taxonomy (NCBI): domain Eukaryota; kingdom Metazoa; phylum Chordata; class Mammalia; order Rodentia; family Sciuridae; genus Ictidomys; species Ictidomys tridecemlineatus. The sequence goes on from NC_135480.1 coordinate 175,296,406, forward strand.
TCCCTCTCATAGGAACCCAAGTCATTGGATTAAGGCCCACTCTAATTTAGTATGACTTCCTCTTAATTGGGTTATTTTTACAAATAACTTTACAAATGAGGTCGCATTCATAGGTCCCACATTAGGGCTTGAGCATATCTTTTTTTGGGGGGGGCAGTTTAATTCACAGCATATAGAGTTTCCAGTCTATGTGTTATGGAAACTAAAGTCTTTCAAGTTTTAAACTGTCCTTTGTGGCATTAAACATAGTTTTGAGAACTTGTGTCATTCATCTCTTAGTTTTAGCCAAAGAATGTGTAGCTACACACTGTTTTTACAGATTAACGCTGTTTTAAATACATTTTAAAATTTGTGTTGAAAATTTTGGACCTAGAGCTATTTTTACTTTACTATAGATCTACCCATATGGTCTGCTATAGTGATTTTAAAATCTTTTTCTTTGGAGGCAGGGTCTTCCTATGTTGCCCAGGCTGTACTCGACTTGAACTCCTATATTCAAACAATTCTTTCTCAGTCTCCTGAGTAGCTGGGATTGCAGTGCATGCCACCATACCTGGCTGAAATTCCTAAAAAAAAATAAATGAAAACTCAAAATATTCATGAACCTTGGACAAAATTTAAAAGGTACAAGAGAATATATGTTAAAAATAAAATCCTCTCTACCCTGTATTCCATTTATCCAATTCCTTTTCCTCTGTGTCATTCACTATTTTTCTTGTTTCTTATGGATACCTAGAAATATTTTACATATGTATGTATATGTTTGTGTGTGTCTATGTATGTATAGCCTATGATCACAAACTATAGTACTTTGTACCTTGTGTTTTTCCCCACTTAACATTTTATTTATTTATTTTTTATAGTACTGAGAACTGAACCCAGGACCTTGCTAGGCAGGCACTCTACCACTGAGCTACATCCTCTGTTCTTTATGAAAATTTTATTTTGAGAGGTCTTATTAAGACTGACCTTGAACGTGCTGTGTTCCTTCTGCCTCAACTTCATGAGTAACTGGGATTATAGATGTGGCCATCAGGCCAGGCCCACTTAGCATTTTAGCTTACCAATTACCTATGTACATTCATGGAGATTTTAAATGTTTTTTCTCTTTGTTATTTTTGTATTTTTAAAAAAAATTTAAAATTTTGGATACTTTTTCTCTTTATTATTTTTGTATGGAAAAATATGATATAGTTTGTTTTCTTCATATAAATCTTATTGGATAGAGTTTTAAAAAATTACTACTGAGGCGTAATTTATATACTGTAAAATGCACAATTAGGTATACTGTATATACTTATGTACTTATCACCTGACTCAAGTTATAAAACATCTCCATCATCCTAGAAAGTTTTCTCCAACCTTTTCAAAGTAAAATTTTATAGCAGTACCTGCTCTGCCTTTCCCAGTAACCACTGATCTAATTTCTTTACCATAGATTATTTTTACCTCCTCTAGAACTTAATGTGAATGAATCATATAGTCTGTACTCTTGTGTGTTGTTTATTTTGCTCAGCATAATGCTTTTGCAAGTCACCATATCAATATGTTATACTCTTTTGCACTTTGCTTTTTTAAAAATACCTGATATTGTCCCATATTAGTTTGTAAAGAGCTCTCTCTCCTTTTTAAAATTGTTGCTGTGAATTTCATTTCTTCTTTTTAAATTATTGCCACGAATTTCATTTTATAACTGTGACATAATTTATATAGTGAGAGCATTTGGTTGTTGCTATGGTATGAATGTCAGTGTCCCCACCAAACTCTATACTGGAACGTAATCTCCAGTATGATTGTATTAAGAGGTAGGGCCATAAGGAGGAGGGGTGAGAACTCAATTAGTTCTCCTATAAAAGAAACTTCAGGCAACCTGCTTATTCCCTTCTGCCATGTGAGGACACATAGCTAGTGCCATCTATGAGTAACAAGTCTTCATCATATATAAAATCATCTGGCACTTTGGTCTTTGACTTCCTAGCCTCCAGAACTGTAAGCAATAAATTTCTGTTCTTTATAAGTTATCCAGTGTAAGGTATAATACCATGGATGGGCTAAGACAGTTTGTTTCCAGTTTTCTGCTTTTATAAACAGTGTTGTTTCAGTGAATGATGTTTAATATGCATCATTGTCAATTTAAGTATATCTGTAGGAACAATTCTTTGAGGAACTGTGAGGTCAAAGGCTATATGCATTTATAATTTTAATTGACATTGCCAAAATGAATTTTTTTTCCCAAAATGAAATAAAATTTTAATTGGAAACCGAGTTTACAAAAAGTATTGCTGCTCTAGAGAAAGGATGGAAAGCCTAGAGCTTTGAGCTGGAACCTCTTCTCCCGCAAACACTGAAGTTCCTCTGTGCAACCTGAGTCTTTCTAATGCAGATGGAAAATCACTAGTCTTTGGACAGCAACCAACAATAATTACTGGAGAAATAATTATTGCTGCTTTAAAAAAATTCTTAGATAACTATTGGGCATGGTGGTGCATACCTGTTATCCCAGTGACTTAGGAAGCTGAGGCAGGAGGATTTTAAGTTCACAGCTAGCATTAGTAACTTTGTGAATCCCTATGCAACTTGGAGAGGCCATGTCTCAAAATAAAAAATAAGAAGGGCTGGGTATGTGGCTCAGTGGTAAAGTGCTCCTGAGTTCAATCCCCAGTACCAAAAAGAAAGAAAGAAAGAAAGGAAAAAAAGTAGGTAACTGTAGTAAATGTAAGCATATTAAGATGAGAATGGGTTGTAATTCTTTGCTATAAAAATATAAAACCCTGAGTGAACCTTTTAAAACCACAGTGTAGTTAGTTCTACATTTGTTTACTGTTAATAAAATTGTTCAAGAAAAGAGTCATTGTTCTCATTCCTGGAATAATTATTGACTTGTTTGATCCTTAGAGTGTATTTTTGAATATGCTCACTCATCTCCCATCTGACTTCAATGTAATTTTTTTTATATTCCTCTGAAGTTATTTCTGTAAGCTATAACAATATCTATTTGACTCTTGCTGTTGAAGTACTGCCCAGGAGGAGAGCTGTTTGACTACATAATTTCCCAGGATCGCCTGTCAGAGGAGGAGACCAGAGTGGTTTTCCGTCAGATAGTGTCTGCAGTTGCTTATGTGCATAGCCAGGGTTATGCTCACAGGGACCTCAAACCAGTAAGTGACTGTGACATACTTTCATACTCAGATGAGAGTTCAGCATTATCTAACTGGTGTTTTTGGGCTTCTATATGTTCTGTTTAAGAATCTATCTTAGCTTTGCTTCTTTTTCTTTATTATTATTATTTTTTAATATTTATTTTTTAGTTGTAGTTGTACCCAATACCTTTGTTTTATTTATTTATTTCTATGTGGTATTGAGGATCAAACCCAGGGCCTCGAATGCACTAGGCGAGTGCTCTGCCCCTGAGCCACAATCCTAGCCCTACTTCATTTTCTTTTGTTCCAGTCAGAATCTATCCCATTTCTTTTTTCCTCCTTTTGAATTATGGTAGACTTTTTGGATAGATAGCATTTTTTCTATCTGTCATTTACATATTATTGTAAAAGTCCTTGTAATCAGTATTTTATTTCTAAGAAAAAAGAGTCATAGAGGGTTTCCATAGTTTTTCTAACACTGTGCTCTTTTAATTTAAATCCATCTCCTCAGGAGTTCAATGGAATCAACAGACTCCTTTTTTTTTTTTTTTTTTTTGGACTGTACTGGGGATTGAACTTGGGGTTCAGCTATATCCCTAGCCTTTTTAAAATTTATTTATTTTTTTTAATTTTAAGACTGGATCTGGCTAAGTTGTGGAGGCTTGCCTCAAACTTGGGATCCCCTTGCTTAAACCTTCTACAGACTTGACTTTTTAAGGACTGCTGAATAAAAATGTGAATATTCTTTTTAAGTCTACAGGCTAGTGGATGATAGTATATATGGATTTAAAGGTTCAGGGACTTAAAATTGGTCTGAGAAGATATGGCAGTTTTGTTATCCTTTTTTATCTTTTTATACCCAACTTTTCAATTTGAAATTACTCTTTAGGTTTAAACTTTCCTTTGGCACAAATTGTGTTTGCTTTTAGTTGGCCCTCAGAGTACCAGTGAGAAATGGTTTATGCTGGTGTGTCCTGTGGCGAAGTGGTATACTTATCAACATTCCTTATCTTTCTCCTTTTATATGTCTTATTATTTCACTACTTTCCAGTGATTTTTCATCTTATTGTACCCAGAATTTTCAATATTAATAATCTTAAATCATTTTAAGAAATGGCTAGAGGTGGGATGTAATATAAGGAAATAAGAATATAATTATTGCTGAGCATGGTGGCACACTCCTGTAATCCTAGATGCTTGGAAAGCTGAAGCAGGAGGATCGTGAGTTCAAAGCCAGCCTCAGTAGTGGCGAGGTGCTTAGCAATTCAATGAGATCCTGTCTCTAAATCAAATACAAAATAGGGCTCGGGATGTGACTCAGTGGCCGAGTGCCCCTGAGTTCGATCTTGGGTACAAAAAAAAAAAAAGAATATAGTTATCAAAGTATCTTTGTTTTCCCAGGAAAATTTATTGTTTGATGAAAATCATAAATTAAAGCTGATTGACTTTGGTCTCTGTGCAAAACCCAAGGTAAGTGCAGAAATAAAAATGCATTTATTTCCTTGTAAATGCACCTCTTAATGTGTTATTGTGCTCTGACTTCCACTTGGTCTTTATTGAGCTTAATTGCCTCCATTGTGAAGAATGTTAAATTTGCTGGTTTCAGTGGCGCCTGCTTGTAATCTCAGCAGCTCAGGAGGCTGATACAGGAGCATTGCAAGCTCAAAGCCAGCCTTAGCAATTTAGTGAGGCACTAAGCAACTCAATGAGACCCTTTCTGTAAATAAAATACAAAATGGGGCTGGGGTTATGGCTCAGCGGTAGAGCACTTGCCTTGCAAGTGCAAGGCCCTTGGTTCCATCCTCAGCACCACATAAAAATAAATAAATAAATAAATAAATAAAGTCATTAAAAAATTAAATAAAATACAAAATAGGACTGGGGGTGTGGCTCAGTGGTTGAGTGTCCTGGGGGTTCAATTCCCGGTACCAAAAAAACCCAAAAAGAATGTTAAATTTAATTCCAGGCATCAGTAATTTGTATAAATCCTTTAGATGATTCTAAAATAGGTAGCCACGATTGACAGCCACTGGTCTAGGTCTAGTGTTGGTCTTGTTGAAGACCCCATAGGTAAGCTGTGAGAGAATTTGTAGCACCAAGGCCACATGAAGTCATTAGCACGAATGCTAAATAGATCATGTGCTTGCAGTTTGAGTGTATTGCCACTAGATGATGCCTTTGTTCATAGGGCTAGGAGTTGAGAATTTGTTATAAACCTATTTGTTATTCAAATGGTTATGTAACTAAGAATTAGTTATATTTTGTGAAAATCCCCTTTCCTTAGGAAAGAAGAAGGAAAATGTCCAAATGAACTTCTATATTTATACCATTAGGTATTTCTCTAATTTGCATTCCATAGTTAAGCACTGGTATTCTTCAGCATAACTTCTCTTTGAGGTGACTTTGAACTTCCCAGGTTTGCTTTCTGTAGCAGATCTCCTGTGTGGCTGCCTGTTGGAGGTTTCTTCTTGAGTTCTCTAATGATGGTAGTTACAGTCTCTAAAATGAGCTGTCTACACTCATTAAGAATGTCAAAATTGCAGACTTGTCTTAGCCCTTTGTAGTCCCATGATTATTTCCTGTCCCAGTCAGAATTAGCTAGGTGCAAAGGGAAGCAGATTTTGCCCCTTCAGTGGAATGTTTGATTCTTTCTGATCCTCTTCCCTCCCTTGGCTCTTCAGTGACTATCAGTGGAACCTTGTGTTTGGGAAGCAAATGCTAGAAGGTATTATTTTTTTCTAGACATATAAAGATTATACTTTGAACAGATAAGCTTGTTTGAGTCATGATGTCCACAGCAGGCAGTGGGAAATGTTTGTGACAGACTTCAGTACCCTTTTTTTTATGGCTGCCACAGATTTGACCGCATAGAGCCATCTAAGAAAGCGGGGGTGGCTGGGGAGAGAATCACCTCCATCTTCTGTGAAGAACTCATTTCTGGGCATATTTCATTTATAAATGAGATCTCAGTTTCACAAGTCCTTTGCCAGCTGTAAGACTATAGGAGTTGGGCAGTAACTTCATTTTCATTGTCTTGATATTTCTGTCGGGGAGAGGAGCATGAGCAAATTTCTCAACAGATCTGGGAAGCTAAGTTGGTGATTCTCTTACAACTGAATCTAGAAATAGGTTGTCAAGGCCCTGTGCTACATACAATTTTGCTTTCTTTCCTCTAAGGAGAAAGAAGCTCTCTGAATTTGTAAGGATTTAATATTGGAGATAGGGGCTGGTAAAGACATGATCATTTCTTCTTGAGTATTTAAGGGTGGGAAGACACAGGGGCTCGGATGTATGCTAGGCTGATTATTGTGCACATGAGTATCTAGGGAAGTATGAACCTGACTTGACTGAGTGAAGGAGAAAAAAAATATTTCATTTGTGTCAGGTGGTAGTGGTATAGGAAATCCACAGAAGCAGAGAACACATGTGCATATAGATATATATGCAAAGAATATCAGATTGGCTATAGAAGTCTTTTCCTTATTTGGAAAAATTCTTCATTTAACTTCTTTTTGTGTTCAAAGAGTGTTTATCAAGGTTCAATACTCTCTCTCTACTTTTTTTTTGGCATTGGGACTGCACCCAGGGGTACTTAACCACTGAGCCACATTCCCAGCCTTTTAATTTTTCATTTTGAGACAGGGTTTCACTAAACTTGTCAAGTTGCTCAGGCTGGCTTTGAATTTGTGATCCTGTCTCAGCCTCCCAAATTGCTGGGATTATAGGCATGTGTCACTGTGCCCAGCAAGATTTAATTCTGTTTAGGGCTGTAATTAGTAAGTGTTTTATTTTTTTTAAAAAATATTTTTTTAGTTGTAGATGAACACAATACCTTTATTTTATTTATTTGTTTTTATATGGTGCTGAGGATGGAACCCAGTACTTCTAGGTGAGTGCTCTGCCACTGAGCCACAATCCCAGCCCTAAGTGTTTCATTTTTATCTTATTGACAGGGTAACAAGGATTACCATCTACAGACATGTTGTGGGAGCCTTGCTTATGCAGCACCTGAGTTAATACAAGGCAAATCATATCTTGGATCTGAGGTAATTATTCATTGATTAAATCAGTATAATCAACATATTTATTGGTGATTTATAGTTGAGTGACTCAAGCACTGTGTATTGGGGATATAACAATGAAGTAAGTAATCTTGTTAATCAAAGAGTTTAGTCTGTTTGGGAGTGATATTTATAAACTAGTAGATGGAATGAATAATTTGTGATAAACATAAAAACCTGTAATATTCTTTTGAAGGAGGGATATATTTCTGGTGTTCTTATTGTGGTTGCTTTTGTATTGAACAGTGCCATAGTTTGGACTGATTCGTCCAACTGGGTAGAGTACAAGGTCAGGATTGCAGCCTTAGTTTTCAGAGATGCCAATTAGCAGAGAGAAAACCTGTTTTTTGTCCATAGTTGACTTTCCAAGGCCAGCAGTCCAGGCTTCGCTAGCTTTACAATTGCTACTTCAAGCTAGTTAATTTTTCCTGTTTTCTGCAGTACTAGTGTTGCTGATGTTAGTATCATAAAGTTAAAAAAAAAAAATTAAGTCATCAAAAGCTCAGAAAGTGCTGGGTGGAACAGTCTTTTTTTTTTAAATTAAATTTTTTTTTTTTTAAGTTTTGATGAGACATTTATTTATTTATTTATTTATATGTGGTTCTGTGAATTGAACCCAGTGCTTCATACATGGCTAGGCAAGCACTCTACCACTGAGCTACAACCTAGTTCCTGGAACAGTCTTATTTCAGGATTTCAGGACATCTCCATATCTTTAATATGCTCTTGTGCAATGTGATCCTTTGGGAGGGAAATGTCACAGGTAGCAGCTTGTCCTGATTTTATTTGCTTATAGAATTCACTTTTCATGTGGACTATCTTTTGGAACTACTTTTTCTGCTTTCTTCTCTCATGTAGGCTTTGATACATCTATGAAAATCTTTTCTATTATTTTCTTCATCTTTTAGTTTAACCCCAGACATAAAGAAACTTTTGGGAAATACCAAGTTCTTCTTCTTATTTTTTTCTTTTTGTGGTGCTGGGGATTGAACCCAGGGCCTTGACATGTTAGGCAAGCACTCTACCAACTTAGCTATATCCCCAGCAATACCAGGTTATTTAGTTTGTAACATGAGAAGATGGGAACTAACTTGGTTTTGGCAACTTGATTTTGATATAATCTTAAAGGTATAGTATACGATAAAAATAGCATGAGGAACTTTGATATATTTTTATTCAAATTTACAATTGTTTAATTTTCCCTATTTGCTTTATTTTGTCTTTGTGTATACATATGTATATGCACATATTATTACTTTTCTCAATCATTTGAGAATAAACTGGAAGACAGGTGTGGTGCACACCTATAGTCTCAGAGATTTAGGAAGCTGAGGCAGGTGGATCACAAATTTGAGACCAACAAAAAAAGGCTGAAGATGTAGCTCAGTGGTAGAATGCCCTTCAGTTTAATCTCCAGTACTCTGTTTTTTTTTTTTTTAAGTTGTAGAGAGACACAATACTTTTTTTTTTAATCTTTTAAAAAATACCTTTATTTATTTATTTATTTTTATGTGGTGTTGAGGATCAAACCCAGTGCCTCACATGTGCCAGGCAAGTGCTCTACCACTGAGCCACAACCCCAGTCCCAAATCTCCAGTACTCTTAAAAAAAAAAAAAAAAAAAGTAAACTGGAGACATGTCCTCTTTTCACTAATTATGCATATCTTTCCCCAAAGCAAGGCTCTTTTCTTTTTCTTTTTTTTTATTAGTTGTTCAAAATATTACAAAGCTCTTGACATATCATATTTCATACATTTGATTCAAGTGGGTTATGAACTCCCATTTTTATACAGATTTATACAGATTGCAGAATCACATCGGTTACACATCCACGTTTATACATACTGCCATACTAGTGTCTGTTGTATTTTGCTGCCTTTCCTATCTCCTACTATCCTGCCTCCCCTCCCCTTCCCTCCCCTCCCCTCCCCTCCAATCTTCTCTCTCAAGGCTCTTTTCTTTTGTAACTGTAATTATAAAAACAAGGGAATTTCATGTGGATGTAATTTATTCAGTTACAGTCTATGTTCAGATGGTGTTTCTTATGTCAATGATGTCCTTTTTAGCTTTATCCCTGCCTCTGCTCCCCATCCAGGATTACACATGGTGTTTAGTTACTGTATCTCTTTAGTATTCTTTAGTTTGCAACACTTCCTTAGGCTTTCCTTGAGCTGGTAACTGTGGTCAAGATTTGAACTGAGTGAAGGACTTTTCCATATTTGTCTAGTCTCCCAGAAGGAGTGATATTCATAAGCCTAATCTTACAAGATTCCTAGAAGGCTGGTGATAAGGCCTTGCTAGTCTGAATGTGTCTGAGTTTTTTCCTACATAATTTTGTTTTTTTTGTCCATGTTAGTTGACTTTCCATCCTTCTAAGACAGTGCCTTTAGAACAGTGTACTAAGGAATCATCTGGGATACTTGTTAAAACATGCAGAGCTCAGAGCTGTACCCTTGGAAATTTTGGGTTGTTTTTGAAGTTGGGGATTTAAGAATCTTCATTTTAAAATAAGCAGTTTTTTAGGTGTTTCTCATGCTTATGGTCCAGATCATGCTTTTAAGGACATGTTCCAGTGTAGTATCTCAAAATTCCTTTAGTAATATCTCAGCAGAAAATGGTTTTAAGTCCCTCTTCTAGTTATTTTTGTGTTTTTTGGTAATTGATAACTTATAGACTGGATTTGCTTTGGCTTATGATTTTATTAGATTAATTTATTCTTACATCTAATTTGAAACTGATGGTGCTTTGAATACTTTTTCTGCTTTCTTCTCTCATGTAGGCTTTGATACATCTATGAAAATCTTTTCTATTATTTTCTTCATCTTTTAGTTTAACCCCAGACATAATGTCTCTGTTGACTTCTTACGGTACTTGACAAGGTCATGTTAGCTCACTCTTTCCTGTGTTGCCTCTTTGCTTTGAATGAGTGCCATGCCATCATACCTCAATTTATAGATTAAATATTTGACAACTCTCTGGCATAAATTGTTAATTTCTGACCTCCTACAACTTGGAACCAAAATCACATGTCAGCTTAAAAGCACATTGTTCACTTGTGGCATCATAATAGAGTCCTAGTAATTTATGTGATTCAGTGAACAGGACAGAATAACCTGGGTTATTCTGGTATAGGTATTATCCAGATGTGTGATGCTGCCTGTTATTTAACTTTATTTCCCTTTTCTTTGTTTTTGTTTTATATTTTATTTTTTTAATATTTATTTTTTAATATTTAATATTTAGGTGGACACAACATCTCCATTTTATTTTTATGTGGTGCTGAAAATTGAACCCAGTGCCTCATGTATGCTAGGTGAGCGTGCTACCATTTGAGCCACATCCCAGGCCTCCCTTTTCTTTATATATATATTTTTTGTGATATTGGGGATTGAACCCAGGGTCACTCTACCACTGAGCTACATCTCCAGGACTTTTTATTTATTTTACTTTTTATTTTTGGACAAGGTCTTGCTAAGTTGTCAAGGCTGGCCTCAAACTTACAATTCTTCTACTTCAGCCTCTTAAATCACTGGGTCCCCCTTTTTTACTTCTTTAAAAAAATGCTAGGGTTGTAGCTCAGTGGCATAGTGCTTGCTTAGCATGTGTGAGGCACTGGGTTAGATCCTTAGCACTGCATTTAAAAAAAATAATAAAATAAAGGCATGTTGTCCATCTACAAGTACAAAAAAAATGCCATCCTTCTTATCTCTTAAATTTTTTCTAAGGATCAAATGAGAGTGGGAACTATTACTGGTTGTGTAATACAACTTTTACTGGTTGTGTCAACACTGATCAAGTCAAATCCTGCTTGAAAATAACAGTTACTGATTAGGGCTCATGGACACATGGATATCTCACATAAAGGTTAAACTCCATCCTTCAAAGACAATGTCATTAAGACATTGGAGATTTATAGGGCTATTTGTGCTGGCAGGCTAGTTTCTAGCCCCTATATTTGAAAAAGTCAATCATTGACGTTTTAAAAAAATAATTAATTTATTCCAATTAGTTATACATGACAGCAGAATGCATTTTGATTCATAATACATAAATGGAACACACTTTTTCACTTCTGGCTATACATGAAGTAGAGTCACACCATTCGTGCAATCCTACATATACCTAGGGTAATGATGTCCATCTCATTCCACCATCTTTCCTACCCCCATACCACCTCCCCTTTGCCCTTTCCAAAGTTCCTCCATTCATCCCATGGGCCCCCCTTAATCCCCCATTATGGATCAGCATTCACTTATCAGAGGAAACATTTGGCCTTTGGTGTTTTGGGATTGGCTTACTTCACTTAGCATGATATTAAAATTTCTCTAAATAGAGTTTTTACTGTGTAACTTAGTCACGTTTGTAGATTGCCACGAAATTTTCAGACCTATTTTGACATCCCCACGCCTGTTTACATAATCCTCATATGTAACTGAGATCCTTAGTAGCTCTGTAGAATTGCTTTCAGAATCTGAGACCTGGCCTCATTCTTTATCATGACCAATCCATCCAAGCAAAATATATATATATTTTTTTCCTATTAAGTGTTAGCATATGGCTAAGAGGAAAGTTCCTGGGTGGTCTGCCACTGATTGGGTGACTTTGGACACACCTGCTTTTTTAAGCTTCAGGGTTCCAGACTAGAATGAGCAGGTTGAATTGAATGGTCTCTTAGCTCTATTTCAGCTTTTTAAAGATTCTGTGGTTTTATTAAGTATCTTATCATTCTGAAATGTGTTCTATATATTTTTTTTGAATGATTTTTTTTTTCTTCCTCTTAGGCAGATGTTTGGAGCATGGGCATACTTTTGTATGTACTTATGTGTGGATTTCTACCATTTGATGATGATAATGTCATGGCTTTGTACAAGAAGATTATGGTGAGTATTGCAAGGCATAGAATTTCTTTTTTTTTAAAAATAAGTTTATTTATTTATTTATATGTGGTGCTTAGCATCGAACCCAATGCCTTACTCATTCTAGGCACTTGTGCTCTACCACTGAGCCACAACCCTAGCCCCAAGGCATAGAATTTCAGTGTAAAAGTTTTTTACTTATTATACTTTATGTTTTTGGAATGAAGAAAAAATTCTGGAATTAGGTGGTGATGATAATTTTGTGTTTAAGCCTTTTTGTGTGTGTGTTGCTGGGGATTGAACCTAGGGCTTTGTGCAGGTTAAACACATGCTCTATCACTGAGCTACAATCCCAGCACCCAAAACTTTTATGAATATATTAATATCTAGTAAGTCATTTATTTTAAAAGAATAAGCTAGGTGTGGAGGCATATATCTGTAATCCCAGTTACTTTGGGAGGCTGAGGTAGGAGGATTGCAAGTTTGAGGCCATCTTGTAGCATGTTTGGGGCCCTGGGTTCAATCCCCAGAAACCCCGCCCCCCTCAAGTAGAAGTGCTTCAGAAAAGGATGTGGGTGAATGCATTCTGGCAGAGTAGACACTATGAGCAAAGGCATAGGGATGGGAGAAGTATGGAAAGGAATGGTCAGAGATTATTGTGGCTGGACATTGAATCTATACCAGCTTTAGGTCAGAAGATTTCTGAATTAACTCTCATTTCTGGAATGTAGTATAGAGTTGAAAGTGGCAGTTGCAGTTGGCTTGTTGCTTAACCCCTAGAAAGAACATCAAGTCTAAGGGCACTGGGTTGTTTAATTTTTCTTTATTTAACTTAATTTTTTCCTATGATCTGTCTTGGAAAAAGTCTTTAAAATTGATGATTAAACTATAGAGAGGAATTTGGGAAGAGGTGGAATCACAGTTGTTCAACTCCTTAAAGGCTGAGGAGCTCTAATTCTGCTGGGTCAACAAAAAGTAATGATAGCAATAGTGGTTACCACCCCTGTCTTGGGGGCTGTATATGCATTTTTCTCCTTGGTAAGGTGAGATCCATGGGCTTGGGCTGGAAGCCAGTCTCCTGGAGTGTGCTGATGTAGCCAAGACAACTTGTGTTTTCTCTCACTTGAGATTACTCCAATCCTTGGAAGGTAGCAGTTTTTGCTTTGGTTCCTGCTTGCTGACTATAGCTTTATGGGGAGCATTTGGGGAGCTGGTGGAGGGTTTGAGTAGAGAAGTGCTATGATTTGGTTTAGTTTTTAATAGGATTGCACTGGTTGCTGTGTGGATAGACTGTAGGAAGCAAAGAGGAAAATCAGGGTTACTGGGGAAGCAAAGAGGAGAATAAAGATGACTGTTTGGGAGGATATTATAGTGATTCACAGGGATGTTAGTAATGGAGATGGCAAGAAATGGATGGATTCTGGATGTCTCTTTTTTAAAAAAATTTTCTGTTAGCATAAAGTAAAATTGGCCCTTTTTTTGAGGTATTGAGTCTATGAATTTTATAGATTTATGTAACCCTCCATCATAGTCAGAATGTGAACTGATGTCTTTTGTCTTTTGAAGGTAGAACTAACATAATTTGCTGATGTATTGAATGAGTGGAGTAGCCTGAGTGACTAAAAAGTTTGGAGCGGCCATTAACTGAGATGGGGAAGACTTGGTAGAGAGAGGGGATGACCATAATTCAGTTTGGACATAAAGAATGTTTCTGTTTTGTCCAGCTTTTCATATTTGTTGGCATAAGGTTGTTATTTATCCAGCTATAAAACCCATAACCTGGAGGTTACACTGTTAACATATTTATCAGATTTTTATGTTTTTTTTTCAGACTTTAGTCTATACATGTATAAGGAATCATATATTTTATCCTTCCCTCCCTCCCTTCTTCCTTTTTTTTTTTTTTTGTGATACTAAAGATTGAACCCAGGGTCTCAGCTTACTAGGCAAGTACCCTTCCACTGAGCTACACCCATAACCTTTGTATTTTCTTGTTGGGTTACCTGCTTCCCAGTTTATTTTTGCACAGATGGCAGCATACCCTAAACATACTGTTTTGCCTCTTGTTTTTCTCTCTTAACAGTGTATTGGAAATCATACCACTTCATATCTAGCGCAGAGCCTCTTCATTGCTTTTGGGTAGGGGGCAGTATTAGAAACTGGACTCAGGGGTATTGTGCTTGCTAGTTAAGCACTCTACCACTGAGCTACATCCCTATCCCTATTTATTTTATTTAAACAGGGCTACCTAAGGGCTGGCTTCAAACTTGAAATCTTCCTGCCTTAGCCTCCCAAGTAGCTAGGATTATGGGGATGTACCACCACACCTGGTTCTTCATTCTTTTTAATGACTGCACAGAATAGTATATGTTTGTACCATAATTTATTTAACTGATCCTATGTTAATGGACATTTAAGTAATTTCCAAATGGTCATTTTGCATATTGTGAACATATCTGTAAGAAAATTGCCAGTTCTCAGTACTGCAAAAATGATAAACCAAAAAAAGAAAGAAAGAAAAAGAAAATTGCTAGAAGAGTTGCTGAATCAAAGGATATATGATTAGAAATTTTCATACATATTGCCATATTACTTTCATCAAAGTTTTATTAGTTCATACAGTTACCAGTAATAGCAAGATGGTACCAATTTTCCGTACCCCTTTTTGCTCTTCATAGTTAAGATTATTATTATTTTTTTTGCTGTGCAGGAATTTTAACTTTTGTATATGTGTGTGCAGTACTGGGGAATTGAACCTAGGGCCTTGCATGGTAGGCAAGAGCTTACCACTACATCCCCAGCCCTCAATTTTTATTGAGTCAAATTTACCAATCTTTTTATTTATTTATTTAAATTGTTTTTCTAATTTTCTTTTTTTAATTGATTTTATTTTTAAAAAATACATGACAGTGGAATGCATTATAATTATTATTACATATATAGAGCACAATTTTTCATATCTCTGTATATAAAGACCAATTCATGTCTTTATACATGTACTTCGGATATTGATATTCATCACATTCTACCATCATTGCTAACCCCCTGCCCACCTCTCTTCCCCTCTCACCCCTCTACCCTATCTAGAGTGCATTTATTCCTCCCATGCTCCCCCTACCTACCCTACGATGAGTCAATCACCTAATATCAGAGAAAATATTCAGCATTTGTTTTTTTGAGATTGGCTAACTTCATTTAGAATTATCTTCTCCACCTTCATCCATGTGTAAAGCTGTGAGTTTGATTCCCCAGCACTTTTCCTGCAAATGCCATGATTTTATTCTCTTTTATTGCTGAGTAATATTCCATTATGTATATATGCCATATTTTTTAAATCAATTCATCAACTGAAGGGCATCTAGGTTGGTTCCACAGTTTAGCTATTGTGAATTGTGCCGCTATATAGTTTACCAGTCTTCTATTGACAAGTTTGGAAAGGCTTTCTGACTTAGGTTACTTTTTAAAGTTTACATGTTTTCTTTTTCTTCTTCTTCTTCTTCTTCTTTTTTTTTTTTAATGGTATTGGGGATTGAACCCAGGAGCATTCTACCTCTAAGGTTCATCCTTATCACTTCCTCTCCACCCTTTTAAAAAACTAAGTCACTCAAGCTGACTTTGAACTTGCAATCTTCTTGCTTTAGCCTCCTGAGTTACTGGGATTACAGGTGTGCGCCACTGTACCCAGTTTATTTTAGTGTTTTTATGGTTTCATTTTTTTTAATTTAAATATTTGTTCATCTGGAATTTGCTTTGGTGTAGTTTCTTGACTTTAAACATTTTTTAAGCTAAAAAAATTAAAGAAATCCCAGTGTCTTAAGAGGTTGAGACAGGAAGATTGCAAGTTCAAGGCCAGCCTTAGCACTGTAGTAAGACCTTGTTTCAAAATAAAAAATAAAAAGGGCTGGGGATGTGGCTCAGTGGTAAAGTGCCTCGGGGTTACATCACCAGTACAAAAAAAAAAAAAAGTTTGTTTTCATATTCTAGATTCTGGTATGTATGATTTGAAGCTCCTTATTAATAATGTATGTAAAAAATCCTTATTTCAGATAGTCTTGCTAATTTCAAGTTTTGTACACAAACTATCTTGTCTAATTAGATCTTTTTTTAACCTCCTGCTCTGGATGATGGACTGTACTAAGAGTAAAGGAGTCAGTGCTGTGATAGTTGTTTGCTTGTGCTTGTATTCATAGTCTTATCTTTTTAAGACTTTAATCTGTGGTTTCTCTGCAGGAATCTTCTCTAACCACTTGCTATTTTGTGAGGATTTAGTTTATTTAAACCACATAGTATAATCTGTAAATCCATTTAACTATATTTATATGAAGCAAAGTACTTTACAATACAAAGAGTAGTGAAAGGTGGCACTACTGTGTTCTATCATGTGTCACTGTTTCATTCAAGGAAGAATGTGCTGTTTCCATTTTCCTTAGGAGTATCTTACTGTAGGTTTTAGAGTGACTAGTGAGGGTTCACACCTCAGTACCTCAAATAAAAGAAAAAGAGATTTCATATATTGTCTGTATTTATACAATTATGTATACATTTTTTGGGGGTTTACATAATCCACACATTTTGTGGACTCTGCCCCCTCCTCCTTTAAAAATTGAAACATTTATTTATTTATTTGCAGTGCTGGGGAATTGAACTCAGGGCTTTACACATGCTAGGCAAGTAAGTGCTCTACCATTGAACTACATCCCCAGCCCACTTGAATGCTTTGTTTTATTTATTTACTTATTTGGTATTGGGAATTGAACCCAAGGATGCTTAATCACATCCCCAGCCCTATTCATTTTTTATTTTGAGTTAGATTCTCATTAAATTGCTTAGGACCTCATTAGATTGCTGAGGCTTCCCTTGAACTTGTGATCCTCCTGCCTCACTCTCCTAAGCCTCTGGAATTACAGGTGCACTCCACCATGCCTGGCTGATTGCTTTACCTATAGCAGCATGTATAGATTCTTCTTCTTCTTCCTTCTTCCTTCTTCCTTCTTCCTTCTTCCTTCTTCCTTCTTCCCCCTTCCCCCTCCCCCCTCCTCCTCCTCCCCTCCCCCTTCCTCTTCCCCTTCTTCTTCCTCTTCTTTTCTTCTTCTTCTTCTTCCTTTTTTTGGTGGTGTTGGGTATCCAGGGCCTTGTTTGTGCTAGACAAGCTCTGTACCACTGAGCTACATCCCCAGTTCTAAGCTGGGCACAGTGGGGCATGTCTGTGATTCCCAGCCACTGGGGAGGCTGAGGCAGAAGGATTATGAGTTTAGTTTCCAAGCCAGACTTAGCAATGATGAATGCTAAGCAACTCAGTGAGACCCTGTCTCTAAATAAAATACAAAATAGGGCTGGGGATGTTACTCAGTGGTTGAGTGCCCCTGTGTTCAAAACTTGGGGAAAAAAAAAAAAAAACCTAAAGATCCTTTGATTGCTACTCCAATATCCTTCTTCTTTCCTAAAATCCATTTACATTTACTCCTTACTTGTTTGCTCCATAATTAGATGTGCTCAGTAATACAGCACATTCTCAGCATGTGCGAGACCCCATATTCAATCCCTAGAGCCACCCTACCACCACCCACACACACTCACAAAAACTAAAGTTCCTTTAATGCTTTCTCCAATATCCTTCTTCTTTCCTAAAATCCATTTACATTTACTCCTTACTTGTTTGTTCCATAATTACCATTTTACATTAGTGTAGTACATTTGTCACACTTAAGGAACCAATGTGGATATATTACAATTAACTTTGTTCTCTGTACTTTGAATTTCATGATTTTTTTTTATGTCCTTTTTCTGTTCCAGGATCCTTCCAGAATGCCATATTATAGTTAGTTATCATGCTTCTTTAGTCTCCCTCTGATCTCTGATAATTTCTGGGAATCCAGTATATTTTTTTCTGAGCTGATTTATCTGGTTGTCCCGATACTATGTATCAGTAATTTATTGTTTTTCTAATTACTTTAAATGATAATTTGATTATATACTAAATTCCTACAATTCTTCTGTTCTTCTTCTTCTTCTTCTTCTTCTTCTTTTTTTTTTTTTGGTACCAGGGATTGAACCCAGGGGTGCTTAACACTGAGCCACATCCCCAGCCCTTTTTTATATTTGGATACTGGGTCTTGCTGAGTTGCTTAGGACTTCACTAAATTGCTGAGGCTGGCTTTGAACTCATAATCCTCCTGTCTCAACCTCCTGAGCTGCTTAGATTACAGGTGTGGGCCACTGTGCGAGGCTGTACAATTCTTTGGCTTTGCTTTTTTTTTTTTTTTTTGTGGTGGTGGTGGTAGGGTGGTTCTAGGGATTGAATATGGGGTCTTGCACATGCTGAGAATGTGCAGTATTACTGAGCTGTTGCCCCGACCCTTTTGGGTTTTATATTTCATTGCATTTATCTTTTTGTCTCTTCTTATATCTAATTGTTTCAGTTACTGTACCTTTTAAGTATTGTTTATTAAATATCTAGTAGAATTAACTTATTCTGTTTTCTCCCCAGATTTTTTTCTGGTTTTTCTGCTATAATTGTTTTCCCTGGTGTACTTTTTAAATGAAATGTTTAGAAAGGTAGTAGATCCACAATTTCATTGAATAAAGTCTATTACATGTTAAAAATGGATGATTTGATAACATATCTTTAGTGTTGATAATGGTGAATGAATGAGCCAGATTTGGAGACCTGGCCTTGGGTAGGATTTTTTTTTTTTTTTTTGCATTGTATGAGGTTCAAACCCCCTCCAAGGTTCTGTATTCTCATGGCATAGTAATACAGTGCTGTTTGCTGTTTATTACTTGATCTTTTTATTTGTTAATGCCTTTAAATCTATGGGTCTTATTAGTATTTTCTTTTTCTTTTAGACAATTATTGTTACATTATGGTGTATCTATAATGGTATATTCTACAGGTATAAAAATGAATGAGGGGGGCTGGGGTTGTAGCTCAGTAGTAGAGTGCTTGCCTACCACATGTGAAGTGCTGGATTTGAGCCTCAGCACCACATAAAAATAAATAAATACAAGTATTAAAAAAATGAATGAGGGACCTCTTTAGATGTTGATAATGAAATGGTGTCTAAGATACATAAGTGAAAAAGCAAAGAGTAGAGCAGTATGTGTAATGTACCATTAGTTTTGTAAAAGGTAAGGTAGCTGGGTATGGTGGTACATGCCTGTAATCCCAGCTATTTGGGAAGCTCTGACAGGAGGATTTCAAGTTCAAGACCAGTCTCAATGAGATTCTTTCTCAAAGTAAAATTTAAAAAGGGATTGTGATGAAGCTCAGTTTCAGAGTGCTTGCCGGGGCTTGGTTGAGGCCCTGGATTTGATCCTAAGCATCGGAAAAAAAAAAAAAAGAGAGTATATTCCTCTTATTTGCTGACATATGACAGAAGGTGGTAGATGTTGATAATTGCTATTTCCTTTGTGGAGGAAAATTAGAGGAGAGGGATAGAAGGGAGACTTCATTCTATGCCAAAGACTTTTAGATTTTGAAGCATGTAAATGTTTTTCTTCTTGTTTGTCTAGTTACTCTGGTGGGGTTCTTTTTTTTGTCTTTTTTGGAACTGGGGGTCGTGTCTAGTTACTCTGGCTAGGACTTCCCTTACTATGTTGAATAGAAGAGAATGTGAGCATCCTTGTTTTATATTTCTGATCTTAGAGAAAAGCATTTAATCATTTCATACTGAGCACAATATTAGCTATGGATTTGTAATATGTTGAGGAAGTTTTCTTCTATTCCTAGTTTTTCTAGTGTGTTTATCATGAAAACATGTTGAATTTTGCCAATACTTTTTCATGTGTCAGTTTAGTTGATTGTATGGTTTTTTCCTTTGTTTTGTTCATGTGGTACATTACATTGATTTTAGCATGCTGAACCATCCTTGTATTCCAGGAACAATGCCACTTGGTCATAGTGTATACTCCTTTTAATATGTTGTTGAAGTTGGTTTGCTAGTGTTGAATTTTAAAAAGTAGAATGATAAAGATTTTAGTGATTTGAACCCAAAAAGCTAATGGGGAGAGTAGGAGAGGTGACTTCTACAGGTCAGATCTGAGACTTTGTCTATAGGTGTACAGAAATAGAATTCAGTGGGACTGCAAATTGGTGCAGCTAATGTGGAAAGCATTATGGAGATTTCTTGGAAAATTGGGAATGGAACCACCATTTGACCCAGCTATCCCTCTCCTTGGTCTATATCCAAAGGACTGTGTCCACAGCGTACTGCAGGGACACAGTCATATCAATGTTTATAGCTGCCCAATTCACAATAGCTAAACTGTGGAACCAACCTAGATGCCCTTCAGTAGATGAATGGATAAAAAATGTGGCATATATACACAATGGAATGTTACTCAGCAATAAAAAAGAATAAAATAATGGTATTTGCAGGTAAATGGATGGATTTAGAGAAGATAATGCTAAGTGAAGTTAGCCAATCCCCCCAAAACAAATGCCGGATGTTTTCTCTTGATATAAGAAGGATGATTCATAGTGGGGTAATGAGGGGGGGAGCATGGGAGGAATAGACTAATTCTAGATAGGTCAGAGGGGAAGGGAGGGGGCATGGGGTTAGAAATGATGGTGGAATGTGATGGACATTATTATCCAAAGTACATGTATAAAGACATGAATTGGTGTGAATATACTTTGTATACAACCAGAGATATGAAAAATTTGCACTGTATGTGTAATAAGAATTATAATGCATTCTTCTGTCATATATAAATAAAAAAATAAAGTAGAATTCTATGCTTTTTTGAGATGTGTTGAAATCTCTTCTGCCTAGAGCATCTGCACCAGTCTTTTTGTTGTATTTCTTTGTTGTGTTTTCTATTCCCCACCTGCTTTTTTTTCCTCCAAAGGGATAGAGCTTTCTGAAGTGGGTATCTTGTTTATCTTTATGTCCCTTTGCACATGGTTGCTCAGGAAATAATAAATTGTTTGCTGGCTTGCATATTCTTATTCCATTGTAACAAAAGTAATGCTTAATATTCATGAGCTATTGTTATTTGCCAGGCTGTGCTCTAAGTGAGGCATTTTCTATTATTGTTCCCCATCTATAGTAATTTACTCAGGGTGGTAGAGCTAGTAAGTAGCAGAGCTGGGATTTCAAACCATCTGTTGAAGCTCAACTTCATTCTTTCAGCTCTAGTCAAGCTCAGTGCCCAGTACTGTTTCTCAATTCTAGTTCCTAGTTTCATGAGAATCACAAGCCTAGAGAAGTGCCTCCGAACCCAAGCTTCTTTTTGTGCCTATGACTTGGGAGTGCTCCCAGTCATCCCATCTTTTCAGATTTACCTATATTATAAGTTAGTTCTCCTAATTCACATTAGTATTATTATGTACCAGCTTTTCTACTCTCTTTAGAATGTCACCCAGTAGAATACTTACTGAACCTGTTTTTTTTTGTATCAGTAGTGTTAAAGTATTGCAGTAATCAGGGTCCATGTTTCCAGGGCCCATTCTAGCCCCGAGTAGCTCTAATTTCTTTGACTTCTATTTATTCACATTCTGTTTTTCTTGATTGTTTCAGCTTAGCATTCTCTTATGTTAAAATTTTGAACTTGATTTTCCTGTCGTGTGGTGACAACTTTCTCTTTGAGCTTTGTGCTACTAGTATATTTCTTAAATATTTCTGATCTAAGTTGTTGACTTAAAATACTGAATAAATCTTTCCTTGGTGCTTCCCATGGAGGTAGTAGCATCCATCTCCTACTCTCAAAAAAAGAGTCAAGAAGTCTAACTGGCGCCAGTTAGGCTGGTAAGTCAAAAGTAAACATAACTGGTGGAAATCCAGACATTTGGACGACAGGGTATGGAGAGATTCAAGGGTTGGATCTTGATGCTTAACAGTGATTATGGGGGGGAAAAAAAGGAAATAAAGCATGTGCTGTCCAGTGGCTTCTAGAAGTTCCTGGTCCATAGTGTCAAGGAGCTGGAATCTTCCTGTGCTGAGATTGCTTATAATGTTTTCGCTTATGAGTAACAGGAGCTGGGGTTGTGGCTCAATTTAGAGCTTTCTGAAGTGGGTATCTTGTTTATCTTTATGTCCCTTTGCACATGGTTGCCTCACATGCGCAAGGCCCTGGTTTTGATCCTCAGCATCACATAAAAAATAAATAAGTGAAATAAAGGTATTAAAAAAAATATGTGGACATAGCAACCTAGCAGGCCATCAGAGTCACCAATCACAATGCTAGACTGCACAGTGAAAAAATTGAATATATGGCTCAGCATGCATTTTATTTGTGTTTAAAATAAAAGCATTAAAACTTTGCAGGGAAAAACAAACAAAACCCAAGAACTGAATAGAACAGGACAACCCCTAAGTGTTTGGGTATTAGTTTTTAGTCTGTCTCCAATATACCTTATCAAGATTTTGTAGTCTCATCCCCAGAAAAAAATAAGTGATTCTACTGAAATTGAATTATATTCATGATATTCCTAATTTACTGACTTAAGGTTTGCTGTATTTTTCCATATCCAAACTTTAAACTGTTATGCTGTTTATTTGTCTTCACTTGTTGTTACTGCAAGTTCATATTTACATGGCAGCTGTGGAATTAATGCTATTGATTATTAATATATTGTTTCCCTAGTGTATTTATTTATTTGAATGTACTAATGGATTCTGAATTAATCTTTTGGGGGTGAGTGCTTACCTTCAAATAATGTGAAACGTTACAATAGTAATGTCCTAATAGTAGATGCTAGATCCAAGTTTTGATATTTTTGGCAAATCCAATATCTTTTGCAGTGGAATGAATGTGGTAGAGAGTGTCTTGACACTTGTTCAGTAGAGATTTGGCCTTCCTAATTAATATTATTTACTAATACTGTACATTCTTTGTTTCTCCTGCTCTGAATTTCATTTTTTAGTTTTTCATGTATTTGCAAGTTGAAAATTGATTCAAATTAGGACTTTTATGCATTATTGTGGAATTTAATTTCACACATTATAGATTTTGAAATTTATTGTAATCTTGGCTCAGAACTATTGTTCCGAGTCGTAGTGTAATACAGTCTGCTGGTTGAATCTAATTAAGGTGTCGTATCACTTGCATGCAGTATGTATCTTTGCCTAGAATGTTCTAAAATTCCTCACTTGGGAATAACATTTCCCTCCGTTCTTGCCTTGATTGAAAAAAACCAGCAATATTTGACACACTGTATGTAACTCTTGTTTAAGAGGCAGGCTTCATTTATCTTTTGCATTTGTTCACTATTTTAACCAAAATGCTCAACTGCAAATTCTGGCATGATTACTAACAGATTGAGTATTAATATTATTAATGTCACCTATATTCATTTGCTATCACTGCATTCAAAGACAAGCATGATGTACTCCAGTTCTGGTACAGAAATATTAGAATAGTATAAATAATTTAGTAAATGTAAGTTAAATGGCTGTAAAGTAAAATTGCTGCTGCTGCTGCTGTGCGTGTGCGTGTGCGTGTGCGTGTGCGTGATTGTGCATCGAACTCAGGGACTCACCAGTGCCAGGCAAATACTCTACTGCTGAGCTGCATACCCAGCTCCAAATTGCTTCTTAACAATTATAATTTATAATTTTAAAGAAAATGGGCAAAAAATAGGCAAGCTGTCTCTTTATAAGATTATGTTTTTACAGTTATAGAGTTGATTGCAGTACTATGGTTATGTGTTGGAGAGATCGCCTGCCTTTCTTAGAACTATGTGAAAAGTGAACAGTTTTAAGCCTGCTAGAATTCCCAGGATTATCTTGCTTAGCCCACAGATCTTTTTTACCCCCTTCCACTTGGCTTTTACCCGCTGTTGCCCTTGCTCTCATTTGCAAGGTAATCATCCTTTAAATAAAGAATCAAAAATCCTCCAAAGACTATACAGAAACAAGGGTTAAGGGGCACAGCCTTGGTTGACACTGGGCATTTTGTTGAGATGCTCTTCCCCAGCAGAATTGTTCCCTAAGGTTTTTTCTGTTTGGTCTTTGGATATGTATTTTAATATTTAAATAAGTAGTCTTTCTCTTTTTACTTATAGTCTTTCTTAGACCTTCAAGCACAATACGATAGAAGAAGTATCTCTTCTGGTCTTAACTTGGCTTTTTTTTGCTTAATAACTGTTTCTCAATCTTGGCACTTTTGACTGACTTTTTGTACCAGGTATTCTTTGTTGTGTGTGTGTGTGTGGGACTGTGCTGTGCAGTGTACGATGTTCAACAGTATCTATGACCTTTACTGACTCAATGCCAGTAGTAGTCCCCAAATTGCGACAATCAAATGTCTCTAGATACTTCCAGATGTGTCTTGTGGGACAAATGAGAACCAATGTCTTGAACATTGAACAAGTGATTAATCTCCCTTGCTGAAACTTAGTTTCCTGATTTGTATAATGTGGTTAATAATCACTCCACAATATTAAAATATGTGTTTTGTGCATTTTGAAGTGCTGTGTAGAGATAAGAGGTTGGGTGAAGTCTAGCAGCAGAATCCAGCTCTGGACTCAGTTTTTGATGATAATCCAGTGCAGAGAGTAAAGCTGAGAATGTCAGAGGATGGTGATGAGTCACAGGCCTCATGACTTGCTTGTGGATGGTATTCTGTCCAAACAGGGTAAGTGCGTGGGTGCATTTCAGGAGGTGATATGACCAGAGCTTGACTGGTTGATACATGTTTCTTACCAGGCAATCCTGAGATTCTGAAGCAGTTGCAGTGAGATAGAGCTCATTGGGTAGCATATAGCATTCCTCAGAATGGCCTTAGCCTTTTTTACTATACTGAATCTTTCGTCTTTGGCATACATGGCCAACATGCCCATCTTTAGAATACTACTACTATTTTGAGTATCCCTATCTTCCTCTCCTATTTATTTTGGATTCATTAAACATTTATGGTTTCTTATGTGCAAGGTATATTGTGCTGGGTGCTTTCATACACATACTCTTTTTATTCCTTTTTAATACTACAAGTGGCATTGCTTTACAGATAGCAACTGTTAGTATTATATAGTATTAGTGGTTGCAACAACAATAATAGAAGAAACTGACTTTCTGAGTTCTTACTGTATACCTGGCACTGTGCTAAGTGCTTTATATATATCAAATCATTGAAGCCTAACAACAATTCCAACAATTCTATGCAATATATACTATAATTATACTTTTTATAGATGAGGGAACTGAGGTATAGCAAGGTTAAATTGCTCCTCCAAGGTCACATTGTAAATAAGTGGTAGAGTTTGAATTTGAACTTAGGCAATTTGTCTTTGGAGCCTATTCTTTTAGAAACCAGGGTCAAAGAAATTAAATAACTTGTACAAGTTCATGGAGCCAGAAGGTGGCAGAACTGGGATTCACACATAATGCATGGCTCTAATCTGTGTCTGATGCACTAAACTCCACATTTTTTCACTTGTCCTTCCTGCTTCTTTCTGGGTAGAATTGCTAGCGTGGAGGTGGGCGTGGTGGTGCACACCTGTGATCCCAGTGATTTAGGAGGCTGAGACAGGAGGATCATAAGTTTGAGGCCAGCCTTAGCAACTTAGCAAGGCCCTAAACAACTTAACCTGTCTCAAAAAATAAAAGGGGATGTGGCTCAGTGGCTAAGCATCCCTGGGTTCAATCCCTGGTAACTAACATACACACACAGTTGCTAGCATGTGCTAGAGAAGCATAGGGAATCTCTTAAAATGATACTTCAAGAATTCAAAATGGGATGCTAAAAGGCAAAAAAAAAAAGGAACTTGAAATAAGTCTAGTGGATCTTTCTTCATTCATCAATACTTTTTTGATACTAAAAAGTAATACTTTTTACTTTGATGTAAAAGTATATCGGGTTCTGTGGAGTACTTCTACTTTTAGTTAAGAGTACTTTTGTTTTGCATGGTAGTTTCTGAACTTTAAAAAATAATTATATATATATATATATTTAATTTAGTTGTAGATGGACACAATATCTTTATTTATTTATTTTATGTGGTGCTGAGATTCAAACCCAGTACTCACACATGCAAGGCAAGTGATCTACCACTGAGCTACAACCGCAGTCCCTAGTTTCTAAACTTTAAGGCATAATATTTCTTTTAATTTGGTGGTTTGGATTATGGGCCTGCTGTTTGGAGCAGATGAGAAAGAGCTGGAACCTGGATCCAGACTTATCCCTGTGGTGGGTAATGCTGGTGGGAGAGAAGTAATATAAAGCCAAACCCTTATAGATGGTGAATCAGTTTCCTAGGGTTGTTATAACAAAGTACTACAGTGTGGTGGCTTAAAACAAGAAATTTATTCTTGCACAGTGGGGAGTGGGATATTATTCAGCTCAGCACAGATGGTATCCAGAGAGTAAGCAGCAAATAACACTGCAAGTGGTCACTGTGAGGGAAGACCACCTGGAATATGTGGAGGTCTTGACCAGTGAGTGAAGCATGAGGGAGGACACACTAGGAGCAGGCTGCAATCAGAAACTCAGGTAGGCCATGAGCATTTGATCAGAAGGGAGGAGGGTCCTTGTTTCAGGCTGGTCTCTATTCTCTGTGGGACCTTGGTAAGAGCAAGCTGAAATATTTGAGACCAGGCAAATGGGCAGTCTGCCAAGAATGAGAAAAGTCAAGTTCCCAGGGTTGAGATCATGAGAAGCCTTGCTTTCAGGAATAAGGAAAAGCTCAGCTATAAGAGGGGAGCCATCTAGGCCAGGGCCAATAATAGAACAACTGTGACTTAATGCTAAGTCCCAGAGAGTTGGCCCAAGCATCTAAAAATCCCTTCTTGATTTTTGGAACTAGGGATTGAATTCAGGGGCACTGAGCTATATACCCCAGCCCTTTTTATTTTATTATTTTTAATTTTTAAAATTTGTTTTATTTAGTTATACATGACATTAGAATGCATTTATGCATTTTGAGAGAATATGATAAGCAAAAAAAACCCAAAGGCCGAAGGTTTTTTCTGATACGCGAATGTTAATTCACAATGGGAGAGGGCTAGGGAAGAATAGTTACTTTATTTTTTATTTTGAGACAGTCTCACTAAGTTGCTTAGGGTCTTGCTAAATTGCTTAAGTCCTCACTAAGTTGCTGAGGCTGGCTTTGAACTTGTGATCCTCATGCCTCAGCCTCCTGAGCTAATGAGATTACAGACATGCACCACTGTGCCCTACTAAAAATCCCTTTTTTCTAGGGATATGTGTGGAACAGATAGTACTGGGCCTTCACTTTTGGGTTCAGATGGCCATATAGGAGTGGCAATAGTAAAAAAAGAATTAGGAACTTCCTCACTGTAGTTCAGAAATCTTTAGTTTCTGACTCTGGCAAGAGTTAAGGCTCCCTTGTAAGAGTGGGCCCTCTGCATCATATTGAGTGCTTTAGATAGAGGGAGGATGAAATTTTTAATATTCAAACTTCATCTGTAAAACGAAAGCCAGTTGCCCTTTCTAAAATATATTTTTTAGGTTAGTTTGTTTACTCTCATCAGAGTTGCTTTGACATTGGCATCTTTTCTGTGTAAGTTTGTTGCTTGTGCTTCTTTGGGACTCAGATTGCTTCTTTGATATGGAAATCCAAACTCCTGTGTGGTCTTAGGACTCTGAATGACCCATACCATCTGTTTTTCTCCTCAGTTGGACTGATTTTTGCAAGAATTATGTCCTAGATAGTTCATGAGAACACAGAAACCAAATGCTGATGTTAATCAGTTGCTTCTCCTATTTAGTGTCCTTTACTTTTTTAAAATTTTTAGATATTCATGATAGTAGAGTGTACTTGGACATATACATCCATAGATAATCATTTATTCTAATTAGAATCCCATTTTTATGGTTGAACATAATGTGGATTTGTTTACATTTTTTTTTTGTTTGTTTTTTGCTCTTGTCCTTGTTTCTCTGGACTAGGAATTTGTTTTATTAGTTTTGGAGACTTTTGGAGTTTGCCATATATAGTTCTTAGTTCTGAATTGCATCATAAACAATTCATGTTATTATTCATAAGTTTAAATTTTTTTTTTATTTTAAACATTTATATTTTAGTTGTAGTTGGACACGATACCTTTATTTATTTTTATGTGGTGTAGAGGATCAAACCCAGGGCCTCACACATACTAAGTGAGTGCTCTACTACTGAGCGACAACCCCAGCCCTATTCATAAGTTTTTGTATGCCAGATTATTTGCTTATGATAAATTGCTAAAAGTGAAGTTGCTGGCTCAAGGCTATGTAATTTTAAATGCTTTCCCCCCACTTTTTAATGCTTTTAATACGTATTTCCAAATTACTTTTCAGAAAAGTTCATACTTTCTAGTTGGATATATAATCATTCTTGTTCCTAAACTCTTATGAACGCTGGACAATTTTTTTTTTTTAACAGTTTGTCAGCTTGAAAGCTGGATATATATGCTTACAGTCTCAGCTACCTAGGAGGCTGAAACAGGAGGGTCATTTGAGCTCAGGGATTTGAGACCAGCCTGGGCAACATAGCAAGACCCTGTGTCAAAGAAAGAAATAAAGTTTGTCCATTTGATAGTTTGATAGACAGTAAGTATATAATATTTTTACTTAAATTGATATTTATTGTTAGATTAATTGAACATATTTTTTGTTTATTCACAATTTAAAAGTTTTTTTGGGGGGATTTTAACTGTGACTATTCTTTGTCCATTTTCTTCTTTTTTAAAAAATATTTTTCTAGTTGTAGATGGTCACAATATCTTTATTTTGCTTATTTATTTTTATGTGGTGCTGAGGCAAGTGTTCTACCGCTGAGCCACAATCTCAGCCCCTCTTTGTCCATTTTCTTTTATAATATATGCCTTTTACCTCATTCCTCCATTTATTTAACAAAATCGAGCCCGTGCAAGGGTCAGATACTATTCTAGGTGAACAAAATGGACAAAGTAGACAAAAATTGCTATGATTAAGGAGCTTATATTTGAATGTAGTGAGGCAGAAAATAAATAGAATATAATATGACATGTGGTAATAAGTATAGTAAAGAACATTAGATGTGAAAGGGAGATAGAGGATGTCTATGGGGCTCAAGGGGAGATCTCACTGATATCACTGGCATTCAAGTGGAGACCTGAAGATTAACGCACAGGCTCTGCTAATACCTAGCCAAAGTGTTACAGGCAGAGGGAACAGTGGATACAAAGGCCAGAAGACAAGACTGTTTTCTCTTCAGACTGTAGTTTGGTGATTAAGGGGGAGAATGAGGAGGTAGGTTTGAAAAGTAGCAAGGAGAGTGACCTTGGAGTCAATATAAGGAATTTGGATTTTGTTCTGAGCAAGTTGGGGATCCATTAGAGAGTTTTAAGTAGTGATGTGACATGACTTAACCCAATGTGTTCAAAGAACACTGGTGGTGGTAAGTGGAATCTAGACTTTGGGGAACAGTGGTGGAATCTGGAAGACCAGTTAGGGGACTATTGTAGTGTGCCAGATGACTTGACTGAGGTTGGTGGTAGAGGGTAAGTAATTCTGGATGCATTTTGAACAGAGCCAGTAGATATTGAGTGTGGTGTGTGAGAAGAAAGGGTAACAATGATTCCAAAGTTTTTGGCTTGATAAACTAGTAGAGCACAGTTCCATTAACTGACAGGAGAAATGTGGGAAGAAAATATTTGGTGATGGTGGTGGGTGGTGACATCTTTCTTATTTATGAGATCTTTTAAAATGGTTTTGTATTTTCACTTAATCTGCATGAAATTAATGATGTACTGTCAATGACAGTTCAACCTTAATTTTTCTCACAGCCATACTCCCAACCCTTTTTATTTTGAGACAGGATCTTGCTAAGTTGCCAAGGCTGACCTTGAACTTGAGATCATCCTGCCCAGCCTCCTGAGTGGCTAGGATTACAGACATGTGCCACTGCGCCTGGTACATCACTAAACAGTTTGATCTCTTCTGTGAGAAATTATTGTATTATTTCCTCTGAACAGGGAAAGAAGGATTCTAACATGTACGAGTGTTTAGCAACCCCTGGCCTTCTCTTTAGTTGATGACATTGTGATCATAATTTCTGAGTACACTGGGTTGTAAATATTTGTCTCCTGAGTCTTTTTCATTTCTCAGAAAAGACACTTGCTTAAGAAAATAGCTTTTATCAATTTGTCTCAATGAGTATAAATTCTTCATTGTGAAAGATATATGACTTATTTTTAATCACAGTCTCTGTCCTGCTCAAAATACACTTTGCTTTGCTTTTTTGCTATTTTCTTTTTTCTTCCCCTTTCCTTTCTTTCCTGGATTGAACCTAGATGTTAGGTAAGCACTCTATTATTGAACTTATTCCCATCACTCAGATTTATTTTCTATGGCTTCATTACTTTCAACTGATAATTGAGATTATAAACTCCAGTTTGCTTCAGCAATGAAATTGGGTACAATGGTTTACTTGTTGTCTATGTACTCGTACTATGAATTCTCAAGCCCTATAACATTTGCATTTTCTACAGTTACATTCTCTGTGTTCCAATCCTTTTCTTTCATTTGAATAATTTAGAGGTGATGATGATATTTAATTTGCTGGATTTCCTTCTTTAAGGCAAGAAAATGGATTTCTTATTATTAATAATTTTACTGAATCTCCTAGTTGGGTAAAGTCTTCAAATTTGAAGCTAAACCTATAGTATATCATTACTTTTGAAATTTGGGTCAAGGCTAATTGAAAATAAATGTCTTCTTTGCTTTTTGTAGAGAGGGAAATATGATGTTCCTAAGTGGCTCTCTCCCAGTAGCATTCTGCTTCTTCAACAAATGCTGCAGGTAACCTTTGTTAAAAATAATAAAAGTCTATCATAATTGTTTGATTTAACTTTAAGGTATCTATTTTACTATCACATTTATCACTATCTATTAGCTTTAAGAGGATTCCATCTATCAAATCAACTTTGCAGATGTCCTCCACTAGTCCTGCCCCCTTTCCTTCCTTTCTGTTCTTTTTTATGGGAGATTGAATCAGGGCCTCTCACATGCTAAGTCAATGTTCTACCATTGAGCTATACCCCTAGCTGGATCCTTTCTTAATGATGTAACACCTCCACCCCCATTTTTTTGATCTGATATGGTTTTTCTTACTTTTTCTTGAGTTTTTTTTAAATCAGCTCTTGTTTCACTTGCTTCCATTGTCTTGTTCCCACCCTTGAATTTTAGATATACAGAACACACTGAGCGAATGCTGGAACAAGCTGGTGTACAATTGAGGGAGTCCTGTGATCTAGTTCAGTGGTTCTCAAATTTTAGTGTGTGTCAGAATTGTCTGATGGGCTTTTATTTATTTATTTATTTATTTGGGTATTGGGGACTGAACTCAGGGGTACTCGGCCACTGAGCCACATCCCCAGACCTATTTTGTATTTTATTTAGAGACAGAGACTCACTGAGTTGTTCAGTGCCTGCTGAGGCTGGCTTTGAACTTGTGATCCTCCTGCCTCAACCTCCTGAGGCACTGGGATTACAGGTGTGTGCCTCTCTGTGTCTGGCTTCAATGGGCTTTTAATACATAGCTTACTTGGCCCTATTCTTAGAGTGTCTGATTCAACAGATCTAGGGCCAGGCTGAGAACTTGCATTTCAAACAAACTCTCAGATGATGCTGGTGCTGGTGGTCTTGGGTCCATACTTTGAGAACCACTGATTTAGTAGAATGAATCTCCAAGAGTGAAAGATAGGAGTGGTGAAGTCTAGGTATCCACCCTACTCATCAAAACCTCAACTGGTGTTGATCTGTAAAATAGGAGTTTTGAGCCTGCCTCACTGCTATGCAGTATTAGAAGGATAAAATGAGATTGCTATGAAACCATTTGAAAACATGAGTATCTTACTAGTGCAATATTTTATTCATTATGTATTCAGGAATATCTTCCACTTTTTCCATCTATTAAGCCATTTCCACCTCTTTTATTCAAAATTTACCTCAGGCTCACCCACCTTGATTAAGTAGGGCCAGACCACCAAATCTCCATAATGAGATTGAAAACGCCTCATCCTTTCTTCTGGACTCCAAAAACTTAATCTTTGTTGATTAATTTTTCTCTCCTCACATTTGAAAATTACAAATGGGAAAGAAAGGTGTGCTTTTCAACTTGTTCTATGTGAATGTAAGCTCATCGGAGGTAGAGATTGCTTATTCAATATGAATGCCCTGCATTGTGACTGCTTGAATATTAAATTGGTGAATATTTTCCGTGAATAGGTTTTCCAGCAAAAGACTATTACATCATACAATAGATTGACTGAACTTCATGAATAATGTCCATACCAATGAAGTTCATGTTTGTTAAACATTTTTCTTCTAAGCCTGTGTTGGTTGCTATAGTTTTCTTGCCCCTATTGCCTTTTTAAAAGAATTTATTCCAAGGCCATTTTAAGGTCTTTGACAGCATTTTTGTGATAATAAACTTTACATCTGTTCTGCTACATTTTGAGTTCTCAAGAGGAAAGGTGTTCTATGTTCTCTATTTGAAATATTAATCTCTAGCTGCTTCTTAATGACCACTAGGTGGACCCAAAGAAACGGATTTCTATGAAAAATCTGTTAAACCATCCCTGGATCATGCAAGATTACAACTGTCCTATTGAGTGGCAAAGCAAGAATCCTGTAAGTAAAATGAAATTTAATGGAATTTTTAAAAAATATTTGATCTTTGTGTGAATTCAGGATCTACAGTGATGTAATCTAAATACAAATGCAAATGCATTTTGTAGGTTTACTCATGATATTATTATTTAGAAAACTTATATCTGATAATATGTTTGCTTGATAATCTCTAGTACATTGAATAGTTCCTTAACCTGGGCTACATATGAGAATCACTTGGGACCTTAAAATAAAACAATACCTACTCCGCACCCAATAACACCTAATGAGTATTTTTAAAAGCTTTAAAAGCTTCCCAGTGTTTCTCATGTGTAGTCAGGATTAATGCTTTGGGAGTACTGGGCAAGTTACTTAATTTTGTTAAACCTATTTATTCATCTGTAAAAAGTAGGTTAAATCAGTTCTACTTCCCCAAGTAGTTATGAGGTTACAATGGTTTTCAAACTTTTTTGTTTGAGGACTCTTTTACATCTTAATATTTATTTATTCATTTAAAAGTAACAGTAATAAACCTATCACATACATATAATAATGTAGGTTTTTTTGTGTACTGGAGATTGAATCCAGTGGTTCCTCTCCACTGAGCCACATTTTTTTTTTTTTCAGACAGGGTCTCATTAAGTCATTCAGGGTCTTGCTAAGTTGCTGAGGTGAATCTCACATTTGTGATGCTCATGCCTCAGTGTTCTGAGTCACTGGGATTATAAGTATGTGCCACTGCATTTGGCCATGTCACAAATATTTTTATAAAGAAAAGAAGATTGCAAGTTAAGACTAGTCTCAGCAATTTAGTGAGGCCCTTAGCAACTTAATAAGACCCTGTCTCAAAATAAAAAGGGCTCGGTATGTATGTAGCTCAGTGGTAAAGCACCCCTGGGTTAAATACCCAGTGCTCCCTGGCCCCTAAAAAAATTCTTTTTTTTTTTTAAGCAAGAGTGGCATGTTTTACATCTTTGCAGTTTTTAAAAAAGTTTGGTTTAAGCAAAGTGCAATGATGTGCACCTGTAAACCCCAGCAGTTTCAGAGGCCAAGGTAGGAGGACTGCAAGTTCAAAACCAAAGCCAGCCTTGATAACTTAATGAGACCCTATTTCAAAGGAAACAAACAAACAACAACAACAAAAATGGGTGGGAATGTAGCTCAGTGGGTTTAATTCCTTGTATCACCACCAACAAAGTCTGGTTTAATAGAAGACACCTGTATAATTGACTCTTTCTGTATTCAGTCTGAATATGTTATTTTGATGAAAGAATACATGAAGAAACTGTGGCCTCATGCAGACATAGTAGGAAAAGAAGAAATATTTTAATAGCCCTTTCAGATATTCTTGATACTCCATTAAAACTTGACAAGTGGTGGTTGGTTGGTTGGTTGGTTGGTTGGTTCGTTCCATCGTTCCTTTGTTCCTTCCTTCCTTCCCTCCTTCCTTCCTTCCTTCCTTCCTTCCTTCCTTCCTTCCTTCCTTCCTTCCTTCCTTCCTTCCTTCCTTCCTTCCCTCCCTCCCTCCCTCCCTCCCTCTCTGGAGTTGAACCCAGGGACACTCAACCACTGAGTCACATCCCAATCCTTTTTTTGTATTTTATTTAGAGAGAGGATATTGCTGAGTTGTTTTGTGCCTTGCTAAGTTGCTGGGGCTGGCTTTGAACTCATGATCTTCCTGTCTTGGCCTCTCAAGCTGCTGGGGTTACAGGTGTATCCCACTGTGCCCACCTTGGATTTTTAAAGATTAGTTACATGTGCAATCTGAAATATTATTAATGAATTCTTTATATTCTATCCCACAAAATCCACTCATTGGTCCTTTGACTCTTCCCCATATATTGGTCATTTGGGAAATTCTTGTTCACTGAGCTGGGCAGATCTTCCCGATGTTGATACATTTCACTGTATAATATTTTTAAGAAATCACATTCCAACACTTCAAAAAAATCACATTCCTTAAAAATCAGTATTAATCTCATCAGAAAAATCTTTAAGTATTGGAAAGCTGTCAAGTTCATGGTGGCAGATACAAGTTTTCCAAAATTGTAATTAAAAAAAAAAATCCAAATTATATCATTGGCAATAAATACTGTCAGTTAATTTCCTTGCGGTAATAAATTTATTTTTAAATTTGATAAAATGTCTGCTAAGTATCCAAGTATAAATTAATAACAATAGTTTTTCAGTGTTTTTTCAAATAAAAATAGTATTCTATGAAAAAAAAAAAAAGACTAATTGAGCTAGTAACAGCCACACAGGTGCTTTTCTTCCAGACAGCCATCACACTTTTGTGTTCAGAATCACATCATGCATACTTTGTGTTTTATCACACACAATAATAAAAACGTGTACTTGAGGTTGAAACTTAATAAAATTAATAGGACTTAATTGTGTTTACTTTTTGGGGGGTGGTGGTGATTGAACCTTGGGCCTCACACATACTAGGTAAATGCTCTACCACTGAGCTACAATTCCAATCCCTGTCAAGTACTTAATTGAAACTGGCTGTTACTGTAGTATGCTGGTTTTAAATCCTTTGGGAATATACCAAGGCATGGGATATATGGGTCAAATGGTGATTTCATTCCAAATTTTCTGAGGAATCTCCATACTGTGTTCCAGAGTGGTTGCACCAATTTGCAGTCCTACCAGCAATGTTTAAGTGTACCTTTTTATATGCCAGCAAATGGATGGATCTGGAGACAATCATGCTAAGTAAAATAAGCCAGTCCTCAAAAGCTAAAGGTTAAATATTTTCTGTGATACAAGGAAGCTAACCCACAATAAGGGGGTGATAGTAAGTGGAATAGGAGTTCAGTAGCTTAGACAATGGTGAATGGAGGGAAGGGCAGGGAGGTAGGAAAAGGAAAGACAGTGGAATGAATCTGACATAATTTCCCCATGTACATATATGAAAACAACACAGGGAATCCCACCTTCATGTATATCCATAAGAATGGGATCCTAATCAGAATAAGATATATTCCTTGCTTGTAAATTATATCAAAATATATTCTATTGTCATATATAGCCAAAAAGAACAAGAACAACAAGTTGAAAGCCATTAAAAAAAAGAAAAAAAGAGATTCTGGCTTTTTTTTTTTTTTTTTTCCTGAACTGTGAGTACACAACAAAAAATACAATATCTTAGTACAGTTTGGTGCCACCACACTGATTTTTACTAAGGCACCAGCATTGTTATTCATCATTTCTTTGCTCTTGTACCATCAGTGCAAATGTCAGGACTTTGAAAAATGAAAAAATAGTATTATTATAAAAATAGTTTTGACTTTGGAGACCCTTAGGGGTCTACAGATCACACTTTGAAAAACAGTCTAATATATAAGCAGGAGAATTCAAAAAGCATAAAGTGCTATTCATGTTTAAACAATTATTTAAATTTTATTCCTGTAAAATCTATTTTTAAACAAATGGCATCTTAATCTTGGTATGAAAGAATGTGGATACTTTGTTTTATTTGTTAACTATTGCTACATTAAAAAAAAACAAAACTTTAAAATCTAGTAGCTTGGGCTGGAGTTGTAACTCAGTGGTAGAGAGCTTGCTTCTCATGTGGCCCAGCAAATAGCTATTCTTTTGAATGAGGCTTAGACCAATCACCCTTGCTAAAATTACCAGATGACTGAAGCCACATGAGTGAAGCCAAGCAAAACCAGCGTGAGAACTGCCCAGTTAAACCCATCCCAAATTGCTAGTCCCAAGAATTGTAAATTGATATTATTTTAAACTACTAGATTTTTAAAATTATTTTTAGTTGTAGATGGACACAGTATCTTTCTTTTTATGTGATACCAAGGATCCAACCCAGTGCCTCACATGTTCTAGGTAAGTGCTCTACCATTGCGATACAACTGCAGCTGGTGATATGTTTTTTTGATTGAAACAAATGAAGAGGGGCTGGGGATGTGGCTCAAGCGGTAGCGCGCTCGCCTGGCATGCGTGTGGCCGGGGTTCGATCCTCAGCACCACGTACAAACAAAGACATTGTGTCCACCGATAACTAAAAAATAAATATTAAAATTCTCTCTCTCTCTCCCCCTCTCCCTCTCTCACTCTCTTAAAAAAAAGAAAGAAAGAAAGAAATCCTACCTTTGCCTGTTTCTTCCTCCCTCCTGCTCCTGTCACTTCTCCTCTGACTCATTAAAAAAAAAAAGAAACAAATGAAGAAAATACAGCCTCGGATACATATATTATATGAAAAGGGATAAGTATTTTGGAAGTCTTTTCAGATAGTTGGGGATATTCTGATGTTTCACCAAAAGTTCTGTAGTGGAGCAGGATATGCAAATAGATCAACAGAATTGTTTAAAAGTGGTTTCAGACATGTTTGCTTTCTAGAATAATTACATCAATCCCAGTAGCCAACTGGTCTTGGAAAAATAGACTTTGCTTGGTTCAAGCCCCTTCTCAGTCTTTTCCCCACAATTATCACCATGCAATCTGCACTAAAATCCTTCTTGATTCTCTTTTGGCTCTCAACTCCTAGAATTTCTTTTTTTCATATTCTTCCTGGCCCTCCATGATATCTTTAATAGCAATCAAGCAAACACAACTTAATTCTAGTAATTATCAACACTAAGAGCCTAAGGACTATGCAGGAAAAGAGCCAGCGAAACTGATGTGCTCCTTGTAAGGTAGAGAGTGGGCGGTACAAATGCCTGTGTTCAACCATTGGGGGTCATTGTTTCTCCATGTGTGGAGGGCTTTGCATGTCTTCTCAGCCATGATCCTGACAGAATAGGATACACAGAAAAGATACCAAAATGAAGAAAGTCTCTTTCAAAAACCCCAAAGTTTTTTATTTGGTATAAAATAAAATACATAGCTTGGCATGGTGGCGCACACCTATAATTCAAGCTCTTTGGGAGGCTGAGGCCAGAGGATCACAAGTTAGAGGCCAGCATCAGAAACTTAGTGAGATCTTGTCTCAAAATAAAAAATAACCAGGGCTTGGGATGTAGCTCAGTGGTAGAACACCTTTGGGTTCAATCCTCAATACTGGTAAAGAATTTTTAAAAAGTAAAATATATAAAGTTTTGGGTGTTGTCAGAGTACATGGTTTTCCTTACATCTTAATTTAATAATTGCCAATATTTGTTAAGTACTTATAATAGTTTTCTATTATAATAAGGGCCACTATAATTAGTAGAATAATTATACAACCCTATAATATAGATACAATTCTTAGAATAATATCTTTAAGAGTCAGGCATTGTGCTAGAGACTTTTTAAAAATTTTTTTATAATTCATTTAATCCTCACATTAACACTAGCCTTCTGAAGTAAGTATTATTACCTCTATTTTTCAAATGGAGCAACTGAGACACAGAATCATTAAGTAACTTGCCTACACTCAGACTAATAAGCACAGAACTAAGATTTGAATCCAGACAGAAGAGCTATGGCACAGAATCAATCTGATAGGTCAACTGGTTTAAGTTTGGGGCCTGTATCCTCTGCACTTGCATCCTTTGTGACAAGACATGCACACCTGGTCTTTACTAGAGCAGAGTCATAGAGAGGTGGCATTGTGGAATGATAGAAAAAGCCTTGGGCTAGAAATGAAAAAATGTGGTCTTGGGTGATATCAGTAGTCTTCATTTTATCACCTCTAATGTTGGTATTTTGATGTCAATCTCCTATGAATGTTTGGGTCCTGTTTTGCCACTTATAGAGTACTTTTACATGTAGTACCACTTCTCTATTTTGTCTGCTTTCCAGAGCTGTTGCAGGATCAAATGACTTATATACAGAAGAACTATATGGGATTGTTGTTGGTTTTTGAAATATTTGTTTTTTTTCTTTCAGTGTTGTCTTATCAAGAGTAAGTTATAAAAAGTAATTCATATTTACTTGGATATTTAAGGTATACATGCTGTAATAACTCTGTACATGATTTCCTCCTTCTATTTCTATGCACAGATCTAGTACCCAAGTATTGTATCAAATAGAAGTTATATTCAGTTCCATTTTCTACACTAGTGAACAGGAAATGTAGTAAGCACGGATAATCCAAAATAATTGATTAGATTTTTATATGCATTTTTGTTTTTAACCTAATTCGAATATATGTGGCTGAGAATTCAGAGCACATAAAACAAAGTATAGAGTCCCTTTGGAAAGCCCATCTTGATAAGCCATGGTTTTTGGACCCTTTGTCTTTTCTACCACCCCTTTTATTTTTCCAGTTCAGGAGCCCAGCAGAAAAGATAGCACCTTCTTCTTACCCTTGCTATACAAACCTTGTAGTAAAAGTATAGAGTAGGAGGCTGTGGAGGAGAGAGGATTTTTTTTTTTTTAAGGGAGTAACTTAAGATCATGGAGAGAATCCCTAAAGACTTACTTCAACAATGATGACAGGGATAAGAAGATACTAAACTGGGTGTTAAACTCTTTGGGCTTCTGAGGTTGAGATTATTCAAAAGGGAAAATCTACATTTCTGGGAGCTGCCCAAAGCAACACAATGAAAACTTATTCTTAGCATTTTGAACTTGCATAGTACCACTATTTTAAACCTTTGTAGTCTTCATTTTGACTGTAACACATGAGGTTGTGCTTAAACCAGCCAACAGTGCTAGTTTGTCTTAGTCTATTCAAGTGGCTGTAACAAAATACCATGCATTAGGGATGAAATTTATTTCTCACATTTCTGGAATCTTCGCATTTCAAGATCAAGGTACTAGCTCATTTAGTGTCTGTTCTGCATCCTCATTTATAGTTGGTTCCCTTGCACTGTATTCCTCCATGGTGGAGAGAGGGATCTCTCTTAGGCCTCTTTTATAAGCCCTACTTCCTAATATTGTTTCATTGGTTTCAACATATGAATTTTAGGGGGACACAAACATTCAGACCACAGCAAAATCATTGTCTTTATTGTTTTTCTCTTTTTATGATGGCATGATGATTTTTCTCTTGAACCTATTGTTACTAGTATGTCCTTAAAAAGGGAAAGTCATGCTATTGTTCTGCTGTGCTGACCAAACCTCTTTTTTGTTTGGTTTTGAATACCTCATTGTTTTGTTTTAATATTTTTTAGTTGTTGATGGACCTTTATTTTATTCATTTATTTATATGAGGTACTGAGAATCGAACCCAGTGCCTCACACATGTGAGGAAAGCCACTCTACTACTGAGCCACAACTCCTGCCCATTGAATACCCATTTTGAAGATTGATGACAACCTGGCATTTGTGGTCTAAAAAAAAGTGGCAGCGGGCTGGGGATGTGGCTCAAGTGGTAGTACGCTCGCCTAGTGTGTGTGAGGCACTGGGTTCAATTCTCAGCGCCACATAAAAATAAAATAAAGATATCGTGTCCACTTAAAACTAAAAAAATAAATATTAAAAAAAAGTGGCAGAATGATAAGTGAAGTTGGGGCTGGGGTGTGGCTCAGCAGTAGAGCGCTGGGCTAGCATGTGTGAGGACCTGGATTTGATCCTCAGCACCACATAAGAATAAATAAATAATTAAAAAAATGATAAGGGAAGTTAATCATTTAAACAGTGGTTGAAGAAACTGGAAAATAAAAAACTTGGGTGACTGGGGATATAGCTCAGTTGGTAGAGTCCTTGCTTCTCATGCACAAGGCCCTGGATTCAATCCCAGCAACACACACACACACATACACACACACACAAAGACTTGGAGAGGAAAGTTTGCCTATAATAGCAATATTCAAATTTATAAAAGGGTCTTCTAACAAAGAGGAAATAAACTATCAGTAAAAACAGTTAACCATTTTGTAAGGGCCTAGTGTGCTTAAATGTTGTACTGGGTACTCCCCATATGTTACATATATTGCAAAGACTGTACCATCTTCCTTTTACAGATGATGAAACTGAGACTTAGAGGTGTAATCATGGTCACATAATTATAAAGTGATATCACAATTAAAATCAAAGATTGTTAAATCACAAAACCTGGGCTGGGTGCCGTGGTGCACTCCTGTAATCCCAGTGGTTTGGGAGGCTGAGGCAGGAGTATCGCTAGTTCAAAGCTAGCCTCAGCAGTTTAGTGAGACATTAAGCAACTGAGCAAGACCTTGTCTCTAAATAAAATATAGAAAAGGGCTGGGATGTGGCTTAATGGTACAGTGCCCCTGAATTCAATCCCTAGTATCAAATAAAAAAACCCAACAACAGCAAAAGAAAATCTGTTAGCTGTCAGGCTATACCAACTCATAGTGGGTAGGTAGTCAAAGGGAGACAGACCTCAGGCAACAGGGAAAAGCTAACCATCTGAATGATTCTGAGTTTCTTGCATAAGAGGACTTGAAGCAGGAAGTAAAACATTGCTTCCTGGGGCTAACATAAAGAGAATGTCTTACTTTAGGAAGATGAACTTTAAAATTACTTTCTTTAGGCTTCTCTTCAAATGTGATCACTTGAATTCCTTTCTAGGTCCTGCCTTTTTGTTCTCAGTGATCTGATTCAGTTCATTTTTGGCTCTATTTTTGGTGCAGTTCCATGATGCAGGGATCTTAATACTTTGACAATTTCCATCCCTAAGTAAAATGAAATTTATGTAGAAACTCTGATTCATTTCTTTAAAAATTATGGTTTTCTGTATATTCAGCACAGTGGTTACTGTGTAGCATCTATGACATCATCAAGGGGACTCCTAGTTTGTGTTGATTGAAACATAACCTGAGGTACAATATGCTAGAGGTCTGAGCCACTTTTTAAACACACTGTTGTACCACTGACTTGATGGCTGCTCTTTGATAAAAATGTTAGTGTAGCTCTTACAGTTGGGAAGGGGTACGAGTCTCTTTGCTGCACAAAGACATTTTAACAATTGGTCAATTGACAAGTGGGATAAGAAGAGCTGGGAAAGAAACCTATCATCTTGAAATGCTTATTGTTAATTGATTATATATCTTAAAAAATTATGAGGAATGTTGGGCTGGGAATGTAGCTCAGAGGTAGAACACTTTCCTAGCTTGAATGAGTTCCTGGGTTTAGTCCTCAACACTGCAAAATCAAACCAAAGAACCAGACTTAAGGAATGTTGATTTTCTTTCTTTTCTACATTTTTTAAAATTTGTTCACTGTAGTCATAATAATGATGGGATTTGTTGTTTCATATTCATACATGTACACAGTGTAACAGTATAATTTAGCTAGTATCTTTCCCTAGCACTTTCCCCCTCCCTCACTGCCTCAGCAATGTTGATTTTCTTAAGGAATGTGAATGCTAGGCAGTGATGTTGACCCCAAAGTTTGATGAATTCATATTGTTTTTAGCATGTTGGTGTTTGGTCTTATAAAACAATTATGCTGATTTTTAAGTTTGAAAACAAATAATTTGTAATTTTTTGTTAATCAAATTTACAAAATTCTTTTTTGTAGTTTATTCACCTTGATGATGATTGCGTAACTGAACTTTCTGTACATCACAGAAACAACAGGCAAACAATGGAGGATTTAATTTCATTGGTAAGAAATACAACATGAATTTAAGAATAATATCTTTTGTTTCATTGTTTATCTTATTAGTATATTAAAATAAGATAGCATTTCCAGACCTGTAATTTTGTCATCAATGTAAATATTGTACTTGTGCATGGTTTCAATGCAATTTTTTTTTGTCTACATGAATACTCTTTACTTAAGACATTGATTAAAGATACTGATAGGGGATAAATAATTAAGGAACAGAGCAAACTAATCCACAGAGAATTGACAGTTCTTATTTTCACTGTTTAACGTTCTTAACATAGAATTGTGGTTCTGCTATAAAAAGTGAGTTAAATACAGCACAGTTTTCTTCTTAACTAAAAAACAACCTGGTAGAAACATAAATACCATGAAATTATCAAGATTTCTGATGTTGCATCATTTTAAAATGTTTTAGATGCTCAATGTCTGGATTTTTCCTGGATTTTTCCCCCTAGAGACAGGCATTCACAGCTGTCTTTGAGTGCAATCTAATGTGATAGGCGAGGATCATACCTAGCTTTGCTTGTGTTTCATACTGTCTTTTGTCACTTATGATTTGTGTTTGTTTTTTCTGTACTCCAACTTGGAAAGTAGAAATTTTAATTAGATTTTAAAAAAATTGAATAAAGCTTTACTTAAAGCATAATTCTTTTTAGTGATTAAAAAGAATTATGCTTTAAGTATAATTAAATGAACGATCTAATGAACAAAGACTCTGGGATATGAATGGAAAATCTAAGTATTTACTGTTTCATGGGGAATGCCTTTAGAAGAGTGGCAAGAATTGGAAATTGCTGGAAGATATGATGTCTTTATTCTTGAAACAAAAGAAAATTTGAAAAAAAATTATGCCTTTCTCTTTGGGATGATCTTAAATAGAAGACTGTGTCCAATACAAAAATTTTCTTTTAAAATTTTAGAATTTTTGAACACCTACAAGAGTAAAGAAACTTGTGTTAACAATGAGTTTCAATGCACTCATCACCCACTTTTCCACAGTTGTTAATGTTTTGCCAGTTTTAACTATATCCCAACCACTTCTCCCTTCACCTTTTTTAGCTGGAATATTTCAGAGAAAGTCTCAGATATTGTGTCATTTTATCTAGGAAAAATTTTATGAGATCCACAGATTTTTAAAATCAGAATCTTGAAAGTAACATACTCAGCTAGGACAATGGTGCATGCGTGTAATCTCAGCTGCTCAGGAGGCTGATGAGGGAGGGTCACAGTTTTTTGTTGTTGTTGTTGTTCTAATTAGTTATACATAACAGTAGAATGCATTTTGACACATCATACATAAATGGAATATAATTCTTATTCGTCTGGTTGCACATGATGCAGAGTTATACAGGTCATGTAATCATATATGCACATGGGGTAATAATGTCTGATTCATTCTATCATTCCTACTCCCAAGCCTCTCCTCTCCTCCCTTCAGTCCTCTCTGTCTAGTCTAAAATACCTTTATCCTCCACCTTATTATGAATTAGCATTCGTATATAAGAGAAAACATTTGGCCTTTGCTTCTTTGGGATTGACTTATTTTGCTCAGCATAATATTCTCCAATTCCATCCATTTACTAGCAAATATCATACTTTCATTCTTTAAGGCTGAGTAATATTTCATTGTGTGTATATACCACAGTTTCTTTATCTATTCATCTGTTGAAGGGCATCTAGGTTGGTTCCATAGTTTAGCTATTGTGAATTAAGTTGCTATAAATATTGATATGTCTGTGACACTGTAGTTTGCTGATTTTAAGTCCTTTGGGTATAAACCAAGGAATGGGATAGTTGGGTCAAATGGTGGTGTCATTCCAAGTTTTCTGAGGAATCTGCATACTGCTTTCCACAGTGGTTGCACCAATCTGTAGTCCCATCAGCAACGTATGAGTATGCTTTTTTGCTCACATCCTTGCCGATATTTATTGTTGCTTATATTTTTGATGCTTTCCATTCTGACTGGAGTGAGATGGGATCTCAATGTAGTTTTGATTCACATTTCTCTAATTGCTAGAGATGTTGAACATTTTTTCATATGTTTGTTGATTGATTATATTCTGTGAAGTGTGTGTTCAGTTCCTTTGCCCATTTATTGATTGGATTATTTATTTTGGTGGTGTTTTTTGAGGTTTTTATATATCCTGGAGATTAATGCTCTAGAGGATCAAAAATTTGAAGCCAGCCTGAATAACTTATCAAGACTCTTTCTCAAAATAAAAAGTAAGAATGGCTAGGGATGTAGCTCAGTTGTAGAGTGCTCCTGGGTTCAATCTCTAGTACTGCCAAAAAAGAAAAAAAAAAATTACATGGTATCCTTTATCATAAAATCTCTATATTCCAAACTTAAAAGTAAAACATGAATTAATTGCTTTCCTTACTTCTGGTGTAGAAAATGCTAATGAAGCATATTAAAGATTATTTTCTGTTGGTATATCTCTCCAAAGATCTTTTTGGGTTGGTGTTGTGGTTCAGTGGTAGAGCACTTGCTCAGCAGATTCGAGGCCCTGAGTTCAATCCTCAGCACCACATAAAAATAAATAAATAAATAAATAAAATAAAGGTGTTGTGTCCAACTACAATTGAAAAATAAATGTAAAAAAAAAATCTCAATTATTCTGAAAGTTAAATATGACTGATATTGAGCCTGCAATATATTTTTATTCTTTTTTAAAAAAGATTTTTAGGTTGTAGATGGACACAAAAAAACCTTTATTTATTTGTTTTTTTTTACCCTGTGGTGC
Source organism: Ictidomys tridecemlineatus (assembly GCF_052094955.1). Classification (NCBI taxonomy): domain Eukaryota; kingdom Metazoa; phylum Chordata; class Mammalia; order Rodentia; family Sciuridae; genus Ictidomys; species Ictidomys tridecemlineatus. The sequence goes on from NC_135480.1 coordinate 175,341,207, forward strand.
TAAGGATTGAAACCAGTGCTTTTCACGTGCTAGACAAGTGCTGTACCACTGAGCTTCAACCCCAGTCCCTATATTTTTATTTATATTTTTAAATATATGTTTATTCTCATGTCCAGTTGTAGGGATGACTAGGATACAGGCTGCTCCCTGTAGGTCAGATATTCTCAACCTCAGCTGTATATTGGCATCATCTGGCATCTTTAAAAAAGAATTCTGATTTGCAAGTCCCACCCCCAGAGGTTATACCTCAGTTGGTGTGGGGTATGACCTAGGCAGTGGAATTTTAAAAAAGCTTCTCATATTATTGCATTGTGCAGCTAGGAGTTAAGAAACCCTGTTTTAGTTTTTTACTATTCAAAGTGCTATCTAGGACCAGCAACATCAGTACCCCTAGGGTGCTTGTTAGAAATGCAGAATCTCAGGCCCCTGCATAGACCTACTGAATCAGAATCTATATTTTAATAAAATTCCCAAGTGATTCACATGTACATTAAAACTTAGGAATGTTGGTCTAAGTCAGTCTTTCTTAATCAGGAGTGATTTTTGCCCTCCTCGGGGGTATTTGTCAATATTTGAAGACATTCTTAGTTATAAGAGCTGGGGTGTGTGGGTAGAGGCCTAATTAATTAATTAATTAGTGGGTAGAGGCCAGAGATGTTGCTGAACACCCTATAATGCACAGTACAGTCCTTTATAATAAAGAATTATCTAGATCAGAAGTTAGTAATACTAAAGCTCAGGTCCCTAGTCTAAGTAATATCAGAGAATTCATATTAGTTTTAGGTATTTTCTAATGTGAAGAGTCCTGAGGAAACCAAATTTGAGATTAGGTATGGCCTATTATAATTGTGGCATCTTGGAAGCTCTGCCTTTACTTTTGGGGCTTATTAGACAGGACACAGAGAAAGTGATACATTGTGATCCATGCTGGTCTGGTACTGCTGATCTTTGTGTAAATACAGAGAAATATTATTCCCAAATATCCATCTCTTGCAGTACTCTCACTTTATATTATGTATGTGAGCACTTCTGAACTGCTTTTTATATGCAGTAGTCAGAATCTTCTGTGACTCATGATTTTGAGCCCCACTGGGATTCTTAACACTGGTGCCTGAGCTTTCCACTTACTACTCTCCTTACTTTCCCCCATTCCTTCAGCAGCAGGTGGCTCTGGAATGTGGGAGCAGCCAGTTATCTGAAAAGGGAAGTTCACTGACTGTCATGTGTGCATGTGAGAACATGTTCAGACCAAGACAGATCCCTTCCCTCACTTCTGTGATGCAAACACCCTTATGTTTAAAGATTGAGGGTCTCAGGAAGAGGGTTAGGTGAGGGGTAGAGGGCTACTCCTCAATTTATCTAACCCTGCTTCTTTAGCCAGGTGCCTATGAACTTATTTAACATTTAATTGATGGTTTAAAAAATGTTTTAATTTTCTAGAAATGGAAACTTCTTTCTAATAGGGTAAAGTATCACCTTTATACATTTGACTTTCAAAAGAGGGAACTGCCTAAAAGGTAAGGGAGACGTTAGTTGTGTTAGGCTTGTGGATTGACATCACCTGAAAGCATAACTAATGTGTTGATTTATCTGTTATTGAACACAGAACTCCCTTGTGCATTTATCAAAATGGGAAGTATACAGTGGCTCTGCTAAAGAAGTTTATAAAAAGTTTTGTTTTTTTTTTTAACTGAGGGAAAAGGGAGTATAGAGAATGGTTGTGTATCTCCTAGGCATGTTTAGGGAAAACCCATCTATCTGGGTTGTGGTGGCACACACCTGAAATCCCAGTGGCTCAGAGGGTTGAGGCAGGAGGATCACAAGTTCCAAGCCAGCCTCAGCAATTTAGTGAGGCCCTAAGCAACTCAGCAAGCCCCTCTCTCAAAATGAAAAAGGGCTGGTGATGTGGTTCAGTGATGAAACATCCAGTGCCTTGATAAAGTTAGGCCATTGCTGATAAGAAAGTGACCGCTTTTTTCTCATCCATTATCTGTAATCAATTTGCAGCGTCTCTTTCAAAAAAAGTTGACTAGCACACAGGACACAATAGATGTGGGATATGGGAAAAAATCTTTAATGTAGTTGTGGGAAAGTTGAGGGTGATTGTAACTATTTAGTTGTCACGCAATTCCCAGGTATCTTCTCCATGAAGTCTTTTCTGTTCTTCTTTCCCTCTGCCTTATCTGGATGAAAGGTAACATTCTACAATAATTTGTCATTGTGTCTTATACTTTACCCACTAGATTGGTTGGGCCATCTTGTAAATTTCAGAGCATATACTATGATTGGGGCCATTTAAAATATTAAATGATAAAATTTATTAATAAAAACAGTTGGTAGTTGACTTCTTTAAGTCATGTACTTTGTGAGGGAATGCCACAGCATTAAATACTCAGTACTGACCATTTATGGTGGCACACACCTATAATCCCATCACCTTAGGGGCTGAGGCAGGAGGAGGATAGCAAGGTCAAGGGCAGCTTGGATAGCTTGGTAGGGTCTGTCTCAAAAATAAATGAAAAAAGAATAATTAAAAAGTACTGGGGCTATAGCTCAGCCCATAGAGTGCCCCTGGGTTTTATCCCCAGTACACAAAAATTAAAAACCTGCATTAACATTAAAAAAAAAATTCAATACTGTTAAAATTTAACACTGTTGTTTGCAGAGCCTTCTGTCTTACGAGTACATTATTTAGAAAGTTTCAACTAAAAGTGGTGGATTGAGGAGATATGTTTCCACCTGCCACATCCTGAATACTCACTAAAGCAACAAAAAGGGATTTTTAAAAAAGGAGCAAAAAACTCACAAGGACAGGGCTGGGGTTGTGGCTCAGTGGTAGAGTGTGTGTCTCGCACATGTGAGGTGCTGGGTTCGATCCTCAGCACCACATAAAAATAAATAAACAAAATAAGGATATTGTGTCCGTGTATAACTGAAGAAATATTAAAAAAAAAACAAGGACAAAGATAATGAAAGAGGAGACTAAGGGATGTCAATAAAATTTTCAAAGTTAAAAAATAGATAAATGGTAACTGATTAAACATTTTAGGGAAAGTGGAAAGCTCAGTGCCTGAAGTGGGAAAAGGCAACAAGCAAATTGATTAGTGCCCAGGAGTTCCAGAAAGGTTCAGGAACCAGAAGTACCCGGAACCTCTGAAGTCAAGGAGGTGAGAAAGACTGGAAGCAGATTGATTGAAAGTCTATATTAGGAGCAGTGTGGACCCTAGATCTCTTTCTGTATTTTGTGCTGCATGCAGCCACTTATTCCTCACCCAAGTACCCCCTGCAACAAGGTTGGGGATTTTTACCTCTTGAACCGGACATAGCTCAAGTGGGGGTGATCAACCATTCTAAAACAGATGCATGGACACATAAAGTTTTTATATTGAGCAGCAAACTGCCGTCTCTAAACCCTTTCCCTATTCAACTCTGAGAATGCTGAAACCAGGATTTTATCTTATTTTCAATGAGGGTGATGAAAATATTGTAAGATTTATCTCTAGGAAACATCCAGGAGGAAAGACTTACTTACCAGTGGTTATGTGTTCAGGTTCTTGTTTGTTCACCTTAGAGAAAAGCCCTCAACAGCACTCGTCCTACCCATTGAGGCGCTAATCAGCCGTGTAATATAATTCTTCACTTTTAAATAGAGACAGATAACCAAAGATCAACAGACATTTGAGGAAAACCTCTAACATGAAAGTCAGAAATCAAAATAAATGGAGTGAGGTAGGTAGGAGGAAGATGAAAAGAAAAGTAAAGATAATCAGAAAAGACATAAAACAGGGAATGGGAAAAATTGTCTTAAAAATGACAATATTTTCAGAAATGTGAGAAGCTGTTTTATTCTTGAAATAGGAAAAAGATAACTAAAAAAAGCAACTTTCAAGTGACAGTTTTTGCAAATCTGAACTATGCCCACAGAAGTGAAAACTGCAGTAGAAATGTTTGAAAATTAAGTCATAATGTAGAACCTAAAAACAAAGAGATACAAAAATAGAAGAGAAAGAGTAAGAAATGTCCAATATATAAACAATAGAAGTTGCAGGAAGATAAAACAGAAGGAAACGGGAAGAAACCATCAAAGAACTATTTCAGAACTAAAGTATAAAATTTCCAAGGGTGAAGTGGGGATTAACTAGGGCTTGCCATAGTGGAGGAAAATAGGTCTATACCAGGCCTTTTCTTTTCTAGTGAACTTTCAGAAAGCTGGGGAAAAAGAGATCTAACAGGTTTTCAGAGACAAAGCAAGAGACTTGGGGATATGAAAGACTAGATTTTTCAGTAGATATATTAGATTGAAGGGGTCCCTAATATCTTTAAAACCATGAAAATTATTAGCAACCTAGAATTCTATAATTGGTCAAACCAGAATCAAGTATGAGGTTAGAATGATGCTTTCATGTATCTGACATGCAAGATCTTAAAAAGTTTATCTCTCTGGTACCCTCAAAGTTACTAAAGAATGGGTTTCATCAAAACAAGAGTGTAAACCAAGAAAGAGGAATACTTATGACCTAGAAAAGTGGGGGTGCATCTTAGGATAGTGGTGAAAAGTATTCCTAGATTGACAGGTGGTAGGCTGAGTAAGAAGCCAGTTCAGGGTAGAACATGAAATGCAGTTTTTGGGTAGAATGTTTCCAGAAGGGAGGAGACAGGTTAGTAGATGTGCTGTGAACATATTGAGAGGAAGTCTTTAGTGTTGAAACTCCTGGTTAAATTTGAACAATGGACTCTTTAACTACAGAAAAAACAAAGTTTTGTGAAAAGAAGAAACAAACCATAGCACCCTATGCACCCTATGTAGTTTAGCTTCTGGGCTGATACTTCATATGGCCATATTGATTGTTAAAATACTAGCGTCTTGGGCCTCGGGTTATGGCTCAGTGGTAGAGTGCTCGCCTAGCATGTGTGAGGTGCTGGGTTCGATCCTCAGCACCACATAAAAATAAATAAAATAAAGGTATTCTGTCCAAATACAACTTTAAAAAAAATACTAGAGTCTTTATATTCTGATGGGTATAAAAGCAGTACCACAAGTATGCTCCCTGTTACCTTTCTTACACACCTAGGCACTACTTTCCCTACATCCCACAATTAAAAGGTTAGTAATTGTTATGGCAGGAGTCCTTGGGTACCCTGGTCACTGCTTGGCCTCTTTTCTGATTGGTTGGTGTCTGTGTACCAATTAAATATTTAGAAAATTATCCCTACTTAGTTATGAATAATATTTGTATACTCATAATGTAAATATTAATCCAACTAAAAATTATGATAAAATTACAATAGGAGGATTCAGAGACTTGTGTATGGAAGGGAATGTCTTATAGTGCAGCTAACTTCTTATTTTCCATATTAGGAAATCTATGGATAATATCTGAAGCTGAAAAAGCTTAAAACTATATAAGCAGTTAATTTAGAAATTTAGAATTAATGGCAGAAAAAATAGCTACGTGTTTAGAAATTGTTCTTCCTGTGAAGTGAAAATTATAAGAGTCTAGAGGTGTGATATAAAGGATTGCTATTTGTCGTTATATGCCTTTGTAAAGCTGTTGACTTTTAAAATCCTGAATGTCTAGATCATTGAGAAAAAAATTAATAGTGTTTTAGGAGATATTAATAATGTTTTAAATAGAACATTAACAAATAATTTTAGTCATGTAAACAGCTTGATTTCTTTTTCCTCCAGTGGCAATATGATCACCTCACAGCCACTTATCTTCTTCTTCTGGCCAAGAAGGCTCGGGGAAAGCCGGTTCGTTTACGGCTTCCTTTTTCCTGTGGACCTGCTAATGCCACCCCAAAGGTAAATGCTAGAACCTCTCATGTGGATGCTTGTTAGTCTTGCCATGTACTACAACTCTGATGTCAAGGAGCCAAAGATAAATATTTTATGACATAAACATTTTCAAGAGGAAAATAGGAAGTTTTGAATTTGAATTTTTTTAAAAAAGTTTTTAGTTGTCAATGGACCTTTTTTAAAAAATTTATTTATTTATATGAGGTGCTAAGAATTGAACCCAGTGCCTCACACATGCTAGGCAAGCATCTACCATTGAGCCATAACTCCAGCCCCTGAATTTGAATTCTTAAAGTTTGAATGTTAATGTGGCTTTTTGCAAACCTTCTCCCTCTACCCTTTTTACTCACAAAAGCAACTCATACTTATTGTAGAAATAGATTAGCTAAAAGGAAAATAGAATTGACTTGTAAACCTACTATGTTTAGATGACATAGCTAATATTTTACTGTCTTTCCAATCTTTTCTAGTGTACTTGTTTATATAATTTATGCACACACAAGTCTTTTAGAGGATATGTAATTGAATTGTAGGAAACAATTTTAAAGATCTGTGAATACAAGGTATATATGGCCCTTGTCAATCATGTGCTACATGATTGTGTCGTATGTTTCAACCAGACCTAATTTGCTTCTCTGCTTCACTCTGTAGTTGGTCTTTTTTTTTTAATATATTTTTAGTTGTCAATGGACCTTTATTTATTTACATGTGGTGCTGAGAACTGAACTCAGTGCCTCACATATCCTCTACCACTGAGCTACAACTCCAGCTCCTGTAATTGGTCTCTTGACCAAATGCAGAACTAAAAGTATAGTGCAAGTGGCTGTAATATAAAGAGATCTTTGAAGTGAGATAATCTTATTCCTAGGATGGTGTTCTAGCTATTTTTGGAATTTATTGGGTTGGTGAATACCCCATGCCTAGACAGATCTTTTGTGTGTGGACTCCATGAATCAACCTATCATCCTTCTGTCACAGACTCATTTAGGTCCAGGAGGATACAAAATCATGAGCTTTGCATCTGATTAGGTAATTGCAGAAAGGTATTAGATTCCTCTCTACTTAGGATAATCACTTAGCTAAATTTTAAAATTTATAACACGGTTAAGTTGTCTGAGACATTTTCCTGAGTCATTGGATTTTCTTATATCTGACTTGGCATGATCTCAGTTGAGACACTTAACATGATTTGTAAAGTATTCAAGTGAAAAATATATGGGAAGATATTTACTCTTATCTTCCATTTACCCTATAATGAACATTTTTCTAATAATTTTATTATTGGGTTAGTCATTGAGTCAATTTTTATAGCAAATAGACGTGTGTGTGTGTGTGTGTGTCTGTCTGTCTGTCTGTCTGTAGTTGTAGATGGATAGCATGCCTTTTGTTTGTTTTTATGTGGTGCTAAGGATCGAACCAAGTGCCTCACACATGCCAGGCAAACATTTCTACAGCCCTAGCCCCGCAGATAGAAGTTTTTTTTTAAAAAATTTATTTATTTATTCTAATTTATTATACATGTCAGCAGAATGCATTTCAATTCATAGTACACATATAGAGCACAATTTTTCATGTCTCTGGTTATACACAAAGTAGAATCACACCATTCATGTCTTCATACGTGTACTTAGGGTATTGATGTTCATCTCATTCTACCATCTTTTCTACCCCAATGCTCTCTCACTTTCCCTCCCTCCTTTTTGCCCTATCTAAAGTCCCTCCATTTCTTCCAGGCTTCCCCTGACCCTCATTATGGATCAGCATCCACATATCCCAGAAAACATTCAGCCTTTGGTTTTTTGGGATTGGCTTACTTCACTTAGCATGATATTCTCCAACTCCACCCATATACCTGCAAATACCATGATTTTATTCTCTTTTAACCATAGATAGACATTTTAATGGCAAGATGTGAAATTGAAATCAAATTTGGGGTCTTTTTTTTTTTTTTTTGGTTTTCGTTTTATTTATTTAATTTTTCTTTAGTATATATGACAGTAGAATCCATTTTGATATAGTTGTCCAAGCATGTACATCTTATTCTAATTAGGACCCCATTCGTGTGGATGTACACTTTGGGTCTTCTTCTGATCTTTATTCAAATCATTGAGCCTTGAAGCAAGCCACATGATCTATTTGTACTATTTTCTCCTTTAATAAAAATCACCCTTTTCCTCAAAAATTCTGAACTATGGCATATTCAGTGAAACAATAATACAGTCTGATCCAAGATTCATAAAAGATCACACCATCATCAGCATTGTTAGCATTTCAGGCCCCATGCTAGATCTTGGGAAATAAATCTATATAAAGTGCGATACCTGCTTTTTAACAGTCAAGTTGAGGTATGATTGATCTATCTGTCTGACTATCTGTCACACTATATTATAGGGCCAGACGGTTGCCAGGTAAGTGGCTAAAGTTATGCTGTAGGGGATTTTGAGAGCAGGAGTGATAACCATGAGAAGTTTTGTGAAACCATGAAAATGAGTTTGAAACTGGACTCACTTTGACTCAGCTGAGTTAAAAAAAAAAAGGAAAAGAAGGAGCATGGTAATCAGGATAAGATAAATAGAATTAGCAAAAGCTTAGGCACATCATAATGCTTAATGTATTCTGTTGACAGTAACTAGGCTTGTTTGCTTAAAATCAAAAGTTCAAGTAGGGGAAAAGTAAGAATGAGAGAACAAGAAAGTTGGAAGGGTGGGGAAGAGCTAGAATGTAGAGAGCATGTCAGAGTTTTAGACTTTGTACAATAGGTAATTGAGAACCATCAACTTTTTTTTTTTAATATAAAGGTTTTTCTTTCATTTAAGTTGTTGATGGATCTTTATTTATTTATTTTTTATGTGGTACTGAGGATCGAATCTAGTTTCTCACACATGCTAGGCAAGCACTTTACCACTCAGCCACAACCCCAGCTCAGGAACCATTGATTTTTGAGCAAGGAAGAGATAAGACTATGATTTTGAAAAATTTACCTGTGATATATAGAATTGTTCAGTCAGGGATGGTATGTGTTTAGTTATTACCTATTGCAGGACCCATGACGGCCACCATTTATACAATACTGAACTTTCCCCCACTGAGCCTAGACTTAACTTTAATATTTTCCTCATCTTTGCATTACATGCAGCCAGTTCTAATTGGGCAATTCTGTAGAACTCTGTCACCTGGTTGAAAGGGTGGGAATGGAAAGATAGTTAGCAAAGCCACATTGTCTGCATAGTTCAGGTATAAGCTTTGTCCTGGAGTAATGGCAGTGGGTCTAGAAAAGAAGGATGAAGTGTAATAAATTCAGGTAAACTTACTTGGCCAGATTAGCATGATGAAGGAAAAGGAAGGAGGGAGAAATTAAAAAAAATACAATAATACTCCATACTCTTAGACTTTAGGGTGAATGTGGTATATCCTTTGTTTATAAAGGGGAAAGAATGAGGGAGAATATGTTAGATGCTGATGAAAGTGTTAGCACAGAACCCCAAGTATCATGTCTGTGGGAGATGTTTCATAAGACTAATTTACTCCTGGTAGAAATAATTAATGTTCTGTATGTTTTTATGTAAAACACCTGAGTTTCAAAAGTCATTTCCTTTCCATCTTCTGCTTTGTCAAAGCTTTTAATTTGTTAATTTACAAACAAGTTGTCTGATATTGTAGTGATTGTGTGATACTGATAGCTAAGTAAGTAGTATGCCATATAACTTAAGAATGTTCTAAGACAGCCAGAAACATCTTCTTTGCCCCCCTTCCTTACAGCAGTAAGGAGTTCCCAAATTAGAGGGAGGAAGGAAACCAGATTTAAAGTTAGGTAAATCGGGTCTAATACCGAGTGAAAAGTGCAGTTAGGTAAATCGGGTCTAATACCGAGTGAAATCTAAAATTGAGGCCATGCTGAGAATGATTCCAGGAAACGCAGGACAACTCATGGAATGTTAATGAAGTCCGAAAAGGCCCTAGGCCAAAGTCCACCTCAAAGAAGTGTTAATGAACAGCCCCCAGCAGATTTGAAGATAGCCCGTCTCAAAGAAGTGTTAATGAAGTCCTTCGGCTCAGACTACTTCTTTGGCCCACCTGTGTCCCACCCCTCGGGCCTTCCCACCTACATTCCATCTTTGAAAGAACTATAAAAAGGGGAGACAACCGCACTTCCACGGATTCCACCTCTTGGGTCTCCTTCTTGGGAGAAGTCTTTTCTGCTGTCCTTTAATAAACTTCTAATTTCTACTCTGGAAAAAAAAAAAAAAAAAGAATGTTCTAAGACACATTGTTTGGGAGTGAGAGTCTCCTGAAAATTAAAATAAAAACTTTTGACTTGTTGTTTTTGTATTTGATGGTGAGCTCATCCAAATTCCTGTCTTTTGTTTGTTTCTGCTTCAGGACCTTCCTCTGTGCCTGGAACATACTGTTTTAAAAATCAAACAGTGTTGCTATTATCTCTTAATTTATTTTATCTTTTAATTCAATAGTCAAAGAATCTGAGCTTGGAAGATGTGACAAGTGATGAAAATTATGTGGCTGGACTAATAGACTATGAATGGTGTGAAGTCAATTTATCAACTCCCCAAACACCACAGGTTAGTAGTTGTTATTACTATTTAAGGCAGAACAGGTCTCAATTATAAAAACACCTAGACTAACATGATGAGATCAAGTGTGTGACTGCAGATTTATTGAATAACAACTGAAAATATTATTGAGAGATTATTGGAATATTAATGAAAGGGAAGGCAATTATTATCAAGTTTAAAAAAACCAAGATTGAGCCAGGTGTGGTGGTGAATGCTTATAGTTCTAGTGACTCAGGAGGCTGAGGGAGGAGAATTGTAAGTTTCAGGCCAGCCACAGCAACTTAATGAGCCCCTGTCTCAAGATAAAAATTAAAAAGGGATTGGGCTGTATGTAGCTCAGTGGATTGAACAAGGTTGTGTTCAGTCCCCAGTACCAAAGAAAAAAGAAAAGCCATGACTCCATTTTGTAGCACTATATTCTTCCTTTAAAAAAAAAAAACTTAAACATAATTTACATGTAGCTAAGTGGTTAAATCCTCCCTTCCTGGTATATAGATCTATGTTACTTGTCAGTAGAACAGACTAAAATAAAATAATCTACATGAATTAAAAAGAACTGGATATATATTTTCAAATTTCCTGGTATTGCCAATAATAACCTTTTTAAAAAAAATTTTTAAATTTGTTCTAATTAGTTTTATATATTACAGTACAATGCATTTTGACACATTGTACACAAATGGACCAGAGATAACAACCTTTTGATAGTATCTGATGTTTAAAATGTGTGGTACTGAGGTTCGAACCCAAGTAGTATTTAATTTTAATAAAAATAGTGCAAGGTACTTTGGAAATGATTTACGCATGCTGCAAAAAAATTGACTTTTCTTTTTCAGTGTGCTTTGTCTGGTAACTTTCTTTTTTTCCAGTTTACCAAGCACTGGACAGAATCAAATGGTCTGGAGTCTAAATCATTAACTCCAGTATTATGCAAGTCATCTGCAAATAAATTAAAGAACAAAGAGAATGTATATACTCCACAATCTGCTGTAAAGAATGAAGAATATTTTGTATTTCCTGAACCAAAGACTCCAGTTAATAAGAACCAGCATAAAAGAGAAGTACTAACAACACCAAATCATTACACTACACCCTCAAAAGGTATGTGCTAAGTGAATTAGGCAATGATCAAAATGTTTCAGATTTCATTGTTCTTACTGTGTTAAACATATCATCAGGTCAGAAATTACTAGCATTGCTGTCAGGAATTTCTAGAAGTCAAGTTGCTTCTTATTGTATGCTATTTATATTATTTGAAATGAAAGCATATTAGTTAACTTCTAATAATTCTCAAATAATACTGAGGGTTTTTTTCCCCACATTTAAAATATTGAATCATAGCATCATAGGGTAGCACAGTTGAAAGAGCAAGTTAGAGCTTGACTAATCCAACTCTCATTTTTTCACATCTTAGAAGCCTGACTCAGAGGGCTGAAGTGATTTTCCTAAGGTCATATATTCAGGTTTAGACCTTGCTTGCTTAGTTATTCCCATTTAGAATGACTCAAACCAAAGTCTCTGCAGAACCCTTCTGGATACTCATCTGGATCTCCACATCTGGTTTCTGGTCCTGTTTTTCCTGTTGTTATTACTCGCCAAACACAGTATATAGGGTAAATCTGTGATGTCCCTCTAGGTATCTAAGTCTATGTCTAGTAATCACAACTCTCATTGCCCTTGGTTTCCTCTTTAGTTTAAATATTACCAGTTATTTAAACGGTTTCCCTTAACCCTTTGGTTACTGGCCTCAGCTGGATATATTCTACTTTTGTCAATGATCCTCTTAAAATATGGTACTTAGGACAAAAACCCAATTTTCTAGGGTTACTAAGAAAATTAAACAAGATAAGACAGTCTTACCAAGATAAGGTAGTAAGTGTCATGACAGCAGACTCAGTCATGTTTATTATAGCTGCGCATAGTATGTAGTAGGGTCATATTTGCCAAATGAAGGAATAAATTAGGGCCTAAATGAATTTTATTTACCTTGAGCCAGTCCATGTTTCTTTTAAAAATGATACATAAGCTTTATTAGCCTTATTTCCAGTAATCACGACCTTCCCTTGTTTTATTTTAAAATCCTGGGAACTCAAATTCTGAAACATTGCCTTGTGAACTGCTGCTAAACTGCTTTTTGTGCTTCTAGTTTGCTGATGGAGTTGATAACCAGTTTCAGTGGTCAATCTATTATCCATAAAGATATTATGGAAGACTTTGCTTGATTATTTGCTAGAAGTCCCATTATTGTGTTAATGGCATTTTTATTTCATCAATTCAAGTCCCAAAAAATGTGAGGCCAGTTTTGTGTGATGAGTGTTTTTGTTTGGTTTCCTGTGTTACAAGGGTTCAATGTGATAACAGATACATGTAGTAGGATCCCAACGTTGCTATGATTTTATCTTTTTCCAATAAGGTATCTCATTCCTCTGTTATTTCTCTCAATATAACTATAGTGTCCTTTATGAGTCATAGATTGATCAGGGAAATAAGATGAACCTTAGCTCACCTTATTTTATTAGTGGATTTTTAAAAAACCTGTTGACAATATAATCTTTACCATTATTGATACTTTTTATGTAACTGAAGGTTTTTAAATGTGAATGGCTTGAAATTTATTATCTTGAAGTGTCATCAGTAAACATATCTTGTCCCTGTGAGATTGTGTTGGTCAAAAAGCTTTTATTAGCTGTTTTTCTTTAAATGTAAGAGCTGCCTAAGAGGGAAAGTGGCTGAAGCTATAATTGATAGCTTCCATTAGTGTATTTTACTTTTGCTGTGAGTTATTTTTGACACAAACACTAATTTCATTTTTGTGACTCCTGCAGTGAGAGTTTTCAGAGGACAGCTATGTGTAGTAGCAGATACTTTCAGGACACAAAGATGAAAATTATTTTCATGGGTACTTCTGATTGCTCTTATTTTCTTATTGTGGAACTAGAGAAAATAAAGCTTAATATTTATAAATAAAATCAAGCCTACAATCTCTCTTGAAAAACTTGATATCATATCTTTGTTATTATAAAATAAATATTATTTCTAAAAGGTATAAAACTCTTAGATCATGAATGAAAAGTTAACTATTTAGTAGTAACCAGATTTGTTACTGAAAAATTGATACAAACTATCTGAGATTCAAATACCCTAAATAAAGTAAAGCACAAAATTCAGGAATTGGGAAATATAAAAAATAATGGAGCTCATATTTCTTTTTTTTTAAAGTTTATTTAATTTATTTATTTTTATGTGGTGCTGAGGATTGAACCCAGTATCTTACATGTGCTAGGCAAATACTCTACCATTGAACTACAACCCCAGCCCTCATATTTCTTTAATAATTTTTATCAAGCATTTTCAGGGGACTGATCACTTTGCCTAACAGAAGTTGAGTAGGGCTGGGAATGGAATTAACACCTTATAATGCTACATCAATTATGGCATAAACTTGGGCCCTTGAATGAATATAAATTGATTTTTATTTATAGAAGGAAGAATCATTAATCATGAAATCTATATTTGTATGATCTATTTAGGTGTAACATAATAATATCATAAAATACATGGCCTCAGTTTGCAGAAAAGAAAAGAAGAACCACACATCAAAGACAAAATTATTTTGTTTTTATTATAAAACACATGGATATACTTCCTTTAAAAATTTGATCTGGGGGGCTGGGATTGTAGCTCAGCGGTAGAGTGCTTACCTAGCATGTACAAGGCCCTGGGTTCGATCCTCAGCACCACATGAAAATAAATAAATAAAATAAAAAGCATTGTATTCAACTACCACTAAAATATAAATATTTTTTAAAAAATTGAGCTGCGTGCATTGGCAGTATACCTGTAATTCCAGCAGTTCAGTGGGCTGAGCCAGATGGATTTCAAGTTTGAGGCCAGCCTTAGGTACTTAGTGAGACCCTGTCTTAAAACAAAAAAGACTGGGGTTTAAGACTGTGGTTGTAGCTTAGTGGAAAGCACCTCTGTGTTTAATCCCTAGTACAAAAAAACCTTAAGAATTAGAGTCTTTAACATTATTGGGTAAATAGTAACAATATTTCAAGTCAATAGGTAATATATACAGTATTGGTAGAAATTTTGGAACCATAGTACATCATCTACGTATGGTTTTTGTTTTTTGTTTTTTCTAATAGCTAGAAACCAGTATCTAAAAGAAACCCCAGTTAAAACATCAGGAAATTCAGCAGGAAGAGACAAGTTAATGACAAGTGTCATTAGCCCTGAGAGGCGGTAGGTATTCAGTTTTTCAGACTCTGAGCTTTTTTGGTATATGTAATGAGATTTCTCTTTTTATCTTTGATAACTCTAATTAAGGGGAATCATGACATATATGCTCTATAGGAATGTCTGCAAGATGATGGTCTGTGACCATTATCAGAGCTGTTGGCTCTGCCTTCTTCATGAAGTGGAATTATAACTGATTAGCAATGGGACTGGCACGGTTTCTTAAAGTACAGATGGGAAGACAATGGCCCTGCCTCCAGCTATCTAGAGTTCCCTCTCTGAGGCCCATCTTTCCTTGCTCATCTGCCAGTAGAGCATAGGTATCTACTCACAATAGCTTCCCCCAGATAGTAGAGATACTAACTGGGTGTTTCAAAGAAAACCCACCACTGTAGGATGAAATATTCTGCAACAATAAGGGCCACTGTCTTTTATAACTTTTTTTAATAGCATGATACATTTTGGTGGACAGTTACAGTGATTAGAACGTGTAAATGACCCTGTAGAATTATTACTAATTTTCTTGATGTGCTAATGATATTGTGGTTATGTAAGACAATGTTCTTATGGAAATGTATACTGAAATGTTTCAGAGTGAAGTGTCATGGTATCTTCAGATATCTCAGCAAATATTCACATACATTTAATGTATTTGTACACATTAAAGAAAACTAATGTGATAAAATACTAACAGTTGTTGAAACTAGGAGGACATATAGGTGTTTGTTGTATTATTATTCCCATTTTTTAGTATATTTGACATTATTAAAAAGGGGGGGTGTAGTTTTGTCAACTAGCACTTGCTTGGGGTGAGGGGACTGACTCCTCTCCAGTGGGATATGGCTTTAGTTCCCCCTGAGGATGAGATGATCTGGCCCAGGCATACCTGGTTGAGGCACTCCAATGTGTGTAAAGGGACACAACAGGGCCTGTAAGGGCCCAGCAGGCGGGGAGCCCAATGCTACTTGTACTTTGTTTTTTTAAGGTGCCGCTCAGTGGAACTAGATCTTAACCAGGCACATATGGAGGATACTCCAAAAAGAAAAGGAACCAAAGTGTTTGGGAGCCTTGAAAGGGGGTTGGATAAGGTCATCACTGTACTTACCAGGAGCAAAAGGAAGGGCACTGCCAAAGATGGGCCAAGAAGGCTAAAGGTAAGTATATTGGAATTCTCTAATATAGATTTCAGAAGATGACTGCTTTGTTGTTATTCTTTTTTTGTTTTATTTTTTTGTAGTTGTAGATGGACAGCATGCCTTTATTTTACATATTTTTGTATGTGGTGTTAAGGATTGGACCCAGTGTCTCATACATGCTAGCCAAGTGCTCTGCCACTGAACCCCAGCCCCAGCCCTGTTATTGTTTGTTTTTAAGAAAAATACTGAATGAACTGATTGGTGTTTTTTATTTACTTATTCTTTCCCCTGAATTTTGGAGCACTTACTATATGCATTTTCCTATGCAGTGGACTTTCAGAATGTAGAGGTAAATCACATAAATTCTTTCAAAGAGCATATGACTATAATTTAAATATTAAAGATCAGATGGAGGGATTAATCACCGAGGCAACATGGAGGGGGGGAGGCGTGGGGAATGAAGAGCTGCCTTGAGGATGGGGGCTGGAGCTTAATTGTTGTATCTCTGGCACATAGAAGAGTCCCTGCAACATAGGTACCTTGGCAGGCCCTCACAAAATATTAGCATGTGTGAGAAGTTGATTTAAACTTTGAATGTCAGGTGTATGAGGAAAATAATGAGGAACAGGCTGGGAAGGAAGGCCAGGAGGTCCTAAAGGGCCTGGCTAAGAGGTTTGGATCCTTTTTTGATAGAAGTGTCTGCCTTAAAATGGGTTAATCTGTGAGTAGTATGAACAATATATTTAGTAGGGAAGGAAAGGAAAAATAAACTGTTAGTAGATATAAAATGCTTCTTATTTTCTTGGATTCTCTCTGAGCATTCATTCATTCAAACATCCAATGAATGGTGTTTCTATTGGGTGGAAGGGAAGAAGTAAGAGGTAAAGGGATGAATAAGACACAGCTCATTCCCTTGAGGAACCCATAGAGCGGCATTGAAAACAAGCTAGAACACTACTCTGACACCCTGGGTTCAGTGCTGTAATAACTATAAGTTCCAAGAGGGTGGGACCCAAAGGAAGGATGATAGTTCTTGTGATTTGGGGACTGGGTCTGTGTTTAGTTTTTGTACCAAGACTTTGAGTAATTTTGCATGGTCTAGGAAAATGCTGAGCAGTTGGTCAGAAAGGTGCTTGTGAAGAAAATGTTCTGTGGTCCCATTTATGCCCTGCCTCAAAATGGAAGATGGGACTTGCCAATTAGTATTGGTTGTTGTCTTGTTGAATTGATAGTACACTGGGAAATTTTATGTAATGTATGGCTATTTATTCACTATACATATTTTATTCTTTTATTCTGAGATTTCTTTATTTGGAGACAGGCAGTATTTCAAATTCTAACATTGGGATTAAGAAAAACATGAAATAAGTAAAATTAAAGAAAGTTATCCAACTACAGGTATTATTGAGAAGCTAAGCAGATATCAAATATTAACAGGTAATATTCTAAAACTTTACCTATGTATATTGTTTGGAACCTCACTGCATTTTTCAAAAGAAACTGCTGTGGTGTTAATTGGTGTTTCAGGTAGTCTCTGAGCACTTCCCCCATGTAGAAGAAAAACCATGAAGACTGGAGATCAGGAGACCTGGGTTCTAGCACAAGTTTTGTATTGTATAGTTTGGACAGGTACTTTTATCCTGATTTCTATAGTTTCTTCATTTGTGTAATCTGGAGATAATGCCTACCCTGGCAACCTCATAGAGCTGAACTGTACAAACAAGCTGTACAATTGGATATGGCATTGCACATGGAATGCTTTATTAGTATAACGTATCATTCCAATGTTAGGGATTTTTATCATTGTTGAGCATTTTAACCCCAGTATAGCAGAACCACAGTCTTAATTAGCACAAACCGAAGATCTGAAGCTTGATATAACTTTGCATTTTTGAGTCTTTTTAATGCTGTAAGTTTTTGAAGGCCTGAAGGACTGGCTTTAGGAAATCTCATTTTTTCTACTAACTTCTTATATTAAAAAAATAAATTTATAGAAAGGTTCTAAGAATAGTAGAACAATTAGTTTTTTTTTTTTGGGGGGGTTCACCAGGGATTGAGCTCAGGGGCATTCAACTATTGAACTGCATCCCCAACCATATTTTGTATTTTATTTAGAGACAGGGTTTCACTGAGTTGTTTAGTGCCTCGATTTTGCTGATCCTGCTGTCTCAGCCTCCTGAGCCACTGGGATTACAAGTGTGCACCCTACCTAATTTTAGTTTTTAAGATAGCAAGTCATATGCAGTTAAGCCCACTTTTAGGAAGCAATCTATTTTAAAAAATCTCAAATTTAAAGAGGTAAATTAGGATTATTCTTTATTTTACGAAAGTAATAAATTGTGATTTGGAAATGTGTGATATATTACCATCTTAACAGAACTAATTTAGTTTGATGATGAGTCTTGGATTGGAAGCTAGGAGATAGATGGTCCCATCCTGATTGAACTGCTTATTCCCTTTGTAATTTGAAGCTGAGGTTCCCAAACTCCAACCATTTAACACTTGCCTTCACAACATTTGTTTATTGACATATCCTCTGTACTATTTTTGATCTGATATTTTGTTTATGGTGATTTTCTTTTAAAAAATAGATTTATATAGGTATTATTGACATATAATAAGCTGTACATATCTGAAAAGTACAATTAATATGCTTTGGCATTATATTTATATATGCTTGTAAACTTAACACAATCGAACCAACTATCTTTTTTATTTTTATTTTTAAATTTTTTATAGTTTTTTTCTTTTTTAAAATATTTTATTTTATTGTTTTACAACTATCTTTTTTAAAATTTAAATTTATTTAAAAGAAAACTGTTATTTGTTTTTGTTAATTTTTACAGATCAGATTGAAACAAATATGTAAATATTAAAGTAAAAATATTTTTCCATGTGCTTTCTGGAGTTTTCTTGGATATCTCCAGTGATAATTTATACCCCACTATGGGAAACTCTACCTTAAATTTACATTCTTTCTTTGGGGCACATACCACACGTCTTAATTTTGAAAATTAAGGAAGCTGGTTCTTTTCTACCTCAGCACTTTGTTATTTATAAAAATAACTCAAATCTCAAAAAGACATAGAAAGTATGATTTTGGCAGTAAGAGAACTATTAGGAATGTGCGGTTTTTGTTCTTTTCCAATACCTAGTAAACAGAGCCTATCATATGATAAGTATCTAATATATCAAAAAATAGTTGTTTGCTTATTTATTTATTTTTTTTTGTGGTACTAGGGATTGAACCAAGGGATGTTCTACCAGACCTACATCCCAGCCCAGTCTTGCTAAGTTGCCTACTTGTTAGGTGTGCACCACTGCACCTGACTCTAGTAAATAGTTGTTGAATAAGTGGATATATGGATATCAATTATGAATGAATATCTTAGAATTATGATCTCAGTCAATGAGGAACAAAAATAACATTACTTTTTTAAAGGAGTATCTATTATATTCATTTCCTTATTGAATTGTCATAGAATCAGCTCCTAGAATTCTGTAATAATCTTTAAAAAAAAATTTTTTTAGTTATAGTTGGACACAATACCTTTATTTTTATTTGTTTTTATTTTTATGTGATGCTAAGGATCGAACCCAGCGCCTTGCGCATGCTAGGTGACTACTTTACCGCTGAACCACAATCCCAGCCCCCTATTATAGTCTTTGAATATTCCAGAAAGAATTAAAGAAACATCCAACTATATACAAGCAAACTTTCTAGGGCATTTGTTTTATATTCCCACAGTTTACATTTTAGGACTATTAATGTCTTTATCTTGATATGAGAAAGTAGAATTAGGTACAGCTTAAACAGGTAAGTTGAGGCTATTAAATATTTATGTCTTAAAAAATATTGATTAGGTCTGGCATGGTGGTGAATGGGCTATTGAGGATCCTGATACAGGACTGCAAATTTGAGGTCAGTCTCAGAAACAGTGAAACCTCCTTGGGGGACGGGAAAGGAGGGAGGAGGATGAAATTGGCAGGAGAGTAAGATGGAAGTATAGAGTGGAATAACTTGGATGAAGTTCCTAATAAACATTGTTTCTCCAAGCTTCCCTAGCACCATCTTAATAGAATTAACCGAGTTTGCTGTCAATTGTTTCAGTATTTTTCTTGAAATATTTCTGCTTGAAAAGATGTTATATTGAGGAATTTTGGGTCTCTACATCAGATAGGATGGTCTTTGGGCTTATGTAAAGGTTTACTTCTTGTTCCTTTTTTTTTTTTTTTAATAGCTTCACTATAATGTGACTACAACCAGATTAGTGAATCCTGATCAACTCTTGAATGAAATAATGTCTATTCTTCCAAAGAAGCATGTTGACTATGTACAAAAGGGGTAAGAAGCAAAATTAGAGACTGTTGCATTTATTACTCTGTATTAGACTTTAAAGAATGTGAGTTGATTCTCTTCCCATCTTACCATTTAAAAAATTTTTTTTCCCATTATTTTTTGAAAAGCTTTTATGGTAGTATCATTGTTCATAACTTATTCTCTTCTATTTGAGATATTAAGGACCTCCCCTTTTTTTTAAGCATTTTTTAATTTTTTGATAGTTTTAAATGGAATTACCGCATGGATGCAAACACACTGGTCTTGATCATTGACCTCCCAAAAACTGGAGAAAGTTGAAAGCTACTAATATCTTCCCAGTTTCCCGTGCCTTTCTAATTTCCCGCTGGAATGGAGTAAGGAAAGTCATCATCAGTTCAGAATACCTGTTAAAATTTGTCCTTCTAACAGGGAGCGGCCGAATTTGAATGGCCGGAGCAGGCCCCATTAAGCATAATTTGTTAAAATTCCCTGGTAAGGGCTGGGGTTGTGGCTCAGCGGTAGAGTGCTCGCCTCGCATGTTCGAGACCCTGGGTTCAATCCTCAGCACCACATACAAATATAACAAGTGAAATAAAGGTATTGTGTCCAACTACAACTAAAACATAAATATTTTTTAAAAAAATTCCCTGGTAATTCCTGACTTCATTGTCTGACTCCTCTCTCTCAGACTGGACCCTTCCGTGGGCCTTTCCCTGTTGCCATCTTGACTCTCTCCCCTTTTTATATATATATTTTATTTTTTAGTTGTAGTTGGACACAATACCTTTATTTTATTTATTTATTTTTATGTGGTGCTGAGGATCGAACCCAGGGCCTTCCACATGCTAGGCAAGTGCTCTACCGCAGAGCCACAACCCCAGCCCATAAGCACCCCTTTTGAAGTTAAACTTTTATCTTGGAATGAGAATATCTGAACTACCAGTTTCCTTTTAAATCCTGTATTCCTTTGATTCTCTATTCTACAACAATATTTATAGATTTTTATAATGTGTATAAATTTTAATGTAAATGAATTAGACATTTTGAATAAATCAAAAAATTTATCTTTGTGATGGGCTATCTCATAGTACTGGGTTTTCAGTACTTTAAACTTAAACTTTTTTCTTGCTTTTGAGTACTCTGACTCCTTGATGAGAGTCTCATGGTCCAAACAGCCAGACCTCTTCTGCTTATCCAAGATCTTCATATTTCTAAGCAATTTCCACTAATTTATGTCTCTAAAATGTTTTTATTAAAGTGACTAAGTAGATTCACTGCATTTGTTTTGCATCATCAAGACAAATTTGGCTCACAGGATCACATTTCAGTCCATGGTCATCTGGCTCCATTGCTTTGGGCCTGAGGCAAGGCAGAATATCATGGGAAGGGCACAGGAGAGGGAAATAACTCACCTCATGGAAGCCAGGAAACAGAGAGAGGAGAACAAGATGTAGTCTTCAAGGGCATACCCCCAAAGACTAACTCCCATCCAGGTCTCACCTCCTATAGTTTCTACTGCCTCCTAATAATGTCATGAAATTGTCCTCGGAGCCCTCATGATTCAATCACTTCCCCAAACCCCATTACCTCTGAATATTGCTGCATTGTGGACAAAGCCTTCAAAAAGTATGATCCTTTGGGGGATACTCCAATCCCAAATAAAACAGCTGTTAAAAGATTTAACAAAAATGTGTAAATAGAATAGTTAGTAAAGAGTAAGATTTTAAGAGACTGGTTTTTTTTTATTTATTTTTTTCTCCCAAACATAGCTTTACTTGTTTCTGTTTGCAAATGCTGACAAACTTTACTAATGTGAACCTGGGTTTTCTTCTTTTGGCCTCTTTAGAACACATCTCTCTAACTTACGCTGTTCTCTTCATGCTTAGGGGCATATCTGTGATTCCAGAACTACTTTTTTTATTAGTTGTTCAAAACATTACAAAGTTCTTGACATATCATATTTCATACAGAACTTCTGACTGAGTCTCTGTCACAAGGCTTTGGTTGATCATTGCTTCAACATGTGATCTGATGTTAATCAATACTTTATCTTCCTAACTTCCTGAGCAACCACATGGGTTTCTTCCCTGACCCTTTCGTTTTTCTTTGTTTTTCAACATCTTTGTGACAAAGTAGAAAGAAAAGTTTTTTCATTGTTGTAATATTATAATCTCTGTCATATTACATTATTATCTTTTTCCAGTTAGGATAAATTGCTTTTAAACCAAATATTTTATGCTTCATCTTTTTATCAAGAACCTTAACTATAGGGTGCTCCTTTTGGCATTTCTGATATTGACTTTTTATTTATTTTTATTTGTTTGACTGCTTATTTTTAAGTGATCAAGCAACTTCCCCAAAACACTTGACTAACATAACTAGTAGGACAAAGAATGATGATAATTTATGAAACCTCATAAAACATAACAGATTAAAAAACGAAGCAGTGCCCAGTTATAGCTTTTAAATATTTAGGGAACCTAAATTTAAAATTAGTCCTTGATTTTATTGGAAATTAGATAAAACTCTAAAATCAATGTAATTTAAACATAGTGTTGTTTATACGAATTCACTTTATGTAAACTTTTCAAGATCATTTCTTTTTTTTAAATATTTATTTTTTAGTTATAGATGGACACATATCTTTATTTTATTTGTATGTGGTGCTGAGGATTGAACTTAGTGCCTCATGCGTGCTAGGCGAGCGCTCTACCTCTGAGCCACATCCCCAGCCCCAAGATAATTTCTATTTCTTAAGATGAATTTAAAGCTTCACTTAAACTGGGCCTTTCTGTGAGGGCAGGTAACGTGGCAGTTCTAACTATAAGTGCTCTATGTTTCAATTGTGGGGATGTATCATATCCTTAGATTTTCTTTTGCTTTCCTTTCTGCTATAAAGTATTATAATGATCATTACCTCTTACTACCATTAGAAAATCCTCTAAAATACATGTTCTGTTGGGTTAGTGGCTTCTGCTTCATTTTTTTTTTCATTTTTTTTTTATTGGTTGTTCAAAACATTACAAAGCTTTTGACATATCATGTTTCATACATTAGATTCAAGTTGGTTATGAACTCCCATTTTTACCCCAAATACAGATTGCAGAATCACATCTGTTACATATCCACATTTTTACATAATGCCCTATTAGTAACTGTTGTATTCTGCTCCCTTTCCTATCCTCTACTATCCCCCCTCCCCTCCCCTCCCATCTTGTCTCTCTACCCCATCTACTGTATTTCACTTCTCTCCTTGTTTATTTACCCATTCCCCTCGCAACCTCTTATGTGTGATTTAGTATAACAATGAGCGTCTCCCTCCATTACCATGCAATTTCCCTTTTTCTGCTTCATTTTTAAGAAAGAAAGAACTGTCTAACAAGGTGCAACTACATAAAATATTTTTAATCTTCCTTGTACTTTGCTTTGTTGGGAACATTGTGAAAATGTCCTAATGTTCCTGGATTATACTGCCGAAAGGATTACATGGAGAATGCCAGATTTCCTGAGCATGAATGGCATGCATAGCTATGAAAGAAGGGCTTTTCTTTGGAGCAAGGGAGAATTCTGGTAAAGCCTTTTCATCCTTTTCTATCTTGGATTTTCCTTTAGCTTCTGGGAAAACACCAGTCATACTCTATCACTAAAGCATACCTAGGCCTTTTGGAAACCATAAGCAGTAATACATTGCCTAATGTGAAATAATGGCTCATTTCCCCACCAGCCTTTTAGAAGCTTAGAAATCTCTTGTATTATCCAAAATGGTCATGATTCTCCTACTAACTGGTATCTTATCTTGTTTTTCACAGCTATACACTGAAGTGTCAAACACAGTCAGATTTTGGCAAAGTGACAATGCAGTTTGAACTAGAAGTGTGCCAGCTACAAAAACCTGATGTGGTGGGCATCCGGAGGCAGCGGCTTAAGGGTGATGCCTGGGTTTACAAGAGATTAGTGGAAGATATTCTGTCTAGCTGCAAGGTGTAATTGAATGGTTTCTATCCTGCTTTGACAAATGTGGATGTGATACATAGAAACTGATGTGATTGGTTTAAATTTAAAGTCCATTGGAATTACCAACTCATTTCTAAAGAGCTATCTTAAAGACCAATATAATGCCTTTTTGTTTTTAAGAAAAAGGTATAATTTTGTGGATGAATCCAAGGCAAGTCTGTCATTATCTGTTACTGTCTTTTTTAATCATGCGATGTGTATATTAATAACTATTGACTTTTCTTGATTCACTTTCATATGTGAATGTAAGCTTTTACCTGTCCCTTTTAATGTGTAATTTCTTTCTGAAATAAAACTGTTCGTTAATATAACAGACTTTTCTTCTTTATATTTTATTTTGATCCAAATAAAATCTCTAATGGTTTCCTGACTATTAAGTAGAGACTGTTTGAGTGTGTTTTATCTGTTATCAAACATGCCTTGGGCAGAAAAGCAGATAAGAATTCATTTGCATAATTTTTTTCCTGTCTCTTATTTAAGTAGGATTTATTGAAATCGTTAACTAAGTCACAGCTGTGGTTACCAGAGTTAAACAACATATTTAATATGTTGAATAAAAGAGTATTGACTTTAGTATGTTCAGTCAACAATGGTAAATATCTAAACTATGAACCACCATGAAATGTTACTTTATGGTAATTTCCTTAAGTCTCAATGTTGGCCCCAAATTTGTATTTTTATTTCATTTTATTGGTCTCTAAAGGCCAGAACTCAAGTTACATTTGTATAGATTTTACCAATTACACTAGTTGGAGAAAAATTAATACTATTTCGGATCAGTAGCAATTGAGTGTTTTGTCATGTATTTATTTAGTAATCATTTAATAGGAGCTTCTAAGCATTGGGTTCTGGAGCTTAAGATGATACTGTCTTGTAAACTTAGGGAGTTCAAACTCTACTAGCGGGGGCAGATGTGTAGACCAGTATTTATAGCATAAAGGAGATGATCTGAAGGTAGGAAAGATTTCTTGAAACAGCATTTGTGGGGCTGGTGTAGTAGCTCAGTGGTAGAATGCTTGCCTAGCACATGTGAGACATTGGGTTTGATCCTCAGCACCACATAAAAAAATAGACACAATACCTTTATTTTATTTATCTTCAACTAAAAATATTAGAAAGAAAGAAAGAATCAGCTTTTGTTCTTGATTCACCTCCCTTATATCAGAAAACATTCGGCATTTACCACAAAGGGAAGAGTGAAGTATGCTGTTCTTGATGGTGAGAAGAGTATGTGTAAAGGCATGAAATTATAAAATCTAATTAAATGTTTAGAATCAGAATGTGGTGCAGGGAGGAACAGTAGGAGATGAGGACAGAAAGTATAACTCATAAAGGAATTACAATACTCTATAAACTTAAGTTTTTTTGTCAGGGGAGAGCCATTTAAATAATAAAGGGAGGTTTAAGTTTTTCATATTAGCTTTATTGAGAGAAAATTTACATATTGGAACATTGGCTTCTTTAAAATGTGTACAATTCAGTGGTTTTTTAGTATATTCATAGTTGTACAACTATTATCACAATTTAATTATGTAACGTTTACCCCAAAAAAGAAACCACTGGTGATGGTCAGTCTCCTTTTCCCATCCCTCAGCACTGGCAACCACTAATTTATATTCTGTCTCTAAAGATTCACTATTCTTGACATTTCATGTAAATGGAGCCATACGATGTATTGCCCCTGGAGTCTGATGCATTCCTTCCCCGACTCTCTAAATTTTTTTGTGTGTGTATTGGGGAAATTGAACCCAGGGGTGCTTTACCAAATCCTTTTACTTATTATTTTGAGACAGGGACTCAAAATGTGATGGTCTTGCTAAATTGCAAAGGCTGATTTTGAATTTGCAATTCTCCTACCTCGGCCTCCTGAGTTGCTGGGATTATAGTATGTGCCACCTCACTCAGCTGGCTTTTTGTCTTGACATGAGGTATTCAAGATTTATCATGTAGTCATATTAGTACTTCATTCCATTTTGTAGCTGAATAATATTTCATTATATGGATATATCACATTTTACCCACTTATCAGCTGAAGGATATTAAGTTGTTTACACCTTCTTGTTATAAATAATGTTGGTGTGAACATTTGTGTATTTTTTTGTGTAGACATGTTTTCAGTTCTCTTGTATATGTATCTAGAAGTGAAATTCCTGGGTCATTTAGCATTTTAGGGAACTATCGTATTGTTTTCAAGTCCATTTTACCATTTTATTTATTTATATTTTTTTTATACATGTACTCTTTTTTTGCATTACAATTCTTAATACACATATATACCACAGTTTTTCATATCTCTGTTTGTATATAAGGTATGTTGACACCAAATTCAAATCTTCATACATATATTTTGTATAATGATGACCATCACATTCCCCCATCCTTGCTAATCCCCTTCCCCATCCCTTTCCCTCCCACCACTCTTCCCTATCTAGAAATAATCTTCCTCCCATATTCTCCTTCTCTACCCCACTTTGAGTCACCTCCCTTATATCAGAGAAAACATTCGGCATTTGTTTTTTGGGATTGGCTAACTCACTTAGCATAATCTTCTCTAACGCCATCCATTTACCTGCAAATAATCAATTCTTCCACTGAAGGACATCTAGGTTGGTTCCACAGTTTAGCTTTTATGAATTGTGCTGCTATAAACATTGATGTGGCTGTGTCCCTGTAGTATGCTGTTTTTAGGTCCTTTGGTATAGTCCGAGAAGAGGAATAGTTGGGTCAAATGGTGGTTCCATTCCCAGCTTTCCAAGGAATCTCCATAGTGCTTTCCAAATTGGTTGCACCAATTTACAGTCCCACCAGCAATGTATGAATATACCTTTTTCCCCACATCCTTGCCAACACTTGTGGTTGTTTATCCTCATAAAAGCTGCCATTCTTACTGGAGTGAGATGGTATCTTAGAGTAGTTTTGATTTGCATTTCTCTGATTGCTAGAGATGATGAGCATGTTTTCATATATTTGTTGATTGATTGTATACCCTCTTCTGAGAAGTGTCTGTTCAGGTCCTTGGCCCATTTGTTGATTGGATTATTTGTGGTTTTTTGGTGCTTAGCTTGTTGAGTTCTTTATATACCCTAGAGATTAGTGCTCTATCTGATGTGTGAGGGGTAAAAATTTGCTCCCAGGATGTAGGCTCCCTGTTCACCTCACAGATCCATCCTTCCTTCCTTCCTTCCTTCCTTCCTTCCTTCCTTCCTTCCTTCCTTCCTTTTTTAAATATTTTTTTTAGTTGTCAATGGACATTTATTTATATGTGGTGCTGAGGATCAAACCCAGTGCCTCTCACATTCTAGACAAGCATGCTACTGCTGTGCCACAGCCTCAGACCCACAGATTATTTCTTTTGTGAGAAAAAAAACTTTTTAGTTTAAATCCATCCCATTTGTTGATTCTTGGTTTTAATTCTTATACTATAAGCGTCTTATTAAGGAAGTTGCGGCCTATCCCCACGTGATGAAGATTGGGGCCTACTTTTTCTTATTAGACGCAGAGTCTCTGGTTTAATCCCTAGATCCTTGATCCATTTTGAGTTAACTTTTGTGCATGGTGAGAGATAGGGATTCAATTTCATTTGTTGCATATGTATTTCCAGTTTCCCCATTTGTTGAAGATGCTATCTTTTCTCCAGTGCATGCTTTTGGCACCTTTGTCTAATATAAGATAGTTGTAATTTTGTGGGTTAGTCTCTGTGTCCTCTATTCTGTACCATTGGTCTACCAGCCTGTTTTGGTGCCAGTACCATGCTGTTTTTGTTACTATTGCTCTGTAGTATAGTTTAAGGTCTGGTATAGTGATACCACCTATTTCACTCATCCTGCTTAGAATTGCTTTAGCTATTCTGGGTCTCTTATTTTTCCAGATAAATTTCATGATTGCTTTTTCTATTTTTATGAAGAATGCCATTGGGATTTTGATCAGAATTGCATTGAATCTGTACTGTGCTTTTGGTAGTATGGTCATTTTGATAATATTAATTCTGCCTATCCATGAGCAAGGTAGATCTTTCCATCTTCTAAGGTCTTCTTCAATTTCTCTCTTTAGGGTTCTGTAGTTTTCATTGTATAGATCTTTCACCTCTTTTGTTAAATTGATTCCCAAGTATTTTATTTTATTTTTTTGAGGATATTGTGAATGGGGTAGTTTTCCTCTTCAAAGGATTTGTCACTGATATACAGAAATGCCTTTGATTTATGGGTGTTGATTTTATATCCTGCCACTTTGCTGAATTCATTTACTAGTTCTAGAAGTTTTTTGGTGGAGTTTGTTGGGTCTTCTAGGTATAGAATCATATCATCAGCAAATAGTGCTAGTTTAAGTACTTCTTTTCCTATAGTTATTCCTTTAATTTCTTTCCTCTGTCTAATTGCTCTGGCCAGTGTTACAAGAACTTTGTTGAATAGAAGTGAGAGAGCATCCCTGTCTAGTTCCTGATTTTAGAGGGAATGCCTTCAGTTTTTTTCCTTTTAGAATGATGTTGGCCTGAGGCTTAGCACAGATAGCCTTTACAATGTTGAGATAAGTTCCTGTTATCCCTAGTTTTTCTAGTGTTTTGAACATAAAGGGGCGCTGTATTTTGTCAAATGCTTTTCTGCATCTATCGAGATGATCATATGGTTCTTATCTTTAAGTCTATTGATGTGATGAATTACATTCATTGATTTCCTTATGTTGAACCTACCTTGCATCCCTGGGATGAATCCCGCTTGATCATGGTGCATGATCTTTTTGATATGTTTTTGTATTCGATTTGCCAGAATTTTATTGAGGATTTTTGCATCTATGTTCATTAGAGATATTGGTCTGAAGTTTTCTTTCTTTGAAGTGTCTTTGTCTGGTTTTGGAATCAGGGTGATATTGGCCTCTTTTTCTATTTCCTGAAATAGATTGAAGAGTATTGGTATTAGTTCTTCTTTAAAGGTCTTGTAAAACTCGATTGTATATCCATCCGGTCCTGGGCTTTTCTTGGTTGGTAATCTTTTGATGGCTTCTTCTATTTCTTCACTTGATATTGGTCTGTTTAAGTTGTGTATATCTTTCTGACTCAATCTGGGCAGGTCATATGACTTTAGGGATTTATCAATGCCTTCCCTGTCTTCTATTTAATTATTAGAGTATAAGGTTTCAAAATAATTTCTAATTATTTTCTGTATTTCTGTAGTGTCTGTTGTGATACTGCCTTTTTCATTACACGTCATTTTACCGTTTTATAATCCCACTAGCGATGTATCAGAATGCTCATTTTTCCACATTTCCTCCAACCCTTGCTGTAATGTTTTTTAAAAATTTTAGCCATTCTCGTGGGTTTGATTTACTTTTACCTAATGATTAAATATCTTTTCATGTGCTTATTAGCCATTGATATATTTTTTTAAGAAATGTTTATTCAGATCCGTTGCCTATTTTTAATTGGATTGTTTTTATTATTGTTGTAAGAGTTCTTTAAATACTCTAGATATAAGTCCTTTGTTAACTATATGATGATACATATGACAATGATATGATAGTAAATATATGCAAATATTTTTCCCTTTCTGTGAGTTTTAAATTTTTTTCTATTTTTAGTTTTTTAACTTTCTTGAGAATATATTTTGAGGAACAAAAGTTTTAATTTTCTGAAATCTAAATTGTCAATTTTTTTGTAAGATACAAGATAAGGATCACTTTTAACTATAGAATATGACACAATCTGAAACACCTCATAATTTTTTTAACCACGAACATAATGCAAGCAAGTACACATAATGTAAGCATTTATACATTACTAACTCATATGGGCTTTGATTTGCATTTCCTTAATGACTTTGGGATATATCTCTGTTAATACACAGACAAAATATTTATATATAAATATTCATATATTTACTATAAGTGATTCTGTTTTTTTTAAAAAAAATATTTCATAATTGTAACATTTAAATTGGAGTTTTAAACTTTACTTTAAAATATATTTTAGGGGATATCAGGCTTACTGATGTAATTCACCTTTTTAAAGTACATATTTTGATGAATTTTGATAAATCTTTGTAGTTATGTAATTCTAATCTGTGGTTGAGATTAGAATATATACATATTCTATATGTATAATGTGTGTGTGTGTGTGTGTGTGTGTATAGTAATTGGACACAATATCTTTATTTTATTTATTTTTACATGGTACTGAGGATTGAACCCAGTACCTCACATGTGCTAGGCTAGCTACCACTGAGCCACAACCTCAGCCCTGAGATTAGAACATTTCTATCATCCCAAAAAGTTTGATCTTGCTCTTTAGTCAGACTTTCTGCTTCCCAGTCCCTGGCAATTGCTGACCTTTCCTTTTCTACAGTTTTGTTTTGTCTAGGGTATTACATAGATAGAATCAGTCACTGTGTGGAATGTTTGTGTATAGCTTCTTTCACTTAATATGATGATTTTGAAACTTATTTATGTGGTTGCCTATCTATGTTAAAAGCTCATGATTTTTTTGTTGTTGAATAATAGTCCATCAGTTGGATAATACCAGTTGAATATTCCTAATCTGATAATATAGAATGTTCCAAAATTTGAAACTCTGGCAACGTATTAAGTGCTAACAATAGTTTAGATTTCACAGTCTGGGAATGTTGGTCAGTGTACTTGCCTATTTTTGTGAGACCTTGAATTCTGTCAGTACAGAAAAAAAATTCCCCTTCCCCACCTCAGAGCATTTTAGGTTTTAGATTTTTTTTTTTTAAATTAGGATACTTTTTTTTTTAACTTGTAGATGGACAGCATGCCTTTATTTTGTTTGTTTGTTTATTTATTTATTTTTTATATAGTGCTGAGGATTGAACCTAGTGCCTCACACATGCTTGGCAAGTGCTCTGTCACTGAGCTACAGGCCTGGCCCCATAAATTAGGATACTTAACCTATAAAATCTATGTGCATATCCCCCCCCCCAAAAAAAAAAACTAAAAATCTGAAACATTTCTGGACCCAAGTGTTTCAGATAAAGGATTCTCAACCTATTCCAAAATAAGTTTACCCACTTACCAGGTGAAGGACTTCTGAGTTTCCATTTTGGGACTTTTAGGAAAAAAGCTGCTGTAATCATGTGCAGGTTTTGTTATATGTATGTTTTCATTTCATTTGGGTAAATATCTGGGAGTGGAATTGCTTAATCCTGTCGTCAGTGTATAATTTTTATAGGAAACTATCAAAAATTACTTGAACATAAGAGAAATAATACACACATTGAACCATTGTTTATAATAGGAAAAAAATCATAAATTAACCAAACATGCATCAACATAGTACTAGTTTAAAGGAATTCTGACAGTGGTATGTTATCTAGCTGTGAAAAAGAATCAAAGATTTTTACTGATGAGACATCATTTCTGATAGATTACTTAATGAGAAGAACAAAGAGAATAATATCTATAGTATACTTGCATTTATTTTTTAAAGGGATGAAAGACTATAAGATGCATACATATATAGTAAAAAATATAAATGACTATATACATGTGATTGTTTGCATGAATAGAGCTGAGGCAAAAAAAACCAATAATATTGGTTGCTTTACAGGAGCAGAATTGTGTTTTGGGGACAGAGATGAGAAAGTTTTTGAGGAAGAAAAGTTTATTTTGGCACATGGTTTCAGTGGTTCAGTTTGTGGTCAGCTGGCTCCATTCTCTGGATCCAAAGTGAGGCAGAACATCATAGTAAAAAGATGTAGTGGAGGAAAGATATTCAGCTCATGGTAACCATGAAGCAGGGAGAGGTAAAGGTGCTAGGTACAAAATAAAAACCCCAGAGGCACACCCCCAGTGATCAGTGACCTATTTTTTCCAGTCATGCCCTTCCGGCCAACAATTCCCGCCCAGTACAGTAGTCCTTTCAAACTATTAATCCACTAAATGTATTAATCCACTATTAGGTCACAGTTGTCATAATCTTATAATTTCACGCTGATTATTGCTTCTTTGTCTCCTGAGCTTTTGGGGAACATCACATATCAACACTAACATTTTTTCCCTGACCTCCAAAAGCTCATGCCCATCTTATAATGCAAAATACATTTAGCCCTTTTCCATGGGCCCCCGCAATCAACAGTTCCAGCTTTGTCCAAAGGTCCAGGTCCAAAGTCTCATTGAGACTCAAGACTCAAGGCTATGAGACCCTGTGTAAAGATTAAAAACAAGTTACATACGTCCAATACATAATGTCACAGAATAAGCATTTCCATTCCAGAAATAAGAAGTAGGACTATGGAAAGAAAGGATGAAACAAAAAAAGACCAAGATCCAGCTGGGCAAAGTCCTATAGTTCCAGGTCCAACATCTGGGATGCATGGTGGTGAGATGTGATCCCTGCAGGGCTTGTGCAGCCAAGTGCCTATGGCCTTGCTGGTTGCAGCTCACATGTTCTCTCTTTGAGACTGGCTCTGTCTATAACAAGAAGCTTTCCTCGGCAGATGTCTCCCTTTTCTGGCATCTCTTAATTCAGGGGATCTCCATTAGCTTCAGCTTCATTCTCACAGCTTCACACATTGTCCACTCAGGGGCTATCCACAGAAATTCTGAATCTGCTTCACTTTACCTGGCCCCAGGCTTTCCTTTGAAATCTCAGTGAAAGCCTCCATGACCCCCTACTTCCAGCATCCTGATTCCTGCAGAACCAGCACCATGTTGATGATGCCAAGGTCTGCCTCCAGCTTGAGCAGTAGATGGACCCTCTTTATCACAGCTGCAGGGGCCTTTGAGTGTCTGGGCAGCTCTACACAGTGAAATGAACCCAGGGGAAACAACTTTCTAGCTCCCTTGTGTGAGCTGAGTACACTCATGCTCTCTTTTTAAATGAGTTTTCACTATTACACCCTTGAATCTGCTATGGTTGTGGTCTTTCTGATTCCTCAGGTGCCTTCAAGTCATTTTTCCTATTGTCTCTGTGCAAAGTACTTAGTTTCTTTTTAGTGACAGTGATCTCTTCAACAACCACACCTTCCTTGGCTCTAATTTTGCCTGTTATTCTGTGGCCAAGCTACGGTTTTTTTCAAATCTTTTTTTCTCTGCCTTGTGCTGTCAGTATTCAGAGTAAACCTAGCTAAAAGCTGCCAACAATACACATGCTACTACCTGAATACTGTGCTGCTTTGAAATTTCCTCCATCAGATTAGTTAGTCCATCACCTTTAGATTTGGCCTCACACAGTGTCTCAGGACATTAGCAAAAGGTAGACAAGTTCTTTGCCAGAATGTAAAATGAATGGACTTTAGTCCATTTCCCAATAGGTTCCTTGTTCCCCTCTGAAACTTTATGAGCACAATTTTTACTGTCTGCATTCCTGTGGGCAT
The DNA here is from genome assembly GCF_052094955.1 of Ictidomys tridecemlineatus. Classification (NCBI taxonomy): domain Eukaryota; kingdom Metazoa; phylum Chordata; class Mammalia; order Rodentia; family Sciuridae; genus Ictidomys; species Ictidomys tridecemlineatus. The sequence goes on from NC_135480.1 coordinate 175,374,611, forward strand.
TCTGAATGCCTACAAAAATAACCCATTAAGTCTGCTTATTTTATTCTAAGTCTTTAGTCTTTTGTAAACTCCTGCAAACCAGTTCCAAAAGCTTCTGAAGCACATGGTCAGATTAATCACAACAAGAACCTCACTTCTTGGTACTAATTTCTATTTCAGCATCTTGTTGCTGTGACCAAAATTCTTGACAGGAATAACTAGGATGAGGAAAAGTTTATTTTGGGCCCACAGTTTCAGAAATTCAGTCCATAGTCGGTGAACTCCATTGATCTGGACTCAAGATGAGGTGGAACATCATGGTGGAAGACCCTGGTGGAGGAAAGCTGCTTAGCTCATGGCAGCTAGGAAGCAGAGAGATTGCATCTTTAATGCACCTTTGTCCCCGCCCGTTTTTTGCAACCAAATGAATATATTCCATTTTCTAATAATAAAATCCCAATTAAGTAAAGGATTGTGCCTTAAAAGGGAAGGAAAAACAAAATAAAACCTCTACTAAATTGTTTTCCAAAGTGGCTGTATTATTTTTCCTCTCCCACAGAGAGTGTGAACATAACCATTTCTCTATATTCTTGTCAGCACTTTGTATTGTCTTTTTTAAAAAATATTTAATTTTTAGTTATAGATGGACACAATACCTTTATTTTATTTATTTATTTTTATGTGGTGGTGAGGATCATACCTAGTGCCTTGCATACTAGGCAAACACTCTACTGCCTAGCCACAACCCCAGCCCAAATTGTCTGTTTTTTAAGGAGTTTACCCATTCTATTATATATGCAGTAGTTCTCACTTTGTCTTTAGTTTATATTTCCTAATTACTAATAATGTTGAGTGTCTTTCATGTATTTATTTGCCATTCATATTTCTTTGCTGAAGTATTGTTTAAATCTTTTGTGTCCTGCCTTTTAAATTTTTAATACTGGGGCTGGGGGTGTGGCCCAGTGGAAGAGTGCTCACCTAGCACATGAGAGGCAATGGGTTCGATCCTCAGCACCACATAAAATAAATAAAATAAAGGTTTAAAAAAATAAAAATAAATGATTAATACTTAAAAATTTTAATTAACACATAATAACTACATATGCATGGGGTACAGTGTAATGTTTCGATACATGTATACAATGTAATAATTAGATCAGGGTGTAAAGGTCTGGCGAGTGTCAGAGGAAGAGACCACCAAGAGACTGTCTCATGCAACAGCAAAGGGTTTATTGGGGGTCCAGCATGCTGGGGCTCAGAGCTCACTTGAATAGAGCAGAGAGAGCCCCGGGAACAGCTTAAGCAGAGCTTATATACTTTCCTTGGAGAGGGCAGGGACTTCACATACAGCATAGCCAATCATTGCACGGTTTCTGGGAGGGGTTGTTTTCGTAGAGCAACCAGATGGTCAGGGGAGATTTCAACATACATTTAGTGGGCATTTCCGGGAGTTGTTTTCAACTTCTACATGAGTTTCAGGTTCCAGGAAAACAGAACTTAATTCTTACATTCTTAACCTTTTCAAGGGTAATTGGTATATCCATCACCTTGAACATTTCTCTTTCTTTGTGTTGGGAACATATTTTGAAATATTCAATTAATTTCCAACTACGGTTATTTTACTGTGCTGTAGAAGCTATCCAACAGCATCCCTGTTCTCATTGACCATCCATTCTTTTTTCTCTCTCCCCTTCCAGTTGTGCCTTTTTATTGGGCTATTTGTTTTTTTATTAAATTTGAGCTGTGCATGCCTTTATTCCCAGTGACTTAAGAGACTGAGGCAGGAGGATCACAGATTTGAGGCCAGCTTCTTAGTAAGAACATTTTAAAAACAAAAGCAAAACTAAAAGTAGATGTAGCTCAGTGGTAAACATACCTGGCCCAACCCCCAGCATAAAAGAATGGAAGGAAAAAAATTGAGAGCTCTTTTTATAAATAATTCTATATAAGTCCTTTATGAGACACATGCTTTTCTCCCATCAGGGACTTCATTTTCTTAAAAGTGACTTTTGAAGAGTAAAAGGTTTTAATTTTGATGAAATTCAGTTCATCAACATTTTACTTTTATGATCTTATGCTATATCTAAGAAATCTTTGCCTAATTTAAAAAGGTGATATAGATTTTCTGTTTTTCTTCCAAAAATATTTATAATATTAGCTCTTATATTTTAGGCTATAATTCATTTAGAGTTGAGTTTGTAAAGGGGGTGAGGGTTTTTTATTTTTGTTTTGCATATTGGTGTCCAGTTGTTTTAACACCATTTATTGAAAAGATGTGTCTTTTTTTTCCCATCAGCATCTTTGTCATAAGTCAATTGTCTGTGTGTGTGTAGATCATTTTCTGGACTCCATTTTGTTTCATGGTTCTGCATGTCTTTCTTTTTTTTTTTTAAATGAATCAAATAAGTGCCTTTTATTTTTATTTATTTATTTATTTATTTAGAGTTATTTATTTATTTTAGTTTTCAGTGGACACAACATCTTTGTATGTGGTGCTGAGGATCGAACTCCAGGCCTCAGGCATGCCAGGCAAGCACGCTACCGCTTGAGCCACATCCTCAGCCCCCTGCATGTCTTTCTTTACACTAATATGTCTTGATTATTACAACTTCGTAGTAAGTTTAAAGTCAAGAAGTATGGATCTTTCATCTTTGTTCTTTTTCAAAATTGTTTTGTTGTTTCCATACAGATTTTAGAATCAGTTTGAAATTTCACATAAGAAAACCTGTTGGGATTTTGTTTAAGATTATATCAAATTTGGAGCTGGGGTTGTGGGTCCGTGGTAACATGCTTGCCTTGCATGTGTGGGGTACTGGGTTCGATCCTCAGCACCACAAAAAATAAAATAAAATACAGGCATTGCGTTTGTCTACAACTAAAATAAATAAATAAATAAAAGATTATATCAAATTTGAAGATCTATTTATAGAGAATTAACATCTTAATGATATTGATTTTTGATTCATGAACATGGTATTTGCTTTTATTAATTTCATCAATACTTCCATGCTTTTTGATGCTTTGAAAGTGACATTTTAAAAACTTCAATTTTTAATTATTCATTACTAGTATGTAGAAATGCACTTGAGTTTTATATGTTAACCTTGTGTTTCATGATTTTTAAAAAACTCTCCTGCTTTATTAGTTTTTAGGGGGTAGATTCTTAAGGATTTTTTGAGTAAATAATTATATCATTTGTGAATAAAGCCATTTTCTTTCTTTCCTTTCAATCTAAATGCCTTTTCTTTCCATTTTTAGCCTGTTATATTGACTAGGACTTCTGGTGTGATGTCAAAATAAAAGTGGTGAAGAAAACATTCTTGTCTTGTTCCTGATCTTACCCATTCTTTCACCATTGAGTACATTCACTATAGGTTTTTCATAGATGTTGAATTTCAGATCAAGGAAGTGCCCTTCTATTCCTAGCTTGCTGAGAGATATTTTTTTCCATGAGTGAATGTTGAATTTTGTCTTATGCTTTGCCTGCTATACTGAAATAGTTTTTCTCTAAAATTTGTTCATGTATAGCAAATTTGCTTTTAATGTAACTACTGCTATAGTTGGGATTATAGCCACCATGTTACTATTAGTTTTTCTTTCATCTGCCTGTTTTATATTCATCTTTCTCTTTTTTTCTTGTCTTCCTTTAGATCAAAAATATTTGGGCTGGAGATGTGGCTCAGCGGTAGCGCGCTCGCCTGGCATGCGTGCGGCCCGGGTTCGATCCTCAGCACCACATACCAACAAAGATGTTGTGTCCGCCGAGAATTTTAAAAAATAAATATTAAAAATTCTCTCTCTCAAAAAAAAATATTAAATATTATTTTTTATCTATTAACTTGTGTTAATCAGCCTTTTGTTATAGTGACTAAAATATCTTATAAGAACAACTTAGAGGAGGAAAAGTTTATTTTGGGCTCATGGTTTCGGAAGTCTCAATCCATGGTTGGCTAACTCTGTTGCTCTGGGCTTGCTCTGAGCCTAAGGTGTGACAGCACATCATGATGGCTGAGATAAATTGCTCAGCTTGTGGCAGCCAAGAAGCATAAGTGAGTGGAGCACAAGAGTCCAGGGACAAAATATAAACCCCAAAGGCATGCCCCCATGGACCTACTTCCTCTAGCCACGCCTTACCTGCCTGCAGTTACCACACAGTGCAATAGTCCTTTCAAATTATCAATCCATCAAGTGGATTAATCTAATCATAATCTAATCATTTCACCTTTGAGCATTACTGAATTGTCTCATACATGTGCTTTCAGGGGACACCTCAGATCTAAACTATAAGCCATGTTCTAAAATTGCTTGTTCTCTTTTTAGTAGTCATGCTAGATTATAAACATATATCATTACTACAGTCTACATAGCACTTTTCAAACAAAACAAAATTCTTCCAATAGCTTAAATACATTATTTCCTCTTGCTTTTTGTACTATTGTCTGCATTTCAAATTTCAAAAGACAACAATTGTCGTTTCACAGTCCTTACTGATTTCTATTACACATTTGCCGTTTTCGTTGCTCTTTATTCCTGCATTTCCATGTTTTCCTCTGTGGTCATTTTTTGGACTTTGTCCTTTGCCAAAAGAACCTCCTCTTATATTCCTTTTAGTACAGATTGGTTGGTGGTGACTTCTTTATTTTTTAAAGACATTTTTTATCTTTTATTTTAAAAGATTTTCCCACTGGGTATAGTATTCTAAATGGGCAAGTTTGTGTCCCTCTTTCTCCATTCAACAGCTTAAAGATGTCATTCCATTGTCTTTTGGCTTCTATAATTTATTTTGAGAAGTCAGCCATAAATCTTACTGTTATTTCTTTGCAAGGCAATGTTCCTTCTAGCTGCTTAAATTTTTTTTGTTTTTGACTTTCAATAGGTTGATTATGATTTAGGTAAATGTTTGTTTTGTTTCTTGGAATTTCTGCTGGTTGGAGATTGTTGAGAAACTTAAATCTTTATGATAATGTCTTTTTTTTTATACCAGTTTTGGAAAATTCTCAGCTATCATCTCAAACTCTTCTGCTGCATTTTCTATCTTCTCCTGGAGCTCCAATTACTTGTAAGTTAAACCTTTTCATTGTATCCCATTTATGTTTTTTTAAGTGCATCATAGTTACACATAATAGTGGGGCTCATTTCAACATAAGCATACAAACATAGAATATAATATGCTTCACTTCAGTTCCCAGATCCTCTTTCCCTCCCTCCATTTATCTTTTATATACCTGTATATTTCCAATTCTCCTCTGTGTGCTTCAGTTTGTTTATTGACATGTCTCCCAGTTCATTAATTTTGTCTTTGGTTATGCTAAATCCACAATCATACTCATCTATTGATTCTTAGGCATGGTAACTGGCTTTTTTAAATGTTTGGTTTTTTTGGTACTGTAGATTGAACCCAGGGCTTCCTGCATGCTAGGCAAGTGCTCTAACTTTGAGCTCTTTAAATCCTCAGCCTGTTTTAAATTTTATTTTTGAGACAAAATCTTGCTGCATTACTCAGGCTGTGATTTATGCCCTCCTGCTCAGTCTCCCAAGTAGCTGGTAATGGTATTTTTAGCTTTTAGATTTTCATATGACTTTTAAAAAAATAGATTTCAGTTATTTGGTGAAAACTTCCATCTTTTCATATGTTTTCTTCATTTTGTCTTCTATTTTCTTGAACATATATATCAGAAAATTTTAAAAAGTCTTTGATAGTTCCCAAACTAGAATCAGTATGAGTCAGTTTTTATCATGTTTCCCTCCCTGTGATTTTCAACATGTTTCTTGGCACATCTAGTAATTTTTTAATTGAAAGCTAGACATTTTATATTAAAGACTCTCAAAGCTCCAAATCATATTTCCTTCAAAAGAATTCATTATTTTTTCTGTTGAGCAGAGAGGATCAAAGGTAATCACCTTAATTCCATCAGGACTATGCTGATGCTTTCAGTTAAATCAAAGAATTCACCTGAGATCCTGCTGTGTTCACCAGGACTCATCCTCCTAGAAGGTCCTGAAATATGTTTTATCTCTTCCACCCTATAAGATTGTATAGAAAACCGATTTCGGTTAGTTTTTGGCTTTTTTTTTTTCCTTTTTTGCTTCCAGCTTCGCATGGCTCAAAATTTGTTAATATCTTCATATCTTGATGGGGGGAAACTGACTGGGTGTTTGAAGCACCTCAAGTCCCCAGTTAATTTACTCCAACCCTGCACAAACTTTGTTGCTTCTCTGGTATTCAGCAGTGTCTCTCTCTCTTTATGGACAAGGACTGGACTCATCTCTCCATATATCTCTCCTTTCCAAGATTTTAGCTGTTTTAGTCCTCATTGCTTCAGCAGTTCCCTGATGCTTTTAAACAAAGAAAAAAAATTAATGCAATTTTCTAGTTGTTGCAGGAACATTGATCTGTCACAAACCATTTCATCTTACTTTGAGAAGTTCTATTTTATTCTTAAATATGCAAGTTGAAGTTTACTGAATTTATTTTATGACCCACTGATAGGTTGCAACCTGTAGTTTATAAAATATTGGTTTAGGGCTGGGGATGTGGCTCAAGCGGTAGCACGCTCGCCTGGCATGCGTGCGGCCCGGGTTCGATCCTCAGCACCACATACCAACAAAGATGTTGTGTCCGCCGAGAACTAACTAACTAAATAAATAAATATTTAAAAAATTCTTAAAAAAAAAAAATATTGGTTTAGAATGGGGGAACTTGGTGGCTGAGAGAGCAGCTAGGTAGCTGTTGCCTAGGGAAAAACCCAGGACATGGCTAGAATTATCAGAACTTAGGAAGTGATAGTTTATCAAAGGGGAATTAGATGGTGAAATAAAGAATGCTCTGATGTTTCTGACACACATGTAAGTAGATAGGCAAACCATGCACAACATAGAGAATAAATAATACAGGAAAAGATGTGTTTTAGGGAGTTAAGTTCACTTTCACACACATTGAGTTTAAAATGCCTTTATAACACCCAGGTGGAAATTAATATGTGGAAAGAAACATGTATTTGAAACCAGAAGAGATGGGAGCTGGAGATGTGAATTTGTTATTCATTCATGAGTAGGTAGTTTCCCAAATCAATTTTATGTATTTTTATCATTCATAACATTAATTTAGCTTAGAAAGGCTATTATTAGTTCTACTCATCAGACTAGATCAAGTAAAAATAGGTACTCTGACAGTGCTAAATCTTGCTTAAGAAAAATGAAATGTCAATGGTTGCCATATTATATAAAATTTATCACTTAGCTCTAATTCTGTAGGACCAGTTGGAAAATTAAAGGGCTATAGAGGTGAGCTAAAGACTCAGTCCATACATAGGTGACTCCATTGCTCTGGGCCCAAGTTGAGGCAGCATATTATGGGAGAAAGGTCACAGAGGAAAACATCTCATGGCAAAGTCAGGAGGCAGAAAGAGAGAAAGAGGGATGGGGGGAGGGAGAGAGAGAGAGAAAGAAAGATGCATCCTTCCAGGGCACGCCCAGTGACCCACCTCCTCCAGCCATTCCCCACCTCCTAGTCATATAATTACCACCTAGTCATTCAAACTAGGATGGATTGATTAGGTTATAGCTCTTACAATCCAATCACTTAACCTCTGAGCATTCCTGCCTTAACACATGAATTTTTGTGGGGAACTGGATACCATACATCTGAACCATAACAGAGATAAATATGATTTAAATTGTTGACCTTAAACTAAATTGATAGTTATGAGTCTGCTTCACTCTTCATTAACCAGTCACTCCTGGACTTCTTTGTAGGGTATCTATGAATTTTATGCCCAGAAGAAGAAAGTATGAAGAGATGATATAGGAACTTGTGAAAAATGGTTGAAGGAATTGGGAGTTTGAAACCTAGAGAAGACTTAGGGCATTCCCCTCAAATATATATATTTTTGAAAACTGGAAATTGAACCCAGGAACACTTTACCACTGAGCTCCATCCCTAGTCCTTTTTATTTATTTATTTTTTATTTTGAGATAGGGTCTTGCTAAGTTGCTGAGGATCTCATTGAGTTGCTTATGCTGGCCTTGAACTTGCAATCCTCCTTCCTCAGCCTTTTGAGTAGCAGGCATGACAGGTATACACACCCAACCTCAATTACCTGAACAGCTATCATTTGTAGGAGACTATGGGACTAGTTTTGGATGACTGACAGGCAAAGTAAGTCCAGTGAAAATTTGGAGATAGGTCATATCTTCCTATTCATCTTTTATCCTTTGTATTATTTAGAAATGACTAGAATATAGCAGAGGACTTAGCATATATTTACAAAGCTGAACCATATTGACCTTAAGCTCACTATAAAGAACTTCCCAAACCACTCAAAGCTACATGAAAAGAAAGGGCTTCTTAGAAGTAAGAGAAGTTTCTCTATCATTGGCAATGTTCAGGCATGTTGGATGACAGTTTGTGAGATATATCATAGAAGAGACTTGAGTATTGAACTAAACCCCATAGTCCCAAAGCTCCTTTTAACTTTGACATCTGTTATCCAGTAACAATATGGAAGATAATGAATTAATTGGTTGGATTTGGGAGTAGCTTGAATCTGGAAGCTTTGGTAGCAGCATTTTAGATAGTTTTGAATTTTATGGAAATTGGAAATGATAAGATGATGAGTGAGTTGCACAAGGTAAAATGATTGTGTTTGTTGACTGGAAAGAAAATAATCATTTTGACAGCTGTCATGTATTGAGCACCCACTATTGCCATATAGTATGCTAGACAAGTTTAATTAAGATCTGGCCAATTATGTCATGCGAGTAAGCCTGTGGCCTCTTTTGGTAAAGTTTTGTTGAAACACAGCAATACTCATATTGTCTGTGGCTGCTTTTGTGCTACAGTAGTAGAGCTGAGTAGTTTTGGCAGAATTTGTGAAGTATTTACTATGTGGGCCTTTATAGAAAAAGTTTGCTGATCTCAGATTTATATAAATGCTTTCAAGTCACCACCACAACCCTATATATTGTACCTATTAATTCATTTAAATCTATACATGAACTCTGCAAGGTAGGTTTCTTTTTTTACAGAGGAGGAAGCTGATACACAGGCAAAGCAGTAACTCTCAAGGTCATAGAACTTACAGGTGCAATCGGTTTGAAACAAGTGTGACAGGCCCCAAGCCTATATTCTTTCCTAAAATAGCAATAAAGAACTACCTCTCTCCTGAAGCTTCACTGTAGAGGAAATTATGATTGTACATAATATTTATAAAAAGATTAATTTTCCATAGCAGCAGTCTTACATAAACTGGTAAAACATAGGAAGACTTCACTAATTCACACCATATTAAGTGTAATAATATATAATTGAATGTGTTATGTGATTCTTATTAGTAAAAGCAACAAGTTCAAAGTGTCTTCCTTTGAATGAGGAGAATATGGTCCACTAAAAAAATAAGAATCGAAAGATTTTCAGCTTCTGGATTCCAGAGTCATTTCATGCATTTCAAAGATTTTCTTGTTGTTTAACAGAGGTCTGAGGTCCTAACGCTCTTCCCCTACATTTAGTGTCTATCCTACTGACATGTTTGGGGTTCTAAATTGTCAGGCTAGTTTGTACACTCCGAAAAACCTCAGCCATTTCCTTGATAAAGAGAAATAACTTGCTTTGAAAGATAATCCTAGTTACCACACAGAGAGTCATAGAGCAGAAAGACGTAATTTCATAGGAGATTTTCAAAGAGGTATGGTGGTTAATGGGACATTTCTTGCATTTGTCCTGAGAAATATAACTGTCCAGAAGGCTAGGGTGTACTGAAAGGTGAAGGTGGTGTGCTTCAATGTTTTAGTGTTTGGATAAAAAAAAAAAAAAGATGGGGAAAGGGGCATCTGTTAGGATTTAAAGTTTTAATTTAATTTTTACAATTTAATGTACATTTAATGATAAATTTGATTTTGTTTGGGGCTAGGTGTTAGGAAGCACTGACTTATAGAGTCAGAGGGGCCCTTAAGAAGAAAGTTTACCTCCCTGCTCCTCACCCCCTCTCCTGTCCCTGCCATGTCCTTACCTGAGAGGAAGAGCTTTTTTTTAGAGAGAGAGAGATGGAAAGAAATCACAGGGGACAAGTCCAGGGTGACAAGATCCACCATCCATCATGGCTCCTGACCACGAACAGTTGGAGCCTTTCTCTTTACTCTGTGAGTTTTTTTTTTTTAATTAACCTTTTTTCATTTTTCCTACTTTAGAATTTCACATTACGGTCCTTTGTTCATTCTCCTCTTTTCTCTAGATAATGAAAATGGATATAATATGAACTTAAACTCACTTGCCCTGGGTCATTGCCAGTGCTTAATAAAAGTGTATTAGTATTTGTAGTAATGATAATAACCCACAGATAATGATGTCGCTAAAGACCAAAGGGTCCCCTTGTATGAGATGCACCCCCCTTCCAGTCACCTAGCTTTGCCAGATTTAACGGAGACCTTGACTGCTTCAGATAGTCATTGTCCCTTTTAAATTATCAAGGTTTCATGGAGACGAGCATTCTTCACTTAAGGGATTTCCAGACTGTCTGATGTGCTGGGCTCTGGATAACCTTGTTCCTGTGTCATCATATGTCATGCTGCCTCTTGGAAATTGTTTCCGATGTTTGCAAAAATGAACTACTTAAAGGAAAACTAAAAGAAATTCCCTTTGTTCATTTAATACATACTCGTGTGTGCACACACACGCATTCACTATTAGAAATGGTCACACTTAGATAATGGGTGAAGGTCTTTATGGGGAATTGAAGCTGCTTGGTGTGAGGATGGTGAAAGAAATGGAGGTGGCCCAGCTTTCCAGAAGTGAGAATGAGGAGCAGATGTAATAGGCATCTTCAAATATTGGAAAATGTGTGGAAGAGGGATTTGGCTGCTTCTGGATAGACCTGTGGGGTAAAAAGAAGACCAAACATGTGGGTGTAATAAGAAGCTAGGTTTGAAAGGGCTAGGGATGTAGATCGGCAGTAAAGTGCCTGCTTAGCATGCTCAAGGTCCTGGGTTCAGTTACCAGTACCTAAAAAAATAAAAGAAGTCAGGTTTAATGTGAGGTAAGACTTTTCCCTTAGCTCTCTGAGAAGGAAAAATGCTTGTCTTATAAGTGGCAAGTTCCCTGTCCCAAGATTCTCAAGCAGAAACAGGAGAGCCCCTCCACTGAGTCTGTTGAGGAAGGTTATAATCCTTACGTGATGTTTGAACTCAATCATTTAAGGTTTCCTTTGAACCCCAAGAGGCAATAATTCTTTGAGATACTTGATGTGAGAATCTAGGTCCTGGATTTTAGTTTGTAGAGTGGGAACCCCAAGGGATTCTTAATGAAAGCTTCAAGTTTAGGAAATGGCTTTAGAAAGAGGAAACTGGGCCCTTTCCAATGGCCAAATGTCTCTTCTTCCCCAAGGTTATATGAATGGGTCTAAGTCCTAGGAAAACTACAGCTGGACTCATGCATTATAAAATATGGCCCTAAAAAATAGAGTTCAAGGGAGATGGGAGAACAACATATCAGCAAAGGCAAGAACAAAGAACCTTGAAGGAGGAATAGGCAACAGTAGGAAGCTGCAGAGGCGGAGGAGGCTGAGGAATGAGAAGAGGGCATTGGGTCTGTCCCGGACAAACTGGGGGACATTTCTAAAGTGAAGTAGGGGTAGAAGCTTGACCTCATGAGACAAGGGAGGGGAGGCAAGAAATGCAGACCATATGCTCCTGGTTTGGCTACAAGAATGATTGAGGTGGAGGCTGGACTGGTAAGACTGATAATTGATGGCAGAAGGGAAGGAAGATGGAGATGAGAAATTGCTCTGTTAAAGATGGAGAGGCTGGTAGGTTGGGAGAAAGAGAGAGGACTTCAGTATGGTATTTATAGTTTGTAAAGTACTTTTCAGGTCTGTGATGCAATTTGATCCCTTTAATACTATGAAGCCTTTAAATGTCATATCCATTTTTAAGATGCACAAAAAGACCCCATGTAGATGGGACTAACTTTAAAGGGAAGGGGCGAAGTCTTTTGGTTTAAAGGGGTTTTTAGAGCATGGCTGTGGAGGAGACTGCCGGAGGTGAAGAGTTTCCAAGTGCATACGTGATTGGCTAAAATTAGTCACTCTTCACTGCCTCCGGCACCAATGACCACGACCTCCACCATTTGGGGGTTTTTCTGCTTGGAGCTTATCCCTTACCCTTGAATATTAATTTTCGCCTTCTGACTTTGACCCTCTTTGTATTATTCTCATTTCTCTGGATGAGCTCATCTATCCTATGGCTTTTTTTTTTTTTTTGAGGGGCCTGAGCCTTTTGTACCCAGGGCCTCGTGTTGACTAGGCAAGTACTCTAACACTGAGCTATACTACATCCCCAGGTCTTTTGATTTTGAGACAGGGTCTTTCTTGCTAACTTGTCCAGGCTGGCCTTGAACTTGGAGTCCTGCCTAAGCCCCCTCAGTAGCTGGGCTCACAGGTGTATGCCATCATACCCAGCTGGTCCTATGACTCAGTGGCTCCCAAATCTGTACATTTGGACTACAACTCTGGTCTCAGTTCCAAACCCATGTCCTCGTTTCCACTGTTTAGCTCCATTTGAATACTTCATAGGCACCTAACAGCCAGTATTGCTAGATCTGAAATTATTATCCCCTCCAAATCCCTGTAGGGTGACATACATCTTGGGTTGCCTGATTGAGTCCCAGTCTCTATTGTCCCTGCCTGATATTAATAGTACTGTCTTTTACTTCACAAGTGTCCTGGTTTATATGGCATATCACATGGTCACTCAATGCATTTTGGTTTGCCCACCCACTCAAATGCCCATTTTTATTCTCACCCCTCTCTTGCTTGCCCCATATTCTATATTGTTGATCTCATTTCGGCCACTGGAGGTTAGGGGAGTGTCTTATTCACTTGATATTCCCTGTGCCGAGCATAGAGTCTTGCCTAAACTCCATAAATGTTTAGTTAAGAACATGAAAACGGAGTTAAAGGGAGTTAGAGGCCAGGGAAAGTTGTAGACCTAATTTCTCATTCTACAGCTGAAGAAATTGAGGCCCAGTATGGAAAATGGACATGACCCAGGTCACATGGTCAGTTAAGGCAGAGTCAGCATCGGACCCAGATCGCTAGAACCTCTTTGAGGTTATTTTCTAGTGGTTTAAATCTTTTCCAAGTAACTAGAGGGACAGCTCAGCAGTCAACCTTCGTTAGGGGTGTGTGTGTGTGTGTGTGTGTGTGTGTGTGTGTGTGTGAGAGAGAGAGAGAGAGAGAGAGAGAGAGAGAGAGAGAGAGAGAGAGAGAGAGAGAAAGAGAAATGGAGGTTTGGGATGTGGCACAGAGGGGAAGAATAGATGTTCTTGCTTCTGACACTGGGCAAGGAAGCCGAGTTGCCCTTTCATGGGTTATTTGAGAGGTACCCACTAGATTCCTTTGGGAACGTTGTCATCATGATGTTGCCAGGCAGGAGTAAAATCAAACTTGATCTCACAGTATCTCAAGTGTTGTTGTTGTTGTTGTTGTGTTTTAAACTAAGATGCAGATGCCCTGAAATACATCCTTACACGACCACACCCTCAGTAGGCAGCTTTGATATAATTTATTGCTCAGTCTGACAACTGAGCATTGATGGATGTGAGGACTCTAGAAAGAGGTTAATGAATTTGATTTTTAAAACATCACTTCCCTTTTCTGAACCTTGGACACCTCATTTGTAAAATGAATGGGTTGTATGTACTACATACCCTCACAGTTGCCTCTGTCCCGGAATCCCATCATATTAAAGTTCTTCTTCCCACTGCTTTTGAAAACTTAACACATTCATATACATCACTTTTTACATCTCTAACATATATAGTTTAAATATATATAAACATATAAAAAATAAATCTATAAAAATAAATATATACATAAATCTGTGTCTCTGCTTTGTTCCTGAATATCTCTCCTTTTCTTACATTTGATACTTAAGCTCATCATTCTTAAATGTTGAATCCTCTTTCTTTTCTAAACACTCTAATAAAGCTTATTATTTCAACCATTTATATTTAACATTAAAGTTTAATCATGAAGTTGTTAACCATAGAAAATTATTAAATAAGTGAGTTTGAAATGAACATAGAACAGCTGAAAAAAATGAGTAAGTATTTCAGAATGAGCACTTTGAAAAAGAAATTTATGCATAGAAAACAATGGAGAATTACAATTAAGAGCTCTGGGGATCTCAAACTGATTTGTCCAGCTATTACATAGTCATTTCAATTTAAATTAAAATTGTAACTATTTTCTAGTCTACTAAAAATATGAGGTGTCACATTAAGAGTTTTAATGGCGCGTTCTCTAGGGAATGCAAAAATTCGAGATTGTAGCACATAAATAACTATATAGTAAAGAGTGAATAAATTCTCTGCCAAAAATGAATATGATAAAAGCAGAAATGACAGTGGATTATTTTATCCCCTCTAGTGAAGCGCAGCTCACACATTAGAGCAAAGAAACAGTTCACAGGGTGTCTAACTCTATATCACTTTGTCAGAGCTGATGAAAAGAACAACACAAAAAATTTTAACTGGTTGATAAACTCAGGCATAAATGAGGCCATGTGTTTTGTTCCCAAAGTAAAAGTATTTTTTTTAGCCACAGAAAGTAGGTTGATATTAATATTTGATATTCCTAATGAGAAAATTGGATTAGTCAAGGTTTCAACCACAGTAGAACATGTTTAAAGCAATCAAAATTCTGGAAGAGGTTAAAAAAGATTAAATCAAGAGCAGGATGTGTGACTTCCAGGAGTAGCTAAACCCTGGAGGGTGTGTGTATGTGTGTGTGTGCATGCACATGTATGTGTGTGAACCTGTGTGCATGACCATGTTAGAGTGGTCAGTCGAGGTGGGGAGAAGTCTGTTGATAGGACACAACTTGGAACTTTATTGGAATGTAAGTATAAGATTAAAAGAAGCAGTATCTGGAGAAAGAAGAGAGTTAATTGAAGTGAGAACCTATGAGTTTGGTTGAGCTTTCTGGTAGCCAAGATAAAAAAGAAAATAGAGAATTTTTAGTTATTGTTGTCATGAGGTTTTCCTACTTCCAACTTCTTGGAGCAATGATTCTCAAACTTGATTATATTTTAGAATGATCTGGACAGTTTTAAAAATAACTTCCCAAGAAATTCTGTTTGATTTGTCTAGAGTGGAGCATGTGCATCTAGCTACTTTTTTTTTTTTTAGATGGGATCTCTCTAAGTTGCCCATTATGGCCTCAAACGCACAAGCCTCTCACCTCAGCCTCCCAAGTTGCTGAGGTAACAGGTGTGAACTAACCACACTCAACTGCATCCATATTTTTAAAACACTCCTCAGGTGGATTGAATGCATGGCCAGACTTATGGCTCAGTGGTTTATGGGAAATAAATGAGTAATCACTGTTCTATAAGAGATGCAGAAATTCTTTTTTTTTTTTTTTTTTGGTACTGGGGGTACTGAACCATGTCCCCAGCCCCCTTTTTATATTTTATTTAGAGACAGGGTCTCACCAAGTTGCTAAGTGCTTTGCTAACTTGCTGAGGCTGGCTTTGAATTTTCAATTCTCCTGCCTCAGCCTCCCAAGCTGCTGGGATTACAGCAATGTGTCACTGCGCCTGGCTAGATGCAGAAATTCCTTTTTTTTGATGGTGCTGGGATTGAACCCTGGGCCTTGTCTATGCGAGGCAAGCACTCTACCAACTGAGCTATATTCCCAACCCCAGAAATTCTTAAGGTAGCTAATTTCATATTGATTGTTAATATAAGAGGAGTATTGATTTATAATTCAGTCGAGGTATTTCTAAAACAATTCAGATTTCAGGTTTCCCGCCACATGAAATTACAGGCATTTATACTTTCAGTAATCCATCTCTGAAAATCATATACTATATATGGAAATATGGACTGGC
The DNA here is from genome assembly GCF_052094955.1 of Ictidomys tridecemlineatus. Lineage (NCBI taxonomy): Eukaryota > Metazoa > Chordata > Mammalia > Rodentia > Sciuridae > Ictidomys > Ictidomys tridecemlineatus. The sequence goes on from NC_135480.1 coordinate 175,390,475, forward strand.
AGCCTTTTTTCCATTATTTTCAATGGGAAGCAAATACAACAAATTGCTTGTCAACTCAAAACATTTAACTACATTTTCTTAACACAACTAACACACAGCCAGATGCCTTTATTTAGTTACAAACAAACAAATTGGGGTATAAAAATGCTTCCAACATCTCTTCTTGTCATCAAATGAGCAATAGTGTTGTTCATGTGCAATGACAAGACTTCTAGTACTAGCTTATCTGAGATGTGCCTCCCTTTTGCTGTTTCCTGGCATACTCTTCAAAATTCTGCGTGTGATCCTGATGGTCTCCAAGCTGAAGTTGGAATATAGTTTGAGACTTTTTTTGTGCAGTGTTTTGTTAATAATGTCACAGTGAGTTTTTTTGAAGTCATATATGTATGAAATTTTCCTGTATGAATATTGGCTGAAATAATATATTGGAAGATATGTATGTTTTGTGAAATTTAGGAATAAAAACTAAGACATTCTAAGATGGATACAATGGCATATGCTTGAGGCTAAGGCAGGAGGATTGTAAGTGTGTAGCGAGGCCAGCCTTAGAAATTTAGTGAGACCATGTCTCCAAATAAAAAGTAGAATAAAAAAGGCTGCCAGGATTGGGGTTGTGGCTCAGTGGTTGAGCATTTGCCTAGCATGTGTGAAGCACTGGGTTCAATCCTCAGCACCACATATAAATAAATGAATAAAATAAAGGTCCATCAATATCTCAAAAATATTTTTAAAAAGACTGCTTATATAGCTCAGTGGTACAGTACCCCTGGGTTTAATCCCTAGTACTGCATAAAACAAAACAAAAAAACTAAGATATTCTATCAGGAAAATGTTAAACAGAAAGACTTTCTGCATTTTTGAAGTCCAACATGGATAACCAGTGCTGAGAATTGAATAAGGATTTTCTTTTTTCTGTTTTTGACTTCAAGTAATAGAACATCCTCATTAAAGTGGGTATTCATAACACAAGTCAAGAAACAGTCACAGAGTTGGTCCAGTAGCAATGTGATCAAGGGCTATTGTCATTCTCACTTGCTTTATGCTTTCCCACACTCATGGTGTTGGGGATATCTCTCTTCAGAGTCAAAAGATGGCTGCAGCTGCTCAGAGCACCACATCTGCTGTTAGCAGAGTCCAGAAGCAGGAAGGAAGGGCAATGAGAGAACTCCATCTTATTAGTCTCTCTTTATAGTGGAAAAGAAGTATTTTTCACAAACCCTCAAGCAGAATTCTTCTGACATCTTGCTAGTAGAAAAGGGTTACATGACCATTTGTAGCTAAAAAGGAGACTGGAAAGGAGTTAATTCACACCTTCAGTCTCTGTAGATGTACAAAGAAGTTGGATAGAGGGAAGGCCGTTGGAAAGAGCAGTAGAGGGCAAATTGTACATCCTTAGACAGGTCTCTTAACCTCTACAGGTTGACATGGTTTTCTGATAGCACTTTTGTTTGAATTTGAAAATGTCTTGATTAGGAAAAAGATTCTCTGGCGATTCTTGGGATACCGTGTCACATAAAATTCTCCAAAAATCTTGCAGTAAAGAAAACAGTTTAACTTTCTTTTTACAGTCAACTTAGTGTTTCCAAAATATATTTGACCACAGTACCTTTTAGTTTTAATCAGTCAGAAACTTGTTACTATGCTGCGGATCTAATGTTCCATGGGAGTTTTCAGGAAACACTACTCTTTTTAGATTGAAATATCCTTTTTTTTTTTGTACTAGGGATTGAACTCAGGGGTACTCAACCATTGAGCCACATCCCTATTCCTTTTTTTGTATTTTATTTAGAGACAGGGGCTCACTGAGTTGCTTAGCACCTTCCTTTTGCTGAGGCTGCTGGCTTTGAACTCAAGATCCTCCTGCCTCAGTCTCTCAAGCCACTGGCTACATTAAAATATCTTGAAGACAGTCTTCATCTTTAAATTTTCAGAATTCTCAGTAGAGTTTCCAGCTAACTGTTTTTTTATTTTTTAGTCACAGCTTCAATCTCACCTCCTCTGGGAGGACATCTCATCCATCCAAACTAGGTTTACATGGTATCTCTCTGTCTCCATCTCTGTGTTTATCTCTGGACCTGGTTTGTTACCTATCCTGTCTATCCTCTTCTCCTTCATAATACCACATTTGCAATAAATTATCAGGTATGATTGTGTCTTCTATCTTGCTATATAAACTGTAAGCTACCTGATAGCAGAGATAGTGTCTTGTTCACAGCTTTATATCCAGGCCTTCCACAATGGCTAGTTCACAGTAGATGCTTAGTATATGTTTTTGAATGAATGTATATCTCACACATGGCAGAATATAGAAATATTTGTAAACTGAACACATTTTGTTTTGTTGCCTAGCATTATCTCCCCCAACCCTCTTCTAGAATTATCCCCTAATCTCCTATTCTATCCATATAGTTGTTCCCACTGGTAATTGGACCTTGAGTGGGCCAGTAAGCTCGCTCCAAGAACTTTAAAAATTTGGGATGAATGGGTGGCCAGGTTTTTTTTCTCCCCCAGTGGGTAGACATATAAGAGGCAAAGCAGGAATTCTTGGCTGCCATATTTCTTTCTTGTTGAACTAGAGAACTGGAGAAGACTTAACTGGAAGGCGTGTGTGTGTGTGTGTGTGTGTGTGTGTGTGTGTGTGTGTGTGTGAATCATAGCTACCCATCCAGAGAGAGAGAGAAAAAGAATGTTCTGATAAAGTCTGAGCTGCCAGGTTTTGCCTGTTTTTTTTTTTTTTTGCATGATCCTGTTCTTGTGTTCCATGGATTTCTCTTTTTATCCTTATAATAACTTCCTCAGTCTTGCTTAAGTTCGAGTTGGTTTCTCCTACTTGTGAATCCTAACTTACATAGTTTGCTAAGGGAAGTAATTAGTGAGCAGGATTCAAGTGAACTAAGAAAGGGACCTAGGGCGTTTGGATTTGTGGACATTTATCAAGCAGTGAGCAGAGGGACTGAGTGAATTCAAACTGAGTGAACCAGGACTGATGCATGGCATGTCAAGAAAAGGACATATTAATCTATTTGTGTGCAAAGTGGTTTTGAGGATCTAATGAGTCAAGAGGTGCGACTGTGCTTAAACACTGACATAGAAGGGAATTTTATGATGAACTCAAAGATTCATTCTGGGGTGATAAAAGACTACAAAAAGCCCAAACCACAGGCATTATCAAGAACCTAATGGCCAACATTCTGTAACTGTCATCGTCCCCTCTAATGCCCAGACCTCTTCTGCCTTCTCCTTGAAGAGCACTCAGTCCCACGCTGCCAAAGCACCTGGCTCATCTGCATTCTGTAGGTGTGTTCAAAGTCATTCAGCTTCTTGTTCCTTGTCTGCCCTACCCGGAGACATTCTCAGACTGTGTGAAGGACACTATCAGGCCACTGTAGGGTGACTTTGTGGCTGAATAATGCATGAAACCAGCAGTGGCCAAGTGGGAGCCTCCCCAAGTGAATGGTGGGTTGAGAACAGGGTCTAGCCTCCATCTGTGGGGACCTGACTTTTCCATCCATGGGATCTCTCAGACTGATGGCTCAGTCCAAATGGATGAAATATCTTTAGTGTTTCCTTAAACATGTCTTAGCTGGCTGGAAGGGGGTATGGATGGTTGAATTAGTTAACAATGCTTAATAGTTTCCAAAGGATGCTTATGTCTCATTCATATGGGCCCCATGGTAGCTGTGGGAGACTGAGGGACCAGGGATTGGTATCTCATCTGTTGACAAGGAAACAGAGGCCTCAAGAAAATAGGACTTGCTTAAGAGAAGTTTGATCTTCTGGGTGGACTTTTCTTTTAATACTTCTAGATTAACTAAATTCACAACATTTTCTGTTCTTAGGGCAAATTGGAATGTAAGGATAATTTCTCTAGAAAAAGTGTGGTATTCTGGTTCCCAAACCTGTCTTCAAACCAAGATAAACAAGGGAGATTTTTTAAACAGGCAGATTACTGAGACCTATTTCTGGAAAGAATTTGTATTCCTAGAAGTTTCCCTAGGAGTTGCTGATGCACAGCAAGGTGTGGGAACTATTGGAAGGGTGAGGGAGGCATGGTGTATTGGTCAGGCCCCTTTGTTCTGTTGTGGCTTTACACTGACCCTTTGGGGCCCCTGAGCCTCATTTTGTTCATCCATACAGTGAAGGGATTGACCTAGAATGGGCAATCTCAAAAGTTTCATTCAGTGTTTACTGTCTGCATGTCCCGTAGGCTTTGCAAATTTCTGGTCCCTGGAGGATCTAAAACAAAAAGAACCCTGATAAAAATGGTTGGAGCAGATGTTTTGGTTGTATTCCCAATATCTGTTCTCTTCTCTTTTACAGAATTTTAGTATTTTTTTTTCCCAGATTTCTCTTGTGGCCATGAGCTTGGGGGAAAAATGACTCCATCTTGCCAGTCATAAGATTGACCTTGGGTGTTATGACCCATTTCTGGTTAATGAAAGAGGAGGAGTGTTTGCTAGGGGCTTCTGAGAAAGGAGGGTACTCATTATTCTTGGAGAACTTTGGGAAGTGACCCTCTCTTTCTTAAGGGGTATAAACAAGGAAGCAGACTGTTTGTCTTGGCAGCTGTTTTGCAAGCTCTTTCAGATGAAGCCCACTATTGACTACAGAGCAGGAGGACTGCATTGGTCAGGGTAATTATCCTTAGCTTCTTTAAGGTAAGGTAAAACTAAGGTAATTACCCTTAGTTTCTTTCACAAACCCTCAAATATCAATGCCTTGACACAATGCCTGGTTTGCTTCTTGATCACCAGTTGGAAATCTGGAAAAAAATATTTCATGTGATGTTATGGATTTTGTTCTCCCAAAATTCATTTGTTGAAATCCTAACTCAAGTATCTTAGAATGTGAGGTGCAGAAGACAGGTCTTTGAAGAGGTGATTAAGTTAGAATGAGGCTGTTAGGGTGGGCTTGACTCTAGCCTGACTGATTGTCCCCATGGGAAGAGGATACATAAAGATATAAGATAAGAAAGGATACATAAATTATGATACATAAAGAGATGCCAGGGCTGTGCAGGCACAGAGGAAAAGACCATGTGAAGGTACAGTGAGAAGGCAGCCATCTGCAAGCCAACAAGAAACCAAGCCTGTGGACAATTTGGTCTTGGATTTCTAGTGAGAAAATACGTTTCTGTTATTAAGACCACTTGTCTGTGGTATTTTGTTACAGCAGTCCTAGCAAATTCATCTGCATGGTCATTGAGGAAAAGCAGCTCCTTCCTGCAGGTGGTTCTGCCATCCCCTTGCACTGGGTTCCTCTGGATCTGGTTGGAAATAAGAGAAACCACAATGGAGGGACTGGGTTAGAGAGGGTTCCATGAGCCAGGTTTGAGGGTGGTGCACACTCCTACCCACCTTCCATCAGCTGGGAACTCAAAGGGCCACATCCACAGAGTACTCTAGCTGCATGCTCAGGAAATGTACTCTAGCTGCATGCTCAGGAAAAAGAGAAAATGGGTCAGTGAAAATCCAGTCTCCACAAAGAATGTCAAGGGTATCTGTTGGCAAGGCTGATCCTCCAAGTGACCCACCCAGGAGTCTGCTCTACCTCTGCATCCAGTGATGGAGCCTGGGTGTCTCCCTGTTGTTAGGCCAGTTTGCGCCAGCCTTGCTGCTCAGCAGTGCTGAGCACATCCTAACCAATGCCTGTCTCATCTCTTGTTTCCTCGCCCACTGCTGTGCTGGGGGTTGGGGGAGGGGCCGAGTTGTCATTTGAAGTGAAAAGCAGAAGTTAGCACTTGAGGGGGAGTGGATCTGGGCCTTTCTTTCCTAATAGAGTTGTGGGACAGAGTGTGGTGTCCTATAAAATGATTCTTAAATCTGATATCATAAAGCCAACAGAGTGTAAATTATTAATAAATTAAAAAATTCTTTTCTGTATCTCTCTCTCTTCCACAAATCCCAACATCTGACATCATAGTTACATATTTGTAGAGTGGATGAGAAAATGAATGAATGAAGGTTTTTTTTTTTTTCTTCTTTTTTTTTTTTTGGTGGGGGGGATGCTCGGGATCAAACCCAGGGGCTTGTGCATGTTAAGCACATGCTTTATCACTGAGTTACACCCCCACCCCTGAATGAAGACTTTCTTGATGACTTTCAACCTTATTTTTCCACTTCATCATTGTCACCTTATCTTCTACCTCCTCTTATGTACCTTCTACTCCAGCCAAAAGGGTATGTATGTTGTGGGGACCAGGTCATCCCTTTGCCCGTGTTCTTTTTTGTGAACGGAGAGCCTTTCCTCTGTTCTTTCAGTCCTGAAAATCCAGTCTCCCCAGAGACGGATTGTCCAGGGTATGTGTTGGTCCCCAATAGTAGAATTTACCTTTTTCACTATGGTAAAAGATACATACAATTTACCATTGTAACCATTTAAGCATGAAGTTCAGTGGCGTTAAGTATATTCACGATGTTGACAACCACCATCTTTACCTATTTCCATGAGGGCAGGTGTGGTCTCATCCCCATACACCCTGTACCCTTCGACCTTGACCTTTCAGAACAGGGCTCAGTGGCTGCTTCTTAGAACCTAAAGAAGCAGATGGACTGGAGAACTTCCTCGTAGGAAATAACCAAACAGCACCTAGCTGCTGAATCCAGGGCTTGCCCCTCGAGCAGATGACTCAAACATCCTGTCTGTTCTCCATTTCCTATTAATTTCTCCCCTTTTTCACTATGGTAAAAGATACATACAATTTACCATTGTAACCATTTAAGCATGAAGTTCAGTGGCGTTAAGTATATTCACGATGTTGACAACCACCATCTTTACCTATTTCCAGAGCTTTTTATTGGTCCCCATAGATACTCTATGCCCATTAGACAATGACTCTCCATTTCTGCCTGTCCACTGTCCCTGGCAACTACCTGTCTACTTTTTATGTCTAGGAATTTGACCATTCTGGGTACCTTATATAAAATAGGGTCTTATAGTATTTCTCTTTTCGTGACTAGCTTATTTCACTTAGCATACCGTTCTCAAGGTCCACCCATGGTGTAGCGTGTGTCAGAATTTCCTTCTTTTTAAAGGCTGAATAATATTCCATTGTCGTATTTACTACATTTTATTTATCCATTTATCTGGCTATGGACACTTGGATTGCTTCCACCTTTTGAGTATTGTGAATACTGCTGTTATGAACTTGGGTAGATAAAAATCTGTTTGAGTTCCTGCTTTCAATTCTTTTGGGTTTTTACCTAGGAGTGGAATTGTTGGATCATATTATAATTCTATGTTTAAGGCTTTACTGTTTCCGCCATACTGTTTTCCGTAGCGCCTGCACCATCTTACATTCCCACCATCCCTTTCTTATTTTTAAGCTGGAATTCATCCTCTGCCACAGCTCTCCAGTATCCCTCATTCATCTCCCCTCCCCAAACATCCACCCTGTGTACAAAGTGGATGCGACTGTCCCACTTATTAGAGAAAAAAGTTGCATTAATAGTTAAAAGTGGTATTATGGTCGGGGCTGGCAGTAGGTGATTGATGGCCTCCATTACACCCCATTAGATATTTTATTCTTGTTAAATGAAGAGCAGCCAACTTTGTCAAGTATTTTTAGTTCCCTCTGGTCTTATTGGTCCGATCTATTCTTCAGGATGGCCTGTAAATGGCCACATATGGCTGAGTGTCTGCAGGACGGATGGCCGTGCAGCTGGCGTTCATTGGCCACCAATTTACCCTGGCCCCCTTCATTGTGAGCCTGACAGCACTGGGGAGCCTTGTAGATCTAACCAAATATATCTATTTTCTAATTGTCTATTTATCACCTTCTGGGGATTTGTGGGCCTCCTATCTGCAGGCAAAGGGGGGATGGCCTTGAACAATGATCCTTGTCAAGTCTCTCGCTCGCTCTAAATTAGGGCCTAGTTGCTAAATAACTAATTTAGTCCTGCTATCAAGCTGAAAAAGTGGGTATTCAGCGCAAAGTGCCAGCTGGGGAATTGATTATGTCTTCTCTCAGCGAGTGTGATAAACCTGCAGCCCGAGCCACTGTGGAAGACCAGGGACGGCTCCCCCGGGGGTGGCACATTTCATCACGAGTGAGGCCGGGTCCACTCCCTGCATGGCAGCTGAAGTCTGGGGCACAGGCCTGCCCGCCACAGAGCCTGTGGGAGCCTGCCCCTCACGGCACCCTCCTGATCTGTGGCTTCTGCTTGGAGCTGTGGGGATGTTTGCATCTGTCAGAGACGGGGACCAAGGTGAGAATCGGGGAGGGGAGAGGAAGGTCACCCTGACAGCCCCAATTTCCAATTAGAGTGAGATTATTGAAGGTTGGCCCAGACCCGGGCGGGGGAGGTGGGAGGAAATAAATGGGACCAGGAGGCAGTTAGGAAAATGTATTAATAGCAACAACAAACAGATTTTGAGCACAGAAGAGCGGGTGGTAGCTGAGAATAGAGAGTTCAGGTTTACTGCTTGAGAAATCTAATAATGACGACAACCATTGTTTACTCAGCCCTCCCTTCTGCCAGGCGCTCCACCAGCAGACTCCAGATCCAAGATCTCCCCGTGTCCTTTCCCGTCCAGGCAGATGGGGGTTCCTGCCAGAATTTGTACTTGGAGAAAAGGAATTTCAGAAGCATCACCTAGTCCCCTTGTCTTAGGCTGAACTCTGGCTATAAATCTCTCTCTCCCTCAAATTCTTTGACAGTGTCTGGAATGCCTCCATAATTCTTCATTCCACCGATCTTTACTGAGAAGTCGTCTGCGTGCAGGGGCTGCAGTGGTGAGTCACCAGACCAGGCCCTGCCTTCACGGAGCTGATCTTCTGGTGGGGAGGGGAGGACCAACACATTGATAATACAATTTCTAAAACTGCCCTTTATCATCCTGAAATCAAATCGATAAATACTATATTCCACTTATTCACATAATTAAAAAAAATAAATATAGCATTTAACCTGTCATAGAATGGAAAAGAAAGGAAAGTAATTTTAAAAATATATATTTCAATATTTCAATATTTGGTCATAATTATGCAGGAAAAAATAATGGATCCATCAGGCTCTTATGTTTAACTTACCATGAATGTTTGAATTTAACAAAAAAACATATCCTACTGAATGTTGATGACATTTTTCTCTTAATCTTTGACATTTTGAGAAAAGAGGTTTAAAAAAAAGTATATTTTGGCAAATATACTTAGAAATGCTTTGAAGATGGCAGCCACAAAGGCAGCCTGACACAGAAATAGTGTCTGTGACTCAGTGTCATGTGTGGTGTTCCTGATGATGATGTCATCTTCTGAAATGATGAAATTCCAAAGTTGAAGAACACAAAGTAATCTCTTTAATAAACAAACAAACAAACAAAAAACCACTCTCAACTTCCATGTTGGTTTTATTCTTAGAAAAGTCATTATAAATTAAACCGACCATACCATCGTTTGTGTGAGTGTGAGATGAGATGGGGTGGATTCTAGGGGAAGATAATTATAAAAGGTTTTGACCTACTAGGACATCTTGTTAAAATTGGAGTGTTGTGAGGATATGAGACTGTGATACCTTGGGGGATGGTTAGCATCCTGCCTCCCAACTGCTGACAACCAAAATACCTCCTTGGGGTTAGTTCTGTCCCATGGAGAGTCTCCAAACTACCTAAAAGATAAGCAAATAAAGAAAATAAGTGGCAGTAATTATAATGATCCAAATAAGATTGACTTGGTCTGCCTGGGATTGTAACTCAGTGGTAGGATCTTTGCCCAGCATGCATAAGGCCTTGGGTTCCATCCTTAGCACCACAAGGAAATTAAAAAAAAATAAGAAATTAATAAGACCGAGTAATAGGCTAGAGAGAGAATTAAAAGCTAGTTTGGATGGGAAAGTCAGTGTTTCTGGTTTGGCAAGGGTTCCTTCTAAACCCAGATGCTCCTGGGAAAGAGGACGGTACAGGATTCATTTTACCATGAGGAGAAATAAAGGAGAGTCAGGAAGTTGGCTGCAGTGGGGGCCCAGAAGACCTGGGTCGGGTGCTCTTACACCAGTTACTGAGTGAACCTGGGCAAGCCACTTTTCTCTTCATGAACCTCAGTTTTCTCATCTGTCAAATGGAGGGAGTGATCATAGCATTGTCCTCCTGCCAAGTTAATGAGAAGATCTCATGTAATGGGAGCAAGTGCTTTAATCACCATAAAATTCAAGAGATCTTGTTTGTCCTGGGAAAAATTAGAAACAACTCAAATGCCTCCCAAAAAGGGGATTGGTTAAAACATAGCATGCTATAACCACTCAGTTAAATGTTATGTAATCAATATAATGATGTGAAATACTATTGCATGCTAAAGAAGGATGCTGATGAAGTGTTGACTCAGAACAACAAGTTCCAAAATAATGGGTAGAATGTAGTCCTGTGTTGGCTATTTAAAGAGGAAAAGCAGGTAAGCAAATTAACAAACACCAACCAATGAACAAAAAATTAGATGCATATGAAAATTACAACTGAACTCATCCCTGGGAATTAGAGTTTTTGCAGTTTTATTTTTGTGTATAATGAGATGTCTCATTCATGTTTGGAATAAGAAAAACAAGCCACAAACATGATTTTTAAGATGCTTGTCACATGCTGAGACCCCTACTAATCATTGGTTCTGTGTCTGAGTGGGTGGCCAGTTTAGTTTTGAAAGCCTGTCCTCTTTCTTGTAATTCACATGCACAAAGGTAAACAGTGTGGTCATTCACTGTCCAGGGAAGCTGTGTCCCTCTGAGGAGCAACTGCCTTTCTGTTTATTTGGTTTTCTGTCTTCAGAACTCAAGTTGGGCCCTCCAGGTTCTTATGAACACTGCTTATGATTCAGTGAGTTGTGTTAGGTATTATTATTATCATCATCATCATTATTATTACTATTCCAAGGGCATTCATTGTGTGTGCTAAGCACACATTCTTCCATTGAGCTACATCCCCAGTCTCGGTACCATTATTTAAATTTTTTTTTCTTTACAATGTCAAGGTATTTCTTTTCCAGATACCATTATTTTAATCCTCATGACAACCCTATGAGGTAGACATTGTCACTTTCATTTTATAGGTAACAAAAGTGAAGCCCAGAAAGATTAAATGACTTGTTGCTGGTCATATGTCTTCTAAGTGGAAGAACAAGGATTTAAATCTGAGATGTCTTACTCTAAAGCTAGCTCTGAGCCAGAGGTTTGTAACCACTTGGGAGATTAATTGTTGGCCAGTTTTTTTTTTTATCTCTATAAATGTGGTTGAAAAATGACTAGAGTGTCAGTTTCCTCGTTGCTAAATGTAGATAAGCAGCCACTTCACACCAGGCTGGGAGACTTAGCAGGGTAGCAGATGAGAACAGTTCTGGTTCACTGTTTGTACAGAGGAAGTGCCTGGTACACACTGCTGCTTTTTGCTGGCTGGGTTCTGGGCTGGGATTACAGTCCTTGCCACTGGTCTCTCCCCAGACTGGAACCTGGTGTGCTGGTGGTAAGTCCCAGGAGGGCAACCCTCAACCAGCCTCAACCTGGACAGGTTCTTCTACTCAGCCTCAATCTCTCAAGTTACAAGGCTTATTCTCAGCCACTTCATTTTCACCCCCAAAGCACTATTTGGGAAAAACACATTTGTTCAAAATAACTCCAATCCATGCTATGTTTCTGATAAAGTTCACTCTCTGGAGTCAAAGTGGAGACAAAAATGCCAAGAACAGATTTAATAATTTTTCCTTATAATTGCAAGTGTTGGATGTTATAAACAAGTCTCTTAAAGATCCCTTTAAAAAACAATACACTAAGTGGTTAGTTTGCAGAGCTCATGAATAGAGAATGGGTACTTGGGGCCGGGAGTATAATTTCCAGTGACAGCATCATGCATGGATGAAAAACGTCCTGTATCTTCAGTGACTTAGATGGAAGCAAAGATGATGCGCTCTCGCAAGCTGTGAGAGGACTTGAGAAGTGGCTCTGGCGATGACAAAGATACCAATGACAATGTCAAAGATGTATGTGAAGAGTGAGTACAATTGCTTCATGAAAGAACACGGAAGAAATTCTTTGAACTATACTTGTCATTTGCATAAGACTTTATATGTTAATTTCCAAGTAACATTAATTTCTATCACCATACCAATATGAGTTAATATATTTTATGTATTGAAATTAAATTCAAAGATATCTTGTTTGTACTGGGAAAAATTAGAAATAACTCAAATGCCTTCCCAAAAGAGGATTGGTTAAAAAATAGAATGGCTGAGGTTGTGGCTCAGTTGTAGAACACTTGTCTGGGTTCAATCCTCAGCACCACATAAAAATAAAATTTTAAAAAAAGGTATTTTGTCTGTTTACAACTAAAAAATATTTTTTAAAAATAGTATGGTATAACCACTCAGTAGAACATTATGTGATCATTAAAGTGATGTGAAATAATAGTTAATGCTAAAGAATGACATTACTTAAATATACATGTAACTAATTTAAAAAAAATAATTAAAGATTATGAGAAGATCTTGGGTTATCTTGTCTATATTCCTAAAATGTTTATATATGTAAGTTGGTCAAAAGCGGTTTTGGAATTTCCAATGGGGAAAAGGTGAATCTGCCTACATTTAGGATTGTCCCATGGTTAGGCACATTTACTATAGACCTACTATGTGCTAGGTGTGGTGTCAGATGTAGAGTGAGGGAGCTTGGATAGAGGAGAAGCCAGAATCCCAAACCACCAAGGAGGCCTCCTCTTTCTCTGTGGAAAGAGGCCTGATGGAAGACTTTCATGTGCCTGACATTATCACTGGAGGGCCTGGAGGGAGGTGAGCACTTGCCTACAGTCACAGGAAGAAAACCCAAGTCCTTTGACAAGGAAAGAAAGGACAACAGAAAGCCAGGCAACTCTGGTCTAGTTGTCAAAGACTATCCTTCCCATGGAGCAACATCCTGACCCCTGAACCTGAGTTTGGCCTGAAGAGAAGCAAGGGTCCAAAGGGGACCTGCATTCTTTTGTGTCATGGGTGCATCCACTCACTGGGATGAGCAGGTCTTTAAAGTGGGGCTGACAACATCAGTGGGGTCAATCATGATTGCTCCATGCTGCCAGAGATAATTTTGAAAATCTATGTGTCTTTGAACACTTTTAAATTGACATCTAGAATATAATAATTTTAAATAATTACAAAGGTTGTAATGTCTAGTGTATTATGAATATATACATTATGAGATAAAATTCTTACATTGCTTTTTAAATGTATCCAATAAAATACAAATATCATAGCAATTTGATACCATCATCCTTTAAAAAAATACACGAATGAGCTCTTATTTAACAGCAGGAAATTGTATTTCCAATCCACTTCCCCCACAGAATTTTATCCTAATGTAATGTATTTTTATGCTTGAAAGTCTTTTATTGATTTTTCTATCACACTTCTCTACAACAAAAAGATGTATATAAATTGAATTTTAAAAATTTCCTCTGACCATAATCCTCTAAGTATTAGAAAAAATTCTTCTGGATTGAGTTATTATCTCAAATAGTAACAATGCAAACTTGATAAAAACAACATGAATGTATTGTACATATTGTTAAACAATTATTAAAGAGTTAAATTGTATTAGAAATGTGTTGCTTAGTGAGATGGATGGGAGCAGGACAGCCCTATGCAGCCAAGTGGGCTATGAGCTACAAAACTCTAGGGATAGTCATTCCCATAGGGTATGACATAAGTGGCAACCTCTGGAGTTTTTTTTAGTGGACAACCTATACAACTAATATGGTGGCCCTGGATTTGGGAATGTGGTGATTATAGTGCCTTGATTAAAGATAACATAGAGAACACCGTTTCTTAAATTGTCTCTTTATTTGATCCCAGAATTTGTGACTCAATAGGACGATGCATAAAAATGAGGTTCAGGGTGAAAAAAGATGTAAAAGTCTTTGTAGTAAAGAAGGAGAAAAGGAAGGAGAGGTGGGAATGGAAAACCGCATGATGCTTCCACCACAGGCAGACCATTTTAAGGAAAGAACTCATATGAAGTTGGGACCCAGGAAATTGATTCCTTTAGCATAATCTGTGCTGATTATTCCCTGGAAGGTAGACCCACAGGGGAGTGGGAACCTCTGGGACAGCTCCATTCCCCAAGGGACCTTACTGGTGGAACTGTCCACGGTGCTGACCATGCAGGCGAGGCTTTCCACCAAATCCTTAATCCATTATAAACCCTGACCCTGACTGTGAGCCTGGTGGATATTTCATCCCAGGCTAAGGAAGAGAATAATTATAACAGCACCCACGTGTTAAGAAATGAATAAGTTCTGTGCAATATTACTAATTGCATTTAGTCCTCCCCAAGCAAATTAAGAAGGTACTATTATTCCAGCCATAAGAAAACAGAGGTTTTTGGACATTAAATAACTTGCCAAAGTCATACAAGGGTATGTGGAGAAGGGAACTTTCAGACTACTCAGATCAACCTGGTACTGAAGCCCAAGCCTTTCTCTACCCCACCACATCTTTTTAAAAGATTAAAGGAGAATGAAACTACTGTATTTATGAGCCTACTATGATCCAGGTACTTTGCACATTGTTAAATTTAAATTCTACTATAACCCTGAAAAGTGACTATGATTATCTTATTATAGAGGAGGAAAATGAAGTCCGAGGTAGTAAGCAGAGGGCTAGAGCTTGGCCCAGGGTACCCCCATAACCAAACAAAAGCCCTTTTCCTCCATTAGGATAGCCCTGCAGCCACAGCCCAACCCAGGTCTGAACCCAGAGCCCAGGACCCTTTACTATAAGTCCCTTGGTATAAACCATCCCAGATTTCCCTAGGAAGAATGAAGGATATTGCAATAACAGCAACAACAGCCTCTATTGGAAGGATTGGCTTCTGAGTCCATTTGGCCCAGGCCCACATTCCCACCACTATTTAATTTAATCTTAAGAATGCTTCTAAGCCTTGGCCATTTGCCAGATACTCAGCTAAGTAGTTCTGGCGGCATTGATGACCTCCGTTGCTGCCACTTGACATGCAGCCTTGTCTAAAATTCCACAAGGACAGGGTTAACATAGACCTACAGGAGTTTGGTGAGGCAGGGATTGATCCTGGTGGGGTAGCTGGGAAGATGCTGTGAACATGATAGACTCTGAAAGGGACATCATTGCTGTTTAGTTAACTCCATCGAAACAGGCAGCTTAAGCCGAAGGATCTGGAAAACTGTGACCATAGGTCTCAGCGCGGGATGTGGTGGCTGAGCCTCTCTAAGCCGCTGACTGGGTGAATCCCGAGCTATGTCAGTGCAGGTCTCTAAGCTTAATAATTTTCTATTAAGTTGTTCACAGTATTATTTGGTGAAAACAATTACAGCTAAAAACTAAGTACACTTTGGCTTCTGATAGGATTTCAAGAATCAGTTCTTGACCAGGTCCCTCTCCTCATTTCCCTGGCAAGTAGGAACACTCAGGGACGCTGCTGAGTGGAGTCACCCAGGGTCCTGAAGACCTCAGCAGCCCCATGGGATTGCCAAAGTTGCTGTCAGCAAAGTCCACCACTCTAGCCAGCCTGCCCTGCGGACGTGCTCCATTGCGCATGCTCTGAAGACGGCCTTGGGAGGACAGTGCCTCTCTGGCGCTCCCTGTGGTGGGAAGTGGAGCTTCCTAACCAAGGGCCCTTCTGCCCCTGTTCCACACCCAAACAAGTGGGGGCGTGATGCAGAACCCCTTCCCCGCCTAGTTATGAAGAGAATGCTCTGCGGACCCCACAGCATGACGTGGGAAAAGGCAGCCCAGATTCTCAAAAGAACCATGGCTATCACTTTCCATGTTGCAACCAAGTCTGAGTATATGTGTTCTTTCTTTTTTTACATTCCTTTTTTTCTTTCCTTCCTTTCTTTCTTATGTGTGGTGCTGGGAATTGAACCCAATGCTTTGTGCATGATAGGCGCGAGCTCTACCACTGAGCTGCATCCTCAGTTCTTATTTTATTTTGAGATAGATAGGATTTCACTAAATTGTCAAGGCTGTCCTCAAACTTGCCATCCTTCTGCCTCAGCCTCCTGAGTAGCTGGGATTACAAGTGTATGCCATGGTGCCAGGCCTGAGTACATTTTTTTCTGCAATCCTGGGCCATTTAACTTCTCTGAATAAAGATACTAATTTTGGGGGGCCACGCTGATTTCTTTCTGTCAGACCTTTCATTCTTTTCCATGATTTTAAAATTTTGTTTTGTTGCCATTTTTCCTTTTGGGGTAACTTAAGAATTTCTAGGCAATGAATTGAATAATAACACGTTTATTGAGTTTCTACCATGTCGTAGGTGTTTTTCCTGAGATATGTCATCTCATTCTGCACAGTAGGCAACGGTGGCTCCATTTTACTGATGAGGAAACTGAGGTTCAGAAGGTGGAGTGACTAACAAGGTTTCAGCTGGTCTTTGGTAGAATTGATATTTGAATTTAAGTCTCTCTGATTCTAGAAAGGATGCACTTTGCAGGTCAACTCTTGAGCAACCTCCAGGCCTGTTTCATGCCTTCTCTGCAACCTCTAAAGCATAACATCTGTCACTAAAAGCAGTCTAGACTTCCCTTAGTCCACATATGGCATTAATCTAGCATAAGAGCACACCCATTTAGCTGTGTGGTCTTGGCAAGTCACTTACCTTCTCTGGATCTGAGGTACCTCATCTGTAAAAAAAAAAAAAGAAGAAGAAGAAAGAAAAGAAAAAAGAAAAGAAACACATGGAATGGACGATTTCTCAGGGACTTTGTGTATCCCAAAGTCCTGTGTATCAAATGCCACAGTAAATTAGGGACTTTGTGGAGCTGCAGCCCTTGTGAAATTCTCCCCAACTTGACCTTTTTTTAAATTCATTTCATTAATTCCCTTATTCATAAGAATGCATTTTCATTTCATGGTTCCTATGTTTAGTGCTTTCTCCTGATGATGCTTCTCTTCCCCGGTATAATTTTTTGTTCCATTAATTTCCAAGGACCATTTTGCCAGATCAGAGTGTTAAGAATCATTCACACTTCTTCCATTTGTCTAACCAACCGCTCATCCATTTCTCTCCAGAAATAATTGTATATGGTTCAATAAGTTTATTGTTCAAATCTGTTTACACTTCAGGATACATCTCATCAGGATTTGCTATAAAGGGTGGAAGCCAGTTTCCAATTATCATTATTATATCTATTTCTACAAGTTTTCCAAATATCATTTTCTTCATCTTCAAGAGCTGTTTCTATTTTTTCTTTAATTTATTTTTCCTTCCTGTGGAAAATAGAGCTGAAGAGAGGAAAACACTGATTCTTTTAGATACTTATTTGCCTGTTTTCCCAACTCATTGGGGCTAGTGAGTCACCTGGGTGTGATGTAGTTTTTTTTTCCCCTGTTGATAGCTTGCATCTGCCTGTATTTTGAGAAGTTCCCCATGAAGGGGGCTTTGGACTCTATCAGGCTGTAGAGAGGGCAGGTGGGGAAGAGAAAGTGGGGAGAGAAGAAAGAGAGGCATAAAAGTAAATGTAGCAACAAGAACAAGGAGAGAGATGTTACAGCACCCAGTTTCAGAACAGAATGCCAACCAGTTGCTGAAGGAGACCCAGGTCTGTGTGCTTCTGAAATGCAGGACCCAGGTGGTGGATAAGAGCTTGGGGGTTGGGGGGTGGTGAGGTGAGTTCCTGTTCTGTTCCACCAATTAGCAGTTGAACACTGAGTAAATTCCTCAACCCCTCCTGTTGGAGCCTCAGTCCCTCAACTGTGAAAATGGAATACTAATAGTTCCCATTTCCTAGGATCAGGTGGGGATTTATGTATCTATCTATTTATCTTTTAGGTTCCTACAATGTTCCAAGCTCTGTACTGAGCCCTGGGAACATAGCAGAGGGCAAAACACAGACCCTGTCTCTGTATTTTTATGGTTATAATCAGGTTAGGGCAACATATGCCCATTTGTTAATGAGTCATGTAAAATGTACAAGGACTACAAGGGACACCTGATGCCCTGGATTCAGGGAGCCTGAGAGGCCCCAGGTGAAGAGCAGGGAAGCTGCCGAGGACAGAGGTAGGTACGTTGGTGTAACTGGGATTTATAGGCAGCTGTGGCTAAAGGCACCAACGCTTCCCTTGGGCTGCAGCTGTATCCTCTGCTACCTGAAGCCTGGGGTCAGCTTCCTGCTCAACTCTGCAGGTGGACATCTCCTCATTTAAGGAGTGTCTCTCTAAAAATGGTAATATAAGGCTGATGAGTCCTAAATTTACCTAACCTGTCTTGTCCCCAGTCAAAGCTAATGACACCAAGATAAAAGTAATTTAAGATGTTTTCAAGTTTCCAGGAATAATAAACTCTGTGGTCAGTTCAGCCCAGGATGGGAAACACGGCTGCCTCCCAAGAGGGAGGAATCTCATCATGATGGGAACCAATCTGCCCCTCAAGAATAACAACTTCCCAGGAGCTAGCAGAACCTTGCAGAACAAGACCTGAGATGATGATTGACTGGACCACAGTTGAACCAAGACTGCTTGACTCTGCAAGCATGATTCAGACCCCTGTTTTTTTTTTTCTTTCCTATATAATCCTGATGCTTTTGTGGGAACCCTGACATCAGGACTTAGGACTCTGGTGCCCCTGCTTCCCAGTGTGGCCACACTGAGCAATAAATTCCTGTCTTGCTTTATCACTTCTCATTTCTCTGATTGGATTCTCAAGGTGGTGGGTGGAATTACCTGTGGGGAGACAAGAAAGAAAAAGAAAATGCAAATGTAGCAGCAAGAGGGCACTAGGGAAGAATAGCATTACCTTAGATTAGGTAGAGGGAAGTGATGGGAGGGGAGGGGTGGGGATGTGGGGATAGGAAAGATAGTAGAATTAAACAGACATTATTACTGTATGTATATATGTGACTACATGATCAATATGATTCTGCAACATATACACTCAGAAAAATGAGAAATTATATCCCATCTATGTATGATATATAAAAGTGCATAAATCCATTTTACAGTCATGTATAACTAATTAAAACAAATTTTAAAAATTAAAAAAAAAAGAACAGAGAAGAACCAGGCATGATGGGGTACTCCTGTAGTCCTACTGGCTCTGGAGGCTGAGGCAGGAGGATCACGAGTTCAAAGCTAACTTCAGCAACAGCGAGGCACTAAGCAACCCAGTGAGACCCTGTTTCTAAATAAAATACAAAATAGGGCTGAGGATGTGGCTCAGTGGTCGAGTGCCCCTGAGTTCAATCCCCAGTAAGTGCCCCCCCCAAAAAAAGGAAAAAGAACAGAGGAGAGAGATTTTACAGCATCCAGTTTGGGGACAGAAGGCAAACCCGTTACTGAAGGAGACCCAAGTCTGTCTGCTCCTGAAATGCAGGACCTGGGTGATGGTAGCATGGTGGATAAGAGTTTGGGGGTCCAGTGATGGTGATGTGGGTTCCTAAATTTGTGACTCAACAGAACTGGGACTCCAGTAATAGATGGGGCAGAGCAGGTAGGGAGCCTAGTTTGCTGGGAAGCTGGTGGAAGAGGACACCTAAGATGCACACATGCAGTGAGTAAAAGCAGTGCTTTCTGTAGGTCCTTGCACTGTGTCTACAGGTCCTTTCTGGGGACTCCAGCCATTGCCCTGAGTGGGAGTAGAGCTGGTGAACTCTTTTGATCTAACCGCAGGACAGCACGGACATGCCCAGGAGGAAGGAGCTGTGGTCAAGGGTCTCAGAGTGAGGGGCATTAGGATTCTGGGCCGAGCTGCAGGAGGGTCTGGAGTAAGGTGACACATGGGGTAGGAGCCAAATGATGTTCTAGAGCTATCTTCATCAGAGGTTTATATCTTTAGCATATGAGAAGCATTTGGGGAGCTTACTTAAGTTGTGGATGTCTGGACTCTGGGCCCCAGAAACTAACTGATCAAGTTTGGGCCTGTGCCCAGGAATCTGCATTGTTATAAGAGCATTGGAAGGAGGATCCCACTGGGGAGCTCTGCTCAAGGGCACCTTGGCCTTCTGAAAAAAAAATCCCTGGGTCTTACCCGGATTCCTACAGCCTTAGTCAGGGCAGCTGGGAGGCTTCTTGAATGCAAGAATCCTTCCTGTCTGGGTCTGAATGTGCTAATATTAGCAGCATCCCAGGACCTGAGAAGACTGAGCTTCTTGTTAAATCCATGTAGCAGCAAGAAACAGGAAACAAGGAGCCTGGTACATAATTTCAATGAGGCTGTGAAAACCTGATCAGATGTTCTACCACCTGCAGCAACAGCCCAGCAGGTCCTGTGAACATCAGCAGGTCCAGTGTACAACTGGATTTGGCCTGTGTTGGTGGCAGACACCCAGGGAAGGAGGAACATTTGCAGCTCATTCAGAGAGGAACCCAAGCCCTGGGGATCCCAGTCAGGCTCAAGAGCTGGCCAGGGCTATGTTTAGGTGCAGGGCCTTGGAAGAGGCAGTACAGAAGGAAGCAGGCAGAGAGGGACAGGGGAGAGGAGAACTCGTGGACTTTGGTGATAGGGTGACCAATCATCTGTTTTGTCAGGGATTTTGCTAATGTCAGCACTGAAACTCTCATGAACCATCCCCTTCACTCCCAGATCAGGGCAAACCAGGATGGCTGATCACTATTCGGTGGCTAAGGAATTGCATTCTGGAAATGCCAGATTTCTTTGTGGTATAGCAGAAACTACATCTACCCAGAGCTAGAGGTTGAGTCTGGCTCCGCCATTGCTGTGTGAGCTTGGACAAGTGCCTTCGCCGCTCTTGGCTTTAGTCTTCTGATCTGTGAAATGAGTATAACAACGGCTCCTTCACAGGAGAAATTAGGGAAGGAGCAAACGAGATGATGCTTGTAGAACCTTAGCAAAGTTCTTGGCACATTCATTTATTTGACAAATATGATTTGGCCACTGTGACCATATTTTACCATATTTCATCGAATCTAAGATGCCATCAATTGATTGTATGCTGTACAATAATTGTTTGACTAAGGAAAATATGCTGCTGATTACACTTTGACCTGTTATATAGCCACCTGCAAGTTATATCCACATTTCAAAGATGTTAAGATATGAGACAGTGCAATAGCTAAACTTAGGGAACCAACCTAAATGCCCTTCAACAGTTGGATAAAGAAAACATGGTACATATACACAATGAAATATTACTCTGCCTTAAAAAAAGTGAAATTATGGCATTTTCAGGTAAGTGGATGGAATTAGAGAACATCATGCTAAGTGATATAAACCAATCCCAAAAAACCAAAGGCTGAATGTTTTCTCTGATAAGTGGATGCTGATCCATAGTGGGGTGGGTAGGGAAGAAAGAAGAAACTATGGATTGTGCAGAAAGGAGTAAAGGGAGAGGTGGGGCTATGAGGATGGGAAGAACAGTAGAAAGAGACAGACATTATTACTCTATATACATGTATGATTACACTACTGGAATGACTCTGCACCATGTACAGCTAGAGGAATGAGAAATTGTGCTCCACTTGTGTATAATGTGTCAAAACTCATTCTACTGTCATATATAACGAATTAGAACAAATTAAAAAAAATAGAAGGGAGACCAGTGGAATAGAAGAAGGGGATTGGAGGTAGAAAGAGAGGGAAAGGGGAAATACCGGGAAATGAAATTGACCAAATTATATTGTTTTATTGTGTGCATGTATGAATATATTATAACAAATCCCACCATTATGTATAATTATAATGCACCAATAAAAAGAGGAAAAAAAATAAAAAGATATGAAAAAGTGGCCGGACATGGTGGTACACACATCTACTCAGGAGGCTGAGGCAGGAGGATTACAAATTTGAGGCCAGCCTGGGTAACTTAGTGAGAAATCCCATCTCAAAAAAAAAAAAAAAGAAAGAAAGAAAAGAAAAAAGAAAAAGAAAGAAAAAGAAAAGAAAGAATGTGAACAAGTGCCCACCTTGAGCCAGCTACCACACTGGCAGCCTCCAGGGACCCCTGAGGGGATAAGGCCTTGCAGTCTCCACCTTAGCTCAATTAATTAACAGCTTGGTGCAAGCTTCTGAGCAGAGATTCTTTTCTTAAAAATCCTGAAGTGTAAGTACATCTGCTTGAGGAATGTGACAGTCATCTTGTGTTCTCTTTAAAATGTCATCATGTCCTCACATGCAGTGTGCTGGAAGGGAAAATGCTTGGTTCTGTTGCGACAAGATCCGACTTGGATCAGTAATCATGTGAGGTTTCTGAGCCTTCTGTGTAAAAAGAAGGGTTCATCCGGGTTCAGAGACCCTCCTGGCTTTACCTTCAGGGACCCATGGCTTACAGAATGGCAGAGGGCCCTCCTTCAGTTTCAGGAGGAGCTTCGGTAAGAGAATGTAGCTGTCAAGGGGGAGGCCACAGGCAGGGAGAGGGAGGCAGCTTGTGGTGGGGTGGGTGGGAAAGCTCTGCTGTCAGAGGACTCGGCCCTTACTTACAGGGCACTGCTGGGACTGAGGGGGCTTCAGGGGGGATTCACTGACTTCTCCATCTCTGTTCCCGCTGCTGTTTTGTCACAGGAGACGCAGTTTGTTCCTTCATCATGGATTCCTTTTATGAAATGACCCATTTGTTGGGCTCCAGAACTGTTCCACAGAACTCCAACAGCCTCTCTCTCACCTGTGGGGTGCTGGGTCATCCTCCAGAGGAGGCTCCTGGAACGTCAGGTTCTGAGCTGTTTTCACCCAGTTGTGGGGAATGTGAGGTTGTTACAACAAACTCCAGGGACAGTGGCTACTGTCTGCCTTGGCTCCTGTTATGGGTTAGATTTGAGGTGTCCCACAAAAGCTCACATGTAAGATAATACAAGAACATTCAGAAGCGAAATGATTAGATGATGAGGGTCATAATATGGATTAGATTAACCCACTGACATGGACTAACTGGGTGCTAACTGTAGGCAGGGAGCGGGTGGCTGGAGAAGGCTTTTAGGCTTATATTTTGTCCCTGGTGAGTGGAGTGCAAATAAGTGGATATATATATATTTGCAGACAGACACAATATCTTTATTCATTTATTTATTTATTTTTATGTGGTCCTGAGGATAAAACCCAATGCTAGGCAAGACCTCTACCACTGAGCCACAACCTCAGCCCCTCTGTATTGTTCTTGTCAGGTCTTTTGGACACAACGAAGAAAAAGCTAACTCAAACAGCTCCCAAGTAGTATGGAGCTAAGGGGCTCAGGGAAATAATATCCTGGGCTGAGAGTGTTGTTTGTCTGGAGATGAACCCCCAAGGTATTTAGGGGCAGATTCTATTTTTCATTAAGTGACCCCTGAAGACCAGGCATGCCAGCTAAGTAGAGAGTGACCACTGCAGGCTGAGGGTGGGGTCACCTTCTGGAATCCCTTCTGTGGTAATCTGGGGTGGTTATGAAGGGACAGAAGTGGAAACCTATCCCAAGACTCTGGTTGAAGGCAAAATCATTCCAGGTTGAAATGGGACTGAGGGCTGGACAGCTGATGTGGCAGTTGGAAATATACACTTACTGATGTTTTCCTCTCTTATTAAAGTCCTGTTTTTCATTGTACATCTAGAGTAATGCTAGGAAAAACATAAAATAATAAAAATAAATTGGCAAGCCCACAATCAAGAGCCAATCTTCTTTAAAATTGTGGTATATTTTGTATCTGTATTATATTTTTCTAAACACAGTGCCAGGATAAGAGTACAGCTAGAGTCACACAAACCATATGTTTAAATATTTAATATCTAGATAAATTTTCTATAGAGTTATTTTTCTTCTAACATAGCCAAAGTTTATCCATGAAGATGGAAAGGCAAAATTCAAATCACAATTAGTAAATATTAAAAATTTACATAAAAGTATTTCAATAAAGCAGAATTTTAATTTATTTTTTAAATATTTGATTAAAGCTGATTAAATATTAAAAATAATAAAACTATGCTACTTGATTGTCAAGGTCTATCTAGTTTTTAATATAAAGAATAGGTATTGTGCTTCATGCATTGTATATCTAGAGCTATGTATAGACAAGTTTAAGAGTAAAATGAATTATTTGGGGTTGCAAAATATTCCTCAGCTGTTATGTGCAGCTGTTGCAAATATCCTGCTAATTAGCAAGCACCTTTGGCACCATGAATTAGAACTTGAAGAAAAAGCAAAAAAGGACACTTGGCACTACTGGGAGATGATATTCTGTTATGCAAGAAAATCTTGCATTTCTTGCTATTCAAGAGGCGATATTTGACAAATTAAGTTCTTTGCTTTTATGCACAAGAATCTTCCAGGCACTCTGGAGCCATGTCCATCTCTGATGTCAGCAGCAGCACAGCCCACCCGGGGCTGTGGCTCTGGGATTCAGACCTGCTTTGTCTCAAAGACAGGGGGTGAGAGCTGGAGACACATTTCCTGGGGTTTGAATGATGTTAGTCCCGAGTTGATGTTTAGGGTTATGCCATGCAGCACTGAGCACCAGATCCCAAGTAACAGAAGTGTACACGTCTTGTCTTCTGTAATAGCTATTTGTCTGTGTGTATTCATGAAATGTGGAACCTCCCGTACCATTGGACCCAAGGCAGGGGCTTGACTTGTCCAGGCCTAATGTCTATGGGTATATAAATATATATTCACACACACATTATGTATGTCATATATAATTCACACATAGGTGTATATATAATATATGTTATATGACATATATATGTAATTTAAAATAAATATATTTACTTAAAAATTCTAAGATGTAACTTTTATTCATTTATTGTAATTATGAACACATCTAAAGTCTAATTTTTAACTAGTGGTAATTATTATCTTTGAAACTATGAATATATCTATGGGATAAATATATATGTATATAATTTTTATATGTATATATAATTTGAGGATATTAAAATGTATAGGACATATTATTTCCCCAGTTTTCTAGTACAAACATTTTTTTTCATAAATATGGATTTATATATTTATTTTGTCATACTGGGGATTGAACCCAGAGGAACTCTACCAAGTCACATCCCCAACCCTACCTTTTTTAATTTTGAATTTTGAAACAGGTCTCACTAAATTGCGGAGGCTGGTCTCCCTCCTGCCTCAGCCTTCCAGGTTGCTGCGATTACACATGCATATCCCTGCACCCATCTAAATATTCTTTAAAAAATTTATTTGTAATCATTGTACAATATTCCGCAAGACAGATATATCATCATTTGCTAAACCAGCTCCATGCTGGTTGTTTCTGATTTTTTTCACTTCATGACATCTACTCCTGCTTCCAGTTTTTGTGTTTATAAGTTTTCTCTTGTATAAACACCGTCGCAGTGAGCATCCTCTGGGGTACATTTCTGAAAGTGACATCAATTGGTCGAAAGGGATATATATGGTGTACTTATAATTCAGCCAGGGACGGGTCTATTAAAAAGCCCAAATTGAAATAATAAGCTCTGTTTGTGTCCCAGGGACACCACACCTGCAGCCAGCAGTAGAACTGGCTCAGGGAATTCAGTCTGGAGTTCTGGGTCCCAAATCTATGTGAGTGTGGCCCAGCTCCTTCCCGTGTCCAGGTCTCAGTTTTTCTGTCAGTACAGAGGAGAGTTGGACTAGCTGTTTCCTCAGAGTCCTTTGGGTGGGAGATGCCCTGGTTTTCTCTCTCCTTGCTGGGTGAAACCAGGCTCACTCCCCAGGGCTCTGTCCTTGAGACCACTCTGCCCCCTGCTGGTGGGTTGCCAGATGCCAGCCCTGTTCCTGACTCCCTCAGGCAGAGTCCCCTGCCAAGTCAATTGTTCACTGTGAAACCTGGAAGCCACAAGAGGTTGAGAAGTTGGTGACATCACCATTAAAATTTGCTTGGCCATCATCTCACCATTGGAAATCATATTCTTTGTGCCTTTCTTCCGAATGTCTCATGTCATCCATTTGTCCAGCAAATGACCCCAAGTTTCTCCTTCAAGCCAGGGCTATGTTAAGGGCTAGGAATTTGGTTTTGTCCCTGAGGAATGCCCACAGCTGAAGGGGCAGCAGAACTGGCCACAGGCTTATTACTATACAATGCATAAAGAAAGACATGGAGAACATGCTTTGGTTGTTCTGCTATTTGGCTACTGTGGGACTTTGAACTCTTATCATTCGTTTGTTTGGGTAAAAATCCCAAATAGATATAGACTGGATTGAATGGTGTCCTGCCCCCAACCTCAGATTCTTGTTCACCCACAACCCATGAATGTGATATGGGGTCTTTGCAGATATAATCAAGTTAGGACAAGTCTATACTAGTGGGCCCTGGTTCAGTGCTTGGTGTCCTAAGAAGAGAAAACAGGCACGGAGAGACTCAGGGGGTGCCATGGGCAGGCAGGTGGAGATTGGAGAGGTGCATTGCCAGCCAGGTGAGACAAGGACTGCCAGGAGCCACCAGAAACTGGAAGAGGCAAGGAAGGGCTCCTGCCGAGCATCTTTAGAGAGAAGCTGACCTGATTTCTCTGAAGAGGGTAATGGTGGACTTAGCCTCTGGAACCATGAGACAGTAAATTTTCATTGTTTTAAGTTACCTAGTTTGTGGTGATTTGTTAGCCCTAGGAAACTAATAAAACAGTAACTCAGAGAGGATGAAAATTGGCAAAGTGTGCAGTACTAGAAATCGAAGTGTGTGTGTATGTGTGTGTGTGTGTGTGTGTGTGTGTGTGTGTGTGTGTGTGTTCACACACTCGTACCTACATGCTTGGGTAGGAGTATCTGGAAGGCCTGAGTTGTAGGCCCATTTCAGCTGCTGACTGGCTGTGTGACCTTGGGTTAAGTCCCTTCCCCTCTCTGGGTACAGGTTTCTTTAACAATAATTTTTTTCTTTTCTTTTTTCCTTTTTTTTTTTGTAAATGGACGGAATGCCTTTATTTGTTTATTTATTTATTTTTTTAAATGTGGTGCTGAGGATCAAACTCAGTGCCTCTATGCTAGGCAAGCACTCTGCCCCTGAGCTATAGC
This sequence comes from Ictidomys tridecemlineatus, assembly GCF_052094955.1. Classification (NCBI taxonomy): domain Eukaryota; kingdom Metazoa; phylum Chordata; class Mammalia; order Rodentia; family Sciuridae; genus Ictidomys; species Ictidomys tridecemlineatus. The sequence goes on from NC_135480.1 coordinate 175,417,352, forward strand.
CCCAACCCTATTGGTTTCTTGGTTTGGATAGAAAGGTTTGAATTAGTCCAGTGGTTCATTCATTCAATTGTTCATTCATACAATTCATTCTGTGACTGATTAATGTCTTAAAACTACATTTTTAGTAAAGTTGGGAGTTCATAACCCACTTGAATCAAACTGTGAAAGATGATGTATTAAGAACTGTGTAATGTTTTGAACGACCAACAATTAAAAAAAAAACACTACATTTTTAGGATTCTGCCAAAAACTGTTATTTTTTTTTTTTTAAGAATCAGAGCCCTTTTCTCAAATAAAGATAAATATAGGGGTTTATATATAAAGGAGTACAGGTAAGCTATACCAGCCAGAAGACTGTTTTTTTTTTTTTTTTGGAGAATCTTGGACCCTTCTTGAAGGACTGAATCCTATACTGTCCCTCTGGCATTGAAACGGTGACATTTGCTGTCAAAAGATTGTGGGCAACAAAATAGAAGGGAGCTATTTCTTCATTATTATTTTTTTAAATTTTTTTAGTTGTAGTTGGACCCAAAACCTTTATTTTTGCATTTTTATGTGGTTCTGAGGATCAAACCCAGTGCCTCACACATGCTAGGCGAGTGCTCTACTGCTAAGCCACAACGCCAGCCCCTTCTTTATTATTTAACAGAAAGCTTTGTTTAGTCTTTGGGATTTGTGGAACTTTCACATGGGTTCAGAGAGGGTGAATGTATTAGTATTCTGTGGCTGCTGTAACAAATTATTATAAATCTGGTGGCTTCAAACAATAACAATTTATTATCTCATAGTTCTGGAGGCCCGAGTGCAAAATCAGTTTCTCTGGGTGGAAATCAAGGTGTTGGCAAGGTCACAGGCCCTCTGGAGGCTCTAGAGAAAGTCCACTCCTTGCCTCTTTCAACTTCTGGTGGCTGATGGTTTGTGGCTCTGTCCCTGCAACCTCTGCCCCTTTGACTACATTGCCTTGTCCTCTCTCTGTTAAGCCTCCTTCTACATTTCTCTTGTAAGGACACTTAAGCCTCTTTAAGCCTACCCACCCCAGAGAATTGAGGAGACTCTTATCTCAAAAGCCTAAATCTGGGCTGAAGATGTAGCTCAGTGGCAGAGCACTCGCCTAGCATATGTAAGGCATATATGTAAGGCACTGGGTTCGATCCTTAGCACTTACATATGTAAGGCACTGGGTTCGATCCTTAGCACCACATAAACATAGATGAATAAAATAAAGGCAAACTGTCCATCTTCAACTATAAAAGATTATTTTTAAAAAAGCCTAAATTTAATCATACTGGCAAAATCTATTTTGCTACATAACATTTACAGTCTAAGCCAATTCGGAGGTGCATGCCTGTAATCCCAGCAGATAGGGAAGCTGAGGTAGAAGGAATGTGAGTTCAAAACCAGCTTTATTTAGCACAAGGTAGGTGTTAAGCAACTCAATGAGACCTTGTCTCTAAATAAAATACAAAAAAGGGCTGGGTTCAATTCCTTGTACAAAAAAAAGATTTACAGTCTAGTCCAGGGATGAAAACTTGATATCTTGGGGTACGTGTTGGGGGGTGGGCATTTACTTTTAGCCTACTAGAAAATGATGTGTTGGGTTGGGGCTGTGGTTCAGGCAAGAGTGGTAGAGTGCTTGCTTGGCATGCGTGAGGCACTGGATTTGATCCTCAGCACCACATAAAAATAAAATAAATGTACTATGTCCACCTTCAATTAATACACACAACACACATATAAATTATATATATATAATTTATATTTATATATATTATATATATTTAAAGATTCTATAGAAAAAAGAAAATGATGTGTCTATATGAGCCATGGAAGAGGCCTATCCTGTTGATCTCCCTCTCTCTCATTGTTCCCATCCATACTCTGCCTAGTAAAGAAGTTTTAGAAGGAATTTGAAACCCTTTTTTAGATAAGAGGTGGAGATAGGGAGTCAGGAGGAGGCACTGTCTGCCATTAGCCTCCTAAACAGCTCCTGTTGAGCTCAGGGTATGCAGAACTATTCTGGTGGGGAAACAGAACAGGGCCCAACCCAGGGCCATGTCTAGAGGCAGTCCTTTGTCAAAGGTTCATTCAACCAGGAAGAGAAATTGCATATACTGAACAAAGAGTGTCCCCTTCTCATTTCAACAACCCTTTGAATGAGAATATTAGGGCCACTTTATAGATGAGAAGTCTGTCTGTCTCCCAGAGAGACTCTCTCATGGCTATGTAGCTGTTGGATGGATGGTCACATTGGGATCCAGACCCTGCACCTCCCCATCCTCAGTGTGAAGGCTAGTGAGTGTACACTTGGATCTGAGTTTCTGCTCCAAAGCAAGGAATGTGCTATGAGCATGGATGGATCATACTTTAATTAACCCCTAATGATCTGCACTATTATAAGCAGAACCTGGAATAAAATTCCTAAAATTCTTACATCTTTGCTGACACAGTTAATTATTTTTTCCAGAAAAATTTTTAGGTTTAGAACTGCAGTGTCGAAGGGTAAGCTCATGTTGGCAGCCACATCTGCCTTCCACAGAGGTTGTTCTGGTCTACTTCTGTGCAGTTGGTCTTTGAGGGTCACTGTAACTCCCCACATTCACCGATGCTGGCTTTTATCAACTTTTAATCTTCATCAATTTGATTATCAAAAATGGTCTCCAACTGATTTAATCTGTGTTTCTAAGATTATTACGGATCTGTGTTTACAGGCCAAGCAGATATATGTATTTCTAGGGCAATTTTCCTATTTCCCCCATTGGTGGGTTTGGGTGGAAATCTGATAAATTCCTAAGCCTATCTGGTGCGGAGGACAGGAGACAGTGACTCCCACTTTATTGACGAGGAAGCTGAGGTTCATTGAGGGTAAATGACTTGCCCAAGGTCACTGGAGCAAATAAGTGCAGGCCCTGAGACACTGAGCTCTGGAGTCATTCTCTAGTACTTTGTCCACTGCGTCACATTGATAAATGACCCTCTCCTATAGTTCTGGGGGAAAAAAATCAAGCCTGCCTTGTTTCAATTTAATCTTGATTCTTAAAATAATCTATCCTGTAACATACAGTAGAGTTAGCAGAGAAAATATGTTCTGCCACTTATTGCTAAAGGAGCCGGAGATCCACGGTGGGCTGTGACCCTTTAAGAGCATGCCCTCCATTCTGATAAATCAGGTCCTGGAAGGCCGTGTGTGGAGATTAGTGCTGACGTGTGTGGAGACGGGTGGTGCAGTTATTAACAGGACACCATGGCTGCAGATGAGCTGGCTCAGGGCGCACATGAGCACCTGGACCCCCCAGGGAGGCCTGGATGCTAACAGCAGCCTGAACTTGGGGATTGTCCACCCACTCAGGGGAGGGTTATGCCCATTCTTCCACCCCACACTGTCCTGTTGGTCTTGTGGCCACTTGTAATGCTTAGAGTAGGGGGGATGAAAGAGCTGGGCCCCAAATCTGGCTCTGTGTGGTTTTATGTGTGACCATATTCAACTCCCTGCTCCCCTCATGTCCAAAAGGCCGGACATGGTAGTCTCTTCTAAGTCTAAGTCTCCATTGCCTGTCTCTGGCCTTTCTGCCTCTTGGCTGTCTGAACACTGGGAGGACATAGAGTCACAGAATTTGACACTCAGTGGTACCTTCCCATCTTGTTATCCAACCTCAGGCCACAAAGTTGGGTTTGTGAGAAAGGTGACTTTATCTTTCACTGTCAGGCCTTACATTCTCTTTTGAGTCATTCAGCTGTGCAGCAGGAAGGACATCTCAGAGAACTGCAAGTCATCTGTTTCCTTCAAGGTCTCTTCCCACACTGCATCTGTCAGATTGTGTCTAAATTTTGAGTGGGATTCACTCAGTTCCTTGGCAAAACAGAGCTGAGGGCCGCCTGCATTCTGGGAGACACCCATTTCTGCTGACAGCCTTTGAGCCACAGTCCTGCGGGTCCTTGGTCAATGCCCACGGGCTGCTGCTCCATTGTCTGGCACCCCCAAGACAGACCTCTTCTGAAGGGACATGGGTCTCAGTTACCTGCCCGAGTGCTAAGGGGCACTGCTCTCTACAGACGGCCATTTCTACTCGATCCCTCCCACAGCACTCTTAGTCCTCTGGAACAGGCTTGTGCCTCCCAGGTCTCTCCCAATTTCAGACTTCTCCAAATCCAGCTGAGATTTGCTCTCCCTACAATCCCAGGCTCAGACCAGCAAGAGCAGAGTTTAGGGCTGTTCTCAGGGACTCTCTCTCCTACCCATGCCCAGATGCTCAAAGCCCAGCTTTCCTTCTGATAAAAACCATCTTCATACTTTCTACTCTTCATGCTTCTCTTCTAAGGCCAGAGCCTGGGCAGCCAGGGAGTGCTCATGGTGTTGGCAGCTGCCCAGATGATATGACTCAAGAGGGTGATTTGCCATCCTCTCTGCCACTGCCCCTAGGCCAACCTCCTGGTCATGCCTCCTCTGACACTCCCAACCAGCCCAAAAGGGGTGGAGCCATGGCTCAGTTCGAGGCTGCAGTAGTCTCCACTAATTGGCTTTGGTCATCATCTCAGATTTGACTCTGGACTCCACACTTCATGATTTTTAAAAAAGCCTTTATTGTTTGCTTTTATTACTACACAAGTAGTCACAGTAGTGCACATTATGAAAGAACAGACTGTGCTATGATTTGTCCTGTCTGAAGCTCATGTTGGAGTTCAGTCCCCAATGTGAGGTAGGAAGAAGACAGAACCTGATGATGGAATAGAAGTGGGGCCTCTGGGAGGTGCTTAGGGTTAGAGTAACCAGGGTGGAGGCCTCATGATTGACTACTGGTGACTATGAGAGGGGAGTGAGACCAGCACATGTCTCTCACCAGGTGATGCCCTGTGTCACCCCAGGACTCTGCCAGCAAAAAGGTCATCACTAGATTGGGCCCCTCAACCTTGGACCAGAACATGAGCCAAAATAAACTAAGGTACACCTTACCCAGTCTGTGGTATTGTTATTGGGAATAGAAAATGGACATACAGCTAAGTAAAAAGAAGAAAATAAAAATCACACACATAATCTCAACATCAAGGGAAAACACGTTTCAATATCTTGAAGTCTATCATTATCTCTGCATATATATTTTTCATGTTTATACAAAAGGAATCAGAATGTATGCCTTATATTTCACTTATTATAATTCTAAAATCTTTATGTTCTACTAAATAGAATTCTGCAACATTATTTCCAACAACAACATATTATTCTAAGTGGGCAGAAATGTAGCCAACAATCACTATTATTTGATATATGGGTATTTATAATATCTTAATTTTGTTAAGCTGAACAATATGAAATTTCTGATTTTGTTGTTGTTGTTGTTGTTTTTGTTTCCTGGGATTGAACCAAGGGGCATTTAACCACTGAGTCACATTTGTTATTTTGAGACAGGGTCTGCTAAGTTGCTTAAGGCCTTGCTAAGTTGCTGAGTCTGGCTGTGAACTTGCAATCCTCCTGCCACTGCCTCCCAAGCTGCTGGGATTGCAGGTCACCACTCCCAGTGAAATTTCTGATGTTTGACTCCACCTTAGAAAGGGCGACTTCACATATTTAGTCTGGCATGAATACTGTGATGAACATCCTTGACGTCAATCTTTATGTCATTATTTTTATTACTTCTAGGATTACATACCTAGAAATCCCACTTGGAAGTGAAAAGGGACACATGCTTTTAATCAGGTCCTCTGATTAAAACCTTCTGCTGTGTGTTCAAAGCAAACCAAGAGAGAGAAGGGTAAGGAACAGTTAGGTGTTAGGCTAAGCAGAAGTCCCAAGTGATTCTCTCACTAGGAGTGGCCTTGGACAAGTTTTATCTCATAGGAGTCACCCCTACTTTGGAGAGCAATCAGGTTTTCATAGTGGAACAATGACATTTTATTTCAAAGATGTGGGTATTTCAGCAAAGGCTTGGGCATTTCAAACCCTGTCTAACTTTGGTCAGGCTTCAAAACTCTGTGTGAGTTTAGGATCCTCTGATCTTGAGATCAAAATCCCCTTTCCTAGGGAAAGGTGACTTAGTAATAAGGTGGTCTTGCCCTTTCTGCTCCTTAGACATGAGGACTTTTTAATTTTAAATACTTTTTTTTTTAGTTGTCAATGGACCTTTATTTGGTTTATTTATAGGCAGTGCTAAGAATTGAACCCATTGCCTCACATCATGCTAAGGCAAGTGCTCTACCACTGAGCCCCAGACACCAGGGCTTTTTAAAGGACTCAAAATTGCCTCCATGATTTTGAATGTTTAAAAATGCAACTTGGCCTTGAGGGCGGACCCAAGCCTGACTGTGGAGGGAGGTTCTGATGGATTCTGTGGCAGTAGACCTCTTGAACCATCCAAGCGTGCAGGCTGAATTTTAAAAATAATTGTCCTTTTTAATGATGTAAAACATGTCATCTAGATTAAAAAATAAACACACTTTATTACTTTCCTAGTTCTTTCTTCCTCTCTCCCAGGGCCAGATGGGGATTGCTTGAATATTTCTGGCGTATTTCACATATTTAATAACGCCCTTGGAGGTTCTTCCACATCTGATGAAAATGTGGGATTAAACTCTGCCTATAGACACTGTTCACAGAAAAGAAAAACAGTGGTGAGGTGTATTTATATATGTGTGTGTGTGTGTGTGTGTGTGTGTGTGTGTGTGTGTGTGTGTAGGTGGGGAAAGTCTCCTGTTTTGGAAGCAGCTGGGCCTACAAGTCAAGAGCTTTGTACTTTTTATCTAGAGCAACAAAGGAAATTGTTTCCCTGCTCTCTCTCCTCTTTTGGGGGTGGGGGAGATGAGAGAGAAGAAAATGGGGGGGAAAAATCACCGTGGCTAACTAAGCAAAGTAGAGCCGCTTCTGGAGAGAGCCAGGCCTTCCTGGACAGCTTTCCGCCAGCTCTCCTGAGCTGCAGCGAATCCGAGAAAATAATTAAAGCTTTAATTTATTTATACATCTCCTCTACAGATATTATAGATCCAGCGGCCGCGCTTCCTAATTGATGCGCGCGGAGCCCTCCCGGAGCCTGCCGCCTGCGGTCGCCCCAGCTCGGGCGGCCAAGTGCCGGGTGCCGAGGCCGCCGCCTTTCAGAGCGCGGTCCCCAGGCCGGGCTGTCACCCCCCACGGCGGCAGAACAATGGCTGGTGGCGGCGGTGGCGGCGGGGCCCCGGCGGGCTGCTCTGCGGCCGCCGCACCTGGGTGATGGGCACCTCCCGAGACGCCCCGGGACTGAGGACCTGACAGGCGCGAGCTGCCTCCTTAATAGACTGCGGGAGTGTTCTCCGGGAGAAGTCGGCGGCGGTCCCCGAGGAGAGATCATCAGGCAGAGTGGTCCCCGGAGCAGGATTTATTAGCAGACAGGATGGGGAAGTTGATTAGCCTCCGCGGCTGAACGGACGTCCTGTCAGACGGGCCTCTTAATCCAATCACTTACCTGTCGAGGGCAGCCGCCGCTGTGCGCTCGCTCGGCGGCGGCCCGCGCCTCGGCCTCGGGCTGGCTCCGCGGGGCTCCCCGCCCAGGACGCGGGGCGCAGGCCGGGACCGGGGGACTCAGTCTCCGTCTCCCCGAGGCCGGATCGCTCCCTGATTTCGTCTTTGCTGTTCATGCAACTTGTCCTGCACAGAAACCTCACCTGACCAGACCCGGCTCCCCTCCCCATTCCTGAACCTCTCCAGTGTGCCTCCCTGCCCTTGCTCCGGTTATGAAGGTTTTGCTTTTTTCTTTCTTCTTTCTTTTTTTTTTTTTTTTTTGACAGTCATTTTGCCATCCCAGATCTGGCTCACAAACCCGGGGTTCCCCTGATCGCATCTCCCCTCCCTCCAGGCCCAGGTAATTTCACCTGTCTCTGCCTAGGTCCCAATCCTGCCTCACATCACTTATCAGCCCCGCGACCTTGGCCAGATGACCTCACTTGGGCTTCTTTCTTGGGATGATAATAGCAAGCTCTGCATAGGGTTGCCTTGAGGACCAAAAGAGAGGGTGCACATAGACAGCTGGCTCATTGTGGTGCTAGGTGATGGGCATTTGTCCTGCTCTGTGTGGGGGTCATCTGGTGTGGTATTAGCCCTTAGCTGTGGTGAGTTCCGTGAGGACAGGGGTCAGGCCTTCACCATCTCCTTCCCCCATAACAGGGAACAGACCTTTAACAGGCTGAATATTTGTTGAATGAATGAAACAACTGTCTGCCACATTGGGGACCAAGTATGGTGAATCATTTTTTCTGAGTGACCCCACAGGCTTCATCTCTGGCTGAGCTGACCATGGAAGAAGCAGGGAGGTGAGGGACAAGGGCCCCCATCTGCTTTCATGTGGCAGGCATTGAGATGTGTGTTCTCTCTCTAGCTCTTGTCAAGAGTTTAGGAATTCAGACCCTATTGATCCACTGCATCTTCAGAGCCATCAATCATCATTAAGAAACAGGACCTGAGCCCCTGGATAGGGTGGCCAGCACTAGGTAATTTAGAGGATTTTACACACACACACACACACACACACACTCACGCACAGACACACACAGACCACACACAGACAGACATGGCTAAACAAAGTCAGCTTAGACCAGAACTGAACACTCAGCAGGCAGGGAGGGAAAGAACAAGGGGACTTGCAGAAATCAGAGGCAAATGACCAGGAAGTGTATTAAATTCTACTTCCTGGTCACAGATATTTGTGGTTGATCATAATCATCTGTGAGTATTTGACTGGCAAAAGTGGTTGCTGGGGTCACACCCGGGCCTGTCACCCCCTACTGATGTCCACTTTTTCCTGCTCACAACCATCAATCTTGCCTAGGTCAATGTCGAGGTCACTAGTCTCTAGTTCAGGCCATCTTCTTTATTTCCCTTAGAAAACAAACAGTTGGGTGCGGTGGCACAAGCCTGCAATCCCAGAGGCTCAGGAGGCTGAGACAGGAGGATAGTGAGTTCAAAGCCAGCCTCAGCAAAAAGCAAGGCGTTAAACAACTCAGTGAGACCCTGTCTCTAAATAAAATACAAAAAAATAGGGCTGGAGATGTGGCTCAGTGGTCCAGTGCCCCTGAGTTTAATCGCCGGTACCTCCCCCAAAACCAAACCAACCAAACAAAAACAACCCCAGAATAACATTTGCCATGTCACAGCCATCAGGCAACTGTTTCATACCTTGGTGTTTCTTAAAGATTTCTAACCATGCCTTGGTGATCTTGGTGTGGCAGAACTTACCATGTTAAAGGGATTCAGAGCACCCAGGGGCTTGTCAGGCACTGCTACTTACTGATTAGCTGTTTGATCCTGGGCAGGGGCCAGGGAGATGGGCATTTAACCTCAGTGAACTTTAGTTTCTTCATCCATCAAATAGGGATATTTGGTTTACCATCATGAGGAGAAATTCAAGTGTAAAATGAGGTAATTATAGAAACGTGCTTTTAAAAGAACAATACTATAAAAAATTAGGGTAGAATTACTATCATGAAAATGTTTCTAAAATAGTGATCACCTTCAATGCCAGATGTGCAAAAGCAGAGGTGACCAAGCCTCACTGTGTGCTCAGTGGGTTCACAGGCTAATAGGGAAAAGAGAGAGAGATGGGGACATTGGCTAAGACACCAGGCAGAAGGAAGTCAGTGTTCTGGAAAGGTACCAGGGCAACACTAAGAAGGCACAGAAACTAGGAATGGAACACCCTCTGTCCCCTACCTTGGGGCTGGAGAGGCTTCATGGAGAGGGAATCATTGTGTTGCACCTGGAATTAAAATTATTGGGGAGAGGATCACAGGCAGAAGGGACAGTGTCGGGAAGACAGATGGGGGCCAGATGGTGATGAAGGAGGGTAGGTATGCAGTGGAGAGCAGGAAGAGTCGGGTGGAAAGGCAGATGAGGCCAGATCTGCAAAATCTTGGGAGCCTGGCTGAGGAGCACCAGGCTGCAGGGGCCACAGAAGGTTCTCAACAGGGAAGAGATAAGTTCTGAAGTATGTTCTGGAAATCATGGAAAGATGGTAGTCTCCAAGATGGACATGCACGATTGTCTGTGAAGAGGACTTTTCCCAACAAGAATGTCTCAGTCTCTCCCATCACAGCCTCAGTGGAGAACTTGTGCCTTGAGAGCCATGGGGAGAACCTAGGGGCTGGGCTTGGAGTTAGACCTGCTTAAGTGCTGGCTTACCAGCTGGGGAACCCCAGACAAGGAGCATAACTTCAGTGTCTCTATTTTTAAAAGGGGACAATAATCATAATGAAAATGTATTAAACACCAAATTCTTTATAAGAATCATCAGAACAGACAGCACCCTATTTTATAGATTGGGAAGCTGAGGCTTATACTAGCTCAATATAATTTATGAAGTCCCTTTATGTGCTGATGTTTGGGAAACGCCTGCTGTGGTCCAGGTTTATCACACACCTTTATCTCTTTATCAACACAATCCTGAGAAGTTGGCAGAATTTTTTTTTCTACTTTTCGGAAGAGGAAACAAGCTCAGAAGACTCAAGCCAGCCAGCCAGAGTCGGTCAAACTGAAGCTCGATCCTTCCAACAAAGCTTCTGTTCTCTCCAGTAGAGTATGTACAATCAGAGAGGGTTAAAACCAGCTCAAAGTCACACAGCTGGTGGACAGCCCTTGTCTTGCTGTCTGTTTCAGTGGATGTGATGAGAGTAAAATGTCAAGATTTTCCCCTTTGGGTGGGGGGACTTTGCATGGGGGTAGTCAGTCTTTAGAACTGCAGATTCTACTGAATTTGTTGTCTGACAGATTTGCTGAACACTTCTGTTGATGATGTCAATATGGAAGAAGAGGGCACGGAACTGACACTTTAAAACTCTCTATCCAGGGCCATCCTCTCATCCGCCTATCTTCCTTTGTCTCCAGTTCTTGCTTTGAGCATTGGTACTCAGACCTGTAATGCCCTCTCCAAGGGGAACCAGCTGTGGCTCCCCCAACCCTCTCAATAAGTTGACACAACTCTAATTTGTTTCCTTGGTTCTCCTGGAATCAGAATCTTCGAGTTTCCAACAAGTTCATGGCTTTAAAGCTTAGAGTTGCATGCATACTGTAGATGGGGGAGGGCAGTGAGATTCAAGGTTCTGGTCCCTCTGCCTTTTAAGGGTTGAGCTCTGGAGAGAAAGACCCAGATCTAAGGAGAGGAAACCAGGATGTTTTCTGAGATCACTGCATCATTGTTTGAGACCAGGGGCCTCCCGCTAAATATCCTGAGGCCTGGAAGTGGTTTGTTGTGAACCTTGGACACAGATCTCCTTGGATCTCTATGGAAGAGCCCACAGGGACAGATGCCTGTATGTCCCTGTGCTTCTCCTGCCCTGGCCTCTGTGTCTCCTTACAACCTAAGTGATAGTTGAAGAGGAGCCAGTGGTTCCAAATGTATATTCTGGGCTGCATGACCATGTGACGCTGGCTGGCTGTGCTCAGCAGCACCCCCAGGGTTGGGGAGGAAGGAGACAGATGTTTGGGATTTGGGGAGAAGGGACAAAATCTTGCTAGGGATAATCTCTGCATCCCTAGCACAGAGTAGGTGCTCAGAAGATGTGTTATTGAGTCAAAGGGTAGCTGAGAAGGGTCCATAGGGAGCAGGGAAGGATAAGGGCCCTCTAAGCTGAAGAAAATACATAGGCAAAGACCTGGATGCCAGTGGAGGGGAGTTCAAGTCCCTTCTGCCTTTGATCTATTCTAGGGCCCCAGCAGTAGACTTCCCAAAGATATTTTGCCTCTGGAAGCAGGGGCCCATTCTGCTCTCAACATCTCTTTTTTGTCTTTGAGCATCTCTGATGATGAATTTCTTTCTTAAACTAGGTGGGCACTGAATTCTTTTAGGGGTCTCTACTGCTGCTCCTCAAACTGCCTGCTTCTTTGGTGCCTCATTATCCAGGGCCTTGAGGTCCAGGTAAAGGTATTTGGTCTTTATTCTGCATGCAGAAGGAGCTGTGGCTGGATTCTGAGCCCAAGGACCACGAACAGGCAGCACTTTCCTTAGAAAGACACCTCTACTCTCTGGGCTGGGCTGGAGTCCTAGAGGTAGGTCAACTGGATGCCTTTCCCTCCTTCTCTCTCTTTCTGTACCTATTCATAACCACTGCTTCAATTCATGGACCCAAGTGCAGAAAACCAGTAATAATCATTTCTCAGACACACAAGTTCAAGGCCAGTGGCCGTGGGTATGGGCTGGGAAGAGGCACAAGAAGAGTTAGTGTATTCAGATTATCCCAAGTCAGGGTATCATGGAAGCCACTGCTTCTCAAATCCCTTTGCCCTTCTGGAGTATTTTGTTTGTTTGTTTGTTTTTGCAAAACCAAAGGAGGCAGGCAGGTGCAGGAACTTGTCTAGGGGTGAAGGGAGTCTCCAGCTCTCCTCAGGCCCTGATGGAGAGAGGCAGCTGGAAGTCTGTGGCAGATGGTAGCAGTGGGGAGGCGCTCAGTGGGAGAGGCAGCAGCCCTCCACCTGCCATCAGGGATTGCAGTAAGGCAGGTCTGGGCACCTTCACCTACCCCAGGATCCCTCCTGACCTTTGCATTCTCCAAAAAATGTCAAGGTGATGACAAGACACATCTATCGCATCTCAGCCATCATTGCAGTTGAAAGATGGGCCTGGAGCAGGTGGACTGCTTCAATTATGATGGATGAGGATGGTGACAGCTCTCGGGAGAGCTGCGGGAACCTGGCAAGTGTTCACTCAGCTATGACTCCTCTGGTAGCAATTTGACAAGATCAGAGCACTTTATGGAAGTGGAAAGTTTGGGGACCTTGGGGTTTGCTTGGTCCAGGGAGTCTGGATTCTGAAGCCCTCTGCCAGCCACACAGGGCGGGATGGCCACTGATGGCAGCTCTCTTAGGAGGACCAGTGTGGGGAAAGCAGGAGTCACTTGCAGGGAGCCCATGAGGCCTCTTGGCCCTGGGTACCAAGTCTGGAACTTACCTGCTTCTGTCTTTCTTCCCTGCCACTGAGAACAGTCACAAGTTTCCAACTAGGGGACATCATCGTTGCTATAACTACAATGTCACAGGCTTCTTCTGTGAGCCATACCTGGTGATGGGGACTAAGAGATAATGGTGAATGAGAGAGAGTCTCATGGCATTTCCTATGTGGACTCTGAGGTGACTAGACAGCCCCATCTGTGGTCAGATGGAATGATGGGCATGTCGCCTCTCTTCTCGGAGCTTCTGTTTGTCTCTTTATGGGTATGGTGGCTGAGTATTAAGTGAGGGAATCTACAAGGAGCCCTCAGCTTGTCACCAGGTAGTGTTCAATAAATGTTGGATTTCCTCCCCCATGGATTCAGTTGTCTTTTGGTGTATTTCTTTAGTCATTCAGTAAACTTGGCAGAGTATTTCCTGTGTTCCAGGGGCTGAGTGTGGCTTCTGGGGATTCAGTGTGGTTGCAGATGAGGGGCTGATAGCCTTCTGTGCTCAGGGAATGAGAATATGGTTGGATAAGACCATCCCTTGGTCTCTGTTGCCCTGAGATGGTTGTTGGGCAGAGTGTCCATCTTGCAGGATGAAGGCTGGGCAGAGTCTTGGTTGCAGTCCTCCTAGACCGGAAGCTGAGGCCCTGGCAACCCCTGGACTTTCCAAGCATTGTGTGTGTTGGGGGATTTCTTCAGAGCTTTGGCTCAGCTCTGAAGCCAGAATGCAGAGGGTTTCTGACTCCAGAGGATGACCTTTCTTGAGCTGGGAGGGAGCTCCCAGGATGGGCAGCTTGTATTCTATTAAGCAGCTGCTGTCTTCACTGGGAGTTAGTGTTGGGTGGAGGAGAGGTAGAAGAGACAACTCCCTAGTCAAGTCCTAGGGAGCCTCTGGCTGGCAGAGGAGAATGAGGTGACAGGCAGACTAGCATACATACTGGTCAGAAGGCCCTGGCAATCGCCTAGGTGAGCTCTGAGGAGGGTGCTGTGCATTCTCCAGGGGGATCAGGGAAGGTTTAAGAGACACCATATGTATTAGTCAGGGTACTCTAGAGGAACAGAATCAACAGGAAGTATAGTTATATAAAGGGGACTTATTAGGTTGGTTCACAATAGTCCACAATGAGGGTCTGCAGGCTGGAGAGCTGGAAGAACCAGTAGCCACACAGTCCAGAGCAAGAGGGATCAACAGTGCTACACTAGTGGCAGGGTCTGCTTTGGAAGAGTGAAGAAGCGAGAGTCAGATATCCTCAGAGGATCACAGCAGCAATCAAGAACCTGTTCAAGAAGAGCTTGCATTTGCTGCTGCGTCCTTGTTCTTCCAACTTTTATTCCATCCAAGCCATCATCCTATTGATCCATGCTGCCCATGCTTAAGAGGGGTCTGCATTTCAGTTGGCTATCCCACATGCCAATCATTCCGAGACACACCCTCATGGACACATCCTTAATCCTCAGCATCTCTTAATCCAATCATGTTGACAATTCAAAGTGATCATTATAGGATATTTTCTCTAAACCCAGAGAGATAACCCAGAAAGAGTGGGGGGGCACCATATTGGAACTCTCACAGAGGGCACCTGGGCAAGCCCTTCCTAGGCCCTGGGGTGCCCCTTCCACTGGGTCCTCCTGGCCCAGGCACTTGTAAGTTCCCTCAGAAGGGATACCCTACAGTTCTCTCAAGTAACTGCAGTTCCTTTTTGGGACTCACTGTGTGCCCCAGACAGCTAACAATGGCCCCAGGTCTCCAGATGTGTTGTCACCCTCACTCAGGATATAAGCCACAGGATATAACCCGTTCTCTCTTGCTTTATAAGATGCTTGGCAAAATTATACCCATGAATATTGTTATATATTTTAACAAACTATTTGCTATAGTTTGTATCTTAAATGTCCCTAAAAGGCACATTTGTTAAAGGCTTGGTCTCCAACCCATAGGCCTACTGGAGGGTAGAAGGAAGCTAGGTCACTGGGTATGGACCGTTGAAGGGGATATTGGGACGGCACTCCTTCTTGTCTGTCTCTCTGCTTCCTGGCCACCATGAAGTGAATAGGCTGCCTGTGTCATGTGCTCCCACCATGAAGTACTCTGCCTCCACAGGGCCAAATGACCATAGACTGAAACCTCCAAAACTGTGAGCCAAAATAAACCTTTCCTCCTTTTAAGTTGACTATATCAGGTGTTTTGATACAGTAATGCAAAGCTGACTAATACACTATTATATTTTGACTGGGAAAAAGATTTTAATGGTGATGACAAGAATATTAAAATCACTCACTAGTTATGTGTCCTGGAAAAAGTCAGACCCTCTCTGTATTTAATTGGCTCCTTTATGATATGGGGACATCAGTCCTGCCTGGTTCCTACTCTAGGATTGTGTGCAGTCTAAACTCCAAGAAATAGCTTATAGAGGAGGACACTGGGGGTGGTGGTGGTGGTGGTATGAAATAGTTTCCAAGAAACTCATGGCCAAAGTGCCCAAGGAGCTCTGCTCTGCTCTTTCAGCCCTTTGTTGGCTGGAGGCAGATGTGACAATTTGGGTGGGGGTGGGTTGTAGCATTTTCCTCCCGGATCCATGTGGCCAGATTCTGACAGGGTGTATTTTTCCTCTTTTCCATCCCAGCCTACCTTTCGGGAGCACCTTTCATTCACACATTAGACCTTCAGCAAGGAAAGTGTGCTCAGGAGGGAGGATATTGATCAGGTCTTTGTGGAGCTTGGAGGAGTCTGCAGCTTTAAGGCCCCAAACTCACTTGTGCTAACACCTTCACTGGCTCTTCCTGATCTCCACCTAACAGGAGAAAATAGCAGAGACCCAACCAGAGGCCAGAGGCCAGGCCTGCAGACAGAGAGGACCCTAGTCAAACTTTCCCACCATACCCTGCCCCACCACATTTCCTGCCCTGGGCCAAACAGCCTCAGATTCCCCAGCCTTTCTGAGGCTGAGAAAGGGATATGGTGCCCCCTCAACTTGCTAGGCTAATGTTTCATAAGTGGAGGTAAATTGCATAGGATTTGGGTCCAACTGATTTGAATTTAACTCCTTGCTCTGCCATCTTCCTGCTGGGTGATACTGAGCAGGAAGTGTCACATTTAATCTTTCTAAGTCTCAGTTTTCTCACCTGTGAAGTGGGGATTATAATAGTTCCTGTTTCCTAGGGAAGGCCTAATAAAATGATGTGTGTGACACCTGAAGGCCCCTTTATGGTTTTTCTACTCCTTCTTCTGGGCAGTGCTCCCCAGTGTTCTCAGGGATGCAGGACGCAGTTCTGCACATCCCTGTCAAGATCTTGTGATCAAGTGGAGCCAATCAGTGTCCATTCTTGAGATTTTATACTCTAACTGGGGAAAGAAGGGCCCTTTCCTCTTTGCTGTAAAGATGCAAGATGTAAGCTTAATGTTGCCTGCAGACAGGGTTCCAGCCTGGGAGAAATAGCTAAAGCCGTAGGGAAAAAAATAAGCAGAAGAAGAGAAGTGGAGAACAAGAGAGCCCTTGTTGTGTTTGAATTGCTGGGGCCAGTCACCTCTTTGACCAGTCTCATCCCTATTCTTCTTGTGGTTTTATTATTTGAGAAATGCCCATAACATTTCCCTTTTGGATTAAGCTGATTAGAGCTGGATTTCTTTCACTTGCAATCAAAGGATTCCAACTAATAAATATACTCAGCACAGTGCCTGGCTTATAACAAGGGCTCTGTCAGTGGTAGCTCTCAGTGTTAATTCAAGTCTGGCTTTGTGTGGCTTGATATTGGTGCTGAATTTCCATCTCACTTACCCCATGGCCTTCCTGTCATGAGCACTTGTGCTTTCTCCCTGCCACCCAGCACCCAAGACTCTTCGTGGCTGTTCGTGTGATACACGAAGCTGCTGGGTAACTTGAGGCGGCCGGAGTCTGCCTGGGGCTGAAGGCAGCGGCATGGCCCATGTAAAACAGGACCATGGACAGTGGCAGCTCAGAATGCAAATGCCTGCCACAGGACACAGACACAATCAAGCTGCCTACATCCTTCCCCGTGTCGGGGCCTGATAATGAACAAGTAATTTATGTCTAGGAGTCAGTGGAGCCTGTCATGGGCCAGGGCTGAAATGTTACTACGAGGGATTCCTAGGAAGGTCGTTGCCCTGAATGTCACTGTTAAGGGTTGTCTGTAAATGGCGTCACCTTGGAGGCATCCCCTTGTTCTCTTGGCTTCTTTGCAGGGAGAAGGGTGCCTCTTGAGTGGTGGGCTGGGAAACACAAAGGGCTTCTTTTGAGTCATGCTCTCGCTCTGTCCTGGATCTTTGCAAAGTCTGACCTCAGATCTCTCACAAGTGAGAAGGGGAGATCCAGAGTGCACTGGGGCTTCAGCAGAGGAGCTGAATTTGTGAGCAGGGAGGGCAATACTTTGGCATTCTTCTTTGTGTGGAGGACGGGGGGCGGGGAAGGCTCCAAAGACCTTCTATCTAAATTAATTTGAATCAAATGTCAGATATGACAGGAATAGTATTCTGGGGACAAAGAAATAGAGCATCTCTTTTTGAGGGCATGAGAAGAAGGGAAGGATAAAGGAGAAAGCAATAGACCAGTGAGTAGGTAAACCACTCAATCCCTTTCCATGGGCCTACGTCTCCCTACCTGTTAATGGACTACAGAATCTTTGCTGTCCTGGGGTATAGTCAGATCATGCTTCATCAGTCTCATTTTTATGGATGAGGAGACTGTGGCTGAGAGCTTAAGTCATATAGCTTCTGTGCTCTAGATTTGGGTCTTTGGATCTCTAACCCGGCACTCTACCCATTGCCCAGTCTCACCTGCTGTTCATAGAAACTAAGGGATGTCTTCCAGCAGAGAGATCTAGTGGGATCTTCCCTGAAGTGGCCCAGATGGCCCCCTCCCTCTATCATTCAGAGTTAGGGTTCCTCAGGAAATTGCTGGGATGGGGAGGGGAGAAGGTGCCTTGGCGTGGGGTTTGTCTTCAGAGGAGGTCTGGCTGTTTGTGTGTGCATTGCCTCAGCCCAGCTGGGCAAGGCTCCAGGGGAGCATGTGGAATAGGGTCATGCCTCTATTCCTGCACCACAGGGTTCCTTGTCAGGGACTTCCTTCCAGCTCCATTTCCCCTTGCATGTTGGAGGAGGGTTTCTGGCCTGCAGCATGATCAATACACCCTGAGCCAATGTTCTGTGGTTTTCTTTTCTTCCCAGGGAGTGCCCAGATGTAAATTCACTTGGTTAAATAATCATACCTAATGAGCCTGCTTGCCACTCATCCCACAGCTGTGAGCTGAGCCTGCTGGGGCACATGGGCTTGGTAAACATGTTACAGGAGTTGGGCAATGTCCATTGGGTGGGAGGTGTGAACAGCCTGGTTGGCACTTGTGGCTTAGGCTTCAAGACAATTCTCCTAAACCTAGATTTTTCCCTTTGAGATCCCTCTGCAGAACTCTGGGAGGAAGATTGGACCTGAATTATCATGTCCATTTCACAGATGGGAAGATGTGGCCCAGAGAGTGGAGGGGGACCAGCAGCAGGGCTGCAGGGTCCTCTCCACAGGACTCTCTCTGTTGTATCATTCCCCCCCCCAACTGCCAGGTGCAGCAGAGACTGTGTAGGTGTGTAGGGCTCTGGGCTCTGGCCAGATGCCCCCTGAGAAGGGTGGGTAAAGCCATTTTCTTCACAGCACTTCAGAGCTGAGAGTCCCTGAGCTTCATGCACATGGGACTGTGCTCCTTTCAACTCTCTATTGATCTTTCTTCCTGTTTGCAAGAGCATCCTTATCACAGACTGTACTGATATTTATTTATTTATTTATTTATTTATTTATTTATTTATGGTACTGGAGATTGAACTCAGGGGCACTCGACCACTGAGCCACATCCCCAGCCCTATTTTTGTATTTTATTTAGAGACAGGGTCTCACTGAGTTGCTTTGTACTTCACAAAGTGGAGCTAATCAGAGTCCAAATAGGGACATTATTATTATTATTTTTTTATTGGTTGTTCACAACATTACAAAGCTCTTGACATATCATATTTCATACATTAGATTGAAGTGGGTTATGAACTCCCAATTTTTACCCCAAATGCAGATTGCAGGATCACATCGGTTACACATCCACATTTTTACATAATGCCCTCCAAATAGGGACATTATTGAGAGTGAAAGCAGGCACTCTTACAAGCACATGGAGACAACGGCATAAGCCAGGTCTGGCCTGGCAAACCAGATACATGAGCACTCAGTGATGTAGAAGTAACTGCTCATGGGCTGTCGTAAACATGAGATGATAAAATGCACAGAACAACTTGCATAGAGCTGAGAGGCCAAGTTCTTAAGATAAGAGTGTTATTGTTAATTTGGCTTATCTTTTCATCTCAGGAGACCGTGTGACCTTCTTTTTTTTTTTTTTAAAGAGAGAGTGAGGGGGGGGAGAGAGAGAGAGAGAGAGAGAGAGAGAGAGAGAGAGAATTTTTTTTTTTAATATTTATATTTTAGTTCTCGGCGGATACAACATCTTTGTTGGCATGTGGTGCTGAGGATCGAACCCGGGCCACACGCATTCCAGGCGAGCGAGCTACCGCTTGAGCCACATCTCCAGCCCTGACCTTCTTTTGAGAGGGGGATAATGGTCTGTTCTGAGCTTCTATGCAATTCTATGTAATGTTTCATCTGCCCTTTTTCTCCAGGGCTACTCTTTGGGAACGACCCAGTGCTGCAAAATGTGCCTGCCTGGAGCCCGGTGACCACGATGGCCCAATGTCAGATGTGTAGATGTGTTTCAAGACCTTGGAGGGTACACATCTCTGACTCGGGGATAGAGGTCACATTTGGAGGCTTGCTCCTCTGGCTTCTCTTGCTCATACTTCCCATTGCTATGATGGAATGTGCATTGTTAGGGTGATGGGTGGGTGGTAGGAAAGTTGATGCTATTCAGAAAAAGGTTAGGCCTAGACAACCCTTCTAGAAAGTTCACTCATGGAAGTTGGCTTGGGTGGGGGGATATGTGTGACCACACCTGCTTCTGTGGGCTGAGACTGGATCACCAGGCTGGCCTCTGCCCTGACATCACACCCTGGAGACCCTGGGAAAACCAGTTATGGAGGGAGCCCTGGCAAGAAAAAAAAACCTACCAAAGGACACCAAGATATTGGGAATCTTGCCATTCCTGGGTGTTGCTAACCACAGTTAAGATTTTAAGGCCAGGTCTTCCAGTCTAACAGGTGTATGCATATATGATTCATGGGAAGGAATTTCATAGCTCAAGGCAGAGGCATTCAAAGGTAACTTGATGTTTCCGATAACTGGGCTTTTCTCCTATCTTGCGCCCTTGTTCTGCCTGATGCAGAAAATCGATCCCATGATTTCTCCCTGAAGTCATGATTACTCAGGGAGTTAGTGCTTGGACTTGAGCTCTGTCACACTCGGGATTGCTTTCCGTCAGGGTTTTCTCTGTCATGCCCTCTGGGCTGATTCTAAGTGGTGAGAGGGTGCTGTGACTCTGCCTCTTCCCTTCTGGCCCTGGGCAGGGAGGGGGGCATCCTTTGAGCTGGTGTGACTGCACCTCCTTTGGCCCCCTTGATGTAGGACAGAGAGGCTGGACACTTGAGGAATTTTCAGGAAGCAGGTTTATTAACTGCAGAGAGGCTATCATCTAAAACATTTATATATGTTTGTGTGTGTGTGTGTGTGAAAATTCTTTGAACTTTATACCCAGTGGGAGGAGGAGCTTGAAGATTCACTCTTTTTTTTTGTACTGGGGATTGAACTCGGGGCACTTGACCACTGAGCCACATCCCCAGCCCTATTTTGTATTTTATTTAGAGACAGGGTGTCCCACTGAGTTGCTTAGTGCTTCACTTTTTGCTGAGGCTTTTAACTCCACATCCTTCTGCCTTGGCCTCCCCAGCAGCTGGGATTACAGACGTGGACCACCATGCTGGGCTAAGATTGACATTTCTGTAGCCATATACATAACAGTATTTTATATGTGTGTGTGTGTGTGTGTGTGTGTGTGTTCACAGATAGTGCTTTTTGTCCCATTTTTAGACTAGTTAGAGGTTTTACAAG
The DNA here is from genome assembly GCF_052094955.1 of Ictidomys tridecemlineatus. Taxonomy (NCBI): domain Eukaryota; kingdom Metazoa; phylum Chordata; class Mammalia; order Rodentia; family Sciuridae; genus Ictidomys; species Ictidomys tridecemlineatus. Next base: position 175,438,276 of record NC_135480.1, read on the forward strand.
TTTTACCACAAAAGCAGAGTAACTCAGTTCGTTCAGAGAATAGGAAGTTCTAACCCCATTGAGTTTTTTTTCCAGAAAATTTTGCTGATATCCTGTTATAAAGCTTTCTGACAAGAAGAGGGACTTAATGTTACAGATATGGTGGGGGTTTCTTCTTAATTATGGTAAGGGTCTTCTGGGTGGGGGTCTATGATCTGATTCGCCCTCAGGAAGGCTATCCTGGCCATTGACCTCTCAATGGCCTATGATCTTTCCCAGCCAACATCTGCGCCCCATTTGGAAACCACAGGAATTTTCTGGAAGCCTTCCCATGCAGTCCTGGTGCTGTGGGGAGCTTCACGGGTGTGGGGGCAACACTGCTCCTCTCATGTCTAGATGCACACATCTCCCCTCTGTTCTCCAGTGGCTGTCTCCTCAGTGGCACTGGGCGGGGGCTCGTGAGCTGTCTGCCCTGGGGTTTCCACATGTATCTAGGGCCTTCTAGTATCTTCTCCCATATTTGGCTCAAAGGGGGAGATGGCAGAATTCAGTGCTCCCCTGCTCCAACAACTGAGTGTAACCTCGACTGCTCCTTCCCCTTCTCCCTGAGCCCCAGAGCCTTCTATAGAGTCAGAGGTGGGGTACAGGGGCGTCTGGTGCATCAAGCCCACTTTCCAACTCAACACTTGGGAATTTTCTCTGCCTTCCTCTCAACTTTGCTGTGAACCTGAAACTGCTCTGAAAAATATAGTCTATTAAAAGTGGAAGAGTACCATACATGCTGCATTGTTAACTTTTTTAATACATCATGAATATTTGCCACTGTCATTACATATTCTTTTATAATATAATTTTAATGACTGTTCCACATTTCATTGCACACAAGGATTATAACTTAATAATTTCCCTATTGCTGGATATTCAGATTGTCTTCATTCTTTAATTAATTAATTAATTATTTAAAAAATTTGTTCTTTTTAGATACACATGTGTATTTTGACATATTATACATACACAGAGTATACTTATTCTAATTGGGATCCCATTCTTGTTGTTGTTGTTTGTTTTTTAAAATTTTTATTTGTTCTTTTTAGTTATACATGATGGTAGAATATATTTTGACATATTATACATACATGGAGTATAACTTTCCATTCTTGTGGTTGAACACGATGTAGAGTTACACTGGTGGTGTATTCATATATGAACATAGGAAAGTTATGTCCAACTCATTCTACTGTCTTTCCTATTCTACCCCCTCCCTTCCCATCATTCCCCTTTGTCTAATCCAATGAACTTCTAGTCTTCTCTCCACTCTTCTTCTTGTGTATTAGCATCCATATATCAGAGAGAACATTCATCCTTTGGTTTTTTTGGGACTGGCTTATATTATTTAGCATGATAGTCTCCAGTTCCGTCCATTTACTATCAAATGCCATAATTTCATTCTTTATGGCTGAGTAATAATCCATTGTATATATATACCACATTTTATTTATCCATTTATCTGTTGAGGGGCACTTATGTTGGTTGCATAGCTTAGCTATTGTGAACTGAGCTACTATAAACATTGATGTGACTGTGTCACTGTAGTGTGCTGATTTTAAGTTCTTTGGATATATGACAAGGAATGGGATAATGGGCTCCGTAAGCTGCAGGCCCCATCAGAGAGTACACAAGGCAGCTGCTCCAGTGAAAGTGTCGGTTGCTCTGAGAGAGTGGCAGACCCCAGGCTATGGAAGGGCAGAGCAAAGAGCAATCAGTGGTCTTGAGAAGCATGGCATGTTTTGGAAAAGGTGTCAGGAACTCATTTTTGAATGAACAGGAGGTGAGAGATGGAGACAGAGAAACAGACAGTCCAGAAAGTGGGAAGTGATGTGGGCAAAGGGGGAAAGTGTATATTTAGGGAAAAGCAGGCAGTCTTGTTGCTGAGGGGAGTGTGGGCATAGACAACAGAGAAGGACAGGCTGGACTCTGGCCAAGCAGGGAGACACCCCAATCTCTAGCTCTTGCTGGACTGAAAACTCTCTGGCTGGCTCTTACCCAGGTGCAATGGGAGCAGGCAGCTGAAGGGGCAGGGGATAAATACAGACACCCATTGAATTTGAATGAGGAATATTTTTGTCCACATAAACATGGAACATACTTAAACTAAAAAAATTACTTTTGTGCAATTCAAATTCAACTAGGCATCCTGGGTTTTTATTTGCTAAAACTGACAGCCCTGTCTGTGAGGAACGCAGTAATGCTGTGGCGTCAGAGGTGTCATTACCATTTTTTGGGCCATTGCTTCATGAGCAAAGACAGATCGAAGCGTGTGAATCCCCACTGCACCTAAACGCAGATAAACGTGACGAACGGTAATGACTCCAGAGGAGCCGACAGGAGCGTCTCCAGGAGCAGGTGAGTGATGGGCGCTGGAACCCAGCATCTGGACGCTGGAGCTCAGCCCTACCTGCCATCCCTGAGATGTGAGGTTCACGGGGGGTCTCTTCTGAAGGAGCGAGGCTCATGCCTGGAGAAACAAGGTAGTGATGGGTTCCCAGGCTAGCCCACTCAAACAAAGCCCGTTCTTCTGTGAAGGGACAGAGTTTTGGCAATACCATGAAAGAGACAAGTGTTGGGGCTGAGTGGAGTCTGCCTTCTATTTGGAACTTTATTTCCATGGTTATGGGAACTCAGTGGTCCCTGGTTGGAAAGGAAGATGGAGGTATCAGAAACCTAACTCCTTCAACCCAACCTTGGCTGCGGTGGTTGCTGGGCCATGTGCAAGGAAATGGAGGAGGAGCATGTGGATATTAATGGAAACTGGGGAGTGATTTAAAAGGTGGGCTCCTCCTCACCTCTCTTCTCCAGCTATCAAGCCCTCTGGGAGGAGATTCTATTTACTAAGCACCATATCTGAGCTAAATGCTTTGGGTACATTGTCTTGAGTAATTTCATAATGTTTGTACCGTGTCATTTTCTTTTTATGGAGATAGAAACTAAAGTTCAGAGAGATGAAATAACCTGCTTAAGGTCATAGAGTTCAAAAACAACAAAGCCTGTATCTTTGTAGCTTCCAAATCATGGTTCTTTATTCTGGGTTACATTCAAAATATCTCCTTGGGGCTGGGTGTGGTGGCGCTCGCCTGTTAGCCCAGTGGCTTGGGAGGCCGAGGCAGGAGGATCATGGGTTCAAAGCCAGCCTCAGGCTCAGCAAAAGTGAGGCATTAAGAAACTCAGTGAGACCCTGTCTCTAAAGTAAAAATACAAAATAAGGCTGGGAATGGGGCTCAGTGGTCGAGTGCCCCTGAGTTCAATCCCTAGTATTCCCCCCAACAAAAAATAATCTCCTTGGGAGCCCTTCCCAGGGGCCCCAGGGTCTGACTACAAGATTCCATATTCTAACCCCTGAGCTGCCCATATCTCCTTGTCTAGCTAGTCCAGCATGGACCAGCTGGTTATTTATCCACCAAGGAACGTGCCCTGTGAGTGCCCCAGCTGGTGGCAGTTGCTGTGTTCTCTGGAGGAACTCTGTGTTGGGACTACTTTCCTCCCAAAGCCCTCCTGCACCATTTTGTTGCTTGCGTATGTTCCTGTCACTAGTGTGGTTGCTGAATTATAGTTTCCTGGAATCTCTGAGCCTTACTTTGTACTTATTTGTGAGTCTTAAGTAGAGGGCTCTTGGAGTAGAATTTTGATTCTTTCTCCTGGATTTTCCAAATGTATCTTGGAAGGGAGACCATCTCACAGGTTTACCCAGCTAGCACAGTGCAGGCAAGAAGAGCTGGTGACAAGACACCTCCCCTGCATGAACACTGACCAGTCTACACTGGGCTCATCTGCTTGGATTGTTTGATATCTGATGCCTCGAGAGAGCGATGTTGCATTAGTTAAGGTAAAGCTAGCTCTGTCACAAACCCCCAAATATGTGATGGCTCAAGCACAACAGACGTTTATGTCTCACTTGTAAAGGACCAGACAGATGTTCTGATAGGTGTAGGGCTGCCAGATAAAAATAGAACACCTAGTTAAATTTGAATTTCAAATGATGCATCATTTTTAAAGTATAAATACTTTCCAAATGATACCTATCTGCATAGTGGTCCCAAGGGCCCGGATCTGGTCTGAGAAGGTGGTTCTGGTTGCCTCTGTCCCCAAATTGGGATATATTATACTAAAGACATATTCATTCCTAATATGAAATTTTAATTTAAATGAGTGTCTTGTTTTTGTTTTTGTTAAACCTGGAAACTCTAGTTTGGTGGGTGATACTCCCTCCATATTGGTTCAGGGACCCAGACTCCTTCACCTTCTGGCCCAGCCACCTTCAACCCATTTGCCTCAAACTGATGAAAAGTGAATGAGCTTTGAGGATCACATCGGGGAGATGCTTATGGACCTGAACTGTAACAAGAGCCAGGACTGACTCTGCTCTCATTCCACTGGCCAGAGCCAATCACATGGTCATGCCTAACTGCAAAGGAGCCTGGGAATTGTGGCTATCTTGTGCTCAGGGAGAAGTTGAAAAAGTTTCAGGAACAGTTAGCCAGAAAGAAAATAATAATAATAAAAAGCTTTTAAAGAAGACATTGTGCATTTTCTAGGGTCACCCTTTTAAGACTACACTTTAGCAAATGCACACTCCGGAGGGAGTGCCTGTTTGTGATGAAGGTCCTTTTCTCCACCTCTGTGCAGAAAGCAAACAGTGTTTATTTCTTCTGTTAAGAATATTTTTTCATGACAAAAGCTTAGTAATGGATAGTTACTAAGTAGTTTTATATTCTTGAACAAGCAGCAGGAGGGTGAGTCTTAACTTTGAACTCATCAAGGGCCCTCCAATTCACATGCTGCCATCCTAACCCCAAGGCCGAGGTGTGCTTAGGAGGTGGGGCCTCTGGTAGGTGAGTAGGTCTTGGGGATGGAGTCCTCCTGGTGGGGAATAGTGCTTGTTATGGTTTGCATGTGTCCCCCAGAGTTTATGTGTGGAAATTTGGTCCTGAGTGCAGTGATGTTAAGAGGTTAGGGGACCCAGGCACCGTGGCACATGCCTGCAATCCCAGGCTGGGGAGGCTGAGATGGGAGGATTGCGAGTTCAAAGCCAGCCTCAGCAATGACGAGGCACTAAGCAACTCAGTGAGACTCTGTCTCTAAATAAAATACAAAATAGGGCTGGGAATGTGGCTCAGTGGCTGAGTACCCTTGAGTTCAATCCCTGGTGCCCAACCCCCCCCCACAAAAAAAAAGAGGTAAGGGGACCTTTAAGAGGTAGGGCCATTGGAGGCCCAGCCCTGGAGCGGGATTAACATAGCTCCTGTGAGACCCCAGTTCCCTTGAAAGAATTATAAAATAGCCATACTGGTCTCTCCCCAGTCTCTCAGGCTTTCTATCTTGCCATGTGATCTCTCTCTTTTATGTATGTTCCCACCATGATACTATTCACCATAACATGATGCAGGTGGGGCCTTACCAGAGCTGGCATTATGCTACTTGGACTTTCATCTTCCTAAACTGTGAAGTAAATAAACTATTTTTCCTTATACATTACCCAGCCTTAGGTGTTTCACTATAGCAATGGAAAAATTCTAATATAGTATTTTATAGAGGGCTTCCTTGTAACTTCACCATGTGAGGACACAACAAAAGGATGGCTGTCTATGAATCAGGAAATGGACCCTCACCTGACACCAAATTTGTTATACCTTGATCTTGAACTTCCCAGCTTCTCAAACTGTGAGAAATGAATTTCTGTTGTTTATAAGCCACTTAGCCTCTGATAACTCTGTTAAGCAAGCATCTGGAGCAGACTAAGACAGCATCCAGTAGACCTGGGAGGGATCTTGATAGAAGCCTGGTACAACCTACTAGCTGTGGGTCCTTGGGCAAGTTACTTAACCGGTTTCTCTAAGCCTCAGTTTCATTATCTGTGAGCTAATGGAACTAATGGCACTTACTTAATGAGTTGCTGTGAGGACACAGTCCTGTCCAAGAGTTGTCATAGAACCAGAGCTCAGCAAGTAGGAGCTACCTTGTAGCTTCTGACTCCTCCGTGTTCTCATAGCAGGGATCCAAGTTGATCCTGAACTGGACCCATTCAGGGGATTTATAGAGGGTCCTTCAGTAATCTGCCTGTGTCACCAAGGAGATGCTAGTCAACAAACTCAGCCTGACAGCCAGCCTGGTGTCATCAGCAAGGAAGACTCTGACTTCTGGGTCCAAGCCCAACACAGACTCATCTGGGGCCTGTGGGGAGGGAGGTGTAGTGGGCAAACATGGAAGACCTATCCTACTAAGACTTGTGCAAAACGTTGGGACGCACGTCTTCCTAGCACCAAAGAAGAGTGGAGGCAGTTCCCACAGGGACACAGGCCGGCTGTGGACCATGCAGAGCTCAGACACATCCATGGTGGAAGGTGGTTTAAAGATGGGCACAGAGGCAGTGGTGGGTCATTGTCCCATGACTTGGCAGAAACTTGGAGGAGAGGGAAGAGAATCAGTAGCTGGTAAAAATAGAGGAGTTTTCCAGAAGTAATTGAGAAGCTGCTGGAAGCAGCTAGAAAGCCAAAATTATATGGCTCTGATTAGAATCAGTAATGATGTGACTCCATCCTAAACCCAGAGATGGTGTGGCTGGGGTGAGCCAGGTTACATCTTTTTTTTTTTTCCTCCAAATCACTCCCCAGATTACATTTGATTGCTTTTTGTAGGAATGTGTTTCCCTAACCCTAACCCTGTCCTCCTGTGTGGGGGTGAGTGGCCTTCAGTGGACAACAGTGTGCCTTCCTCGATTCACACTCAACCTCTCTGTTCCTTCCCTGCCTGCATCCTCCACCCCTCCAATTACAGAAAGATTGTCTTTTGGTCTCGGAATCATTAATTTTGGTTGGTAGCTCTTGCCTGGCAGAGGTTTTCTGCTCTGAAACACTCCGATTATAAATAGTTCAATAATACATGTCCTCCTGAGTTTAAGACTCTGGCTTATGTAATTGGAAATCTGGATGTGAAGCAAGTTAAAGTTGATGCCATAAAGACAGTAAAATAATTAATCGCTTTGCTCTGTTGAATAGATTCAAGGGCACAGGAACAGCCTTGCAAGGGCCAGGTGAGTCATCAGGAGTGGCTCTGGCTGTCACAGTGATCTTGGCAGGCCCTGGAGAAACAGGCCCCAGAAATCAGTAGTGGGGGGGGTGTCAGAGGATGGGGCCTCACCAAGGTGGGAGCCCCCACGTTTACCAGAGCCCTGCTTCCCAAGGTGTCAGACATCTGTCCCTGCTGACCCTCCACCCTCCCTCTGTGTCCTGTCCTGGGATTCTTGAGAATCCTGTGTGTCCCAGGGTGCATACAAGCCTGATCCAGCCCTTTTAGCCAACTCCCTGGACACAGTGGCTCTGATTAGAAATATCCCCGTCATCCCACAAAGGACTTTCACATCGGCTATCTTGTTCTACCCCTCATGATGCTCTGCAGGGGAGGTGGAGCACTTATTCTTTCCTCTCCGTGTGTCCTAAGGGAAAATTGGAGGCCGGCTGGTTTGGAGGGAGATGTCCATCTCAGGTGTATCTTTCTCAAAGTCACACAGTCAGGTGGTGGAGCTGGGCTTGCAGTCCCACTTACATGATGCCTCAGCCTGTGCTCTTTTATTTATTTTTGTACTGGGGATTGAATCAAGGGAGGCTTAACAACTGAGCCACATTTCCAGCACTTTTTAATATTTTATTTAGAGACAGAGTCTCACTGAGATGCTTAGGGCCTTGCTAAGTTGAGACTGGTTTTGAACTAGTGATCCTCCTGCCTCAGTCTCCTAAGCCACTGGGATTACAGGTGTGCACCACCACACCTGGCTAATGTGCCTTTATTCTAACCACGGCTCCTCTTGGGGGATCTTTCTACTTTTTGCCTGAGTCTGTCCGAGGTGACTTCTGGAGTGAACACCCTGAGAGCAGGGGACAACTCAAGGCAGTGGAGACTATCTCCCGAATCAGACCCCCCTGGGTTTCCATCTCCGTCCCACCACTCAGAAGCTGTGTGATCTTGGAGCAGTAATGCCACTGCACTGAACCCGAGTTTTTGTATCTGGAGAGTGGAAATGATAACGATGCCGCTTTGACAGCAGCCATGAAGCTTAAAAGGGCTTTATCTGGAAAGTTCTGGCACACACAGAAGTGTTCAGTTACCTATCACTCCTGGGGACTTTGTCATCTTGTCTTCTGGGTGGGAGCTTAGCAGACAGTTAAGAATTGCAAATGACTTGGGCATGGTGGCACAGGCCTGTAATCCCAGTGGCTTGGGAGGCTCAGGCAGGAGGATCACCAGTTCAAAGCCAGCCTCAGCAATTTAGCAAAGCCCTGAGCAACTTGGTGAGACCCTGTCTCTAAATAAAATACAAAAAATGGAAAAAAGGATGTGGCTCAGTGGTCAAGTGCCCCTGGGTTCAATCCCCAGTACCAGAAAAAAAAAAATCAAATGGAAGTTGTTCGCCTGCTGAATACCTGCAGGCAGACAGTGCAGGTGCTATAGCATCTGAGGAGCTGTGCCCTCCCCTGAAAGATTTCCCTAAGTGACCCAGAGCAGGATATGGCGGGGTGGGGGTGCGGGCTAGTGCCTTGAGCTGGGCAGGGCCTGGCATGTCTTTGGGATACATGGTCTCTGATGGGTGCCCCCACCCACAGATCTACGCTCTAGCCTTTCCCCAGCAACTCTGAGGAGGAGAGAGGCAGGGCCAGTGTGAGCTCCCATTTCACAGAAGGGGAAGCAGAGGCAATGGGACTTGCTAAAGTTTCCCCTGGAGGTGGGATGGAGGCCTGGGTTCCTTTGTGGGGATGATAGAGGACCTTGAAGTCAGCTTGTGGTACGCTCGTGGCACACAAACGGTGGCAGGTGGCAACGTGAGCATGTCTGCTGTCTACAGTTATCGATGCACTGCTTGGGTAAGGAGGGCCTTGCTCAAGGTGACTGTGAGCTCCCGAATTCTCAGTGTGATGGTGAATGAATCCCATCCATCCTGGGGAGAGAGGGAGTCCAGACCCTCACCCTGCCCAGCCTGTCTGGTGGGCATGAGCTCTCCAGACACCCAGAGGAGTGTGAGGGCCATTTTACTCAGGACCCCAAAAGCTAAGGACAAGGCCTGGCATTCAGCTGCCCAATGCCTGTTGGATGACCTTCAGGTTGTACTTTCCTTGGTGGGGGTGGGGGGAGTGAGAGAAGAGGGCTTAATCGTAGGAAGGAGGCACTGTGTGAGTGTGTGTGAATGTGTGTGTGTGTGTGTGTGTGTGTATGACATCTCCCCAGCTTCTTTAGGCAGAGGAGGGCATCCAGCAGAGTCTCCTCCCACATCCTGTCAGCTAGGAGGAGAAACCTGGAAAAGAATGACGTGGGGATAGTTCACCTTGAGAACCTCCCTGAGATCTGAGCTGGGACCTGTTTCTGCCCAACCTATGGGACAGAACCCGTCTACCCATGATTACAATCAATACTAGTTAGCAAGTGTGTCAAGTACTATTTTAAGTGCTTAGATATATCAGCTCAGTTAATCCCCATGTTATAGACTATAAACTAAGATGTGGAAGGCTTAAACAGTGGAAGGTCACAGAGCTACCAAGTGACAGTCAGGATTCAGAATCTGCTCCTAACCCTCTGTCACTCCCTCCCACTGATTGCCACAGAGGGCCACGTGCATCAGGAAACACTTTCCTGAAGCAGCTCAGCATCTGTTAGGGGGTCAAGATAGACACAGGCCAGGTGCTCTGGACTAATGAGAAGGAAACAGGACCACGATGATATGTGTGGTGCAGGGTGTGTGTGTGCCAGCTGTGGGATGTGTCATGTGTGGGAGGGGTATCTGGTGTGGAGGGTGTGGGAGGTGTATTTCTGTGGTGTGTGCGTCAGGGAAGAGTTAAGGAGAGTTAGTACAATGAGTGGGGAGGGAGCTCCAGACAAGGGGGCAGCATGAACAGAGGGACAGAGGCGGTAAAATTTTGCTGTGAATATGCAGCTTGGTTGGCAAGTTGGAAGTGCAAAATATTGTCATGAAAAATGAGACGGGAGATGACTGGCTAGAGCAAGATTGTGGAGGGCACTGGTGACCAAGCTACAGATTGTGGGATTCACTCTGAGAGGTAGTGACTGCAGGTCTTTAAGAAGCCAAGTGACATGCTCTGAAGCATGTTTCTGAAAGTCAAATCTAGCAGTCATGGGTAAAGATGAATTAGAAGGGGAGAAAAGATGAGACGATAGGAAGAGAGGAATGAGATGAGCAAATAAAGACTTGAATGGAGCCAGAGATGGTGGCACATGCCTGTAATTGCAGCTTCCAGGAAGCTGAGGTAGGAAGATTGCAAATTTGAAGTTAGCCTCAGAAACTTAGTGATACATTTTCTCAGATTAAGAAGGAAAATAATAATAATAAAAAGGAGTGGGGTGTCGCTCAGTTGTAGAGCTCTTGCCTAGTGTGCACAAGGCCCTGGGTTCAATCCCCAACGCTGCAAAAACAAAACAAACAAAAACCTGAAATCTGAATGAGAGCAAAAGGAAGAGACTAGTGTTAAGAGGACATGGAGAGAGGGTGAACAGCTGGATGGGGACTAGATGGGGTCTCTGGACTTTCCAGTCAAGAAAAGAGAGGGGGGGAAGGGGGAGATGTCACTGATGGAGAGAGATGGAATGAGATGGGGGAGGTGATTCTCTCACCCAACTGGTCTACTCCAAAATCACCTCCTCAGAGGGGCTCAGCTTTCTTCCTTCACAACAGTCATGCCTTTAAGGAAAATGATCATGTTCATAGGTTCGCTTTTTGTCTTTGCCTAACAAGCCTAGAAAAGAGCAGGGATTCACACCACTACCCCCCCTCCACCCTGTTCCTGCAGTAGTGTCTGGAATTATAGTAGGTGGTTACTAAATATTTTTTAAATAAATAAATGAATGAATCACGTGCTGGAGGGGAACTGTGGGGCAAACACAGAGTTGGAGTGGAGATCAAGAATTTCTCACACTTGGAAATCTTTAGTACTAAGCCTAGAGTGTCTGAGATGGTCCAGAGTTTGAACAGAAGGAACACTGGTTCATATTTTATGTTCCCGTACACCTCCTACAAAACCTGACACATAGCAGGTGTTGTGTGTTTGTTGACCAAATTAACAGATGAGCTTACTCTTCAGCTTGCAGTTAATCTTCCTCCTGTGCATAAGGGGCTAGTGCAAGAAGAGAGCAGGAAGCAGGTTTTTGTGTGAACTGGGGTCCAGAAGGCTGCTCCAGCTTCGTGTTTGATGTGCTGCGATTCCCACGGATTCCAGGCAAAGGAAGGAGCACAAAGAGGGATCATATAGTTATCTCTTCTACAGAGCTGGGGAGGTGGGACTTCCTCGGGCAGGTAGTGACCAATGAGGAGGTGCACTGTGCAAAAGCCTGCCCTCCAGAACAGGACCAGGGGGCTGCCCTCAGCTGATTGGTCTGCACCACTTCCTGGCCCCACGCCCACCCAGGGGCGGGTTCTCAGGTTCCTGGACTCCCTTCTCAGACTTCGGCTTTCCCTGGGCATTCATCAGATGGCTTCTTGTGCCACTGTGCCAGACCATGTCCTTCAGAGGGTCTCCATTGCCCTGTGTTGCTTTCCCTCCCTCCCTCCCTCCCTCCCTCCTTTCTTTCTTTCTTTCTTTCTTTCTTTCTTTCTTTCTTTCTTTCTTTCTTTCTTTCTTTCTTTCTTTCTTTCTTTCTTTCTTTCTTTCTTTCTTTCTTTCTTTCTCTTTCCTTCCTTCCTTCCTTCCTTCCTTCCTTCCTTCCTTCCTTCCTTCCTTCCTTCCTTCCTTCCTTCCTTCCTTCCTTCCTTCCTTCCTTCCTTCCTTCCTCTCTTTCTCTTTCTTTCATATTTTTTTTGGTTTGTTTTTTGTTTGTTTGTTTTGTTTTGTCTTTTTGGTACTGGGAATTGAACCCTGGGGCTCTTAACCACTGAGACATATCTCCAGCCCTTTTTTATATTTTATTTAGAGACAGAGGTCTTGCTAAGTTCCTAAGGGTGGCTTTGACTTGCGATCCTCCTGCCTCAGCCTCCCGAGCCACTGGGATTACAGACTCGTGCCACTGCGCCTGGCCTTGTGTCCCCTTTTATTCAGGCTCAAGCCTTCAGGGTTAGCTTAGTGAGTGTGGTTTAACAAATGTATTCAGCACTTCTTGTACTAGGAAGACACAGCTTCAGATCATTTCCTCATGAGCCTCACTGCCCCTGGGTGGAAGCAGAAAGCAAGCTCACCCACCAGTCTACTATGAAACTGCACATCATTGTGAGTGGGCCAGGAAACAAATTAATAGTGGCATCATTTAGGTAGATCTATTTGGGAAAGGGACATTGCAGCTTGGCTTTAGGTAAGGACTCCATTCACCACAAGGGCAGTTGGAGGTAGTGGGATTTCTCCAAGAAGTCCCCAGGCAGAGGGAACAGAAAGGGTGAAGGTCCTGAAGCTGAAATGAGCTTGCTACATGCTGGGCTGAGCAGCCAGCCTGAGAGAAAGGCCAGAGATGAGAGAAGGGCAGGCAACGTGGTCCTCTGACTGTTTTCTGGAGTTGAGATTTACCCCCTTTAGGACATCAGGGAGCCACTGAAGATTTTTGCAGGGAAGCACCATGTGCTTTTAAAGCAATTCCTCTGACTTTGTGTGGAGAACAGATTGGAGAAGAACATTTTTGTCGGGTGACCTAATTTTCCTCTTCATGGTAGCTAAAGTGAGTCTAAGACGAGCAACATCTAGAACGTTGAGTTGAAAAGTGATGTGACAGAGAAGGCACAGACTAGCAGTATCCTCTTTCGAAATGTATGAGCTTGCCATGTGGCCGCTGGCAAGTGACTGTCAGGACTCCTATCATAAGTGGAGGGAGGGAGAAAGGCATGGGGTGTCTCAAAAGCTGCATAGATCTACCCAGGTCCATCTACCACTGGTGTCCCAGTGCATTCCATATATTTTTTCCAGGCTGAACTCTTCTCCTGTCCTGGGCAGCTGTAAGGCCAAACTTATATTTCCAGATTCTTCCATTTCTTTGTCAAAGTCTCCTTGCTTTGATGTTCTGGTTTCTAAGAGACATCGACCTGTAAAAATATGACCACCACGACCCATAGTTGAAAGAGGGTCCAAATAGCCCACAGCAAGTGAAAAATGATCTGTCCAGACAGTCCACAGTGGTTGGAGAGGAGGCTGATTGGGTGATCTTCCAGAATGTAGAGACCACGGGAGCAGGGATGGGTAAGATTTTATTCCTTTTTGCACTGCCAGCCCTTGCCCCCGTAGCAGGTCCTCCATAGATATTTCTTGTATGGATGGTGCTTTTACCATGTTTTCTCAAGCATGCCGTCAACTGTAAGAAACAGTGTCAAGCCATTTATAACTTTTCGGGAAACACAAAAGCCAGACATGACATTAAATATGCATAGCAATTAAAAGATGCATCTGAACACTAAAATGTGAAAAAGCAATATATGCATTTGAGAATTGAAAACATGGTGGGATCACAATCATCCCTCTGAGAACCAGTTTGCAAAGGACTCATGTGGCCAGTTTGGCTGTGAAGGGCCCATCACTTTCTCTTTTTCCCACCAGTGCTGGCTTTATGCAGACACAGCCCTAGGCCTGTGGATTTCCTGAGCCCAGTTTTCCTCTTCTCCAGAAAGTAGTCAGAGCCCCCGCCATCAGCAGTTGTGCATGGATGAGCTCCCTGGGCCATCTTGCCACTGACTTTGTAAATGACCAGCTCCACAACATATTTTCTTTGGAGTTTATAGGAATAATGAAAGTGACATAGAACTGTGCAGCCAGATTCAAATGAAAGGACAAATGTAGTTGGCCAAAATGAACAATTATAGGAAACAAAGGGAAAATAACGATTAAAGATCTTTCATTACAGCCGGCTAATTATCATGAGTTCTGGACTTAACTGTTCAGGCATAGAATTAAAAACCTTAATTATATTGTCACCTTTGTCTCTCAGCTCCCATTGCCACAAATGAATCCATTTACTGTAAGTGCCGCTGATGAGCAGAAATTGATGGCAGTCCCAGCGAGGTGGGAGAGGGGACCCAGGAGTGTGAAGGGGAGGGGCGCGCCAGGCAGCACTACCAGGCCCGCACAGCTGGGCGGCATCTGCATTCCAGGACATTATAAATTAGAACCACTTTTAATGAGACAAATACAGGTTTGATGGATTTTATGATTTCTTCTCCCCTTCAAACCACTAACAATGCTCCTCCTCTTTCTTTCTTTCTATTAGAGCTGAGCTCTTGTTAAGCGATTGCATTAATGGTCTTTGGAGACAGGCTGAATGTGGGAGGACAAGGGGGACTTCCCTTGTGAGGGCACGGGAAGGCTCTTCTCTCTGAAGGAAGACAATTCCCAGCTGCTGTTCCAAATGGGAGCCTTTTAAAGCCCGGCTCAGTGAGTGGAAACGCAAGATCACTTTGAGAGTAGGGAAATTGCAAAAGAAGGCAGCTGGCGGTTAGGGAACTAACTCCCTTCTAGCTAGCCAGGTCAGTGAGAAGTAGGCATGGCTATGGCAAAAGTGGTCAATTTCTTGACTTCAGAGCTGTGTGGGCTGTGGTTCAGCTAGAAGTGAGGAGCCCTAGAATTAGAATTGTAGTTCTGGTCAAAAACTCAGGAGCCAGATTGCCTGGCTGGAGTCCAGGCTCCATCTCTTGCTTGTAGCCCTGGGCAATTTACCTAACTTTCTTGTTTTAGTTAGGTTTTGCCTTGCTGTGACCAAAATACCTAACAAAAACCAACTTGGAGGAAGAAAAGTTTATTTGGGGCTCACAGTTTCAAAGTTCTGAATGTATAGGCTTCCTTACTCTGGGCTCAAGGTGAGGCAGGATATCATGGGGGTCTAGTGTGGAAAGTTGCTCAGCTCACGGTGGGATATCAGGAAGTGGGGTACAGGGAAGATGCACCCTTCCAGGGCAGACCCCAAGTAACCCACCTCCTACAACTACCCAATCTGCCTAGAGTTACCACCCAGTCATTCAAACCAGGATGAGCTGATGAGGTTACAGCTCTCACATTCAATTACTTTATCTTTGAACATTCCTGCATTAACACTGGAGCTTTTGGGGGGACACTTCACATGCAAATCATCCAAACTGTGCCTCAGTTTCTTTGTCTCTGTAAGATGGGGCTATTGATAGTATCTACCTCAGGATTGTTAAAATGATTTAAAAAATGAATATGCATAAAGCACATTCCAGTGCCTGGCATATTGTAAGAACTACATAAGTGTTAAATATACCAAGTTAAATACATTTCTAAATTCAAAAGTTAAGTCTCCCATTTAATGGCAATGTAAAGTGCAGTGTATTACCTAACATCTCTGGGTTTCTTTCTTTTTTTTTGGTACTCGGATTGAGCCCAGGGGCACTTAACCACTGAGCCACATTCCCAGCCCTTTTAAAAATATTTTATTTAGAAGCAGCATCTCTCTGAGTTGCTTAGGGCCTCGTTAAGTGGCCGAGGCTGGCTTTGAACGCATGATCCTCCTGCCCAGCCTCAGGCTGCTGGGATTTCAGGCATGCACCACGGTGCCTGGCTCTGGGCTTCAATTTCTTCTGTAAGATGGGGGGAGTTAACTATATACTTTAGAGGTTTACTGTGCAGAGTCAATTAGAAAACGAGTGTATAGCTACTTTGTACCATTACTATATAAGCTCCAGGTCTGTTGTGCACCAGTTTAGATTTCAGTGCTTTGGAGAAAAAAGGGCAGGGGTGTAATCCTGGAGGAAGTTAGCCTGAAATAAGCTTCAAGCCTTGTCTATACGGCTGTCTGGGATGAGGGGCTGTTTCCGGAGGCACGCACTCTGGGAGCACTGTGTGTGGCTACCCCGACTGGAAATGAGCAGAGGTCTCTGCCCCTCCTTGCACATCTGGGGATGGAGTGCAGGCCACCCTGGGGTCGGTGCAACTCCTATCTCCTGTCTTTGGGAGAGTCAGGAGGCTGTGTTGCCATGGTGACACGGAGGAGTTAATGGGATGGAACTCCTCACAGGGTTGACGGTGGGGTGGCAGTGGCTGCATGGTGTTAAGACATGGAAAACAAAAGGGGCCACTCAGGGTCACTGGGCCACTCAGGGTCACCACCAAACTTAGCTCACGGGGGTTTTGGGCTCTGCTGCCAGAGAGCAGGAAGGAGTCTGTGGCTGAGGATATTTCTTCCTGCCATCTGGCTGTCCCCCTCTGCCTCCGTCTTCCCCCATCAAATAAGGGTCCTGAGGAAGGACAAAGATGAGGACAGGAAGGAGATGTCAGGGAGATGCCAAACAGACTGGGCAGAGAGAGGGGCCCCAATCAGAGACAAGGGACAAGATAGAAAAATGCCCCCCCTTGGGGTGTGTGGAAGAATCTCCCTATGCTGTCACTCATGCCACAACCGAAGATCCTGGGCAGCTGTGAACGATGGGTAACCAGGCACTTCTATGTTCTTAAGCACTTTTGCTTCTTTAGAAACCTCAGGAGTAAGCAAAGCGCGGTTGATTATGTCCACTGTGCCGAAAAGGGAGCTGAGACTCAGTGAGGTGCTGAACCTTCCCCAGGGCTAGGTTCTTAAAACTTGGACACTGGCGGGACTTCAGGGGTGCTGATGGGCAGAGCCCCATGCTACTCTCACTCCAGGTCTCTTGGCCTTTGTGGCCCTGGCTATCTGTACAGAAGGCCAGGTCCCTTCTTCAACCCTGAAATCAGATCTCTGTATAACTAAAGCCAATCTGGTGGAAGCAGCTTCCTGACCCGGCCCCTCCCCCTGCACAGGGCCCTGTAGAGTTGACAGGAGGCCTGGGGAGAAGAGCCGGACTGGACACCAGGAGTGAGCCAGCCTGCATCCTTCTCCCCCATGGATTCTGTGTGTGACCTTGGGCAGCTTCCTACCTCTGAGCTTCAGCTTTCTTTTCTATAAAATGGGGACACACACGACTTGCCTTCCCATTTCAGGGTTGGCTGTGGATGTTGAACCACTTGGTAAGCTGTACTTAGCACTAAGGTTGGGAAGAGGGTTGAGTTGGGATTCTTTGCTTTTGTTGGTTCTTCCATCTTATGAATCCCCTCCTGATGCCCGGGAACTGTGTCCCTCTGTGCCCCACTGTACTGTAGGATCATCTGTCACGACAATGTCTCTAAGTGTAACTCCCTCTTTGGCTAGACTAAGCACTGGAGGACCTGACCCATTGAGCCCAGTTTGCTGAAAGCCTGATGGACATGGGTGAGCTGTCCTCTCTGCACAGATGTGGAGACTGAGGCCCATCTCAGGGAAGTGGCTTACCCAAGTTCCTTCTGTGGCTGGAGCAGAGGTCTCAGGTTCTGAATCCAGGTTCAATGCAATGCTGTCTCCTCATTCTTTATTCAGGTCCCATTCTTGAGGCCGGGTAAGTCTGTGGGAGTATATACCTCTATGAAACAAGGTTCATTTTGTTGCAGATGATAGAAGTAACTTTAGTTATTTAAGAAAAAAAAAAGGGACTTAAGATGGAGAACTAGGTGCTTACAGAATCTCAGGTGGGCTAGAGAAGCAGGGCCATGATGTGGTCAGGTCTCCAGAAATGTCTCCTGGAACCACACTTCAGAACTGACCTGCCAGGGGAGTTCTCACCTCTGCCACAACCAGGGAAGAGGGGTATCTGGGAGCAGCCATCAGCTAGATCCACGGCAGTAAAGTGGCATGGCCAAGGCTCTGCTTCTTGATGTGCTGAGACTCCTGCAAATACTTTGGCACAAGCAAAAAGGGCATAGGCAGCAGAAACACAGCCCCTGCCACTCTTTAACCTGTCAAAGGCACTTTCTCAAGGACATGTGATTTGCTGAGCTTAAATCATGTCTTAGCTGCAAGGGCATGTGGGAAATTGAGTTTTGGTCTTCTTTTTTTTTGGGGGGGGGTACCAGGAATTAAACTTGGGGGCACTTGACCACTGAGCCACATACTTAGCCCTATTTTGTATTTTATTTAGAGACAGGGTCTCACTGAGTTGCTCAGCACCTAGCTTTTGCTAAAGCTGGCTTTGAACTCTTGATCCTCCTGCCTCAGCCTCCTTAGCGGCTGGGATGACAGGCATGCACCACTGCACGCCTTGACTCTATAGTACGGGAAAGCTGATTGGAAAGAGGGCAGAAAAGATATTGAGCACTGAGTCGCCAGAGTGGTATTGAGCAAAGGCCAAGAGACTAGGAAACAACTTGGACCAGGAGTGCGGTTTGCCCAGGGGAGGACCTGTCTTTGGCCAAGGCTTTTGCAGTACCCCGTTTTAAGCAAAGGTGCATTGTATTTAGAATCCAGCATCCAGAGGTCCTGCTAACTAACTGGCAACCTTGGACAGCCAGCCCCTCACGAGTACACGGAGACAATTGCAAGCTACTGGAGGGACTGACTGTCACCAGAGTCTGGGGGTGACAGTCTTTAAGATTTTGGTTTCTGGGGTCAGGCCACTTGCCATATAGGATTCCGTTCTGAGATCTCACTTCATTCTGCCACCCTCTGCTGAAAGCCGATGCCCAGGAGTGATTAAGAGCAGAGGTGTGGATTCACAACTGTCAGCCAAGCGCTCTCCCCGGCTGGGACTGGCTAACACCTTCTGAACTCTGACTTCCCCGTGTCCCCTCCTTAATAAAGATGAGGCACTGACACTCTAAGAGGTGAGGTCAGGACTGTGTCCCAGCCAGGAGGCCAGAACTGAAATCCTGCCGGGTAGGATCCATGTGACCCTGGGTGACTATTGACCCTTTGAAGCCTGAGTGCTTTCATCAGTAAAATTGTCTTCCTCCCAGTGCCATCTCCAGGGTTAAGTTAGGATGAAAAGAGACATTGCTCACACCAAGTGCTCACCACAGTGTCCAGCACCCAGTGTGGGCTCAACGAACTTTTGCTTCGCTGTCATCATTGTCTTTGCTTCAAGTCAGGGTCCCTACTGCTGCGTCATAAGCAGGGTGTCATCATTCCTTTTCCTGTCCTTGGGAGTGTCATGGTAGGGCTGCCCCCAAGCCCACTGAACACAACCACGAGCTAACCACTTAGTGCGTGACCAGAGCTGATCCTGGGCCCTGAGGAAAGGGAAGGGTAAGTGAGCAAACCAGGCAACAGCTTTTTAGCCCTGGCTGCACATTGAAAAATACTGAGGCCAGCTCTACTGGCAGAGATCAGGTGTGATTGGTCCAGGCTGGGCTCAGGGCATCATGTTTTATTCATTTATTTATTTTTACAGCTCCCTGGTGATGCTAACATGTAGCTCAGGCTGAGACACACTGAACTAGGTGTGCTGCTCTGGTCTGATTGGGTAGATCTTATTGGTCCATATGTCTTACCAGTGTATAAACTTGGTTTTGCTGAATCCTTGAAGGTTAGGAATTAAGATTTTCTTTTTATGGATGAGAAAACTGGGACATGTAGGCTTTGGTGACCTGGCTCCATCCAACTGGAAGGGCAGGGAGGAAACGCAAGAGGGTAACTCTTTTCACAAAGCAAAACCCTCTGGAAAGAATTACAGGCAATGGGAAATCTTTCTCTAGGTCCATTTGGCTCTTGCAAGAGCTGAATGCTCAGACTGGTGAGGACCAGGCTGCCTGTCTTGCCTTCCTCTGATCCCATCCAGCCCTTATCCCCTGATGCAGGGAGATGGGGAAGGGGGTCCTGCAGTTCTTTGAAGCAGGCTTCAGCTTGTCCCAGGTAAAGAGGCCTGGTGTGAAGAGGAGGGAATTCTTGTTTGGAATGAAATGTGGGGGGGTCAGGGGACTGTCAGTGTGGTGGATTCTTAAACCCCGGAGTCCTAGGAGCCGGTTGTCACACTAGCTGGGCCCTGAGATTGGCCGCCTGATCCTCCCCATGAGGATTTCACCTCTTGCCTGGTGAACGGGGCACATTCATCACCCTGAATGTCTCAAACATTAAAAGAGATGGGATTATGGATGGCACCAGGAGAAAAATGGAGTCCCAGCTCCTGCGTAAATGAATTTATCTATTCCCAGACCTGGGTCGAACCACACTGGCCAGAGGAAGTCATTTATCTCTTTGAGAGATGATTTTAGAAATACAGTCAAAGATGTGTCATTTCTGTGCTTCCAACTTAAGGGTGAGAGAGGAAGAACTGGTGTCCTCTGCCATTGGAAGACAGCAGGAGGCCCCACTGTGACCAACTGATCTGCCTGACAGCAGGGTCCAGGCACCGGGTGCTAATTACTACATCCTTTTCTGAATTGGAGTCTGGGTTGTTCCTCTTCACTTCCTTTTGATTATCTCAGGGCAATTTTGAGAGAGCTGGGGACGAATTAAGCAGAGCTGGTGTGCACATTATTACGGCCTCTCTCTGGGCTTAAATGACTCTCTTGAAAATAGGCCTTTTTATTTATCTTCTCTTCTCCTCTCTTTAAATTGTAGCCCAACCCTAAAGGCGTGGATTGATTGTGCATATCCTTTGCCTTGTAATGAGCCTGTTTATCACTTGTGTGGTTCTGGAAATAGGAGTGGAGATGGGGCTGCCGGGGCCTTGGATCCTCCCACCAACCTCTCTTGTCCACTCAGACCAAAGGCAGCTCTGTTTCTAACCCTTCAATTTTTAAAGAAGCCACTTCAACTTTGCATCAGGGAGTAGCAGATGCAAAGGTGGATGTGGCAGCTGACTGGAGTTTTTGTTTATTTCCTTGTGATTGGATGAATCATGGCCCCAGGATGGGTGCTGTTAAAGGTCTGTTTAGACAAGGGAAACCACACCTGTTAACTTCCTGGCTACAGCCCCGTGGTAGATTCACAAATAAAATGGGCCCCAGGCCATGGGGAGGAGACCGTGCCCAAGTGCACTTCATCCGTCAGGGTAGGGGAAAATCTGTCCCAGGACACTGATCTTCACCCTGACTCCGATTCCAGGAGTTAATGCAGAAGCTGGGTCATTGACTGTTTCTACAACCTTCTTCCAGTCTTTTCTTCATCTTGGCTTTGTCAACATTTTAACTCTTTGACAACTTTTTTGGGGGAGGGTCAGAAAGACAGAGCCCATGCTGAATGCTTTGGATACAGGTGTTCTGCAGGTGAGATGTCCCTTGGGGCACCACAAATGGACTTCAGGTTGGAGGGGATAATGCTAGTTAACCCACATGGATGCTCTGTACCAGGCCCTGTGCCAAGGGCTGACACATATTAATCACGAGATCCTCTCACAATAGCTTTGGGACACAGTGTCATTATCTGCGCTACACAGATGAAATCACTGCAGCAGAGAGACTATACAACTTGTGAGTGGAGAAGTCAGGATCAAATCCAAACAGTCTGGCACCCTCAGTTTGAGCTCCTAATCTCTGTCCCACAGAGCCTGTGCCCGGTCTTGGGAGATGTACAGGATGGTTCACTGATGTTTCCCAGGTGATCCCATGCTGCTGCCCTCTTACCTGACCACATTTTAGCTTCTCTGCCTGTGCCATGCCTGTAGAGTGGCCTTCTAACCACTCTCTACTCCAACCTGCAAGGACCACCCTAATCCAGAGAGCTTCCTGACACACACCTTCCCTGGGTTCCTCCCTACCCCGCTGTTAAGGCTCCCAAAGGTCTGATTTCTGGGTGCTCCCAACCCTTCTGTTCTCATCATCTTCAAACACACCTTTCATGGATCCTAACCAACCAAACAGAAGGACTGCCCACATTTTCATACCTGTTTTCCCATGTCCAAGCCTTATCCAAGCTGTTCCTCTGGCTAGGAATGCCTGTCGTTCCCCCAACCCAGCTCTGTGACAAGTGCCTACCAGCTAGATCTTGTGTATTCTTGGTGCCTTGTTTGCAAAGGAAAATTTATTGTTCCTTTTTTTAGACTCCCCCAAGGAATGGATGCTCATTTTTAGAGACTTTGGAAGAACTAGACAATCACTCTGAAGAAGAGATAACTTGAAATTCTATATCTACTGTCAATATTCTGGCATATATCGTTTCAATCTATATTTGTTCATTACTTTTTATTGTGAAACATTTCAAGCACAGAGTTGAGAAGAGCCTAATATTCCTCTGTACACCCACCCTCTCTTTAATCAACTCCGTAGTTTTTCTACACATAATTACAAATTTAGTTTAAACACTTTAGGGTGATGATGTGCAAATTGTCTATACTGTTTTGAAAGCCGTTTCCCTCCCCATCCTCCCTCCCCACTTGATTAATCACAGATACTTTCCATGGTTAAAGAGTATTCTTTAAAAAGCTACATGATACTTATTCAGTTAACCAATCTCCCTTTTTGGCACATTTATAATTATTGTAAGAAATGCTGCATGTCCATGACTATTTACCAAGAACAAATTCAGAGATGTACAATTACAGGATCAGAGAATATGAGCATTTTGATGTATTCTGCTAAATTAGCTTCTCGTGTGATTATGCTCATTCTCCTTTACATTTCCATAAGCAGCATATGAGAATATCAATTTTGATTCATCTTGGCGAGCGTTGAGTATTATCATGTTCATAAAATATTGTCGGTTATGAATGAATGAAGGAATGAATGATAAGAGCCTTTTATGGGAGTGATAATGACTCTTTGTGATGTCGATACCATACTGCCATTCTCCTGTGACCCGCCTGTGTGAATGTGTGTGTGTCTAGGGGACCAGGGACCATGAGGGCTGGCTTCCAGATTATCTTACTGTGGCTTTTTGATGTTAGCCAAGTCTGGGAAGTGACCATGCAGCCAAAGTAATCACCCTTCCTTGGGCCGGGCTAATGTGCTCCTCCCTGGCTGCTAGGATCAATACCATACTTACTGCAGATTAGCTAAATGAGCCAGCGCAGCTGGGAATGAGCTTCCAGAGACAATTACTATGGAAAATGCAGCCATATTTTAGTGGACACCACATGCGTGAGCCTCTTTGCAAATATCAATATATATTTGCTTGCTTGACAAAAATAGATCAGACCGAAGTCAGGAGATTAATCCAAATGATTGGACTGTAAATGATCCTTGTTGTGCAAAGTGTGGCGAAACCTTGACCTTTTCCGTGGTTGCTGTTGTTCAGATGATGCTGGAAATAACCCAAAACAGGCTGCTGGTTAGTGCAGGCTGGTGGTTTATTGTGAGTAGAACTTATAATGCGGCTGCTGCTGAAGATAACCAACCATATTTGTGTAGCATTATCTCACTTGATCTTCATCACCACCTCGGAATGCTCAATAAATGCTTAGTTAATAAATAAATGCATTTAACAATTTGCGAATAGCCTTTGTGGACTTGGCATTGTTCTAGGTGCTGGGGAAACGGTCTTTTCCAGGGGAACTTGCAGGCTGGCCTGGCAAGAATGAAACGGAACAAGGAAAGATACAAATGAATAAGCAACCACACATTGAGACGGGGGCCGGGGTGGGGGAGTAAAGATGATGCTGGAGGCTGGGAAAGAAACCAAGTGGGGGTTGCCGTCCTTATTGTCAGTGAGCGGCTGGGGAAGCCTTCTCTGAGGAGGTAGCTCTGAAGTGAGGATGAGCCAGGGCAAGAGAAGGAGAGAGAAGTTGTTCTGAGTCGAGGGACCAGCATGTGAAGAGGGCACAAAGTGGGGACAAACCTGGAACAGACAGCCCAACAGACGGGCTGCTGTGTAGGGCCAAAGTGTGGCGGGAAAGAGAAGAGCCTCCCACGAGGTGGGAGAGGCAGACGGCAGCCCGAGCTCTGTAGGACACAGTAAGGGATTTAGGTTTTATTCTAAGAGGCACAGGGAGCCATCAAAGGACTTTGTTCAGGGGAAGGACATGATCCAATTTGCATTTTAAAAAGATCACTCCAGGTCCTGGGTAGAGAATGAGAAATATTCTATATTCACTTTGATGGCTGGTTCCAGAAGAATAATGAGTCTAAGTAGACAGGCTGGCAAGGTGGGGGTCCTTGGGTAGATCCTTGAAAGGGCTTTCTGGGATGCCAGGGCCTGCCAAGGCTGCAGGCTCTGATTCTGCGTTTTGTCTGATTTCACATCTCATCTCGCACTTGCGCTTTCCCGGGGGAAGGTTTGTTACTGGCGTGGTTCTTGGTTCAGTAAAGTAGAAAGGCAAAGGATGGAGAGGAAAAGAAGGAGCTGAGAGTTTTCATTGTTGATTCCTCTACCCCAGCCCTGGATGTTTTCATCCCAGAGAACAGCCCAGAGCCCCTCCTTGCTGGGCTCAGTGGAGGGGTGCCCTCAAGGGGGGTACTCCAAACTCAGGCACCGGACTGGAGGTGGCTGGGGTTCTGAGGGCAGGGGGCCTCAAGTTCCACTGTCCTAAAGGTCGGGAGGCTGATTGGTAAGGTCTCTGGCTACCTGGGTACTGAGACTGTGCCTGGGTTCTTGAGATTTCTCACTGCTTTAGTTGAATCTTATTTTTTTCCTTCTGGTACCTAGGATTGAACCCCGGGAGGGGTGAGGTGCTTAATCTCTGAGCCACATCTCCAGCCCTCTTTTTAAAAAGCCATTTTATTTAGAGATAGGGTTTGCTAAGTTGCTTAGGGCCTCACTAAGTTGCTGAGGCTGGCTTTGAACTTGTGAAACTCCTGCCTCAGCCTCCCGAGTCACTGAGATTATAGGCATGCACCACCACACCCAGCTATAGTTGGATCTTGAATGTCCCCCAGAGGCCCATATGCTAAGGGCTTGGTCTTCAAGTTGGTCCTATGGGAAAGTAGTGGAGCTTTTAGGAGATGGAGCTTAGTGAGAGGTCTTTATTGAGGTTATTGAGGCTATGTCCTTGAAAGGGATTGTGGGAACTGAGCCCCTTCCTTTTCCTCTCTGCTTCTCGGCTGATGAGGTGAGTCTTTGCTTCAACATGCCCTCTTTTCATGATGTGCTACCTTGCCACAGACCCAAAGCGAAGGGTCCAACCAGCCTGGACTGGAATCTACAAAACTATGAGCCCAAATGAATATTTTCTCTTTATAAGTTGATTATCTCAGGTATTTTGTTCTAGTAAGGAATGGAAAGCTGACTAATGTATTTACCTTGAGCTACCCAGGCAAAAATCCACTGTTGGGTGGTATTCTGCAATGGGTCACAGTCTTCTGTTCTTGTTCTTTCCTCCACAATCTTCTAGTTCTCACCCATACCATCCTTGTCCTTTCACACAAGTATAAACTGAAGGAACAACCACATGTCTTTTCTGCATGTAGCTTTTATGTAGACTTGTAGCTTATAAGTCTAGATAAAAAGGTTTGGTGTGAGTGAACTATGAAAGGAAGGGGATAAAACCGATCATTCCTTTTAGACCTAAGTCTAAAGTAAAGTATGTGTTAAATGTTTAATGGTTCAACACTAAACAATGAGGAATAAAATGTAGAACTTCCTGACTTGTTGAGGGAAAGGAATTAGAGGAAAAAATAACCCAATGAATGCTTTGATGGCTTCTAATATAGCAAAAGACAGAGAAAGAGGGAGAGAGAGAAGGAGAGAAAGAGCAGTTGAATTTTTTCATAAACAGGCTGAATATTCTCATTGGCCACAGAAAGCCTGGGCGTGGTCTTTCAGGAGCTTGGGGAGTGGGGAGGCCAGAACAGGCAACCCTAGTACCTGTGTGTGCAGTCAAGGATTCACCTATCTGCCGGCCCTCAACTTCAAGCCCCTAGGTGGCAGGACCAGACCCAGCCCCTTTCTATGTCTGCAGAACAGGGAGGTTCCTTTCCTGAAGAAGAATGGGGGAAACACTGTTATTGCTCCCCAGGAGCTTTGCCCTTACTTTTGGCTACTGCTAACTTCTGAAAGGAGTAAATTCTTTTTGAAAATATTTATTTAACATTAGAATGCATTTTGACATATTGTACACAAAGGGAGCACATCTTCTCATTCCTCTGGCTGTACGTGGCTCGGAGCCACTACAGTAGTGTAATCATACATGTATATAGGGTAATAATGTCTGTCTATTTCTGTCCCACAACCCCACCCTTCCGTTCTTCCCATTCCCACAACCCCACCCCTCCCCTCTACATAAGCTAAAGTTCCTTCATTCTTCCTTATCCTCCCATCCCACTATGGATCAGCATCTGCTTATCAGAGAAAACATTTGGCTTTTTTTGGGGGGGGGATTGGCTTATGTCACTTAGCATCTATTTACATGCAAATGCCATAATTTCATTCTTCTCTAAGGCTGAGTAATATTCCAAGTGTATATGTACCACATTTTCTTTATCCATTCATCTGTTGAAGGGCATGTAGGTTGGTTCCATAATTTAGCTATTGTGAATCAAGCTGCTATAAACATTGATGTGGCTATGTCCCTGTAGTATGCTGATTTTAAGTTCTTTGGGTATAAACCAAGGAGGGGATAGCTGGGTCAAATGGTGGATCCATTCCAAGTTTTCTGAGGAATCTCATGCTGCTTTCCATAGTGGTTGCACCAATTTGCAGTCCCACCAGCAATGTATGTGTGTACCTTTCCCCTACATCCTCACTAACATCTATTATTTCTTGTATTCTTGATAATTGCCATTCTGACTGGAGTGGGATGAAATCTAGGAGAGGTTTCGATTTGTATGAAAGAAGTAAACTCTGATCCCGCTCTGAGGATAAAAAAATACCTCAAAGAAGACCCAGAGGCTAAGAGACCTACATGAATGTGAATCTCACCATTCACCAACAGAAAGAAAGCTCTCAGTACTGAAAGATATGAAGCTGTCATACCACAATGACTTCCCTGGCCACTGTCCCTGCTCCTCATCTCCATCCTCTTCCTCCCTTTTTGACTTTAGCTGGAGGTTGGCTTAGAATAAAGCAGTCCTCTGAAAGGTACTGAATTTCTCCCAAGGAGTAAATGAAACTTGAGAACGTCTGGACTTTGGTTCAATTATCTCTGGCCCCTGGAGCACTGGGGAACCAGGTGAGAACCAAGCCATCCAGAACTGTGATGACAATGGTAGTTAACATTCATCTCATCTCAGAATGAGGTGTCTTCAGAGAGGACTCATGCCCACACCACCCACACTGGGAACCTCTGTCGAAATCATACCAGAGAAGGCAGGAATAGGGCCGTGCTGGAGGATCTTGCTCTGTCTAGAAAAGTGCATCTGTTCATTCCCCGACCTTTGCTAAGTACACCAACTAATGGAGCGAGAGACATGAAAGATCTTCACAGGCCATGTGGAAATGTAATTCAAACCCAGCCTGAGGAGGTCACAGTGAGTTAGATTAATTTTCATCTTGCTCTTCCTTGCGAGGCTAACCTTTGCCTTACGAAAGAGTCCTTTAAAAAGAGATAAGTCCATGTTTATTTGGCATTTGAAGGAGTTTTAATCCTAGCAACCCTGTTGAAAGTGTCCCCGTTGCCTTGGGATTCAGCTCAGGAAACCATGTATTGATCCTTTACATCAGAAATAATTGTTCTGGTTCAAAATCTTTCAGGTATTGGAAATTCAAATTAAGCCATTTGTGAAATTCAGTCTAATGAGGTTTATCAACTGGGAAAGTCATTTGTCAGTAGCGTCTGTTGGCTTCCTCATCCCCTCTGCCATTTCTAGAGGGGCCAACATCTCTGTGTGTCCTACGGTGCAGTTGAAGGGGCACCTTCTTTAGTCTGGGCATCTACACCCTGCAAATGGTGTTCTTCGGTCACTCTGTCAGCCTCCCTGCCCCCAGGTCTCTTTCCTTCCCAACCTTTCCACATCTTGTCTTCTTCCATTTCTGTTCTGGCGCCCGTCTCCTTTCCATTGCCCGGTCTCCTCTGTTTCCTCTTTCCTTCTAGCTTCCTGCCTCTGGCCTGCTTTGGTCCTGCATTCAACAAGTCTGTCACAAGACCAGTGAGTATCACCAGCCAACTCCATCAGAGGCCTCTGAAACTCCCCAGATCCTCTTCAATGTGTGGTAGTTTGACTGCTTGGAATCCTGAATAATGAAAATATATCACTAGGTTTTTATTCATAGCATTTTTTTTTTTTTTGCCTGAAACTCCATCTTTCACCTGCCGAGGGCTGCCTCCTGAGCACTGGGGTTGAGAATTGATAACATATTCCCAGCGTCTCTTCTCTAGCCCTCTGGGTTCCATAGAGTGTGATCTGGTGTCCTCTCAGCCTGGGGCACCCAGAATAAAAAGCTCCGACCTCAGAAGCCTCCCTCCTTTTTAGTATTTTAACTGTCTTTTGTAGGACTTTGTCAGTGCTGGGGTTTCTTAGGAGATAAAGGGCCAGACTGGAGAGAAACTTGGAGAGAAATGATTGACAGGGCAGAGAGCCATGTGGGAAAGGGGGGTATGAAGATGTTTCTCCTTTTTTTTTTTTTTGCCTCCTCTTTTCCCTCTCCCTCCTCCTTCTTCCCCAAAATGTCTCCAAGGCCATGCCCAGGCCTTTGCTGATGTCCTGAAGTCCCACATGAACTTCCTGTGTGTTTGTCCTTATTCCCCTTTCCTCTGATTCTCTCTGCTTCAAACACGGGAGAGAGAATTTCCGGTTGAATTCTTTAGAAACTCTCTCCCGTTACTTTATGAGGATGTTCTTCTTAATTTCTTGCCTTATAACAAGCTGAGTGTCTTTAAAATGACACACTTTTTGGTGATTTACCAGAAATCTGTGACATTCTTGGTATTACTTTAATCCTCTTCATGTGTCACTTTCCCTGTGGGTCTCCACACTATATTCTCTTTCTATATTTGTCTCTGTGTCCAGATTTCTCCTTTTTATAACAATACTAATCATCGTGGATTAAGGTCCCCTCTGATGACCTCATCTTAACTTGATTACCTCTGTGAAACCCTATTTCTATGGGCTGGGGAGTGGTACAGTGCATATCTAGCACATCTAGCACGTATGAAGCCCTAGGTTCAATACTCAGTTCTGCAAAACAAACAAACAAACAAACAAAAAAACCCAGTCAAACAAAAAAAAAACCTGTTTCCAGGTACTGAGAGTTGGGACTTCAAAATATCTTTCTAAAAAAAATTTTATTGGGGGGGGTGCACAATTTTGCCTATAACAACAGCTATTATTCTCTCTCCCTTCTCTTTTCTCTCCATCCCCCCGCTTTGTTTTTACTTTGTGTTAACTTTGGCAAAGGTGACCACTGCAGTTCTGGGCTTACAGCCTTCCATCTTAGCCTCTGATCATCTTTTCTTTTCTCTCTCTTTTTTTTTTTTTTTTAGATGTAAATGGACACAACACAATGCCTTTATTTTTATGTGGTGCTGAGGATCGAACCCCGGTCCGCCCGTGCTAGGCGAGCGCTCTATCGCTGAGCTACAATCCCAACCCTCTGACCATCTTTCTCATAGTCTTAACAAAAGTCCCTGATTGCCTCTGATTGGCTGTGCTTGTCTCAGGTGTCCATCTGGAGCCAGTCCCTGTGGTGTTCAAGCTGGCCATCCCTGGAGCTGGGTCTAGGGCTAGTCCCACTCAAACCACAGAGTGTGTGAGTTGGGCAGAGGTGGTGGTCCAGAAGGATGACTCTGATCTTGCTTCTGGGCGGGGGGTGGTGCCCAAAAAGTAAGAGAAAACACGAACCTCAAAAGAACGTGGTGAAGAGGCCTGGAGTGCTGCCTTTAGCTCCCTTAAGTTTGTTGTCTGGGGTGAGGTTGGGCTTATTTGGAGAGGATGGTCAAAGAGTGAGAGGAGACCAATGGGAAGGAGAGCAAGAGGCCACTTGGAGCTGCCTGTGAGGAAGCACTTCCTAGGCACACAGCAGTTGCAGGTGGAAAGGGCTTTAGCCATCCAACTCCCGTCCAGGAGGTGAGCAAGGGATGTTGTGCATCTTATTGAGGATGTTGTAAAGGCAGTTCACAGCAAGGAAGGAAAGGGTTAAATCAGTGGCTTTCAAAATTCTTTACTGTGACCCACAGAGTCAGATTGATATTGTGAATCAGCGAGCTTGCGCTCCCTCTCTCTCTCTCTCTCTCTCTCTCTCTCTCTCTCTCTCTCTTTCACACACACACACACACACACACACACACACACACACACACGCGAACTGAAACAAAAGTTTCACAAAGCAATTTTCCTTTACTATAAGTGATGCACTCTGACATTGTCCCTTCTCTTTTATTTTATTTGAAAAACACTCTGAGCTCAGTAAATTGATTTCCCAGCCTGGAGCTTGAAACCCGGACTAGATGACCCCCGAGGTCCCTGCAGCTCAGTGATTCTGGAATTCTGACAGGTACCATTGGGCCAGGAGGGAGGAAAGGTGGTTTGGTAGCACCAAACATCACCTGCATAACTAGAGGTGACACTTGACTGAGTGCAGCTCTCTGCACCCTAAATTGCTGCAGCTTGATTTCTGATGTTCCTCTGGTCTCTCTCCTCCATCTTTGATGACTGCCCTGTCGGCCAGGGAGTATTTGTGACCACCCAATATTTTGCCCAGAGGCCTTCAGAGGCTCTCCATTGTCTATTTTTTTTTTCCTCTTATGCCTTGACCAATTTTCTATGAATCTCACTCAGTATTCTCCAAAACTCTATCCACTTCAAGCTGCCCCTCCTCCGCTCTACAATCCTCATGTTGGATCCTACCCTTCCCTCAGCTTGGACGTCCTCCCTCCATTTCCCCTTCTCTAAATTCTCTCATCCTCCTGGGTAGCAACAACGCCCCTCTTCTAGCCTGCCCTTGTCCACCCCCCCCACCCCGTAGTCATGTATTGTCCTCTCAGCCTGGTATTGTTGAATGCATGTGATGAAAACTAAGGAGAAAAATAAAACAGAGAAGGAGATAAGGAACGCCGGGCAATTTTGCAGCTGTAGATGGCAGGGCCAGGAAAAGCCTCTCTAAGAAGGTAACATTTGAGTAAAGACATGAAAGAGTTGAGGGGTAGGCCATGTGGACGCCTGGGGAAGTGTCTCCCAGGCACAGGGGAGAGCAGGGCAAAGGCCCTGAGCCAGGAGCACACCTACCACAAGGAGAGGAGAGGGTGGAGCTGAGAGGGAAAGGAGAGGCAGGACTCCCTGGAGTCTTTGTTGGAAGCAGACCCTGGGAGGAGGGTGGGCAGAAGATGAGTAGGAAGTGCTCTTGGGATCAACACCTAGGAAAGGGAAAGAAAGGGAAGGGAAGGGGAGGAGAAGTGTAGGGGAGGGCAGGAAGTTGGACAAGGCAGAGGGAGGTGCGGAGCAGTGACTCAGGCTCAATGGAGGCTTGTGCTGGCTCCATGGGGGGCTCTGGAGATGGGCTGAGCTCTCACAGGTGTCCTGAGTCCGCGTGAGACCACCAAGCCTTACACTCATAATCAGGCATTGGGTGCAGGAGGGCCCCAAGAAGGGGATGTGACCTTAGTAAGGGGACTTTCTTTGGTTGATGCACTCCCTGATGGGACCATGGCTGTGGGCTGGTTCTCCCAAAGGGGAGCCTCCCGGGGTCATGTCTGGTATCCACTGTAGACTTAAAGACCAATGTGAGGAGCCTGTTGTTACTCAGGGAGACACTGGAGTGTTCTGAGAGGAAAAGAGAGATAGCTGGCCTTCTTCAGGATCCCCAGGCTGCTGCGTGGAGGAGAAACTGCAGGTCGAAGCGAGGAAGCAGGGACACCGTGGGCTCACAATCCAGGTGAGAAGGGGTTGGATTGGGGATGTATCTTGAAAGCAGAGCTGGTAGAATTTGCTGATAAATTTGATGTGAGGTTTGAGAGAAATGGAGGAAGCCAGGATGTTTCTCAGAATTTTAGCAAGAGCACCTCAAAGGCGGTTGTGACTACCCCAGATGAGGAAGCCTAGGTTTAGTGGAGGCTGGGGAGGAGTGGGCAGTGTTACACATGCTCAGTTTGGGGTGCCCATTAGCCATCCAAGGAGGCCTGGCCTGCAGTCTGGAGTGCAGGTCACAAGTACAGGTGGGGTGTATCATTTGGGGGGGGGTTATGAACATCTAGAGTCTGTTGGTGGATTGTATGTGTGAACGATATGGGGAAATGGTGGTGATAACCTCTGGACAGACACTGGGATGCTTCTTCGTGAGCTCTTCTGGGTTTGGACTGAGTGCTGGTGGCAGTGGTCTCTCTAGGGAGTGTCTTAGGCCAGACTCTGAGGAACATTCTAGGGCTTCCCCCACCTCCAGATGGTCTGAGCTCTGACAGGTCTCTGTGCCTGAATTGGGGGTGTTGAGAGTGAAGTCTTGATATTGGGGCAAGGGTTGAATGAGTGGTCCCTCAGGTCCCTTCCCACGGTGAGTCTGGGATTTTGTGTGGCTCCGGAGCCTCCTCTCCCTTCACTCCTGGCCTTGTCCCTTCTTGTGCCCAGTTTGTTCCACTCTGGAGCCACTTCCTCTGAAGATGTTCCTGGTGTTTCCTTTACCTTATTCTCAGTCTACTCAAACTTCCCAAAGATCTCAGTAGCAGGCAACCTGAAGAGCAGAGGGGCGTTGACAAAATGAATTCTGACAAAGATAATTGCATGAGTCCTTTATAGCTCAGCCCTAAACATGGCTCCACACTGTCAGTTTTTATTTGATTCAAGTCATGGAGGTGAATGTTCCCCTGTAGATGGGAGTGGTGGGAGGCAGGTAGGAATGGTGCTGTGGGTCAGAGGTGAGATGTAATCCCCTGCTAGGGAGCCTTCTGGGGCTTGGGCCTCAGTGCCACATCCCTGAGCTTCCTTTGGTCTGGGGACCTAGATGGTCTCCAGGATGAATAGATGGATGCGTGAAGGGCTTCTGGGACCACCACGTTGGCACCATCTGCCAGGCTGGGGATTGTAGCCTTAATGAACATTGAGTTTCTTGATGAAGCAGACACAGGGTTGTTCCCCTGGGTAAGAAGAGGGAGCCACTGGCAGAAGGGGTCACAGTGACCTTGCAGAACTGCACTGCAGCTGGCTCTCCTCAGGGGTCCCTGCCATCATTGCTGACAGGGGCCTCTGGGCCACCATAGCCCTCCAAGCGTGCTCTCACGTCCAAATGCTCTCACTCCAAACTTCCCGGCTGTTGTTCATTGGACTGCATACCAACACCCAGGCTCCTGGGCTTTTTTGGATCAGGATCCAGGAGCTTTCGGGATGCTTGGTGTGGATGCTCCCATGAGTAGACTGTGTGGCCAAGCTTCACCTATCCTGGCCCCTTTGACTGGAGTGACCTAACTCAATGTCCTGATCTTGTGAAATACAAGTCATCCTTTGGTAGGTTACTTTGGTCCTTGAAATCCTTCTGAACATAGGCTGTAGCAGCTGCCATTGGCAAGTGAGATGAAACCTATTTACCATCCAGGATCTGGAAGAGGCAACCAAAATTTAACCAGCATTGTTGTCTAGAGATGTTGGAGATTAGTTTATGTGCCATAGGCATAAGAAGTTAGTCCTCTGCTGGGGCTGGGGCTCAGCGGTAGAGTGCTCGCCTAGCACGTGCAAGGCCCTGGATTTGATCCTCAGCACCACATTAAAAATAAATAAATAAAATAAAATAAAGGTATTATGTCTGACTACAACCAAAAATAAATATTAAAAAAAAAGAGAAGTTAGTCCGGCTCCTGTTACGACAGGGTTTCATAATGTTCCCTGGTGAACATTTGATCA
Source organism: Ictidomys tridecemlineatus (assembly GCF_052094955.1). NCBI lineage: Eukaryota > Metazoa > Chordata > Mammalia > Rodentia > Sciuridae > Ictidomys > Ictidomys tridecemlineatus. The sequence goes on from NC_135480.1 coordinate 175,471,620, forward strand.
TTGTGTATAACGTTTAATTAGTATGGCATGAACTTAAGAGGTGGCCAATGACCTACCCTCCTGGAGGTTATGTTGAATGGTCCCTTGGCTGTTTAATGCCATGAGAAAAATGTAAATAGACATATGTTTGAATTCTCCACATTAAAGACCTGAATGTTGGGTAATTTTATTTCATCAATCATGTCAGTGTGTAAAGCAGTCAAATCAGTGAACTTGACCCAAACCCGCACTCAGGCAATGTCCAAAGAGACCAGCAAGGCAGAGCTATTTGGGACTTCTTGCTTCTTTATTTGGGGTATTCCCCTTAACCGTCACTGAACAGAATAACACCTTAAAAACTAGGTGTGGGATGGGATGGGAGATGTTATTTCAATCAAGAGTATCTGAGATGGTTGCCTAAAGAACTGAAAGTAGTTACACTAGGAAGGCAGAGAGTTCACATACCTCTACCAGTTACTTATCTCAGCCTAGTGTCCTTATTTGTAAAATGAGGGCGTTGAGCCCAATTAAACTCTGGAACATTCCAGAGACCTGGTTTTTGATGCCATGGTTTTGAATGAGCAACCATGAGCAGGCTGAGCATATTAAAGACCAAATGTATGTATTTACCAGACAACCCAAACAAAACTAGCTGGCACTGCTCAGTGCAAGTGAGGTAGGTGCATGTTTTTGTCTCCAAGGGCATCATCCATTAGCAAGGGTTGGGGCCAGGATGTCTATTACAAGGCATAAAGTAGGAATGACCAAAGAGAGGTGCAGACACTGTACCCAGGAGCGGGGACAGAGCAAGTCTCCCTCTTAGTAGGAAGTATGTGTGGATCCAGGAAGTCTTTAAGGAAGCAGTAACTTTGAGCATAGCCCTACAGTTGGCTAGGATTTGGAAAAGAAAGGGGAAAGACCCTTTTCTGTCCTTTACTGGGGGCCTGGCACATCAGAGGTACATGGGACATGCTGCCTAACCAGCTGCTAAGCCCCTGCCTGCACATCTAATTCCTCCTTAGGGTTCTTCGGGCCTCATGGGGTGTTGCAGAATGGGAGCAGAATGGCAAAGATGAGCACAGTCTGTCACTTGTCATAGCTGTTCTGAGACGCTGACAGTACGGTCAGGAATCATTTTGAGGAAAGGCATAGAAACCCACGGAGAGCTCCAGTTAAAGAAAAACAGGAGTTACAAAGGTACTGGGAACTCTCAGGCACCCAGTTACAAAAATCATAGATGGGCCTCACGGGACCTGGGAAGACCTCAGGCACCTTCTCTGAGTTTCTACTTCTCTCTTTGTGTTCTCAGACTGACTTTTCTGCTTGTTCACACATGGCCCCTCCAGGCCTCTACAGAAGGGTAATTTCTGCCTTCATCTTGACAGGTCTCCCTGCTCCATTCCCTTTGGCCAATTGACCAGTATCCCAGTGTCCACATTCCACATTCTCAGGAGAGAATCTGGTGGGGTGAGCCTGGGTAAGACGTCTGCCTTGGGTCCAATCAGCTGAGAGTGGCAGAGGCCTCAGGCCCTCACACGCTGTAGATTGTTTCTTTCCATGATATTTTTTTCAAGAAAAGATAGAGAAGAAAAGATGGGCTTCCCCCAGGAAGAGCTTCCATTTCCTGGACTGTGACATGTAGTACGGGTTTCCACACCTGCCGTTTTGAGCTCCCCTGGAGAAGGGTATATCAGCTTAGGCCTGTTTCCATCATTGTTGGCGTGATAAATATCAACAGACCACAGACAGTGTAACCAGTGCAGGAGCAATTGTCTCTGTCTACCTGGTATCTTTTCTCTAGAGCAAACCAGGCACTTTTAAAGGAATGTTTTCTATGTTGAAAGTAGGAATGATGAGGGGCATTGCTCCCTTCCAGGCTAAGCGTTTCTATGGCCTTATTGGTACTCCCAAGTTCCTGGGGTCATCGTAGGGGTCTCTAAATACTTCTAACCCCAACTGAGACATAGTCAATGCTTGGACCTCAGAGGATATCTTCCTGTAGAAATAGATATTAAATGGTCATTTGGTTCCCAGACCAGCACATAAAGGTTAGGCAATAAATCCTTTGTGATCCCTCATGGCCATTTAATGCAGGCTTCTCTACATTCATGTGACGAAAAAATAAACCTAGAAGCAAAATTTTTCTTAAGGCTAAAAGGGAACTCTGCAATCATCTTACTGAGATCTGGAAGAGTTTTGACTATATTCAAAATTGCATGCTATTCAGGGGCTGAATTACAACTGAACTCACAGAAGCAGTAAGCATGCAAAATACCCAGTCCATACAGCTGCATAAGAATTAGATTGTTGAAACTGGGCATGGGGGTGCACGCCTGTAATCCCAGCTACTCTGGAGGCTGAGGCAGAAAGATCACAAGTTCAAGGCCAGCCTCAATAACATAGCAAAAACTTGTCTCAAAATAAAGAATAAAGGGCTGGGGATGTGGCTGAAGCAGTAGTGCGCTCGCCTGGCATGCGTGCGGCCTGGGTTCGATCCTCAGCACCACATACAAACAAAGATGTTGTGTCCGCCGAAAACTAAGAAATAAATATTAAAAATTCTCTCTCTTAAAAAAAATAAAATAAAAAAATAAAGAATAAAAAGGGCTGTGGATGGGCTGTAACTCAGTGGTAGGGTGTACCTAGGTTCAATCTCCAGTATCACAAAAACAAAAGAAAACAACTACAAGACATTGTTATGTTGTTGTTTATTTTGAATACTGATTGCAGGTTGAATTACGTGAGAAATGATAGTGAGATACATTTAGGGAGTTTGAAAGGGCTTCCAAATACCTTTAAAGAGATTCAAGGTTATAATATGTGAAAAATCTCTCTTTTATATAACATATATATATATATAATGTAATATCTGTATTATATTATACTATTCACACACACAAATACAGGTAAGGAAAGAATCTTTTCTTTCTTTCTTTTTTTTTTTTTTTTGCTTTTAAAAAGAGAGATCTGCATTCCTCTGTGTTTCTCTGCTATTAGAGGACTGTAGAGCAGTATTGTCAAGTAGAGCCTTTCACAGAGAGAGAAATATTCCCTACTGCACTGTCCAATTCAATAACCACATGTGGCTCTTGAGCCCTCAAAAGGTGGGTAGAGCAACAGAGAAAACTGAATTTTTAACTGTCTTTGATTTTAAAGAATTTATCAAAACGTTGTTGAATTTAAATTTAAGTGTAAATAGCTACCGTGGCAAGTGGCTACCATGGTGGGCAGTGCACCCACTACTCAAGGTTCTCAGCCACAGACTTGGGGTCAGTTAGGGGGAGATAGGGTCAGACAGAAGTAGTTTTAGGGAAGATGCCTGTTTAGAGAGGATGTTGTGAGAGGCAAAGGGAAAGAGTGCTTGATACTCTCAGTATCCTATGGGGTTAAATAAGGAGGGTGAACAGTGGTCTGACACATTCATGATTTGGCCACCGGGGGACGCCACTGACCTAGTGCAGCTTTGTTTCTGAGGCAGGAGTGGCCAATGTTTGTGACGGGGAGGCAGAGGATGTGACACAGAGAAGCAGCAGCCGGTGAGTCAGAAAAAAGGGTCAAAGAAGAGGAGGATAGTGGCTGTTTTAAAATAACCCTATGAGGCAAGTATTATTTAATCACTCCCATTTTATAGATGGGGCAACTAAAGGTGTGGATATTGGATAGATAACTTGGACAGAGTCATGGATCTGCTAAGTTTAGATTTGGACTCCAGAGTCTGGGATGAGTACTCTGCTCTGCTCCTCTCATGGGGACCCTATCCCTACCTGGTGCCAGAGTTCTGCCTAGAACGTGTCAGTATGTCATTGCCCAACTGGGTTGTCAGCACTCAAGTCCCCCTTAATGTGAAGATGTTGGGGAATTTTATGTGAAATATTTAATAATCTTTTAATATTTTCCCCCTCTAGTCACTCTTCTCATTCATTTATTCATTCAGGTGTTCAACAAGCAAACATGGAAGATGTTCTGTGCTGAGGCTGGGAATACCAAGCCCCCAAAGAGCCTGGCCTTGGGAACATATAGCTCAGCAGGGAGCTGTGAAATGGATGGAAATACCCTCCATATAGTGTAAAAGGCATAGGACTTTGGGACAGGGACAGAAACAGAAGACTGGAGGGATCTTGGCCAACTGGGGTGTCCTGAAGCTTCCTGGAGGAGAGGGCACCCTGGAGCTGAAGTTTGAAGTAACCACAGGTCTCCCTGTTGGCTTTCAGTACCCTCCTGCCTTGGGCTGACGATCTATGTCACCAGTAGGAGGATGACCTTTGACAGGAAATAGGGAACTCAAGAGTCATCCAGTGTTCAGCAGCCCTGTGCGCTGGTGAGAAGCAGCCCGTTCAGGCTCCTCCTGCCTCCTCCACACACTGACCTCTTTCAGACATGCAAGATCAGCCAGAGGGGCCCTCTGAGGCCTGGCCTTCCACACAGGTCTTGCACATACTCTGGGTGCCTGGATTCCTCGGAAGCTGGCTCCTGAGGCTTGTCCAGTAAGGCTTGGAAGCCCAGGTCCCTGAAGACCTGCTAGTTAATGAGTTCTGCAAAAACTAGGTCTGTCTGTAATCGAAATGGGAGTACAAGGCTCACATGGTCCCTGAATTAATTCAGTCCTGTTAGGAAAGAGCATGGCAGAGTTTCCGCTGTTGCTGGCAGCATCCACGGAGAGGCTCTGTCTGCATTACTTCCATACTGGGACCCATTGTTTTTCATCACTTCAGCACAATTTGGAAAACATTCTCCAAGTCTATTATTCCTGTCTCCTGCTGCCACACTGAGGCAGTTGTTAACAATGCCCTTTGCCCACCTTGGACCCCTCTTCCATTTAAGTACCAGTCTGATGGGCAAAGACAGCATTTAATGATTGCTCCCGACTAAAAATTCTTATTATTTTATTCTCTTCTTACTCCTGCCCACTTTCTCTCCAGATGGGGATAAAATAAATGAAGCTGGAATTATACCTGCCAGAAGGTCTGGATGCAGTGGGGAAATGGAATGTAGTTGGGAAATTTTTCCAGGTATGTTCCTGAGATCTCACAGGTCACCACCATCCCCACCCCCAGCCTGGCCATCCTCCACATGCTCTGGGAATAGGAAATCAGAGTGTCTAAAACTTCCCTTAGCATGGGACTGTTCTGAATATCCAGAGTGAAGGAAAGATGAAATTCAGCAAAAGGGTTTTTCAAAATGGCAAACTTTAAGAGACATAATGCCCACCAGAGGCTACCTTGATCCCCCAAAGTTGGGCCCCAGGGTGATAGCACATAGCCTTTGTACCTTCTGGGATTCTCTCTTCTCATTTCTACTCAAATGCCATCTTCATTGGAAAACCTTCCTTGAATACCCCAGAATTAGTTACTCACTCCTGTATGCTCCCCAAAGACTGTTTGTCTAGTAAGTGTTACTGGCTTATGATGCTCTTCTGCATTACAAGACTGTCTCCACTTGTGATGGTTGGTGAATTCCTATAGAGGAGGCTTTGACAACATGCACATTCAAGAATGGCTCCTTTTCCTCCTCTTACTTGCTGTATGATTTTGTGCCAATTCCTCCATCTGCAGCATGAGAATAATAACAAGCCTGTTGTAAGGAATAAATTAGAGGCCAGCTTCCTTCTCTCCACCTTGCAACTCTTTAGGTCCACTACTGTGAGAAGGCTGGAGTTCTGGAGTCAGACCAATCTGGGTTTGAATTCTGACTCCACCATTTTCTAATGATACTTGGCTCTGTTACAACCTCTCTGTGTCTCTCTTCATCTACAAAATGATGATAATAATGACTGATCTGTATCTCCTACACTTATTGGAAGGATGAAATAAGGTAATACCTGTAGAATGCTTAGCATAAGTCTGGCACAGACTAAACTTTCAAAAGGTTAGCCATTGTTACTCCTTTGGTTGTCACTAAAGCTGTAAGTTTGTGGGGGCAGAAATCTCAGCCTAGTACAGTTCCCAGTGCGAGTGGAGCATATGAAGAAAAGGAAAATGATTCATTATAAACTTGGAAGCATGATCCAAATATAATGCTCCATCATGTCACCCTTTTCCAGTCAAGGTTAATGTACATGATCAGAGTCTGCACTAGAGAATATGGGCCTGGAAAGTTGACCGGGACCACCTGAATCTGGGGCTGTCACCGTCCCCCTTTGCCTCCCAGCTCCTAAAGCCTCTGCCAGGTGAGTTGGAGGTAATAGACACCCACTGACAGCCAGAAACTTAACCCAAAAGGAAAGAAAATCCATGGCTGCCAGCTCACATGTAGCCCGGAGCAATTGCTAGTGAGTCAAGGTCGATGGCCAGACAGATGGGAAGAACCAAACAAGGGGCTGGCATTTGCTAAAGTTTGCTGATTCTCCAGCAGGAAATGTGCAAAACTGAACTACATGGGGCCTGTGGAAACCTTGGCTCTCCTTTTAGGCAGTGAGGGCCTGGGGCTACCCTGAGCATGACTTTCTGGCCCAGATTCATATCCAGGTATCTATGCCTACATCTGTAGCTCTCTAGGATATGGATATCTGCATAGCCAACATTTATCAAGGGCTAATCATGTTCTGGTTTATGTGGACCAACCTGTATAACATTCAGTCACATTTATGCAATGGACACTACAGTTTCCTCACTGTGAAAGAGGGATGGTAATAGGCCCTGCAGGCGCTAGTCAGGGTCAGCTATGTTGTGCTGTGATAATGAGCACCTCCCAGGTCTCAGTGGCCTGAAGTGGCCTCAACCACATTGCATGTTGCTTCTGAGTTAGCCAAGGGCATTTGTCCCTGTTATTGTCAATAACAGTGAGGCCCAGGCTGACAGGATAACCACTATGTGGAACAATGTTGGTCACTATGATAAAGTGAGCAAGAAAGAGTGGCAGCTTATGCATGGACTCCGAAGCCTTCCTCCTGGAAGTGACAGCACTAATGCTCACATGTCATCGGCCAGGGCAAGTTACATGACCACACTTAGCTCCAAAGGGAGTAGCAAATGTAGCCCAGGTTCCAGAAAAAAACTGGAAATGTTAGTTGGATGAGAAGGTAACTGTGTCACCTGGATCGATGAGTTCACACTCCATTCACTTAAGCAGTTGGCACCAGAGAGCCCTGTGTGGGCATTAGCTAGAACCATGACTGCTCCTATTGTTTGCTTTGAAGATGAGGAAACAGCACAAGAAGCCAAGTAACTTGCCCAAGGTGATACAGGTGGAGCAGGAACTGGCAAAGATTGTGGCCTATGCCACCCCAGCTCCTGGGAGCCAAGCATGGCCAGGATGGACAAGGGGAGCCCTCCGTGCCATGAACAGGATGTCACCACAGCAGCCTCAGGTAGGGGTTAGTATTCCCGTGGGTAAGATGGGGAAGCAGCTCAGAAAAGATGGAGCAGCTTGTCAAACCCAAAGACTGACTGGGATTGGGGCCAGGGCTCGTATTCTACAGTCAGTGGGGCTCCTCCATTGCCCCCCACCTGCCCACACCTGTAGAGGAGGCATAGACAGGGACACAGGATGGCAAACAGCTTCCTGGACTCTTTCCTTAGGGACTGAGTCTTAGCTGTTTGCGGGGACTCAAGGGTGAATTCAGTAAAGAACAAGTACTGGTTTCTATTCCCAAGAGGGGTGTGTGTGTGTGTGTGTGTGTGTGTGTGTGTGTGTGTGTGTGAATGTCAGAGAGAGAGGGAGAGAGAGTCAGAGACAGAGAGAGAGTCAGAGACAGAGACAGAAAGAGCAGAGAGGGCCCTCAAGGGGAGGTCTGGGGTGACCCCCAAGGAGGCAGACATGGCTTCTAGTCAGTGGAATCCAGTGGGCTTCAAGGAAGAGGTGGCATTGGGTCCTGGAATGAATGTTCTAGATTGTCTATCCATGGAGATGTGGGAGGAAACTGTGGACCTCTGTTTAGAGTGTTTGGAGGAGTCAGAGTGTGGCCTGTGTGGCTGGGGTCAGTCCTGATGCTGGCAGTGTTGCAATCTGCAGTTGTAGGATCAACACTGACCTGCCATCCCTACCAGAAATGGCACAGAATGGAATGTTTATCATAACACTCCGGCAGATGGCAGCAAATGTCTGGAGGAAGGGGTGCTGGCTGGCCATCCCTGTCTGCCCCCAGATCTGCTCTCCACCCTTCTCCCCACTACTTGGTGCCTAGGAAAGACTGACCTCTATGCCTAGCATCGATGACTTTCCTGCCTCTGGCTTCCTGTTCAGCCAATGGGAGGCACCAGCTGGCAGCCGGAGGGTGGTTAGAGAAGCCAGGGTACTTACTCCCCAGGCTAACAGTGGCTGTGCCCTCTGTCACCGTCCCCTCCAGATGTGGCTGTGGTGGGACTTCATAATCGCTTTTCTCCTGATTTCCCCTCAGACCTAAGTGTGGTGATAACTCCCTGTTTCTAGGGCGTTCCACTGTCCTGTGCTGGTTTTCCTTAAACATGCTAACCGTTTCATAAATAATGTCTCCATTAAACTCCCTCCAGTCACCCCTTTTGGGTGAGCCATCTGTCCTTGCCCAAATCCTGACAATACGGGGCTCTTTCATAATCCATGCAAAGATGCTATTTGGACTTGCAGCACTTTTGAAAGCCCGCTGGCCTTATTCTGTGGGTCTTGGGGGAGTTATTCTAAACAGAGGGAGTCAGGGAACAACTCAGACTCTACCACACATGGGATGAAGGAAAAAAGAGGCTGAAGACAGGTAGGGGCAGCATGATGAGATCTTGTGCTTTATTTAGATATTCCAGGCACCGACTAAGGGTCTCTGTGAATGTTTGGTGTGCTGAGATGAGTTGAATTCTGAAAGCCAGGACAAGTCAGGCAGGGGCTCAGGGTGCAAGTGATAGTGACTAGCAGGTGCTTGCCTCTCTTTCTCTCACCTTCAAGATGTAGATGCTGTCTCAGTTTCCCCATTAGATTGTGAGCTTTCTAGGGCAAGCTCGACCTCTCACATCTCTGTCTCTGCCAGCACCACTCAGTGGGAGGACACAGGAAGTTGTCCCTGGTGAGGTTACCTGAGCTGGGCTCAGCTGGTTTGAAATGACCTGGAAACCTCTTATTGGGTGGACCCTGGTTTCCCCTGGAAGATATACCTGTCCATATCAAAGAAAAGTCTCACTTGCAAGGATTTTAGAAAACACCATTTTATTCTTTTTCCAAACGTACAGCAAGCAATCAAGAACATTTCTCCTGAGTCCGGTGCTATTTCCTCTCCAGTTCACTGCCCCTCAAGCCAAATCCCAAGTCTGCTTTAATGAATATAGAAAACTCACTTGTCATTAGTTGGACAAAAGCTAATGGACTGGAGTCCTTGAGGACAGTGGGTCTCTTGAGCAAATTAAACACTCCCCTTGCAATCTTGAAGTCAATGTTAAATTGTTTATCAAACCCTTCCTTCTCAGGTAGCATTAAGGTGAAATTCCCCACCTTCTGGCCGTTAGGTCAGAAAATTTTATTGAGCTGGAGACAGGAAGGAGGTGGTAATTTCAAAACTGTTTTGTTTTGAAGAGGAAAAAAAAAAGCATATTGCTTAGGGTTTGGAGAAGGGTCCATAAATATACTTCACCTCTGGTGTCACTCTGGCCTTCGCTCATGGCAGACATTACTAATCAATCATATAATCCTTCCTGTTAACTCAGAACAAAAGTCATGTGCAATCCAGGGCCTAGGGTAAGTGGATTTCTGCAGTTTTGGTACTCAGAAAAGAAGATGCCTCATGGGGTAGACGCATGAGCACTGGCCTGGATATCAGAAAGCCAGGTCCCAGCTCTGTGGCCTGACCTTCCTTTTAGAGGCCAGTTGCCCCATTTGCCCACATGGGAAACCTTTCCTAGCTGCTGCATGTAGCTGTTGTGAAGGTCTGTCAGGGTTTGGCTGGAGGAGTTTGCTAGGGCTGCTGAGTGCTGCCATACCAGCTGCAATATATATATTGCTATAAAATAACAACCAAGACTTGCTATTTATAAATGAAAGAAGTTTATTTAGGATCATGGTGCTGAAGGGTGGGAAGTCCAAGAGCCTGATGTCACATCTAGTGAGATGCCCTAGCATGGTGGCCTATGCAAGGGCAAGTAGCAGCCTGTGCAGAAGGCAAAGCAGGAGGGGCAGTCCCACTTTGTGACAGCCTGCTCTTGCAATAACTAATCCAGATCTGTGAGGGCAAGAATGGATTCCCTTGAGAAAGATATCAATTCTTTCCTCTTGAAGGCTCTACCTCCCACCATGGCCACAATGGCAATTGGATTTCATCATGAGTTTAAAGGGACGAACCATATTCAGATCGTGGTACCTGGACTCTGGCATTCAGCCAGCAGCAACAAGCTCTCCAGGAATGAAGATAGCTCTTCATAGCTTTCTGCTCACGGAGTTGTTGGCACTTGGGTCCTGTGTGCTGCATAACTACATGGTGGCCTGTGGGGTGAGGAGTGTGACCCGGAGGATGTCTTGGGTCAACAGCTCTCAGTGCAGTATTTAAGAATCAGAATGCTGAAATATGGAGGGAAGGAGATAGAGGCCTTGTCCTTTGTGGCAGAGATTCATTCACTTATTTACTCATTCATTTATTTACTCATTGATTCATTCACAAATGTTTTCTGCAGGGCCAGATCCAGGCTCTGATGATTCACTATTGACTTCACTTCCTTCTATGGACCTTCTCAGTCTCATGGGTAAGGGGCCTTGTAAGTGGCTGTGACTTTGGAGATAAGCTTCCATTGACTGGCTGGGTGTTCTTGGGCAAGTCATTTTGTCTCTCCAAATCAGTTCCCTCATTGTGAAACAGAAGCAATGTCCTCCCAGGGGAATTAAATGAGATCACACATATAAGAATGCCTGGTATCTGGAACTCAAGCAATGCCAATCAACAGCTGGATATATGGACCAATAATACCTCAGCAACTGCTTACAGAAATGGAATTCAGGGAAATTACTCAAAAGAGGGGCTTTCAAATGCCGGAAATATTTTGATATTTGTGCAGGGTCAAAACAAATATTATTTGCCTTAAGACTGTGAGGAGCATGTGAAAGGCTCAGAATGAGGCCGTTGAAAATTGAATAACTTCACTTGCAGACACTGCATCAATTTCATTCAATTTGTAAGCGTTTGTCTCTGTATTCAGGAGGAAAAATGAATTCAGCTCCATCAATCAGCCTGTTCCTGGGTGATTTAGGGAAAGCCACCCTCTTTCAAAGGCCCGGGCTCAGCATTGTCTGGAGCAGGGCCACTGGTACTTGACTATTTCTGTGGTAAGTTGGGGACAGTACATGCGTCCTCAATTGCCTTGTTCTTTCTCTGTTTTCCCAAGTCAGGCTCCTGCAAAGAGTGGCTTTAAGAAGAGGTCTCAGCCTCATGTTTGGGGGCATTTAGAGAGGATTGGGGAGGGTATGTTATGGCTACCTCTGTGTCCACTGCTCAATGCCATGGGAGTGACACATGAATGGGGCACTGCTACCAGGAAAGGCCAAGAGCAGGTGAATGGGAATCCTGGAAGGCTATTTACTGTCTCTCATCACCTTTCCTCCTTATCTCTACTTCATGATACTTAACCTGAGTTTCTCTTGAGCATTCTCCTGGCCATGGTCAAGTATGGAAAAAATATTTTTCTGGACATGAATATTGCTGAGGAGGAACTGTGTCTCCAGCACCCAACTGGCCATTCTTCCTGGACCTGCAAGTATAGGTGTTGACATCAGAAACCAGAGATCGAAGAGAGTGGATTCTAAACACATACACCATTTACAAGGCCTTTACCCATCCCATTTTGCTCTCCTGTCTCCTTTCTCTCACCTGCTGGCCCATCTGAAGTTCTACTGGATTCTTTAGGCTAGGACTTTGCACTAGGAGCAGCATTTCTATGAACGGAGTGTCCAGGTACAACAGTTGTGACTGAAGGCATGAAGAAGTGTGGATGACTACACTCTCCACCCCTGGCCATAAACTGCCAGGCCGAGGTGGGTAGGTGAATGGGGCCGAGACTTGTCAGAATCAGGAGGTACCGCCTTAGTGGGACAGGGGAGCACTGGAAAACAGCCAGTTTTGCATTTGTTCTGCTAAACCTCCCCAATAAAAGGAAAATAGAAAAGGAGGAAGGAGGAAGATGGTCTCATGAGAGAATCCAGCTGTAGGCATTTGCGCTCCTCTGAGAAGACAAGCCGAGCTCAGCTCCCCCCAGCCCCGTCACCCCCCATGATAGAACAAGCTTTGATTGTGTTAAATGTTGACTATTCTCATGCCACAGCCCCTCAGGGACAGATTCTGGTGAAGATGATAGATAGACCTTGGAGTGGGAGAGCAGATGATGTTTGAAAGCACAGCGCTGGGGGAGAACGAGTCTGGGGCTCAGAGAAAAGAACACATTTTGTTTGTTTTTGTTTGTTTCAGCCGGATCTTGTTCAAGGGAGTCAGAGGGGAGGTTGCAAATTGTCCTTTTTGTCTGCTGTGGAAGCTCAGGTTTGGGGCAGCTGGTGTTAAGCATCCTATGTTCAACGTCAGAAGCCCCCACTCTGGATCAGGCCTTGTGAGGTCTCTGGGAACACAGAAAGAAATCATATGTGCTCCCTGGCCTGAAGGGTTGCCTCAATCTGGGGGGAGATGGATTGTGTACAGACAAGGATGATGTGGAGTGACTCATGCTGTGATAGAGCTGGCACTGGGTGTGTGTGGGGGCAGCGTGTAGATGGAGGGAGCAACTGATGAGCTTGTGTGTGTGTGTGGTATATGTGCTAGGGAGGGGCAATTTCTACACTTGTGCCTGGCAGGTCTAGGTAATGTGAGTTTTGCTATGCGTGATGGCCATTGCAAGGGGCTCACGCAGAGGTAAGACAGAAGTAATAATTGGAGAGAAAGCAGAAACCTGCTTTTGATGGGCCTTGAGGGTACTGGGAGACCAGGAATAGTTTAATAGAGTAAGGGACCCAGTAAGATGGGAGTTTTAGGGGAAAGGGTGTCTCAGGACAGGAGGGAGAGGAACAGGCATAAGAAATAGAAACAGTGTAAGAGGTGATTCCATTTCCTTCCTCCCCTGCCCTGGGGTTCTGGGTTGCATTTTGTAAAAATCACAGTTGCTCAGGAGCATTTCCAGGGGCTGGGAAGTACTTGCTACTAGGCAGAGTAGGGTGCAATCATTTCACCCTTGGAGTATAATTACCCATGGCAGGCTCTAGGGGAGAGGGTTGTGGGATAGTGAACTGGGGAATCAGGAAGAAGGGAGGCAGTGTGGTAAGTAGTGGTTGGAAAACAAGCTTTGAAACCAGACAAACCTGCTTGAAATTCCAACTCCACAACCTTACACCTACCATTGAACACTTTTGTACCAATCATGGTAGTCTAGGTTATGTACCAGTAACCAAAAGCTCCTGCATTCTAAGTAACTTTAAATGACAGGTGTTGATCTCTTGGCTCATTTTTAAAAATTTGCTGTTTTTAGTTATACATGACAATAGAGTGTATTTTGACATATTTACAAACATGGAGTATATAACTTCCCATTCTTGTGGTTGTACATGATGTGGAGTTAGACTTGTTGTGTATTCATATACGAACATGGAGAAGATATGTCTGATTCATTCTCGCTACCTGCTCTTTAAGGGTTTGCTGGAGGTTCCTTTCATGAGTAACTCCATAACCCAAGTTTGTGGAAGCTTTTTTTGTTGTTGTTGTTGTTACTGCTTCTGCAATGACCAAAGCAATGTGGATTGGGTAGGTGACTCACTCTTTCTACTCAAATCTTATTGGCCCAAACTAGCCTGGCTGTGCCTATTTTCTCAGGGTATACGAAAGTGAGAATTGAAATAGCTGTGAACAATCCAAATGAGATTCAAGTCTCAATTGCTTTATCTGTAAAATGGAAATAAACCTACCCTCCCCAACTGGGCACTGTGAGTCTAATGAGATAAGGCATGTAACAGTTTAGATGAAATATGGTCACACTTGAACAAGGACAGCCCCAAACAAGAAAGGTATGGGCAGCCAGGGGAACAGGAAAAGGCAGGCACTGGTTGCTTTCGGGGGTTTCCTAGACAGCATGGTTGATTGGTCCAGAAAAACCCCGCCGTGCCTGCAACAGCTGTAGCAGAAGCTGTTGCTTTGTGTATAACCCAGGATCAGTCTCCAGTGTCCCTGAAACTCCTGGCAGTGAAAGGCTTTCCTATCCCTCTAAGAGGCTCAGGGCTGAGCTGGGGGTGCTCAGAAGCAGCTCCAGGCCTCCTCTCCAAGGCTGCGCATTTCAAATACCAACTAATGCCTTTCCTGCTGCTGCCACAGCCCCATGGAAATAGCATTTCTATTCCAGGAATCAGTTCCCATTCATCACCGTGAAGCACAATACCTGGGGGGACATGGTGACTGAGACTTCGTGAGTCTCCAAAGATGGGACTGTGTCTGCATGAGCTGAGTAATTAGAGCAGTTTTCTGCACACATGCCTAATCTTTATTTAAGACATTTCACTTAGGTACACATCCAAGTTATTCAAAAGTCACTTTGATTGGAGACATGTATATCATCAAACTGTTTCTCATCTCTATTTTAGAACAGTCAAGTCAGCACCAGTAACCATAATGCCAAGTATTTACTGAGGCTCACTATGGATCAAGTAACTGTGCTCAGCACTTCGCTTGAAATAGCTTATTTAATTTTCATAACAACACTTCGTTTTTTTGTACCTGAGAAGCTTGAAGGACTCCCAGATTGTTTCTGTATGAAAGAGTCTATTAATTTTTAAGGGTAAATACATGAAGAATGTCTTCTGTGAGAGACTGAGAAAATAATGGTAGCTAACATGCATAGAGCTATAATGTTCTAGGCACTTGGGTGTACTGGATCATTAATTCCCTTGAGAACCCTGAATGATTTTACAGTTAAGGTAACCATTTTACAGTTAAGGTAACTAAAGCATAGAGAGATGATATACTTCTTTCAACATCACAATGGCTAATATGTGGTAGAACCCGAATTTGAACCAAAGTAGTTGGAATTTCTTTCTTTCTTTCTTTCTTTTTTTTTTTTTTTTTGTACCAGGATTGAACCCAGGGGTCCTAACCACTGAGCCACATTCCTATCCTGTTTTATTTTTTATTTTGAGACAGGATCTCTCTAAGTTGCTCAGGGCCTCACTAAGTTGTTGAGGCTGGCTTTGAACTCCTAATCCTCCTGCCTCAGCCTGGTGAGATGCAGGGGTTACAGGCATGCACCACCATGCTCAGCTAGTTGGGTTCTTATCACTCTACCACCCTGCATCTTGCAGTCAGCAATCTCAGTGTCTTAAAATACTGGAGGGATCATTATGGGAAGACAATGATAGGGAGACTTTTTACTAACTTCTATATCAACAGAACGAGGCTCCATGTGTAAGCAAAGAGGCAATTTTGACTCCACCTAAAACGAACTACCCTTCAATTGGTATTGGGGCTGCTGTAAGATCAAACATATGAGCTCCCTGTCACCAGAAATCCTCAAGGATGGTCTGGGTTGGCTAGAATGTATGAGACCCTGGGTTCAATCCCAGCACCAGAAAAAATAATAAATACATAAAGGGTTGAGTAGCCACTCCCAGGGAGGTGAGAGTATGATTCTTTCTTTGGGCTTGAGTTGACTTAAGTGGCCTTTGCTATCTTTTTTTAAATATATTTTTTAAATGTTGATGGATCTTTATTTTATTCATTTATTTATACGTGGTGCTGAGAATCGAACTCAGTTCCTCACACATGCGAGGCAAGTGCTCTACCTCTGAGCCACAACTCCAGCCTCTGCTATCTTTTAACGTAACAATTCTATGAACACAACTGCCATGACATCTGATTGTGCAGAATGGTTTTACACTAATATATCCTCTTCCTATTGAAAATAGTGAGCAGACGATGAAACCACATGGCAACATCTGAAGGCCCAGGGTACTTCACCAGAGCTCAGTGGCATCATCAAATTAAACTCATAGCAAAGCTATTCTGACACATGATAATGATGCAAATAATTGCTGTTACCTGGACGATCAATTAACCTTAGTTCACTTCATTGATTCTAAGTAGTATCATTTTCATTAGTCAAACTCACAACTTTGTTTTTCTTTTCTAGCTTTATTAATTTACCTGACTTTTAAAGCAGTGCTCACTGGGTCGTTTTTCTTGATGCTATGTGGAGTTTTATGCTTCTCTGTGTAACCTCAGGAGGGTAGAAGCCGGGGCATCACTTGCAGGGCTAGTACAGCCAGGCAAGAGCTAAGGACCTGCAGGATGGGGAGGAACCCTGGGTGAGGGAGACCCAGCAGGAGCACAAGTCAGATAAGCCTGGGTCTGGAGGGAGCAGCCATGGCAGTGGGTCAAAACAGAAACACAGCACTCCTGCCAAGTGTCCCAGACCCTTAGGGGCTAAAGCCCATGGCAAGGAGTGAGGAATTGGTGACAGGTGACTGGAAGAGACTTGGTCTCTGCCTCAGCTTCTGGGCTATTGTATGGCTTCCCTGGGGCAGAAGACAGTTCTTGGTGGGTAGGTTTTGGTTCTGGATGCTGGAACAAGAAATCAATAGTAACACAGAAGAGAAAAAGGCCCAGAATAGGGGTCCCAGAACTCCTGATAGCTAGTCCAGACGAGCGTTCACAGGCAAATGTCCCGCCTCCCCAGCTCTTTTCCCCACTGGAGGCCACAGGGCCAGGATTCCAGTTCTAGGACTGCTCTTGGCTCCTGATATAAAGCCTCAGTAGCATCCCTCCCTCCTCTGGCTCATCTTTCCAGTGGGGGAATTGGGATTGATATTTCCTAAGGAACTCCTGGTTCTAAAACACAGTGGAGGCAGTTCTCAAATAGCTCCTTTCCCTTACAAAGAAAGGACTGGCAGGAAAGTTAAACCAACTTGGAGTCTCTCTCGCCTCTGCTCAAGAATGGAGGATTTCTATGAACTGGATTTTTTGATTTACAGTCCCAGGAGCAATGTGGTACAAGAGGGAATAATAAGCTCTTTAGACTTGGAAGCTCCTGCAAGAAATGATAGATGTCCCCAAGGGAAGGTCTATCCAGGCAGGTATCCCCAGGCCCCCAGCAGGAATCAATCTCCCTGTCCCCTGAATGCCCGATATCTCCCTCATTGCATTTTCTACCTTGTCTTTTAAGCAGCTGCTTCTGTGTCTTATATCCCCCAACAGTTCACAAGCCCCCTGAGGTCAGCCACTGTGCACCTGGTAGGCTCTTGGGCAAGATTCGTGGTGTGGCTGCTGACTGGCCAGCTGCCTGGGACTTCTCTGATTTTTAACCAAGTCTTCTTGCTGAAGATGAAAGTATCCCACGTCATCTGGTTGGGATGATGTACCAGAATTTGTGCTGCACACAAATGTACAAAAGTTCTGGTACTTTGGGGTTCTTGGCAAATAGGAAAAAAAATCATGGGTGGGGTGGGTAATGGAAGTGGCTGAGCCATCCCCTGGAATGATTCACTGGAAGCTTCATTGCTCCTGATGAGGGCCCTGACTCCATCAGCACCACAGTGCAGACCCCTGGTGGCCTGGGCCTCAGGCTGTTATGGGGTGTCCTCAAAAGCTTTCTTGCCACTGTCTTAGTATTGGGGACTTAAGACAGGGGACATAGTGGTATTATGCTTTAAATGATCAGAATAATTATTAACGGAGAGCTTACCTTTTAGCAAAATATAATTATGTCATTTGTTTATTTGCTTAATTGATTATTGCCACTTCCACTAGACTATGAGTTTCAGGAGGAAAAGGACAAATCTGTTTTGTTCAGATCTCAATCACCAACTCCCAACCCAGTTCCAGGCACATAATAGGTGTTCAATAGTATTTCTTGAATGAACAAGGAAGGTAGTAGAACTGAGACTAAACCTCAGCCTGCCCGACTTTGGAATCTGTGTTCTAAATATTACTCGGCACAGTGTCCCTCTGATTTTATGCCCTTCAGCTTGGCTGGCCCATTGTTGCTAGGGAAAGAGACAACCAATCTCCAATTGTGTTCCAAGTAGTTGTCCCCTCAGTCCAGGCATGTATATCCTGGGAGTTACTCAGAACCTAGAGAGACCAGGCAAGCAGTGTGTGAGGTACCGTAAAGGTACGGCTTCTAACTTCTGACCATGCTCAGGTGTGGCAGGCCAGCCAGGAGCCAGGATGAGCTGACCTACCAAGTGTAGGCCCATCTGGTTTTGCTGGAGCTGTGGAGACTTGACCCAGGTGGCCCGAATTACCCAGGTCTGGCTGTGGAGGGCAGCTGATGGCCTTGGGGTTTTGGGCTGCATATTGGGGGACACAGTCTTAAAGCTATTTCCGTCTGAAGAGGAAGAAGAAAAAGGAGAAGGACAAAAAGAAGATAATAAAAGCAAATTGCTCATGGTACCTCTTTTTGGCAAACTAAATGCTTATTGAAATTAAGATAAGCTTGACAGACTTTTGTGAGCAGTTTTGGGGACCTATCTGAGAATAACTTGCCTTGGGAGACTTCTATTAGAACTGACTCCACAACTAATAATGTGGTCTCTGTCACTTAACTCAGAAGTCCCTCCTGGACCCGCACAGTGAAGCGTTAAGGAAATGAAATCTTTTTTTTTTTTTTTAAACATATACAGCAAAGTTTGATTTGTTGGAACATTTCTTCAACTGACAAGTTACAAGCCATGTCTGAGAGGCCCACTGGGAACTTTCAAAATTTGAGCAGCAGTTTCTAATCACTGACGATCATTAGCATTTCAGTGAATAGATTTTTGATAAGAAAAATCTTTGCTCTGTGGGAAGAAAAAAAATCCTGACATTTGATAATGCAAACAGAGTAGCAATTTTAATTAGACCTCTAGCCCTCCTTGGCATGGCAAACATTGCACAAGATCCAGATATCTTCCATCTTGTAGAAGGTGAATGTTAGGCTGTGTCAAGGTCATTGGTACTGGTACCATGCCACCCAACTGGATCTCTAGAGCAAACAACAACCAGTATTTCCTGAGCACTTATTACGTGCCAAATGCTGTTGTTTAACATACATTATTTCAATTAGTCCTCATATCAATCTTGAGAGAGAGCTACCATTACTATTATCATTCCCATTTTTTGGATGGGAAAACTAAATCTCAAGAAGGACTTTATCCCAAACTCCCCCAGCTTGTTAGTGGTAGAGACAAAACCCAGGTCTGTGTGACTCCAGTCTCCATACTTACCTACTGAGCCATACAACCTCCCACATGACATTCAAATGGGGACGAGTTGAGTGAGCAGGAAGGAGCAATAGGCTCTCATCCTGGCTCCATCATGAGTGTGTGGCAAGTCATGTGACCTCCGCTGGCTTCAGTCTCCTTGTCTGTGAAATGGGGATCCGATCTGGCCTATCTTCTTCACTGGGATCTTGGGGCCTCTGAGAGGGGGGTGGAACTAGACCCTGAAACCACATATCTTCTTTCCATTGACCTTAGCTCCACCATTTCCACCCAGAGGAAATTTGATGTGAGTTTCAGGAATTTTTAATCAACTCTTGTGTCTTCTCATGTTTATCGTCTTTGGACTAAATACCTCTTGTCACTTCAACCAGTCTGCCACAGCACTGCATTTAATACTCTGTATAGCATCCATTATCTACAAAATGGAGTAATATTGGTCACTATGGAGATTAAATGATCTAATGTATGATGCTCCAAGAACAAGATCTGGCATTATTGAGTATGTGTGTAGCTGCCTGCCCATTATCCATACTTCCCTTTTACTTAGTGACGATTTTATTTGGTGCATCTGGAGGACATTATTGCCCAGTATTCCTTGTAGATTCGGGTTGACCCATGGGGTATAACTGCAAACAGAGAAGTGTCAGATCTTAAGTGTAAATTCTAACAACTTTATGAATACAGATTAAGATAGAACTTTTACTGGTAGTTTTCCTCTGACCTCAAAGCAATCACTAATCTGTATTCTTTTACTGTAGGTCAGTTTTGCCCACTCTAGAATAAGTGCAATCATTCACTATACACTTTGTGCCTGGCTTCTTGCATTTGTCATAATATTTTTGGGATTCATCCATGGTGTCACATATCTGTAGTCTGTTCCTTTGTGTTTCTGAGCCATGTTCTATTGGATGACTATACCCAGCTTGCTCATTCATTCTCCTGTTGATAGAAGAATGAATTATTTTCAGGTTTTTTAAACAATTGTGGATAAAATTTCTGTGACAATTGTTATACCAGCCTTTTTATGGACACAAGCTTTAATTTTTCTTAGATGAATACCTATAGGTGAAGATGCTGGCTCATGGTAGATATATGTTTAGCTTTTCAAGAAATTGTTCTACAATTTTCAAAAGTGGTTGTACTGTATTACATTGCAAACTGCAACACATGTGAGTTACATCATTTTCAACCGCTGGTATTGTCAGCTTTTATCATTTTAGCCATTCCAGATGCTATGCAGTGATCTCTCATTGTGGTTTTGATTTCCATTTTCCACTCTGATAAATGTTCATTTTCTTAATTTTTTCTTCTATGATTTATGCTTTCTATGTCTTTTCTAAGAGATGTTAAGCTTACTTCAAGATCACAAAGGTATTCTACATTTTCTTTTATTAACATTATTGTTTTCACTTTTACTTTAAGATCTGCAATGCATCCTGAATTGGACTTTGTGTATGGTGTGAGTCGAGGTCCAGGTTCTGTTTTTCATATGAATATTCACCACGCCAACCCCTTGGTCGGACATTTTCCTTTCTTCATTTAAGAGCTTAGACTTCCTTGTCAAAAATGAAGTGAGAATGTATATGTGAGCCTATGGCTAGATTCTTTATTCTGTTCCATTGATTTATTCATCCATCCTATCACTGAAATCACATTGTTTTGATTGTTATAGCTTTATTGTGAGTTTTTAAATTGGTTGGGGTAAGTCTCCTCATTTTTAAAATTCCTTTTCAAGATTCTTTTATCTAATATTAGTATTCAACCTTTCCAACTAAGTTTCCAAAACTTTTTGATTGGAATTGCATTTTTTTTTTTTTTGGTACCAGAAGTTTAACCCAGGAGTGCTTAACCACTGAGCCACATCCCAAGCTCTTTTAATATTTTATTCTGAGACAGGATTTACTAAATCCTTTAGGGCCTCCCTAAGTTGCTGAGGCTGGCTATGAACTTGCCATCCTCCTGCCTTAGCCTCCTGAGCCACTGGGATTACAGTGCACCACTGTACCTGGCTACATTGGATCTTTTGGTAATTCAAGGGAAATTGACATTATAAAAGTATTTGTTCTTCTAACCACATGACCTTTTAATTCAGTTTTTTAAATTTACTTAATTTAGTTAGGTCTTTTAAATTCCTTTCAACATTAATTTATGATTTCAGTGTAGAAGACTTATACATCTTTTATTAAGTTTATACTTAAGCATTTGATATTTTTAAGTACTATTATAAATGGTGCTTACTTTTAATATCAATTTTCTAATTATTTGCTCTGAATTATAGAAATTCAATTGATTTTTATATTTTTTGTATATTGTGATATTCTAAATTCATTTATTAGTTCTGGTAGGTTTTTTTATTACATTTTTGTAGATTCTTTATGTTCTCCTTTGTGCATAGCCATGTTAATTACAAATAGAGACAATTCTACTTGTTCCTTTGCAATCTGTATGCTTTTTATTTATTTTTCTTGTCATATTGCATTAGCTTGTCTTTTCCCCTTTAATGTATCACAATTTTTGTAAAAGTCAGTCTTTACAAAGGCCTCATGTCATCTTTCTTTTCTTTTCTCCTTTTGTCTTCCTAAAAATTTACAACTAATAGGTTGCCAAAATCCCTCTACTCACAAAATTGGTGTCTTCAAGACTTAAAGAAAAGCTAAAAACATTTGGATTTAAGTTTTCTTGGATAGGATGAGATTTAACTTATGTAGTAGTTATTAGTGCTATTTGTCAAGTATATCCAGGTTTCTCTGATTTCTGGGCAGAAGCATTGTATTTATTCTGTCTGGGTGAGGCTTTGAGATTGGCTTTGTCTAAGAAGTGAGCTCTGAAATAATATGTGTTGCTTCTATTCCAGGGCATTGAACTACTAAAAAGTTTCCAGAATTTTGTTTTCCTATAGTACATTGATCAACAATACTTGAAGTGAAAGCAACTCCATCTATTTGGATCTCTGAGTATCTACAATTAGCAAAGCCTGCATTGCCAACCCAAAATGGATGCATGCTTGAGGTAGAAATAAAATTTTATTGTTTAAAGGCACTGAAACTTGGAGATTATTTGTTATATCAGCATCACCTCACCTGTCCTGAAAACTTGCATGAAGTTTCAAAGGAGAGGTGGCCAAGCAAAATGATAATGTAAAAGAATACACTGTTTTCTTCTCTGAGTGAGGCAAAAGAAATATACCCTCAGAGAAACCAACAGTGAGCCAAAGCTTATAATATTATGCATGTCTTGTGTATAAACAGCTCCCCAGTGCCCAACACAGAGTAGACATTTAAAAAAAATGTCTGGCATTCAATTAAGCCAGAGTTCTCCTTTCAGCTTTTACTCTTCATAATTAAAAGCACAGCACTTCCCTTTTCCCTACTACCTTCTTCTTGCCTGCAAATGGAAATGACAAAAACAACTTGTCCTCAAGAATTGTTGGGAGAAATTGTGCTGATTGCAAAATGCTTTGCAAAATGTAAAATCCTATCTAAGTGGCAATTTTCTCCATTGCTCTGCCAATTGTAATAAATAAATATTGTTTTTTAAAGCTGGTTCCTGGCTTGCTTTCCTGCGGTCATTCCATCAAACACTCCAACATGCCTGGGGTTATTGTCCACCCTGGATTTGCATGTGTGTGCATGGTGCTTGTGTAATGCTGTTTGTTTACCGAGGACTTGAGTAAGCCCATCTTGTAGCAATAAAACTGGAGAACGATGTCATAGCCCATTGGAGAGGTGATGGGTCAGAACAACTCACTCAGGAAAAGAACACTATGTGCTCCCCAAGGGCAGGGGGCTTGTTGCATTCATTTCTGCAGTCCTAGTGTGCCTGGGTTAGGAAATATTTTGATCCTTGGCTCAGCTTGGATTGAAGCTGTAAATTCCTGGCTCCTGTTTCAGCCGTGGGTGGAGGCCAGGAACTCCCAGAAACTATGCACCTGCTGATGGTTAAACTCATGTTCACCAGCCACTTACTGTGACTATATTCTAGGAACAATGAGGAGTATAAAAATCACTTACATAGCCCTTTGCCCCAGCAAGCTCCCAGTTAGTAAGGAGCTGGGGGAGACATTTAATCATTCACTCACTCGTTCTCATTCATATACCTATTTGGTAATTGATTCTCCCAATACCAATTCCACTAATATTGACTGATATTCCAGGTACTATTCTAGCTACAAAAAGTCTCAGCCCTCAGGGAGCCTGTGTTCTGTTAGAGGGAAACAAGCATTAATCAAATATTTATGGTAATAAATATTTTATCATAAAATGTGATAAGCACTGTTGAAGAGGAATTTAGAGTGCAGTGAGCATAAGAAATTGAGGGAAACAAACTGTGTTAGAGCAGGGAAGTCAAGGAAGGCTTCTTGAAGTTGAGTTGAGACCTAAAGAATGGATTCAGAACTGGCCATGTTGGGTGGGAAGGGGTTCAGAGAGAATAAAGTCAGACAGAAGAAACTGAATATTAATACAAGACAGACTATATGAAGGGGCAACCAAAGAGGGGCAGATAACATGCAGGGGGTAGTCCTAGGAAACCGCATTATTACTAGAGGGACGGGGAGGACTGCCTATGAGAGGTGGTGTTGGGCTGGGCCTAGAAGGACAGGAAGGACTTTCACAGGTGGGTATTCTACCGGGGAGAGAAGGAATAGCACAAATGAGGACTCAGAGGCAGGAGAGGAAGGCTGGGGGATCTAGCTCGGGCGACTGTGGAGAGGCTTGAATACCAGGCTAAGGACAGTGCACTTTGTCCCATTGGCTGCAGGGAGTCACTGAGGGTTATGAAACAGGAGCAAGGTGTGATCACAGTGCTTGGGTGAGAGACTCTCCTTATCCCCTCTGAGACAGCCTGGCACATAACCCAAAAGATCTCAGAGTCTCTTGCCACCCTTGAGCTCAGAGAGAGGTTCTAGTGGTCAGCTTTCTTCTGTCCCAAAGCCTCAAGGAAATAGTGAAAAAGAAGCAGGAGGGGACACGGGGTCCTAAATTTGGGGACTTCTTCCCTATTGATGAGAGAATATATGCATGAACACTATACCCCAAAAGGCTCAGAGCAGAGGGCTATGTGAATACCAACAATTGCATGAAACAAGCTGACCCAAGAAAGGACTTTGTATTAGTTTTGGTACTCTTTTAGGTGCAAGGGAAAGAATGCCAATGCAATCTATAGTAAAAACAAAGAGAATTAATTGACCTATGGGATCAGGTACATCCAGGGTAAGGTACTGGCTTTAGGCATGACTGAATCCAGGGCTTAAATCTATCCTCAGGATCCTCCCTTTATCTATTTCTTGGGTTTGCTTCTGTTTGTGTATTGGCCTCATTATTTTCCACTGCTATGGAACATCCTAGATTCAAGTAAAGAAAAGAGATGTTAAAAGCTGTATTACAGAAAAAGGACTTTCTGTATATACAAGTCCCAAGGAAGTGCTCTAATTGGTCCTAGTGGGTCACATGTCCACTTCTTGGACCAATCACTATTGCCAGAGAGAAGAGGAACTATTGTTGGCCAGGCTCATCCTGAGACTGACTGGCAGCCTCAGCAGATCACAAACAGTGAAGGAGAACAGAGCCCCAGTGGAAGCTGATAAAAATAATCCAAGGGCTAATATGGTCCTTTGCTCAGGCTGTCCACTGTAGAGGAAATGATCCATGGGAGAGTGCTTACAAATCGTTCATCCTAGAAGCCTGGGAGACCAGGTTATTTAAGGAGAGACTAACAATATAAACAAACATAACATTATATATATATATATATATATATATATATATATATATGAATGGGTTATATATATTATATGTATAATTTATATGTATTATATATATGTGTATATATATATGTGTATACTTTATATGCTTTTGAAGATAGCCATGATCAAAAATTTCAGAATGGCAAGATGATTTCTGCAATCAGTTGGGATCTAGTTGCTCTTCTGTAGGGTTTTGATGCCACAAAGGAAGCAATTCTCTTCTGTTGGAGGAGGAGCCCTGTAGGCAGGAGACCTGCCTCACCCTGTGACCTTGGGTAAGTCCTTTCCTCTTTGTAGCCTTCAGTTTGTCCACTTTACAGTGAGGGGGTGTTTTAGGTCTGCTGTAGATCTCACAAACTATGGCCCATTTCCACAGAACCAGCTCTTTGAGTTAAATCACTTTACAGGAGAGATCTATGGTCCCCTCAAGCACTGGCTGTCCTCACAGGAAACAGGTACGTTCTATCCCACCAGCTCCCCTCCAGGACTGAAGAGTCTGGAGCACATGACTTATGATAAGGTTAGGAATGAACTACTATTTTGTGTTCTCCAAGCTCCTGGCCCCTGGTTCCACTGACCACAAAGAGGGAACCAACAAAGAGGGCCTTTACAGGCTATGATTTCTAAGAAGCAGATGTACAGGATCACAGAGATGCTGGGCTAGAGGTCCTGAGAGTTCCTGAGGAAGATGACCATCCTAAGCTGGAGGCTCTTCCTTATCCGCAAAAGAGTGCTGCTGGTCAACACCACCCATCCATTCTTGGACTCCTCAGGCATCCAATTTGCTATGACATCACCCAGATGTCAGAGAAGAATATCCTACCAAGAGGGATATCCTGTGTAAAGGCCCTTAGGTAGGAGGGAAGGAAGGTGGGGGTGAGGAGAGGGGGAAAGGGAGGGAGAAAGAAAGAGGGGTGGGGTGGTCAGAGATACTCCTCTCTTTTAGGGAACTGAAAGCTCAGTGAAACTGGAGTATTGACCAAATGACAGGAGCAGGAAAAAATAGGGAGGACCTTAAAGACTAAAGAGTCTGAATTCTGTCCTTCTGAAGAAAGCCAGGCAAGGGAGAAACTTTGCCCTTTGCAAGGACCCTTGGCTGTGTTGAGGAGGAAGACTGTGGCACTGAGCCGGTGCCTGAGAGCCTGGCTAGGAGAGCAGCGTGCAAACCTGAGAGAGATGACAGATGTCTACACAGGGGAGTCAATGGGGTTAGATAGATGAGAGGACTAAAAGTTTGCTGGCAGCTTGTGGTGACCCACTAGATGTAGCATACGACCCAAGTCTGAGCCAGGTGCCGTTGACTGGGATGGGGAATCCAGGGAGGCTTTGGAGAAGAAGTAGTTCACCCGGGCACGTGGACATGTGCAATGCATGTGGAGCCATCTGGAGATTTGGGGGATGGCAGTAGAGGTGGGAGGTTCAGACCCTCCCCAAGATTCATGTCTACCCTACAGAGGTCTCAGAACATCTTACCTCCCTTGGGCCTCTAGGAGCATCAGCTCAACTCACCTGGTGCCTGGTGTTTCTGAGTGGCATTTTGTTTATTGTTTTTATTCTTGTGGTGTTGGGGATGGAACCTGGGGTCTCGAGCATGCTAGGCAAGAGCTCTACCACTGAACTACATCTCCAGCCCAGACATCTGTTTAAAACAGGGATTTCACTTCCTTTCTGGGACTTTCTCTGGGAGAGCTCTTACTTACAAGGTCTTGAAGATCCAGAAGGGCCTGTGGAGGGGGTCAACTGGGGTCCAGGATAATCACTCTCTGGGGACAGAGAGATGCCCTTGCAGTTTTCCTTCATCAGTGACAGCTTCAGGACAACTGGAAAGTAAGTGGAGATTGAGAGGGAAAGAGGTGGCCATGTAGGTGCCATTTCCTTCCTGTGGACTGCCCAGTGGGTGGGGCTCATCATAGCCACATCTGTGAGCATGTGTTCTTGTTTTATTAAACATTCCATTGAAGTATTTCTCATGGGCACCTGAGGTGGTATTAATCTTATTTCTGCTTAAAAATGGAGACTAGCTCTCTGAATCTAAAAGAAAAGAAATTAGAGTCCAGGCCCTTTTAAAGGCTTGGGAACTATTGAGGTGGTGGCAGGGATGGATCAGAACCTTGTAGAATTGAGTTTACATAAGAGCAAAAGGCACAAAATTGTTTCACAAGCATTACATGATTATATTCTGGATTTAGAAAGTGTGAGGTGTATTGAAGAAAAGGAGAGAGTTGCCCAAACCTTCTCCTTCCCTTAGTCTTGGGTGGAGGAGGAACTGGGATCCCCACCCCTTGTCCTGGAGGTCCATTGTCAGCCAGGGTAGGGCAGGGAGGGAGGCTGGCTCACTGGCAGGTGAATGATCAGGCAGGGGTCTGCCCCTCTCTCGCTGTGGCCTTGGGCCACCGTCTCCGGAAAATGGGACGAGGTCCCTGATGGTGGGGGGCCTCCAGCCAGGGGCTGAGCTGATGATGAGCATGAGGCCGGAAGGAGGGAGCTGGCTGGAAGCTGGTAATTAATAAATGAAATGCCCTGGGACTGCTGCAGAGCTGCCTCTCATGACATATCTGTCGCAGGCTCGGCAAACCATTAAATGACCATTTTCTGACAGAACGACTTCCCCGCCGCTGCCGAGCTGCCACGACTTGCCAGGGGACGCATTTTCTCTTCTAACCCCCACTTCTCCATCCTCCATCCCACTCCCACCCGCTTCCACTCCCTCCCTTCATCTGATCTGCCCTCCCTGCTGGGCTGTAGGTCCCTGGTGTCTCTTTTTTGCTGTCTCTCTGCACTCTCTGTATGCTCTGTTTCTTTATCTCTGAGAGTGTCTCTGATTGTCTTTCCATCTCTCTGTGTGTCTGCACAGCTATATGGCTGCCTGTTTCTGTCCCCTTGCACTCCCAGTCTCTCTGTCTCAGTCTCTCTCTGTGCGTGTCTCTCTCCTCCCCTTCTTGCCCTGACATCTCTTCTCTCAGATCTCTTCTCCCTGGCTGCTCTGGCTCTCCCACCCCTTAGTGCCTGGCCCACTCCACCCCTCTCTCCCTGCTTTTCCTGTCTGTATCTGGTTTGACTCCCCCTTCCCCCCACCAGCCTTTCTCTGTGTCTGGCTCAGCCTCCCCCCACTGCTGCTTCCCCCCTCCCTGGCTGCCTGACGGCTCCAGTTCATTTCTGCCTGTTTAATTGGGCCCCGGATGAGTTTGGTCGACAGGGCCATTCATCATGTGGCCGCGGCTGGCGGCGGAGCCCGGGGGAGCCTGGCTGACAGCTCCGCCAGGCTGGGATGCGGCCTGCGTCGGGAAGTTCACATATTTGGGCATTAGTGCAGCTATTAGTTTAACAAGCTTCGTTTATCCTTGTCACTACCACTTCAGCTTCCCATGTAATCATTTGAAATGTAGATTACAGCCAGACAAATGGGACAGCACAAGACGCGTGGGGTGGAGGGAGTGACACGCAGCTCGTTAGGGCCGCCTTCCCAGCCCCATCCCTTCCCAAGCAAGGCTTTGATTAGCTTAATATTCACATGATTTCAGTGGGAAGCGCCAGTCACCTGTGCTGAGCCCAGGCGATAGGCGGAGGTGCCTAGGGTGCACCCAGGTGAGGATCCAGGCTCTGCCAGGGTGCATCCCTCCATCAGAGATCACCCAGCCCTGCAAAGACACATACTAGTAGCCAGGGCCTCAGAGTCTGCCCCTGAAGCACCTTTCAAAGAGTCCTCATCTGCAGATGAGGTAGCTTCTAGGTAGACCCTGGCTGTTCCCTCCCACCCTGATTCTGGTAGCCTGGACCCTAGGCTACTCATCTCCCTGTGTGACCTGAGTGAGCCTCTCTGGGTTTTTGTATCCCCATCTGGAATATGAAGTTTAGATTAGATCATGTGAGCCCACTTGTCCCCATTCCCCTGCCAGAACCATCTCACCCTGTTCCCTGACGGAGCCATCCACTTCCCGCTTCTTTCTATTCTGTACGCTGAAGACCAAGGGCTCTCCTACAAATATAAACCTGGCTGTGTCCAGTTATCCTCCTGGCCCTTGATAAAAGCAGAACCCTTAGCAGGGCTTGGGGCAGGGGTAGAGGAGGGCTGGAGGCCTGGCACTGCCCCCCTCCCAGTATTCTCTCTGGCCGCCCCTCATTGTTTCCACACTTCAGTTCCCTGCACCCTTGGCAGCTGTCAAACGCCCAGTTCTCTGGGGTTTTGTACATGCTGTTTCCTCTTCAGGAACATCGCTGTCCCTGTGCCCCTCCCCCAACTCCTCTTATCAGACGTCTCTTTCTCATCCTTCAGTTCTCAGTTTGGATGTTTCTTCCCCAGGAAAACTGTTCCTCCCCTACCCCATACCCAGTGCCTCTTCTCCTACATGCTCCTCAGAGCCCCAGCCTCCAGACCATAGCTCAAACACACAGGATCTAACTTGCTATTGGTTTCCATCCCTTACTAGACTGTGAACTCTATGAGGGCAGGGGCTGCATAAGTGGAACTTGGCCCCAGGATGCTCCCCTATAAAAGTCTGTTCAAAGAATTGAGTACAACCAGTGATGTGCCTGAGAAATCTCAATGGGGAGGCAGCCATGCACCAGGGTTCTCCAGGTAACAAAAGCATTGTGTCAAGACCCCTTCCTCCTGGTTCCCCTCTTTCTCATCCTGCTGGCTGTGCCTGACTTCCACTTATACATGCAGCTCCAGAAGGATTAGGGTCTGGTTTCCACTGGAAAGGCTCCATTGTGTCAGTGAGAGTTCCTAGAGAAAATGCCAGCCCCCTCACAGAGTGTAGCTGAGAAGAGTTTAATGTTGAGTCTATGTGCAGAGGTACAAGCATGGGTCAGGAGACAATGTGGGATGGGGTGGCATCTGTAGGGATGAGAACAAAGGGCAGGGAATGCTGTAGACAGAATGTGGAAATCTTGGAGCCTTGGAAGGGAGACTGAAGGAAGATGTGACTCTAGAAAGCAGCCACTACCAGAATTGGGGGTGAGGGGAGAGGGAGTAGGGGACAAGCCATCTGACCTCTACTCTTCTCTCCCTTCAGTTTCCTGCCAGTCAGTGTCCACCCTTGGCTAGACCCATCCTTTAAGAAGCTAGAGGATAGGCATTCTGTATGATGTAGTCCCTGGGGATCAACGTGGAATACAGGGCAAGGCACAGCAAGGAGATAGAGCTGGGATGGGGGGTGGTAGGGAGCAAGTGGAGAGTACTTAGCATACTGTGGCCCCACAAGACACCTCTTTTCTGCAGGGCAGCCTTGCTCACCCCAGAAGAGCTACAGAAAAATAAATTTCAGGACCAAATGAAGATGCCCGATGGAGGGTTCCACATGGAGTGGACACCATCATCCACCGCCTTCTACATTCATCCCTCTACTGTTACATCTCCCTGCTCAACCCAGCTGCCCACAGTGGTCCTCAACTGAGTTTCTTTTTTCCCCTCTCTCCCTGCTGAAAGCTTGTTTCTATTTCTTCCTGACACCTTCTGAATAATGACACCAGACCTTGAAACCAACGAGTCGTGAATCAAAGTGGCTTCTTGCTATCATAAAAGAGATGTTCTAAACCCCAAACATAAAGATCGTTTTATCTTTATTAATAGTTTAATGCATCTGAGAAAGCTATTTGACATTTTTTACACCTCCAACTCTTTCCTTCATGCATTGCTGGTCAGATTACACCAGGGTTCAGCCACTTAAATCCACTTAATAACTGACTAAATTCTACACTGAATTTACATTGAGCTACAAGCTGATTCTGGGATACAGATGAATTTTCTAGTGGGGAAAAAAAAAGTCAACACCCTGACTCCAAAGTTGTAAATCTGCTCTTATAATGAAAAAGGAATTATTCAAACTATTGGGATTGATGTCATGTTTAATGGCACTTCCTGATGGAGACTTTGCAGCAGAGAGTGAAGGAATGTACCTCAATTAATAATTGGGAGTGAGACATTTTCTTCACCTATATAATTAAAGCATCACACTTGCAAACACAGATGTGAAATTAATTGAAAACACATGGAGTTTGCATGGAGAACAATTTGACCCTTCCCAACTGCTGGCAGACCCAACGCATATCAGTTCACGACATTGTGAGGAGAAAGATTTGGTTATTAATGACATCTGAATTGGAAAATCATCTAATTGGCTCATTTTTATTATAGGTACACACACACACACACACACACACACATGCACGCACATACGCACATATATATACCACTACCACTTTTGCATCACAAACACATATCCAAGTACACAGGACTGCATTTAAAATAGACAGGAACACAGAGCATACCACACACAAACACACGACACCACATATAGACACATATGCAAATGTTCTCTTGACAAGAGATCCACATACATGGTCACATATTGTACATGAATACTCCCAAGAAAGACTTAGTGAAGAAAAGGGAAAAACATGTTCTCTGCCTCTTCCCAACTTCCCAGAAAGGAAAAAAAAATTATAACTGTCAGAAATGCGATAGGACTGTCAAAGACATATGGAAAAACCCCAAACCAACCATGTAAGTTGTGAAACATAAATCCCAATTCTATTTGTTCTCTGACAGTGTATAAACCACACATTTTTCATCAAGATAGAAAATTAAAATCCTTACCAGGTTCAGAATTGTCGGAGAAGTTGGATAGAAACCCTAGTTGTCCCGGCAAAAGGAGAATTATCGGTTGGGACCAAGGTCTCTTTCAGGACCACGGATAGCGGCAGGCCTCGACCTTGTCCAATACTCAGGTCTGTGATTGGCCAATCATTACACAAGCATATTCTTCATTTAAAAAATACTTTGGTTAAGCATAGGTTCAGCTTCTGGGCAGTCTTGAGCAGCCTTAATCTCCACATGGCTTGTGAGCTGTGTCTTCCATGCCTCCAAATCCATGGCTATTTTTTTTCCCCCTCCACTGAAGCTCACCTGTCATTTCAAACCTCCAAGTAGTCTGCTTTAACTGCAATTGGCTTAACTTGTTCCTCACAAGGAACTGTCCCCCAATAACTGTCAAATATCCACTAAAATCAGTTAATCCCAGCCCCAAGAGAATTAGATAATGCTACTATGTTTCATTCAGAGAAATGTCTATTTAACTCTGCATCTGGTTTTCCTTTCCTTAAGTCAGTTAGTCATAAGGAAATGTTCCAGTAACTTCTAGCAAAGCTTAGTGTTTTCATGTATTTCCTGACAGATGTTCTCAAAGCTGAACAAGAATATTCTTTGGTTTTGCTAGACATTATTCTTCCTCAAAAGAGCCTCATGGACTGGACAGGCATCTCTTTGTGGAAGCCACACTCCCCTGTCCCCAAAGATTGCTCCTCAAGAACTCTCAAGTATCATTTTTATTTAATAATTGCCCTTGAAAACTACTGTTGATAAGTATTCTGCCTCCACTGGCAGCCTGACACTTCTTTGGCTTGGAGGTTATTTCCAATGACAGATGCCTTATTGTGGTCAGTTCTGCAATTTCATTATCCTACCTCCTAAACTTTTGGTGCTAATGTTCATGTGCTCTAGCTCACTGCCCCAGAAGGATAGTTTCTGAAGCTTCATAGGGCCTTTGAGGGACAAGGGTCACTATAAGGAAGTCCAGACCCAAGAAATGATCAGTTCTCTTTGATCACTCAGATCTGACTCTAAGTCCTCCTGGTGAATGTGTGGTCCCTTGAGTATGATTCATTTATAACCAGGCTCATTGGGCTTTTGAGATGGAAAAACTAGAGATCACATGGGTCAATCTTATGTGCCATACCCCATTGCACAGATGGATAAACTGAGTCCTAGTGTGGACCTTCTCATATGGGTGTGATAAATCTGGCATGAAGATACAGTTCATTGGAGGAAGTATTCTCAGCTGGCCTCTTTTGAATTTCTGAAGCAGGTCTGGGTCCACATGTGTCTACCCTATCTCCCATGGGAACTTCAATTCAACTCCACAAATATATCTGGTAACAACTGGCTGAATAAATACAGAAATGTGTCTCTAGTCTGAACCAACTAGGCAGTGTGGATATAGCAGGACTGATAGTCATGTTCCAACATCTCCTTGCTCCTTTTCCCAGAGTAATAGAACTTGTAGCTGGACAAACAAGACCACCCAGGACACAGATCACATTACTAGTATCCCTTACAGTTAGATATCACCGTCTGATTCAATTCTGGTCAATGGGACACATGCAAAAGTGTCAGGTACCAGTTTCCTGGAACCTCACTCAAGGAACAGCTGAGTGTGTGTGTGTGTGTGTGTGTGTGTGTGTGTGTGTGTGTGTCCTCTGCCTGCTTTTAGAATCCTGACATTCCATTTTGGGCTCTGGGGCTGAGGGACACAGTCTCAAGAGGACCAAAGATGCCTGAGTTTGTGTCCTGTAGGCCTTCCCATGCAAGCTGCCATATCAGCCATGGATCACCAACCTCTGGACTCCATATGTGAAAGAAGATAATCTGTCTTGTTTAAGCCACTATTATTCTGAATTTGTCAGTCATTCACAGATGATCTGATTCTAACTATTACAGGCAGTAAAATAAATATTTAACAAGGATTTGGGGAAAGGAAAGTCCTATTCTTTCTAGCTTTGCCAAGAACAAAACTGGACTTTTTCAAAAGGAACTTTTACTAAGAAACCAGACTCTATGTTTGAAAATATTTAAACTAAAATGATTTGTGTACATGTGCACTGACCCCTTTATACATATGCTTTACATAAACATAGATTATCTCTGGGAGAGTTCACAGAGATTATCATCATGGGAAAGAAATGGGAGTCATGAGTGTCTGGGGATTGGGAAGGGAGGCAGTGAGACCCACATTCCTAAATTTTTATTGTTTGAAATTTTTAGTCACATGTGTATGTGTTACCATTTTTATAAGCACAAATGTAAAAACAAATAAAAGCTAATTTTACATCTTAGAGGCCCCCAGTCCAGGTACTATCCGATGAGCCTTTTCAATGCTGCTAAATGGATATCCAGCTCCTACTTGGACACCTCAGTGACAGGGTACTCACCTTATCCCTAGACACCTTTATTTGGAAAACAATAAAAAAAAATGAGGCCAACCACTCCTGAACCTCCCTGGGGAAAATATAGGGCCTCCTCATGGAGCAGCAGCAAGTGTGCCTGGCAGGTGTGGCACATCCCAGATGCTCTGTCAAGGCACTGGCTATAGGAGCACACCCTTTTTGCAGGGTTCTCTTCCCTTCCCACAGCACCTGAGGGACTCTGCTTGTGAACCACCATCCTCCTACAACTTGCCTCCCCAATCCCCAGAATAGATGCTCCCTGTAGGCAGAGACCAGGTCCCTGTGCCTAGCTGAGACCCTGGCATGGAGTAGCCATCAAGGAGTATCTGCTGGTCATGCTTTTAAAATGCATATCCTGGCAGCTCTTCCAAGCCACCTCAGTGGATTAATGATTTTTGCTGTAATTTTAGTTTTTCCTAGATTCAAGCTGCATCAGGGACTTCCATTGTGAGGCTGGGTGCTGGAGGAACAGGGCCCTGGGGGCTCTGCCTGGGCCTCCACCTTCT
Source organism: Ictidomys tridecemlineatus (assembly GCF_052094955.1). Lineage (NCBI taxonomy): Eukaryota > Metazoa > Chordata > Mammalia > Rodentia > Sciuridae > Ictidomys > Ictidomys tridecemlineatus. Next base: position 175,505,952 of record NC_135480.1, read on the forward strand.
TAAGGAGGGTAAGAGAATCTCCTAGTCATCTCACCAGTCTTCTGCTGCCTGTTGCTTGGCCAACCAGGCTTCTGAGAGCATTTAAAATGACTGCCCAGCCAGCCTGGGATAGTGTCTCTCAGGAACCTCTGTTCTGGGGTCACACTACCTGGCTTCAAGTCTTGGCCATACTCCCTACCAGTTATTTGATGGGGGTACAGTCATTCTCCAGGTTTTATGTCTGCATCTATAAAAGTGAGGATGATAATATTTGTCTTTAGTGTTAGAGTAAGGTTTAAATGAGATGACATGTGAAACCAACATATCAAGGAGACATAACTCTTGGAGTTAATCCCTCAGCTCCCCTAGGTGTACTATGTAAAAATATCCCCTCCTTCTTCCTGGAAAGGTTGCAGGAGCTTTGATGTAGCGGTTAGATCCCAGAACTTTCTAGGAATTTCTAGTTACTAGAACTGTTTGATTTTGGTATTTAACATGAAATCCTGTTTTTGTTTTTCTTGGGGTGTTAGGTGTTGGGGATTGAACTCAGGGCCTCAAACATGCTTAGCATGCTCCCTTACCACTGAGTTACACCATAATTCCACAGTCATGTTCTTTTTGAAACTTCAATCCCAAACATTCAAAGCTGGTATTTTCTCTTCCTCCCTCAGAGAAGACTGGACTTTTCTGTGGCTCCAGCAGCCCACAGAGAAGCTATAGCAATCTTCTACTGCTACACAAGTCGCCACAAACTCACTGTCTAAAGACAACATGAACTGTCTCATGGCTTCTGTGGGACAGGAGTTTCTGTGGCTATGACTTAGCTGGGTCCTCTCTAGGCTGAAATCAAGGTGCTGGCTAAAGCTGTTACTGTCAATGCCTGGGAGATAGTTAGTGCTCTGGTGCTCTTCCATGTTCCTGGGTTGCCAATAGAATGTTGATTCACTGCTTGAGGACTGTATTTGATTCCTACAGGTCTAGACTTGTCCTCGGCTCCTGGAGGCTGCTCACTGTTCCCTGCCACATAGCCCTCTCCACAGTATTAAACTCTGTGTCTTCAAAGCCAAAAGGAGGGCAACTATTTCTCTGACCTCTAGACTCTCTTTGAAATAAATGGCCTGATTAGATCATTCCACCCAGATAATATCCATTTTGATTAACTTGAAGCCAATTGGTTAGGGACTTTAATTAGCTCTGCAAAATCTCCTCACCTTCCCATCACATGATGATCCCATATGCCTCCCATTCTCACTCCTGCACCCAGTTCTTGGGGGGTGGGCCATGGGGCTCTGTTTCCTTTGCTCCTTCCCCCAACCCTCCACCAGACTGTCCATCCCACTGCCTCCAGCTTGCCAGGGGGTGGTTCTTTGTGGGGGGCAAGTTCCACAAGACAGTGCAAAGGTGGCTATTATCAATGGTGTCCCTACTGCCCACAAGGCATATGCATATCTTTGTCCATTCTCCTTTCTCAGTGGCAAGTCCCCAAATCTGCTGGTGAAGAAGATGTCCATACCAGGAGGGGGTGTGAATTCAAGTCTCCCCTTCTTGAAGATACCTCTAGACTTTCAAGGGATTGTCTTAAAGCCATCATCCTTCAGCTTTAGAGAGAAGCAGTAGCAGTCCTGCTCACAGAAAGGGAGGGTCTAACCTGTGTCCTGGACCTGCGTATTCCCTGGACATGCATGTTCCCAGAGCTGACTGCCTCTCCCTACCCAATCTTGTATTTGTGGTGATAACTGTGGTTGGGGGACTTATTAGAAGTGTGTTATTGGGTCATCAGATCCATTTTCTGAATTGTCACTTCTCAGCACTGTAGGAGATGACTGCACAGAACTTTTGGAGGTTTTATGAATTGTTGGCTTCAATTTTGGATCTTGGCCGTTTAATTCTGGGACAACAGGAGACATTCCACTAAACATCATTGCCTGGGAGACAGTTAGTGCTCAATAAATGCTAATAGGCATTCTTATAACTCATCCAGAGGTCTATATTTAGAAGCAGGGCACAAGGTCAGATGGACCAGGAACTGAAGACAAACCACAAAACTCTTTTAACTCTTCCAGGACAGGAATACAATTGCTCTCTGACACTGGCCTGAGTTCAGCCAAAGGATAGGGCAGAGATGAGGCGCAGCGAGCTGGGCCTTGCATCTTCATGCAGTTCTTTTGCTTCAGTTATTCTGCTTTTCACTGGCCCCAGAGTTGGTAGAAAAGACCTGTGTTCAGCTGAGGTTGGAGGTGTCTAGAATTCGCAAGTGTCTGAAGACATAGCTTTGGCCAGCTGTCTCTAGACCGTTTAGCTTCTCTATCACTATACTGCCAGACTGCTTCTCAGTCTCCCTTCCTGTCGGATGTGGCCTGGGGACCAGGTTCTGGGCAATAGAATGTGAGCTAGAATGTGTAGCCCTTCCAGCCTTGCCCAGGATAACTTCCCGAGGTACGATCTCCAGGCTTTCTTTTTTTATAGGCCTGATGCAGACAAACAAGGTGAACCCTGAGGCTACATGTAAAATGGATGGGCCAAAAATAGAAAGGAAAGACAGAGGAGCAGTGCATTGTAGGACGCTCTGTATCCTCTCCAAAAGTCCAGCAAGCCGGTATAGCCCTTGCTCCCCAAAGACTGGCACCTCAGCCTGCCAGGAGGGAATACATCTCGACCCACGAGACTGTACTTCAGCCCACAAGATCGGCACTTCCACCCGCGGGACCGCACCTTGATTCCTGAGTACCCACGAGACCGCACCTCTTCACGCGAGACCTGCACCTCTTCACGCGAGACCTGCACCTCTTCACGCGAGACCCTACTTCAGCCCAGGAGACAGGCACTTTCACCCGTGAGAGTGCCCTTCAGCCTGAATACCAGCACCAAGGCAAAGAAAGGCTTAACCCTCCTGGAAGGTGAGCAAAGGCCTCACGACCACGGGTGGAACTGTTAACGGGAGGAACATGTCCTATTTGACCATTTGGAAATGCCCACCACCCTTTGGGGAGGTTTGCTGGTCGTTTGTAGAAGGCCTGTGTACAGAATATGAAAAAGCTCTCAACTTGCCCCCCCCCACCAACCTTTTATAATTTTTTACTACATCTGGACATCCCAAATGTAAAGAGTTTGCCGATGTATGATAGAAGATAACGTCTTATAAATGCCCATTTGTTTTAAAAAAATCAGAAGTATCTTTTGGAAGTGACTTTCAAATGGATGTTAGACCACCTGTAGGAGTAGCACTTGTCCCCGTTTATTAAGCGGGTTAGAATAGAGGACATGGGGAAGACTTTGACCGTCAGAAGAGGGAGGTTTTATGTAAAAGACATTTTCCTATAATAATCATTATTTTGTGTGTGCATTTTATTCCTCATTACTGTATATACAGTTGAAAATGCTAAGTACATTTAAAAAGTATCTAGACTTTCTAGATGTTCTAAAGTGCTGGAAAGAGGTAAAAAGTAGAAGTGGTAAAATATAACACATTTTGTAAATTTCTTTTAAAATCCTTATGAAATTTTTTTTTTTTGGTGGGGGCAACAGCCAACCCCCTGTTGAGTAGTACATAATGACATGCTCATTATGTCAGTTGGCATCCTTTTAAAAGTTGTATGCTAGTTCTTGGGAGCCCATGCCAGTGTGCTTACATTGAGGCAAGAGTTGTTCCTTAGGTCTATGGATTTTGTTTTACTTTGCTGTGTATAATAGTGTATATAAAGGACAAATGAGTCCTGATTTACATCTAGTCTTTCTAGGTGTTAAAGAGGTTGCCAGTGTATGATAAAAGTAGAATTAGTAAACAAATTTTGTATGTTTTGTGTTAAAATTCCTAGGAAGGATTGTCATCTGAAAATTTGAGCATTTTAGCCCACTGCCTTGGTGAAGGGCCAGAATGCTTATGTTATGAAGACATTTTCAAATTAGAACTATTGTTACATGTGTGCAGTTTATTCAAAACTGTCATGTACATAGTGGACAAATTGAGTCTTTACTTGAAACATCTAGTCTGTCTAGATGTTTAGAAGTGCCCAGATATATGTTAAATGTAGAGGTAGTAAAATATTACTTTGTAAATATCTTTTTGATAAATTTCATATGAAATGTTGTCTTTTGGGATTAGAAATGTTAAACCACCTCTGTGAGCAGTGTAGTACTATCTGTACATGTTCAGTGATGTGGAGGAGGTGAGAAAGAAGCAATTTCAAAAGGTAAGATGTTAGTGTGTTCATATTTGTACATTTTCACATATCAGTTTTCTGTATGTTTTGTGCATTTTGTTCTGCTGTGTATATAGTGTCTAGAATGGACAAATGAGTCCCAAATTTGCAACATGTAGTCTCTAGAAATTAAAGATGTTGCCAGTGTATGACCAAGTAGTTAGTAAAATTAGCACATTTTGTATTTAAAAAAAAAAAAAGAAAAGAAGAAGAGAAGAAAGGAGCCTGAGTCCCCTTGTGGAAGGCTGTCACCCTCCAGGAATGTATTATATACGGGAAGATCAGGTTTCTGCTGTGTCAACTTTGAAGTTACAGGACATGCTCATTACGTCAGTTGGCATCCTTTTAAACTAACACACAAGTTCACACAGTGGGGGAGGAAATGATTGCACAGCCACATAGGGCATGCTTTAAGAATTTCTGAGAGTTTTAAAAGTTTATCTTCCATGCTCTGTAAAGTATGCACAATGTTTTAATTCCTCTTTGCAGAAAGGTTTTCATTCTAAACCCTCTTCAGGGGCCTTCCCTATTAAAAAAAAATGCCCATTTATAGAAACTACCACTTAGCATTTTTGGAACTTGTTATCCTATTCAGCAGAGTCTAAGTCAGGAGGCTTTGAACTCGGACAATTACTGCTCTTGATTAACAACAAGAACTGATGAGTTGGCCTTTCCAGTGTGCTAAGCAAACTCAGCCAAGCAGAAAATATCATTGAAGGGGAAACATCAGGAAGTGATTTTCTTGGTTACATTACAGCCGTCGTGATATTTACACATGTTTGTGGATAATGTGGGCACCTCTGCTGCTTGCATGGCCTATCAGTTGACACCGTTGGGTTTGACGTGTCATGTTTCCCACTTGACCTGGGCTGTAAACGTCATCCTGTAACTGCAGGCAGACAGTCTTGTGGAAAAACCACAGACCAGGAGTGGTCAGACCTGAATGTGAGATCCTCACCCTGCCCCTTTCGAATCCCACTCCTCCAAGTGGGGCTCATGTCAGGCCCAGAGGTTAACAGGCAGCTTTGGTCTCATTGTCAGACAACTCAGTGGCAGCCGGAAGAAGTACCCATTCTCTGCACACTTACCAGCAATGGGTGTTTTTTTTTTTTTTTTTTAATGAAGTCAAACCATGTTTTAAATTCTGTAGTAAACATGCCGTGATATTAGTATGTGTTCATTTATGAATAATCTTCACGTCTTTTATCCATTTTTCTCTTGAGGATGGTAGTACTTTTTCAAATAATTGCATACAAAATTTTCACATTTGAAGGACATTGCCTCTTTTCACATTTCTTAAGTTTATTTTCCCAAGTTACCTTTGAATTTTGAATTTTGTTAATTTTTCTTAGAGAAATAAAAGTTCAGAAAAATAAGTAGTCATTCACTCTTTTCCTTTGAGACTTTACATCTTTTTTAAAATTATGAAATCATTTTTATATGGAGTTTTGAAATATGTATCTATAATTCTTATCAGTTTTGTAAAAATTTTCTTTTTCTGAACAGTACTGGAGATTCAGCCCAGGGTCTTGCACATACTAGGCAAGTGCTCTACCACTGAGCTAAATCCCTAGACCATTTTATTTTATTTTTAAAAAATTTGTGATAGGGTGTTGCTGAAGCAAGCCTTGAACTTTCAATCCTTCTGAATGATCCTCTTGAGTAACTGGGATTATTAATTTTTTAAAATTTTAAAGCAACTTCTTAATCTACAAGGAATTTATTTGAATTTAAGGATGGAGAATCTTTCTGGGGCTACACTGGAGAGTTGAGAACTGAGGGGGCAGAGTCTCTGGTGTGGATAGAGAGGGACAGATGTTCCTGGGTAGAGACAGTGTTAGACTGGCCAAGGCAGGGTTGGCTTATCCAAGAGAGTCTCTTTATTTTCACGTGTGTTGTGGACTGAATGGTGTCATACCCAATCCATAAACTGAAGTCCTGACCTTCAGTACTTCAGAAAATGACCATGTTTGAAGATATGGTCTATAACAGGTCTATAAGGTAAAATGTGAATTCATTAGGATGGGCTCTAATTCAAAACAACTGATGTCCTCTTAAAAAGAGACCAGGACACAGACATGTAGATGGGAAGACTATTTGAAGACATAGAGCTAAGACATCCATTGGCAAGTTAAAGAGGGAGGCCTGCTAACACCTTGCTCTTGTATTCTTTGCCCCTACAACTGTGAGAAAACAAGGCTCTATTTAAATCACCCAGTTGTGGTACTGTATTGTGCAGTACTCAAAACGAATATAGGATAAATACTCTCAGGGCTGATCTCAAGTGGGGTCACCAAGACTCTTGTCACCATCTGCCAATAAAATCAACCCAAGATAGCTATGCTAATTTTTAAAAATGATTTAAAAGTTGTGTAAAAATCATATTCATTGAAAAATCAGGACATATGAATAAGCAAAAAGTCAAGATCACCTGGGAGTTAATGCTCCCAGTTGTCCAAGATCACAGTGGCTGGGTCTCCTGTAGACAAAATCTCTTGCTGATGGCCACCACCTTCCCCCTGGGCTTTGAAGACTATATGTCTCTCCTAGAGACAGCTCAGGAGGCAGTGTTCAATGGGACCCCAGCAGCACTAAGTCAGTCAGAAGAGTCCCCTCCCCATATCACCACACAGCTGACTAGAGATTCCAAAGCGGTTAAGTCTATGGGGCTGGAAATGCATCCTCAGTAGCCTCCTAAGGAGGTCTTAAGTATCTGCCTGCACCTACCACTTCCCTACCCTCCTTGAACAACTCTACCTGCTAGGAAATGACATAACCCAGGATGGTCCTCCCCTTCCATCTAGGACCCAGGTTAGCCCTCATTTGACACAGGGTCACCACAGGACCTCACAGGGTGGGCTTGAGGAAAGGGCCATAATATCTGGTGGGCTCAGAGGTCAAGAGTCCAGTGTATCCTCACAACACACGCCTATCCCTATCCTTGGGGCTTTGTGCCTGCTGTTACCTCCCTCCTACTTTCTCTGAAATTTCCTGTTGACATCCTGCTCACCCTTAACAGCTCAATTCAAAACCATCTCTTCCAGGAAGCTTTCTCTGACTACTTCTTGCCCAGCTGAATGAAATCCTTCCTCAGCCCACACTTCCCTGCCTGCCCCGTGAGTAGGTGGCACTAGTCACATGATGCCTAGGATTAAAATATGCCCATCTCCATCCCCAGACAGAAAACTTCTGGTTGGTTCATTTTTGCATTCTACTTTCCTCCTGCACTTAGCACTGAGGAAGTTCTGATAGACTTTTGCCTTTGGGTATAAGGTTTTTATTTCTTTTCACTATAGAAGACATTTTGACAAAACTCACATTTGTCATTTGGAAAAACTTTCCCACAGTACATAGCACTTTTCCTCATAATACTGAGGCAAATGTTATGAAGTTTGTGCCCATTATATAGGTGAAGAAATCAAGGCTTCTAGAAGTCAAGCCATTGCTTACATCAGCAAACTGACCATTAAAAGCTGGATCTGAGGCTCCCAGTCAAGGCCCTTAGGAGGCTCTGCCCTCTGCCATATGGGGATATCCTGGTGCTGGATATCCCTGTATTCAGCATCTGAGGGCTTGGTTCCAGAGGGAGTATGAAGAATGAATGGGTCTGAGGCCTCCCACTCAGGCCTCAGGCCTGGCCTTCTTGCCCTTTGTGACTGTCCCTGGAGGCTGCCTGAGCATGCTCAGGGTTGGCATTTCCATCCTCCTTCCCTGGAGGCCTCATCTGTTACCTCTATGCAGCTATCATGTGGGGGCTGCACTTGCAGTGATTACTAGGGATACTGGTGCCCCATTTCCTAGGGCAGGTATGAGGTTTCTGCCCTCAGAAAACTAGGAACCAGAGCCATGGAACCAGGGCCTAAAGTGCCTGCCCCACTTCACCAGTTCCCACAGGTTTGGGGTCCAATTTCAGCTTCCAAACACAGCTGCTTCTGTTTGAAGTTTGTGCTGTAAATGCCTTGGGAAGTAAGAAGGGCCAGAGCTCTGCCAGCGCTCTCTCACTGTCTCTCCCCCAGGAATCATCTTCGTCACCATCCATTGCAGAAATGAATGGAGGCTGTGCAGCCTGCTTTATTAAATATGAATGAGTCGCAGTCCACGGCCCCCACGTGGTCACTCGCCCACTCCATCTCTGGCAATTACTGAGTTGCACACACTGTGCCAAGGGGCACAGTGGTCCCTGCCTGCCCTTGCAGACTGACATCGCCTGGCAGGGGCAGGGCTCAGGTCTGCAGCTGCCCTACCCTCTGATGAAAAGCCACTTCTGGGCTCCCATGTGGCCAAAATGCTCACTTCTGAAGGCTGCTGGAACAGGCACCTCCCTCAGAAGGAATGTGGATCTTGGGCTCTGAGTTCTGGCCAGGTACAGCTTGTGCTTTATTGCCTAAAAACCAGGTCACCTGGCACAGGTGATTTCTGAGCTTTGTCTGTTCCCAGACGTTTTAGGTTCCTGGAGATTCAGGCTGGATCAAGGTTAAAAGCACGGATGCAGGCATTTTACCTGTTAACTTATCCTCACAATAACCCACTGGATTATATGTCTGATATAAGCAGAGTTTCTCTTTTGCTTCATTCGCTGCTCTTATCCCCAGTGCCTAGGACAGAGTAGATGTTGAATGAATGAATGAAGTATGTATCACTGTCCATTTTAGAGCTAAAAACGTTGAGTTTAAAGACTTTGGCTAAGGTTCTACAGCTAGTGAACAGCAAAGACAAGTCTGGGAGGGCAGGGGACAGTGCTCATCCATTGCAGCGCCCCGCCAACCTAGCTGGCAGCTTGCCAAGGGCAGGCCCTACCTCTCTGCCCACTGCACATAGAAGAGTTGAGTGATATGGCACATCATTCTGGACCCATGAATTTGTTTTGACTGGGATTTAATCAGAAGCCATCAAATTCCTCACAATCCCACGTGCTTTGGTTGAAGTTGTCAAAGAGCATCTGCAAATTTTCTAAAAATGAATGAGATAAAATTCTTTTTCTGAACTTAAAAAATTACTTTTATTTTAGGAACCAATAAAATTATGGCAAATATTTACAAATAATTATTTCACATAAAGGTTACATAAAATCAATTCTTCACAAGTAACAGTCACTCATGAAAAGACACACAGATATTGAAACTACGCCAATCTTATTGCATGTTTTTCAAACTAATCTAAAATAAAGGTGTTGCGGTCAACCATTTAACTTAAAATAAAAGCACAAATTCCAGGTTTGACAAGAAAAAAAACTTGAAAAATTAAAACAATACCCACCCCAGTTGCCTCCCAAGTCCCACCCCAACCCCTGCCCTCCTCCCAACAAAAGAAAAATATGTCCAACATCTTTGGCAAATTGGCACTGCTGTAATTACATTCAAATATCATTACACACAAAAGCAACACACGTCACTAAGAAAGGAAAAACCACCAATATTTCAAGTCAGTTATTTTCTACTAGAAAAAAAGAATACAAAACATAACACATTTTAGGAAGCATTTTTTTTTTCAATCTGTTGGAGAAAGATCATCTCCGACTTTCAAAGGCAATTCAATTTTTTTGTTGGGTTTTTTTTTGTACTTTTTTTTTTTAATAAGTAAGCGTCTATGCAGGCATCACAAACTTTGGCGGATACAGTAGATATGTATTTCTTTGATGCTGGAAGGTTGGTCCCTAAGACAAAGTCATCTGTCTCAAAGAATGAAAAGCAAAATCCATGTGTCTTCCTGGCAGAGAGTTCCATTTGCAATGTAATCTGCATTTCTACAAATACTCAAATGTCCAAAGGCCACTAGAGGGTGGAATAACCAGGGCAGCATCTTCCAGCAGGAATCAGGGCCAAACTAGAGTTGGAATTCCATCCTTACCCTATGTGGGAGGCCCAGCAGTTAGGAACGAGAAGTGTGGCCCTGGCAATGCCAGGCCTTCACTGCTTGTTCCCCCATACTGTGCTGGTAACTTGGGGCCAGGGAAAAGGTTTGTCTCTTCCTGAACCCCAGGACTGGCTGCTGCCAGGTCTGCTCACCTTCTGTGACCAAAGGCAAGAAGAGCAGGCAAGAATTGGCACGAGGAGACTCAGTGCTTTTTCTGAGTTTCAGGTACATGTGAGGTCTCGGGGTATGTGCGTGTTTGTGTCCGTGTATGGGCTCTGGCGTGCACACCATAGATGGAAGGCCAGATTCCGAGGCTCTGAACTTGGCAGGGTGTTTAAAATAGACTTAGGATTTATTTATTTTCTTTTTAGCTTGATAGCAATTAATTGGCTATTGATTGGTTGGAATGTTCAACTCTCCATTTCCTCAAATACAATAAAATAGTTTCATTAAAATGTATTCATGCTTGAAAATAAGGGAGCCATTAAATGGTTTCCTTTCTGTTCCACTCCAAGGAAAATGCACCGTTTGTAAATCAAAAATCCATCATCCAAAATCACTTGTTCTTAATGGTGCTATTGGAGATGAGAAATGTGGCCATAAGCATGGTAATTTGGGGGACAAGAGTGGCTCAACAGCCGTAGCCACAGGGTTGGTGGACCTCATCAGGGAGTCTCCAAAATGGCTGAATCACAGAGGAAGACATAGAACTGCCAATACCCTCCCCCCCATTCTGCTGTTTTATCTGCTTCCCTCCCTGGGTTCTGCTCAGAGCTGCAAAAAGCTAAAGGGCAGTGCTGGCCCTCTGTCTCTCCTGCCATAGACCAAGTGCCCATCTCGAGCCAACTGCATTTGAGAAACCATTGAGATACTCCTGGTAAAGAGTATAGCTGTTTTTTTCTTGTGCTGTTCAGGTGTCTTAAGATGTGGGCAAAAGAATATATAGACATACACCCAACTTGGGGATGAATTAAACTGGATCCCCTGGACTGAATGTCTCAAATGGCAGTGACATGATCCTGAGATCCCTTTCAGTACTCAGGGAGTCCAGTAATGGGCCCTCCCTTGGTGCTGAGGAGCTACCAAAGAATGAAAGGAAAACCAGAATCTGCTGCTTCCAGTGAGCAGCAGTTTCACGGCCTCATCAGGTGCATGCACATAAGGGACTCACTGCCCTCCTCTGCAGCCAACCTCTAGGGACCTGGCTGCCTGAGCTGACAGTGGGGAAGGGCATATCAACACTGTGGCTCCCCCCATGAATATGCAAGAGGGAATCCTGAGGCCCGGGGACAACAGGGAACAAGGGGCTGAAGGGGCCACCAGAGGTGGGGCAGACTGCAGGCTAGGAGTCACGGCCTGACTGTCTAACTTTCCAATCATGTATTTTGTTACCTTTTAAGAAGTGCACTTTCCTCAGACCTCTCCAAGGCCAAGGGAACTAAAAGAATATATTCACCAAGAACACCAGTGTGCGTGTCTGGAAACCATCAGAGGAAGGCTCCAGATGGGTGACAAGGCCAGGGCTGCAGAGTCAGCCTCTCCACAGGGCTGCTGTGGAGCTGGTCTAGCCCAGGGTCCTGCAGGATCAGCCCTCTCTACCTGGGCCTGGCCTATCCAAGGGCCTGGATTTTTCTCTGCATTCTTGGGATGATATATCTGAAACATAGCTCATTTCTAGCTATCTGTAGGGAGTGCTTGCTTTGTTTTTCAGATTTGCTCCCCATGGCTTAGAGCTATCCTCCAGCAGAAATGTCGTCCACAAGGGGGTGGCTAGAGCCAAGGCTGCCAGAGGCAGGGCAGTATTCTGGGGTATGACTCCTCGTGAAGGTATTTCATCCATCAGTGTTCTGTGGCCACAGCTGGGGTTCTTTGTTGTATGCGTGAAAGCTAAACCACCACCACTCCCATTCACCTCATCCTGCCTTCAAAGCCAGAGCCAAGGATGTGACCAGAAGGGTGAGTTTGCCTATTTCTGCCACCAACTTGCTAGATGACCTGAAGCACATCTCTCACTTCTCTGGGCTCCCACCTTCTCCAAATGTACGATGAAGGTCAGGGAGGTGAGGAAGAAAGGGGGCATTTGACAAAGATTGGGAGGCAAGTTGAGGGCCAATGGGTCAGATTTGGACCACAGATATATTTTTCTCCTGGTTGTCAGTGATTTACAAGTTTCCACACTCCTGGGCATCATGGCCCCACCATGCCATGCTGCCTCTTGCCTTGCCTGGGGAATGGGATGACATTGCCTGCCTGGCTGGGAAAGCAGTTGAGGGCCCTTGATATTGCCATCTGTGTTTTGGGAGCCTGTGGGAACCCTAAATCCTAGCTCAGGCACTCCTGCATATCGTCACAGTCTGCTCCAAATCAAAAAGAGCAGAGAAAAGTGAAATAAGGGGACAGTTTATAATACTGGTACCCTGCACCTTGAGAATGGGATCTGGGCCTGCCAGGCATCACGGTGTATCCTTGGACAAGGTCTGACTACCTCTGAGCTCAAGGTGCAGTAGGGAAGGAGCCTGGATGAAGTCTCAGAAGCATTGGTGTGAATTTGAGGAAAGACTACAAGTTTCAGTGTTAATGGGAATCAGTGAGACTGACAAGTCCACTAACCCCAGGGCCCTTCTGGAGGCCAGCCTCCAGGTTCTGCTCTTCCCTCATTGTGGGTCTGGGGGTGTTTCTGGAGGATTGAGAGACAGATGTTTTCGAATCCCATAGTCCCACAACAGAAGCACAACTCTGTAGGGAGAGAATAGGGCCCAGATATCAGAGTTCATTTCATCTCTGTCTTACCTGATGAGCCCCAAATGTCAATCTCCCCATCTGTGAAATGGGCATTAGTCAAGGATTGCAAAGCACCATACAACATCAGATATGAAAGCACTAACCCTAACCAGCACACTTTGGGAAAGAGATGATGAATTTGATATGTTTTCAGATTTCTCTAGGTTGGAGTTAAATGAATGGTATGAAAATGTCCTTTTTCAAAAAGTCAGAGCTGGAACACACAGCTGAAGGCCCATGGAGGAATGCCCCAGGCCTCCTACTGGGATGCTGGTGAAGCCCCAGTCTCAGGATTTCCATTCAGAATTCTCTGGCATCTACTCAACAACTTGTGTCCTTTGAAACTATCCTCTCCAAGCCCCCAGGCAGTTCTGCTGGGCAGCCTGGGAGCTCTGAATACATGAGAGCAGGTGTGTATGTGAACTTCCGTGTGCATCTGTGTGCTCTTGTGCTTCTGCCTGGCAGCCCAGGAATCATGTGGTTGTCTAATTAATACAAATCCATCTGAGGACTATCAAGGCCTCAGGTGAGAGAGGAAAAGCTTGGAGGGAGCCCCTTACAAGGGCAAGATCAGGAATGGGATAGGGGCAGGGGCTGCTGTGGTGCCACATGGGCTCTGCAGAGGAATGATGGTACGTGTCTTTAGCAGCTAGTTCAGTGGGGGCTGACTTCTTCCTAAAGACTGAAACTACAAGAAAGGACCAGGACCCAAAGATATGGGTGCATATCATTCCAAGAGAGGAGTGGCTAGGGGCAGAGGCCCAAAAGGCCTATGCCAAGGACCCTAACACCACTTCCTGTGAGGGAGTAGGAGGGAGAAAGGGAGGAGCCAAGTAACATCCTGCTCCACCCTTACCTGGCAGGTGGAGGTTGGGGCCAGTTTGCCTCAGCTCCTGGAGGAGGCTCTGGCCCCAGCCACCTTCTTCTCTGCCAAACAGTTTCCACAGGGGTGGATATACCTGCTGTGACTCTCTGGTCTCCACCTCTGGCCAGGTATTGGGTTTCCTTGGTAGTTCTAACAGCCCCAGACACCAGTCTAGAGCAGAAACCTCTCTTGCCATCCTCACTGTCAACTCCTCTCCCAGGAATATGAGATGATAGAAGGGGGTAACAGATCACCACGTGTTAGGGGTCCAGGGTCCAAGTCCCAGCCCTACTTCCACCAGTCATTGCTAGGGAATCCACTTTACTGAATCTGGGTCTCTTGTATTCTACAAGCCTGTTGGAGTATGGGGGAACAAAACACTTGGGGATGGCCAGAGGAAGTCTTCTCTAACTCTCTGCATGGTCCTGGGTTTCCCCAAGCTGGGCTTCAGTTTCCCTAGGGTAGCCAGACTAGGTCTTTTTTAGGGCCCTTATAATTCCCACCCCTCAGAATGTTCTTGTTTCCCACTGGATCCAAACATTAGCAGGACTCAGGTATCCATCCCCATATGCTTGCTCAAAAATGGAGGTCGTGCCCCCAGATGACCCTGTCACAGCCCCAGCTCCCCAGGAGGGAGGATGAGAAGAAGAAAGCAATCAGGCAACCCTGCTGTAACAAGTTAGCCAAGGCTCGGGAAGGAAAAGGCAGCTGGGGGCAGAGGACTCACGGTAAAGCAGAGGTGTAGCTAGGATAAGACCTGCTAGGCCTGATGATCCCAAGTCCAGGCTCTTTCTACCCCAGCTCTCTGCTAATCTGGTGACATACAGACATGAGAGACTGTCATATAAGATGACTAAGCCTGCCATCATGGCTATAATTCAGCCTGGGTTTAGATGGAGGCTCTACCTGGCCATTCTGAGTTGGCAAGAGAGACTGTACAAGGAATTGAGGTTCCAGGTGAAGAGATGGTGGCACCTGGCACCCTCATCTCAAAACCACTCCCAAGTCACACACAAGTTCATCACTGCTTGTTCTGTCCCTCACCCAGGAGGCCTTTCTCTGTCTCCCAAGTTTTCCAGCTGACTTCCTCTTACCAGCCTGGCCCACAGTAAGTTCCTCAAGCTCCCTCTCTGAGCTCTCATGGCCTTGGCCACAGCTCTGACCATCCCAGCCCTTATATCAACAGGTAGGCCTATAACTATAGTTAGGCATCTGTTGCCAACCCCATGCCTTTGGGCCCAGCTATATGCTCAGCTCCATGAGGATGGGGAGGTGCTACCCAGAGAGGTGGATCAGAAGTTCTGGCTGACTGCTGTAGATTCTGTGGTCCATGGTGCTGGGAAAGTCCTTGTTGCTAACTGTTGTCTGTCACTGGCAAGCTTGCCCAGAATCTACTTGCTAGGTTCCTGGAGGATGGGTGGGTGAAGTCGCCACAGCAGGTGTCCCAAGTGATTCAAGCCTGGGTATGCCTCAGAAAACATTCCAATTCCATTCAGCAGTTCCAGTGTCTGAGGGGTCAGGAAAGCCTCAGGCCCCTCCCTGGGGGTCTCCAGACCCACCCAGCCCTGACATTCAAAGTCCATGACATGATCAATACTCAGATGAACTCTTACTTTAGAACAACAGCTGAAGGCTCTCCCAGTCAGTTCTCTTGGAGTCCTTAGATCTGGAAAAGAGTTGCTCATACTGCAGTGGCCCCAGGGAAATGGAGGCAGGAAACCAGGGCATCTCCCCAAAGTGTATTCCTCTCGGGAGACTTCGGGTAGGAGCTTGCAGCCCAACCAGCCCAGTAAGACTCCTAGTCAAGACACTAGAGAAGTAGGAATGAGCAGGGGACTGGGGCCCTGTGGTGGACATCCTCAGTCCTAAGGAAAACTTCAAGCCCACCTGATGGGAGCACTCAAGGCAGAGGGGATACTCTGTGCAGAGTCAGACTGAAGATGTCCTATGACACTGTGAGCTCATCATGGGATGGGAAGTCTGCTCATGTGGACCTTTAGGTCCACAGAAAAGCAAAAAGGTGTATATACACGGGTGCTGTTGAAGCAACAAGCTATCTTCCCTTCCCAGACCTATGGTGGATAAGATTCACAGAGGTCAGACAGCTGGGGGACTGGCAGGTTGGGCTGGGCTGCATTTGTCTGGCAAACAGTCTATTGGTTGTCAGAGATCTGGTCACCACTGGGAGAAGCTCACTGATTGACACTTGAAACAGACAAAGGTTCAGAAGTCCAACAGGCCTACCATAGAACTTGGCAGGAAAAGGGGAGGGAGGGAGTTTCAGATGAGTAGGGGCTGGTTGGGGGATGGTCTTGTTGGGGCCCCTCTGGTTGTCTTGGTAGGGAGGCTGGGAGGCTCTCTCTCTCAATGATATGTGTCATAAGTGCTTGGCGCCTGCCTGGCTCCAAGGGTCAGTGACGGTCATAGGCAGTGGCAGCGGCAGGCGGAGCAGCTCCTCGGGCAGCAGCGCTGTAATAGTAGGGGGAGCCTGGAAGAGATGAGAGAGAGCACTGAAGTTGGACCTGGGGTCCCCTGTTTGTTTGTTTATTTATTTATTTAGAATTTTAGTATTTATTTATTTATTTTAGTTTTTCGGCAGACACAACATCTTTGTTTGTATGTGGTGCTGAGGATCGAACCTGGGCCACACGCATGCCAGGCGAGCGCACTACCGCTTGAGCCACATCCCCAGCCCCGGGTCCCCTGTTTATAGTCTGCCCATCTCTCTCCCTTCTATCCCATCACCCAGCTGAAGTCACTGTCCCCTCTCACCAAGATCTTCATCCTGATCTGTTTCCTGAAAAGCAAGTCTGATGAGGACAATAACTATACCCTTGCCACCAAGGGCTGGGCTCAGCCAACCAGGGGCCCTGGGCTCTAAACCTGGGCCTCAATCGCCTGCTGTAGTAACTGACATGCTACTGGAACAGTCTTGCCCATTTGTTTTACCACTGTCTATGGTGGCTTCCCTGCTACTGTGGAAGAACTGAGTAGTTGCAACGGAGACTGTGGCCCACAAAGCTGACAATATGTATTATCTGTTTCATTGTAGAAAAAGTTTGCTGGCCCCTGATCTAGAAGATAAAAAGCATTCAGGCTTTATCCAATGCTTTGTGGTCTAACTCTTGCCAGCTTCTCTGGACTTAATCTCCTACAAGGACTGCCCCTGCCACTCACATTCATATATCATACTCCAGCAGAAAAGAACTGTCTGCAGTGGTCTCAAGTATACCATAATGTGAATGGCAACTGTAGCTGGCTGAGCATTTCCTCCGTTCTTTGCATGTATTATCTCATTTAAATCCAGGGGTAGGTAGTTAACCCACTGATCAGACTCTCAGGCCTCTGTTCCTTTTCCCCTGGTGGCCTCCTGCTTGGAATACCCAGCCTGTGCCCTTTCCCCCTTTCCTATCTGTTAAACTTCTATGCCTCCTTCAAATCCCAGTATCCCACTCTCTCTTCTGGGAAGCCCCCTGCCCTGCACTAACACTCCCCAAAAGCTTGGGCTACAACTACACTACAACCACTTTTTTCTGTACTTCCCCCATCCCAGGGTGGAGAGTTCCATAAAGGTAGGAGCTGGGTTCTGATCTTTTGGGCGTCTGTCCCCAGTTCCCAGCCTGGAGCCTGGCCAGTTTAGCTGGGGTTTTGGTATAATTGAACAATAGCACTGAGTGAGCAAACAGTAGTGAAGAACCCCCTCAGCTTCCTTGCCATCCATTCATCCATTCAGGAACTCACTAACTTATTTACTGCTCCTTTCCTGACCTTGTTGGGTGCAGGGCTGGGAAAAAAAAATGTTAATCATCAGCCTGACCCAGTCTGATGTTGAATCAGGAAGAGGATTTGAGCTCTAAGAAAAAAGCTCTAGGGAAACACAACCTGTTCTGGCAAGTCAGCCTCCTGGAGGAAGTGGAGTTGGGCTGGGCTTGGAAGACAGAGGTGACTGGGAATGTGTGTATGTAAAAGGGCAGGTGCAGGCCCTTCCTGTGGCATCAGGACAGAGCCATGGGGGCCTTCACATCATGCTAGGTTCTTCCCACTGCCTCTGGTCTGCTTTCTTCAGTTCTGCAGTCTGTGTATGGCTTCCAGAAGATCTGCTCTGGTCTAAAACTCCTCCCCAGGGGTAAGAGGAGCTGGGGGAAATAGGGCATCAGCTGGTCTGATAACCACAAAGTTAGAGCAACTAGGCCAATCTCCTCTTTTTATAGGTGAGGAAATTGACAGTCACTAAACAAAATCACATGGCCAAAGCCACAGAGCCTCATAAGTGCTAGTTCCTGGCCTGGGATTCAGGCTGTCTTCCCCTATCTCAGGATTCTTTACATAATTCAAAAACTCTAATCCTAACCCTACCTTTATTTTAAATATTTTTATGTGGTGCAGAGGACCAAACCCAGTGCCTCACATGTGCTAGGCAAGCACTTTACCACTGAGCCACAACCCCAGCCCTAGCAAGCCTCTTAATTCCCCAGATGAGACAACTCTTATTTATTCTGAAACTCACCCACTCCAATCCAAACCAATCTGGTGATTCTCCTAGATACCATAACTGGGGGCTGAGACCTGGGGTTGCCAGTGAGGCTCTACCGTATCTTGGCTGTAAAACCTTGAACATGTGACTTTGTTCTTCATCTGTAATAGGGGGTCACAGTGGAGCTATTGTGACCATAAAATAAGGATATAAGAGTACTATGGATTGTCACTTTTCTAAGCCCTTCATGTCTATTAACTTTTTTTTTTTTTTTTTTTTGGTACCAGGGATTGAACTCGGGTACTTAATCACTGAGCTACATCCCCAGCCCTTTTTATATTTTATTTAGAGACTGGGTCGCACTAAATTGTTTAGGGCCTACTAAATTGCTGAGGCTGGCTTTGAACTCATGATGCTCCTGCCTCAGCCTTCTGAGCTCCTGGGATTACAGGTGTGCCACTGTGCCCGGCCATGTCTGTTAACTCTTAATTTCCACAGCAATCCTATCAAGTAAGAATTATTATCATACTCATTTTATAGATGAGAAAAAGAAGGTTTGGAGAGGTTTTAAGAAAATCATAGAGCTAGTGTGTAACCAAAGGAGATGGCTTGAGAGGGCACTTTAGCATGCATCCCCTCCACTTTAAACTCAGCTCCCCCTAGCAGATAACACTTCTCTCTCCTCCTGCCATTCAAGGAGGCAGTATGGCCTTTAGGGGCAGGACAACAGTGGAAACAGCCTGGGAAGCATGCACACCAGTCCCATGCCTAAGAATTCCCAGAGACATTTCTCTTGCCTGCCCAGCCACCTGGAGACCTGACTCAGATACCTATCTGCCTTCCTCTGCTACTCCCTCTGTGGGATAGAGACAGTGTCAGGACAGCCTCTTACAGAGTAGCTGCAGTGCCAGCCCTGCATCTCTGCTTGAGGACAAGCCTAGGGGACAGGGGTATGTGTGTGAACAGACTCTCCCCTGTAGGCCTGGCATGGTACAAGGGCAGAAAAACCACAGAGGGGCTAGGGTTGTGGCTCAGTGGTGGAGTGCTTGCCTAGCATGTGTGAGGCACTGGGTTCGATTCTCAGCACCACATATAAATAAATAAATGCACATCAACAACTAATAATGTATCAAAAGAAACAACAACAACAACACAGAGGCTGCCTCACGAAGGGGTTGGCAAGGGATAGGAAGTGGATGATAAGGTTCCCAGCAGATTCCTGGCCTGTATTCCAGCTCCCCAGCCAGCCACCTCTGGCTCACCCCCTCCCAGAGCCCAGTATTGGCCAGACCAACCGTCTAGAGCACCTTGTGTGAGAGTTTGCATTTATGGTGAAAAATGAAAACATCACCTCACAAAGCGCTCTGTCTTCCTGGTGCCCATTAGACCTCCATCTAGAATAAACTTGTCCTTTCTTCTGTCATTTTTCCTCTCTAATTCACATTATCATCAATTTACTTCCTGACACAGTCATTCCGGGCTGGCTCCCTCTCTAATCCCTTTACAGCAGCCAAGGCGCTCCTATTCTAATCCTAATTGACCACAGCCGCCCTTTCTCTCTGCCAGCCCTGGCTGCCCCCTGGCCCTCATCAGCCTGGGGGGACCCACAGGATGGGATGCTGAGTCACAGCTTCCCCCACTGGGCATGCACACAGGGAGGAAAGTTCTCCCATGAAGG
Organism: Ictidomys tridecemlineatus; assembly: GCF_052094955.1. Lineage (NCBI taxonomy): Eukaryota > Metazoa > Chordata > Mammalia > Rodentia > Sciuridae > Ictidomys > Ictidomys tridecemlineatus. The sequence continues at coordinate 175,525,781 of NC_135480.1, forward strand.
TAGTGCAATGTGTCTTCTGCCTTCATTTGATGGTGTTGAGGGTCCTCACTCGGTGAAGAGGCCTCACTCAACCAGGCTAGCCAAAGTGTAGGCAGCATGTGCCAGGTTGTGTGCAATCTGAGAGCAAGTGATAGATGGTTGTGAGCATACTTGTGTGTACCCGCACACGCATGCATGCAGGGGCTCACCTATGCCCACAACTCCTGTTGATTCTGCAGGAGCACCATGGACCACAGGACAGGTTTCCGTACCCTTGGCCCCTGGCACATCCCCCACCCTCCTGTCAAAGAAGCCATCAGTCTAGATTCAGGGCACATGCCAAAAGAACATCATGTTCAGTGCCTTCCTAAAAAGGTCACCACGATGACTCTCCTCATTTTATACCTGAGCCAACCAACTCCCAGACAGGTTGATGGCCTGACTCAGGCCAATCCTGGGGCCATTGCTTATGCCTGGAGCTGCCCCACAAGCTTTGAACTCCTCCTATGCTTGCAGTTTCCTTTGCAGAAGACCTATCTCATTGAGTGCAACCTCCCAGCTTCCCTTGCTGCCTGGGCACAGCATTGCAAACTGGAAAGTGGCCTTTCCAGGCTGTGCGTTATGTGGGCTCTGCCCATGAGCTTCTTGAATGTGACTTTTAATGGAAAGGGAGCAACTTGAGGAAGTGGACTAGGGAACTCCATTGGTTGGGAGTGGATGGCAAAGAGGCCTAGCTTTGGGTGCGAGCAGGGCAGAGCTTGTGATGCTTAAGATGGGGCACCCTGGGAAAGCTGCAGCAGAGAGCAAGTGGCTGTGGGGGTACCAACCAGCAGCATGTTTGGGAATGTTTGCAATAGAAAAGCCCTGGTAGGGTGGCTGGGTGTGTTCCTGGTTGTGAGTCCCATGCCTACCCTCCCATGATTCTTGGAGCCCCTAATGTTCCTTAATCTGTTTTTTCCCCTTAAACCAGAATTTGTAACATAAGTCTGACAGATACAGATACTAAAATAGACCAGTTCCCCTCATCACACACAATCCTTGAGTGCTGAAAACTCTCAGGCCTGTTTCTACATAGGAATGAGGTCTATTTCCAAGCTGTAATATTCTGACTGAATTAGGGACAATCAGAAAACTGCATCATATATTGCCTCTGAATACAGGCTCTGGAGTCAGTGGAGTCCTCATTCTGCCACTTGCATGCTGTGACCTCATGTGAATTAACTCTTCTGAGCCTCACTCTCTTCATCTGATGATAATATGTTTTCCATAGCATTGTTGAAAGAACCAAATGAGATAACCCAAATGATGGGTTTTGCCCAGTACTGGATACAATTAGCAAGTTCTCATTTAGATGAATGGAGGGTTTTTTAAAAATATTTTTGTAGTTGTAGATGGATACAATACCTTCATTTTATATATTTTTATGTGGTACTGAGGATTGAACCCAGTGCCTCATACATGATAGGCAAATGCTCTGCCACTGAGCTACAAGCCCAGCGCAATAAATGGAGTTTTGATTCCTCTTCCTCATGCTATCTCCAGCCCCCTGAATGGCCCTGAGCACCTCCCAGCACAGACATGCCTGCCAAAGGCTCCCTCATTCCCCCAGTGAACTCTCTTGGACAGAGCCTTCATCTTCCCCAAATCAGGGACTAACAACTAGGGCTGTGACCTTGATTTCTCCCCAGTTGGAAGAGCAAAAGCCTCAGAAGTGGTGCAGCCACCTGCTTTGGTTCCTTGGACATCTAGCCAGCAGCCCATGTAGTCAGTTGCCAGCTTCTCAGCCTGGCATTCGAGGTCCCCCATTTGTGCACACTCCACAGACCACCCCACCTGCAACCCCATCCTTTTGTCACACCTGCCTCAGCAGTTTTGTCCTCACTTCTCTACCTCTTGAATTTCCAGGCAAAAAAATAAAGTCTACTGCTAACCTACAGGATGCAAAATTAGAAAAAGGTGCCCCTTCTGGGCAGGACTTTGTGCCCTATGTGGGTTGGATCTCAGCCTTCATGTGTCCCCCTAGGCAGTCATAAATGGAAGCCCTGGGTCAATGTGACCTCCTTGGAGTCAAAGCCTCATCAGAAGGAGCCACTGCCCCATACTGTTGCCCAGGCCTCCTTTGAGCCATTCCCTGTGGTCTCTTAGAACTGGGACCAGGGCTCTGTCTGAGGGAGATTTCTAGGGAGGGACTTCTTGGCACAGGACTCACCCACTTGGCTCCACCCTTGCTAGAAAACACTGGGTCAGGGAGACCAGAGCTGCCCATACCTTCTGGTCCTTGAGATGGACAACTGGTCAGCTCAGAGAAAACCATCAGGTAAGTGAGACCCTTGTTCAATACTTAGAAATGATTTTGACCAAATCAAAAAAAGAAGTCTGAGATCAATCTGCAGATTCAGGTCCTCAGGGAAACTATAGTTAGTAAGAAGCTCACAGGCTTTTCTGAGATTGGGATTCTCCCCTGCACAGAGACCCGCAGCACTAATTGGCAATGTGCCTCATTTCATCCACAGTTATGCATGACATGCCAAAATGCTTTGGGCAGCCCAAGGCCCCAAGGACATGGAATGCTGGTAGCAAGAGTGAGGTAGTGTCTGTGCTGTGTGTCTGTTCTAATCACTAAACCAGGTTTGGGAGGGGGTCAAGGCTAAGACTTCAGGACTTCCTTCACATACCTATGCTTTGTCAACTTGAGTTTGAAGACTTTGGGTTATTGCTTTTCTGATGAAGTCTATGTTTCTCAGTCCTGAAATAATTAAGGATCCAGGGAATTAACAGGCTCTCACTTAAAAAGGCCTTGTTAAGCTGGACAGACAGACCAGAGTGGTCTCAGAGGGCCCATGTCTGACCTTTTGCTCCTCCAAGTGGAAAATTCTCAGCTGACCTTGGGGAGGGATCAGTGTTGCTGCCTGCAGGCTCCACCCACAGGTGGAAAATGACATCTATAACCCAGGGTCTCCTCTTTAGAGTTCCTCAAGTTCCAGTTGGCACTCACCAGCTGGTTTTATGTAAGTTTATGTCAGCAAAACAAAAGACTCTTAGACTTTTGAGGGCTGAGTTAGTCCTGCTTGATCTTAGGGGAACCCTAAAACATTGGTGATGTTCACAATCAGACTGGCACCAGTCTTGGACAATCTGCCAATTTGAAGTTTGGGCAGGAGTTGAGTACCAGCTGAGCTCTGCCTGGCAGGCCTTCAGCCATAAAGCAGCAAGCTTCCAAAGGAACTGGCACTGCTGCCATCCATGGAAGACATCACTGTTCCATCAGTGGGCCTTAGCAAGACAGTTCTCCAGGAAGCCACCACTGATCTATCCAAGTTTATGTCTTTACTACCTCTTATTTAGAGAGTTCTCACCATATTTTAATGGCTCTTAAGAAATACAAGTTCCTCATAGGCAGGGAATTTTCCTACCTTCTTTCTCCCTCAGTGTCTTTTTATTCTCTTCACCTTATGACATTTTCCCTCAACCCCGCAAGAATCCTGGGGAGGAATGGGAGCATGAGAAGAGTGATGTTACTGCCCTAAGGGCCCCATGCAACCCCTGTATTCCATTGTGTGGGGCAAGCTACCCACCTACCTTGGTGACTAAAGCTCAAGGTGTCGAGGGACCCTGGCCCAATGAGAAGGTTCAGATGCAGCAGCCCAGGGCCCAGGGCCCTGGCAGACCTCTGCCAGTACTCACCAAGCAGCCCCGGGTTGGGGAACCTCCAGGAGTCGTTGTACGAGGAATACTGAGGATGGCTATAGGGACTCCCGGAAAACTCACTCCCTGTAGGTGGAGGAGGAGAGAGAAACAGGAACTAAATATCAAATCTAGTTTGGAAAAAGCCCTGAGTCCCAGCCAGCCTGAGTGCTGGTGCCATTTGCCTTCAATATAAGCTTCAGATACTTTTCATAACCAATAAAGGCAGGTTAGGGCCACATCCTTATTAAGTGAGCAGCCAACCTTGTCAGTGTTTATTTCCCCCTAAAGCCCTTTGTATCCTGGGAGTGAAAAGCATTCTCATGTTGGTACCATGGAGCCACCAAGTTCCAGGTGTTCTGGGGGGTCACTGGCCCATTTTATAAGTCTGAGGGACTCACAAAATGACCATGATACACCTGCCCAAGCACAAAGCCCTAGATCACCATGCTCTCAGTCCTGGCTGAGGCCACTCCAGAACCTGGAGTGCTTCAGCTTCATGGCCCATAACCTCAGCTCCATTCTGGCCTGTGAGTGCTGAGGTGGCTGCCTATAGAGCCTCCTGTAGTCAGGGATGAGACATAAACCCAGACCCTCTGATTGTCGATGCAGATGGAGTCTTCTAGGCACTCTGGGGCAGCTGTCAGTGGCTCTTGGTGTGCTCAGGTAGGTACTATGAGGTGTGCCAGAATGGGAGGTCGCATGGGATACCCTGAGGATCGGCCCACCAGCTTAAAGAACAGTGTACTGTATCTGGCTCTTTCCTGGGTGCACAACAGCCCCAGGAAGGTATCCTACCAGCATCCAGGTCAGAGGCAGGAGCCTGAATCCTGTCCTCCACACCCTTGCTGTCTTGCTGTCACAGCCACCATGGCCTGCCTGTCTCACTCTGTGGCCAGGGTCCCCAGGGGTCAGGCTTGGGTCCTGACCCTTCATTGGGTGCCCCTGTGCCTGGCATAGGGTGTGTCCAGTAAAGGCCCTGGGGCAGGGCATGGAAAGTCAGTTGTTGAGTGGTTTTCTTCAGCTACTGGGTGCAGAGCACAGGGTTCTCCTCTGTTGGAGATGACAGGCTTTACACAGCTCCATGAGCATGACTCCACAACACCCCCATAGAGATCTATAGAGGCCAAAGGGCAAGAGTCTCCAGAAGGGGCCAACCAGAACTCAGAACCAAGAGCAATTTTTTGCTTTCTCCTGTGGCCTAAGCCCAAATGTGTGGCCCATGGGGGCTTGGTCAGGTAGGGGCCCAACAGTGAGGCTAAGTCGAGGGGCCAGCCCTCCCTGCTACTGGGACCAGTCAGCCTCTTCCCACCTCCAAGGCACACAGGCAGAGTGTGTGCATACACACACACACACACACACACACACACACACACACACACACACACGTGCGCTCCTCCTCAGGCCTCTCTGGGGGCCACTCCCAGCCTGACAGGCTGAGCCTTCCAATTCTCTGTTTTTTATGCCTCAGTGGTCAGGGTGTCAGGTTCTGGCATACGGAGGGAGAGCATGGTGACAGTGCTGGGCCGCAGCAGCCCAGCCTCAGCATATCCATCACACCACAGAGCCGCCTCCTCCTCCTCCTCAGGGGCAGGGTGGGGGAGCAGAGACACAGAAAAGGGACACCGCTCTCCCCTCTGGCTCTGGGTGCCTGTGGAGCTGCTCTTTCAGAGGCACTTCCTGACAGCACCATGCCTGGACCTGGGGCATCAGGCTACCGTGGCAAAGGCCATTTATATATAGCAACATCTTTCCTACTGCCAGGCCCAGTCCACGGCTGCTTCTTCCAGGAAGCCTCCCTGATCTCCAGCCTCCAAAAGTGCAAGTCTCAGGTCCACTGGGGTGAGGGGGGACTGTGTTTGTTTTGTACATGTTGTCCATCCCCAAATTGGCACTGGCTCCTTGAGGCCTACAGGGGGCCACAAACAGCTCCCAACTCCTCTAGAGGATGCACCTAACTCAGGATCACTACCCTCCTCCCCATCCCCACTTGCCTGGCCTTATAGTATTAGTGACAAGGCTCTGGGATACCTCTTCCCATGGAAGTCCCTCTCCTGCCTCTCCCTAGGCAGACCCAGTTTGCTGTATCAGCCCCAGGCACCAGATTTTCCCTGCCCTGGATGAACAATCTGGGGCATGGGTGTCTGGCCTCTGTGAGTCCTCTATCTGTGTGCCAGCTCCCACAGACAGAGGGTACTCAATGGATCTCTCGTAGCTTCCTGGCTTCTTCTGTTATAGATGTCACCGTGGTTCCCTCCTCTACTCCTACTAGTTTTCTTTCAGGCAAGACCCTACTATGAGGCCTTCCCTGACCACCCCATTCCTCTCTCTTGCTCTATTTTTCTCTATAGAGAGCATCCCACTCCAATCTGTCCTGTTTATCATGCTTACCTTGTTAATTACCTGCCCCTTCCACTAGGCTGTAGGCTCCTTGGGGAGCAGAGAGACTTGTCCATGTCTCTATCCCACCCGTCAGCACAAGGCCTGGCATCAAGCAGGCATGGAAAATTATTTGTTGAATGAATGCATGGATAAAAAATGGGAGCTTCCAGGTCAACCAGAGATATACTACTAGAGCAGACTTCTCTAACTCAGGTGATGGCTAGTATTACTTCCATTATTTGTCCCCATAGTCAGGGGTATATCCTGCTGTGTGCCAGGATTCAAACCAATTTCTCTGACTTCATTGCCTACCATACCATCCTGACCCTCAGTGGAGCAAATGAACCTACTGCCCCCACCATGGTGTGCTAAGAGTTGTGATGTGATAGGCAACCTCGCCTGGGGCCCCTGCTCTATGAGATGGCCTAGATAAGGGGAGCTTGACCATCTCCAGGGCATGAGGCTGACCCAGGGGCTGGTCCAACCTCCTGTTGAGGACCTGATATGTATGGTGCCTGAGTATCTGAAGTGCTAGATAGGAAGCTGGCTAAGTATAGGGAGCCCTCACCCCATGAGATATGGGGAGGCCAGGTCTTCAATCACCAAGGAAGCTATCTACATTCCTATTCTATCCAAGCCACAAAGCTTACTGGGAAGCAGTAGATCATAGGAGGTTCAAGCCCACAAGCTACCACTGGATCCCATGGGCCTCAGTCAGTTTGGCACAGAAGCTGGAAACAAGGGTCCTGGAGCCAGTGTGGATTCAAATCCTGGGTCTGTCTCTTCCCAGCTTTGTGACTCCCAACAGGCCACTCCATCTTCCTGTGCTACAGTTTCCTTCTCTATTAAATAGGGCAATTGAAAGCTTGTTGTAAAGACCATGTGGTTTTTGTAGAGGCCACATGAACAGAGTACCTGGCACACAGTGAAGGCTCAGCAAATGCCACCCCACGATGACAATGACCCTGTATCAGTCCCCAAGACCTCCTTGCATCCAGAATCTCATGTAATGCTCTTGACTATTCTGTGAAGCTCACAAGATGTGTACAACTGACTGCACTTCATATGTGAGAAAATGGAGCCTGCAGAGGGTGGGGAGACTTGCCCAGGTTGGGGGATCCAGGCTCCTGTCTCCCAGCACAGGGCTCTCTTGCCTCAGTGACACTACTTTCCCACCTGGGCCTCTGTTTCCCCATTTGTAAAAGAACAGAATAATCCAAGTCCTGTCTAAAGGTCCTTCTTTTCTGCTGAGCCTGATTCTACTCTGCTGCCACAGGGTTGTTCCTCCTGGGCCCTCACAGCTGCTTTGGGCCCCACCTGATCCTGGGTCCCTGAGCTCTAGGGGGGGTCTAGTCCTTTGCTTCATTTTCCCTGTCTGAACTCACTGCCATCCTCTGAGGGGCACTCACCTTCTTTGCTGAAACCTCATAAAAGCTGTTTGGAAAAGTGAGGTTTGTCTAGCCAGAGGTCTGGAAATACCTCTGGGGAGAAGGGGAGCTATGAGCCTAGCCTTAAAGGATGGGTAGGACTTTGAGCGCACAGGGAGCTAGGCACCCCAGGCCAAACAGAGGTCTGGGGCTAGGTGGTCAGGGTGTGACCCAAGTAGCCAGACCTCCTGTGTGGCTGCTGTAGAGCAGAGCCAGGATGGGACAGGATGTTAGCATTTTCTCCTGTTGTGGCTGGGACAGCCAACGCTACAGGGCAGGGAGTGATAGCAGCTGGTAGACAGGCTGGAAGAGTAAGCTTGAGGTCCCGGAGATCCACCTGTGGTCCTGCTGCCACAGCACAGGTGAGAGGGGACACGGCTTGGGAGGTGACATAGCCATACAATCAATAGGCACAAAATCTTCCTCAAGAGCAGGGCGAAAAATGCAAATCCCTGGTTCTGGCTTTTGCTGGGGCCTCCAGAGGTGCAGCCAGAAGGTCCAAGACAAAGATCATACAGTAAATGCCTTTTCTAAAGATTTTTCCCAGCTCAAAGGACAAAGATATTGCCCAGCATTCGTCACCTCTTTCCACCAACTGATCCATGCTTTGGACATTTCTCAAAAATGCCTACCTTGTAAATTGGAAACATATTCTGATTGCATTTATAGAAAAGCTTCTATGAGGCCTGCTTGGGGTGCCAGCTTGTGCCTAGGTGGCTGTCATTCAGTGGGCAGTGGGAGGTACACAGCACATGGGCCCTCCTCAGAAAGAAAGTGGGCACACACAGGACAGACAGTGACTGACACAGAAGTCCCTCTACTCACTGGCTGTGTGGGCCTGGGCAAATGATTGAACCTCTCTGGGCTGAGTGTCTTCATCTTGAATATAAGCCTCTGGTCTGAATGTGCCCACTAAACTCAAGTTGAAACTTGAGTCTTCATTATGAGGTATTAAGAGGGTACAAATTTAATAAAAATATGGTATTTGTAGGTATTTCAGAATTTTGGGGATATAAGGAAGATTAAAGGAGGTAATGAGGGTGGGACCATAAGGGTGAAACCCTAATTCAATGGGTCTATATCTTTATAAGAACTGAGGTTCTATCTTGTTATATGATATTCTTTGTCATCTTGGGACTTGGTAGAGTCCCCATTTGTAAGAAGAACTTCACCAGATGCCACCACCCAACCTCAAAATTCCTAACCTTGAGAAATATGAGCTAAATCAGACTTTATTGTTTATAAGTATTCAGTCATAGCAGCAGGAAATGAACTAAGACAAGCACCTACATCACAGGATGGTGAGAGACAAATGATATAATGTTCCTGGAAGAACAAACCTATCTTCTCCCCATGCCAAAGAGACTGGAGAAGGTGGAGGAAAAAAATACCCTCCTCTAACAACTGGATCAAGCTCTAAAAGGAATTTTTGAGCTTTCGCTGCATTCTTGGATATGCAAAGGGAAGCCAAGTTCTGGGTACAGGAGTAAAGTTGGAAAGAGTTAAGTGCTGTACTAAGAAAATGGAAGGAACTGAGCTGTGGGAACTAAAGATGCACACAACCCATGGTGGGCAGGGGCGATGTTTAAGAAGAGAAAGTTCCCATCTTAAATTGTCTGTTGGGAGTGTAACCTAGCCCCTGCCCACCTCCTATAGATTCACAAAGCCTGCTACACACTTGCTATGGTTTGAACTCATGTCAAAATGTGATTGCCGTTGTAGCTCTGTGAAAGACAGAGGTATTTAAGAGGTGATCAGGTCATTAAGAGGGGTTAACACCTTTCTTAGGAGAATAGGCTATTATAAAGTGCCCATTCGCCTTCTGCCACATTATGATGCCCTGGCTAGACATCACTGCTATGGCCTAGGACTTTCTAACCTCCAGACTGTGGGCCAAAATACACTTCTCTTCTTCACAAACTATTCATTCTTAGGTATTTTGTTATAGCAACAGAAAACAGACTAACACAACACTCCAAGGCTGGCATTGCTGTTTTCTCCCCACATGAAAATCAGAGGAAGTGGTTGGGTGGGATGAAAGAATTTAATTAGAGAACAGTATAGATCATGGAGCCCAAGAAGCCTGAGCCAGAGGTGAGAATGGGAAAATGAGTCTCCACCTGGAGATGTTGCAAAATTCTCGGGAAGACATCAGACTTTTCCATGAGATGGCAAACGAGGGTTTGAATCAATCTTATCTTGAGTTCAAGACACAGGGGGTGGCAGCAGCTCTTGGTATTGTTTGAAGAAGGGAAAGGTGTGGTGAGGCCAGAAGAGGCCACTGCATGTGCAAAGGCAGGGAGGAGGGACCAGCAAATGGTTCATAATGGGAGTCCTTGGCTACTGTCATCAGGACTGAGAATAGAGGGCTGTCCAGGGTCACTTTCAGGATGTGCTCCAGCTCCTACTCTTGTTCAGAGCTGCTCATCCTGGAGGAGAAGACAGAAAATGGCCTTTGGAGTCACACAGACTCCGGCTGTAGATCAGGCTCTGCTGCTTATAGGTTGTGTGGCTTTGGGATTGTGGATTTACCTCTTAAGCCTCAGTTTCCTCATCTGTAAAATGGAGGAAAGGGAAGTCCCTATTTTTTAAGCTTGTGGAGAAGACCAAGTGACTTTGTGGTTACAGATGATCTTTGCAAACCTGTGTGAGGAGCAATATGAACCTTCTCTTCACTGATGGTGGAGATATCAAGCTCAGCCGAGGGTGTGCTCCCCATACTCCTTCTCAAGACAGAAAAGCTGAAGGAATATTAGAGGGACATCTGTAAGGCCACCACCTGGTTCTGCCATAAAGTTTTGTTTGTGCTTGTCATATGTCTCCATTTTTTGCATTTCCAAGTAAATTGCAAGTATCAGTACATTTTCCCTTAAGTACTTCAGCATGCATATTATTATCTGAAGTTCATTATTTGTTTAATGAACAAATTTTTCTCTTTGGATGTAAAATTTACACATAATGAAATGCACAAATCTTCAGGGTACTATGGTGTTTTGAAAAATGCATGATACCCAGGTAAAGCAAACCCCTACCAAGTTACAGAACATTAGCATCACTCCCAAGAGAGAAAGTTGTCTTGTGATGAAGAAGAGGGACATGTGACCAAATGAGAACCCGACTCTGGGGATCTGAGTCATCTTCCCATGCATGCAGAGCTCTGAGGTCAGCACTTCTGCCCAGACCCTGACTTGCTGAGACTCCTGACCGGCCAAGTGAGTCCCACCTCAAACCCCTGCCACAGAGCCACTAAACAAAGAAGTTGGAGGAATGTATGTTCTTTTCTCAAAGACTAAGAAGGAAAGCAGAGGCTTAAGAGACCAAGGATAAACATGGGGTTCTCCCAAACAGCACTGTCTTCCCAGTACAGAAGAGCTGACTATAAAGACCAATGTGATAACAAGAAAATACTGATGAAAATAAAAAGTTTCGGGGGGGGGGGGCTGTGATAAGCTGTGCTGAATGCAACTGCCCTGGAGATTCCAGGAACAGGAGCTTCACCAGAATCAGAGGTGTTTTCAGTTTCCCCTTCGCTCAAAGCTCTGAGATGGCAAGAAAGTCAAAGTTTTCTAAAATTCTCAGAAGTGACAGGTAAACGGGCTCAGTGTAGCTCTTAATTAACCCAAAACGACACCTGCCAGATGATGGGGATTTGCAGAGCGCGCTGGGGGCCGACCCCATCTGCAGATGGTGGGCTCCCACCTCTGCTCGAGACCTTGGCCGGCTGTAATTAACATACAGAAAGTCTTTCAAAGTGACTTCGCAGCCAAGTTCTATTTCTGAAGGAGTCAAACTGGGCTTGGAGAGAAAATCTTTGTGGAGGAGGAGGAGGAGGAGGAGGATGGAAAGAGTTCAACAGGGCCATGAAATTTCTTCAGCTTCTCTCTGAGGCTTTGTAGAAGTGTCACATGCAGCAGATAGGGGGTCAGTGGGTACCGGGCATTGCTGCACAAAACTGTCTATGACTTGGGTGATCAAAACCATGGCCTTTCACAACATGTATATTTAACAAATAGATCTATACATCCACACAGCACTATATTTAATAGTTTAAACTATTATCTATAATGTACATATAGGCAGGATACATACATATATGGGTATACATAATATGCATAATGTATATATACATACACTCTGGATTCTGGGGCCCTCTGAATGAGCTTGAGCAAGCCAATACTCACCAAGCCTCAGTTTTCTCATCTGTGAAAGTGGTGTGCTTGGAAAAGATTCACATAAATGACCTGCAGGAGGCTTCCCCTCCTGTCTTCACTACAGACAGGAAGGCCCACAGCCTGGGCCCATGAAGGCCGAGGCTGTTCGCCCTCCCTCTCTACACAGCAAGACCTTCCTGAGCTCCCAACAGGGAGACGAAAACCTGAGCTCAGTAAAGGTCAGCCCTGTCAACCCCGACAGCCCAGCACACCGCACATCGATCCATCGCTGGGAAAAACCTCTTCTCCCACCAGCTCAGGCCAGCCATGAAGGCCTTCAGAAAAACAGGGAAGAGAAAAACCAAGAGAGAGGGCGAGCGTGAGGTGGAGAATACACAATGCTTCTCATTTCTCGGGGAGAGCCACAGACTTTGTGGCTGAAGAGTAGCACTGGGTAGGTCACAGAGACACTGGGTGGAGACCAGGGCCAACCCATGTGAGACTCTGTCACTGGCCAGCTGTGAGGCAGCTTAGTGACCTTTCTGGGCCTCAGTTTTGTCCTCTGTAAAGAAGAAGCTGCTATGCCCATTTCCTTTTGTCTCCACCTATGAAAACTCCAATGTAGGGAACCTCTAGTGATTCCCTGCTGCCTGACAGTGCCCCTGCCCTAGGCCACAGGCACCCCCATATCTACCAGCTGACAGTCCATCAGAGGCAAGAACTGGAGCTTTTGGGCCACATGATGCCCATCAACACAGATTGATGGCTGTCCAGTGTTTTGAAGGAACAGTGTGTCGTTAGTCACAGACCAGGCAATTTCTATCTTGTCCTGGCCACAAGGCTGACTTCTTTTATCCTGTGGCCTGCCTGGCCATTGTAGGCATCTACACTGGAGACTGTGGCTATCTGTGGCATATTTTAATCAGTTCTGGTCCACTGTTCATACACTGTTTTGCTGTGGTCTTATTCCAAAATTCTGTCCCCTCCTGTCAGCATCTAAGCAAACAGTGGGCAGGACAACAGGCAAAAGATCCCTGCAGACTCACAGGGTGCAGGGTAACACCTGATTTTTGTGTGGGGGGCAGATAAGAGAGACCTCAGCATCTGGCATGTCAGCTCCTAGAGCATTGGTACACCCAGGCTGGAGTGCCCATGGAGGCACACTCATTAGGACCAACACCCAAGAAGGCTCACGAGTGAAGGCTCTTCAGGTCTGCTACCATGGACCTTCCCAGTCACTATCTCCTGCCTTGTGCCAGGTCCCAGGGCTCCACACCACCTGTGTTCCCCATGCATGTGCCACATGGTCCTCTTCACCTGTTGTTCCTTTCATCTGAAATGCCACCTTCTTTCCCTCCTCATGTTCAGTTTCCAATTTGTCAAGACCTCCAATTTGTCAATACTACCTCCTCCAGGAAGCCTTTCTGGATCAACTGTCCTGCTGAGGGCATTCCTCATTTTTCCCTGATTGCCCAACCCTGGGCTAGCATTACATTCTCTAGCCAGGCTCTGGGTCATTTGTGACCCCATCTAGCCTCCCCTGCTGTTGAGTCTGTGTCCTCCTCAAGGGCAGGAAGCAAGGCTGACCGTCTGTGACAGATGGACCTTGATAGCCCCTTCCAGCTCCAACATAAGGCCCTGCCTCCAACACACATGCTGACCGAGTAAGCACTAGGAGTGCCCAATAGTCCCTTGAGCCAGCCCCAGTCAGAATCAGAATAGAAACAGGTCATGAATTTCATGCTGGAAGAATTGTGCTGGAATCTGTGCGAGGAGTCCTTGATCCCTGCAGAGGAAGCCAGTACCATACAGAGAGGCAAAGGGGCTAGGTCTGCTGCAGGAACCACAGTGTAGGTGCCACTTGTGAAGAGGGGCTCAGGATGGATGGTCTCCAGAGGGCTCGGCACACCGCCTACCCCAGACCTTGACAGTCCTCCCCTGACACATATAAAGCACTAATTTTGGATCACTTCAAAAGAGCACAGGAGTAAAAACTTTAAAAAGGAAGGAGCAAAAACATTACTGGTAGTTATAGCCCAGACCTGGCTAAAGCCGGCTTGGAAAGATAAGAAAGTTCTAGGTTTTTCTTAGAGCCTTTTCTCTGCACCCATTTTGCCACTGGAAGATGCTCATCCTGGAAACCTGAAGAGTTTCTTTGAGGTACCAGAAGCCCCCGTCTCATAGCCTTACCCTCTAGACTCCAGGTTCCACATTCAGGTGGAATAACATTGAATTGTATCCCCAAGAAAATCCAGCTCACGTATCCGTGATGGATGCTTAATAAACTCACGAGGTTCCTGTGCATCCGGCCTAAGCTGGATTCATTCCAATCAACTGTCAGAACACACTTTTCTTGGAGCTACTCAGAGCAGCCTTGGAGTTGGAATGCATGATTAAAAAGTTGGTTGTGGTAGAAAGTAACACTGTCCCACCACTCCGCAGAGTTCTAAGATTCCTCATGGACCACACACACTGCACTTGAGAAAACTTATATTACATTTCTGATTGGGGATCTTTTTACTTTTATTAGTGATGGGCTTTTTCTTTTAATGCCTTTTTTTTTTTTTAGTTGTTGATGGATCTTTATTTCACTTATTTATATGTGGTGCTGAGGATCAAACCCAGTGCCTCACACATGCTAGGCAAGTGCTCTACCACGGAGCCACAACCCCAGCCCCAATGGGCTTGATTTTGATCAGTCCATTCCATTTGGCATTCAGGGTGGCTTGACTCCATTCAGAGCTCTGTGCTGGACTCCAGGGGGATACACAGTAGACAAACCCAGGCCTCCATGCTCTGGGGACTCCCTGTATTGAAAGTGATTCTTAGATCCAGACAAGACATGGGGGTGGCAGTAAAGGGTAAGTGGATTCAGAAACAGAGTGAAAGTTGTGATACAATCATTCATTCAGCTAAGGTATCCAGGAAGGCTTCCTGTAGGAAGTGATTGCAATCTGGGCCTTAAAGGATATTCAAACTTCAACATTTAGAGGGTCACTAGAAACATTTAGAGGGTTACTACACACCAGCCCAGGCTATTTTCTGAAGTATTGGAGTGCATGGAAGGGCGTCCCCAGCTCATCCCAAGCAAAAAGCCAGTCCAGCAGGCTGCAGAGTGTCCTGGTGCTAGAGCTGGATATCGAAGGCTCCTCTGAAGGCCCCTGTTCAAGGCTTGGTCCCTGCAATGGAGCTGCTGGAGGTGCTCTGGACTTTCAAGAGGTGGGGTTTACGGGGAGGTCCTCAAGTCATTGAGGATTGTGGGACCCCTCTCCTGTCCTCTGTGCTCCCTGGCTTCCCATGTGAGGGCCTGGTACCTGAGAGGCAGTGGAAGACTCCTGGACACAGAGCCAGTCGGTCCTGGTCAAAGCCCACCAGCACTTTGTGGTAGGGTGAAGTCACTTTAACTCTCTGAACATAAGCTCCCCATCTGCAGTGGCTATTAGGACACTCACAGGGATAAGAAATATTGATGCATTTCAAAGCCCTTTGTGAATTAAAAAGTGTCATACAAATGTGAAGGGGATATTCCATATTTACCTCCATCCTTTGTGTGACTGTTGGAAAAAATGGGTAACACTGGAGCTTTTCTTTTTAAACAAAAATTATAGTTCTAGATGTATTTCTTATATTTCAACAAGTATCTAATTTTTTTTTCTGGTACCAGGGATTGAACCCAGGGGTGCTTAACCACTGAGCCACATCTCCAGCCCTTTAATTTTTTTTTTTAAATTTTGATACAGGGTCTCACTAAGTTGCTTAGGGCCTCACTGAATTGCTGATGCTGTCCTGGAACTTGCAATCCTCCTGCCTCAGCCTCCCAAGCTGAGAAGCGTCTAAAATTCTTGACTGAGGAAAGAAAGCCTCACACTAGGAGGGAGTCAGGGCCCTTGATCTCACTGTGTCTCAATCACAGTGTGGCTTTGGGCACATCCCTTCCAGGTTCACTTAGCTTCAGTTTCCCCAAGTGGACAACGGTGACACGGGAGGAAGACAGGATTGGTTGGTGTCTGGTCTTTCTGTGCTGAGGAACACTGTCCTCTGCAGCCCCTGCCACTCCTATGCAGATGACCCTCTGTTTAAATCATGAGTCCAACCACCCACCTTTTCAAAGTGTTCTGTGAGGTCTTTTGTGTGGGCAAATAGACAATTTCCACCAGGTTGACTACAAAAATGAAACAAGTCCCCAGCCCTGTCACCAGACCAGCACTCTCCAGTACAGAGACCCAGTAATGCCCCCACATAGCCCCAAAGCCTATAGGGACTCCTTCCCCCGGCTCAAGGCTGGCCTGGAGCTGACTTTCTTTTCCGCGGCCTTGACCTTGGCCTGTTCCTCAGAGCAGCCAGGGGTCCTCTTCTGAAGAAACTGCCTCCCCCAGCTCTGCTGGCCTGAATGCCCGTGGCTGACTAATGAGACGGAGGTGAAGGTGTCATACCTTGCTGGGAAGTCACAGTGCTAGTCCCGACCTGCACCGCCTGCCATCAAATTTTAATGCTGCTGCTGACATATTTATGGAATGCCTCACCAAGTGTTTGCGAGGAGACCAGACAAGATTTACCTCCACAATTACTCCCACATTGTGCCGGCTTCATGGCGCGCTGGCAACTCGGCCGCACCGAGGCTCCAAGCCCCACTGTGCCCCAGGAACGCACTTCATTCTGTACATCTTTCCTGTCCCCAGCAAGCAGGGTCCGGGACTGGGGAGGGGGAGATGAATCAGACACGGTCCCTGCCCACGGAGGGCCCTCGGTCTGCAGGAGGGAGCCACACACACATAAATTACCTGTGCCCTGGGTGGCTGGGGACCGGCACTGAGACAAGTACTAGAGGCAGGACGGAGGGGAGCTATTTCTCCCATCAGAGTCCAGATCAAGAGGGAGGTCAAAGATCGGGGACTCCCAGGGCGGCCACTTGCTTTGGTTTTCTTGGTCACTCCTGTCTTAGGCTCCTGGGGCTCTCCATCCCTCCCTGATGCTGGCCTCGGCTTCAGCAGCCTCTTTCAGTGTCTTTACACCTGTGCCGTCCTTTGGGGCTCTCCTTCCCAGAGCTGACTGGGAGTGCCACCCCTCCTTACCCTTCCTCCCCTGCCAACACATCTCTTCCTCTTTAAGTTTTACTGTCCCCCACTGCAGAGCTGCCCAGGGGCAGGAGCCACGTGCAGTGTTCCCAGCCAGTGGGTCTCAAACCTTGGAACATCTGGGGGCCTGGAAAACTCCAGAATACCAGGCCACACCCCAGATGGTTCACGGGGACTGGAGTTCACAGGTATTATTGGTCTAGACTTGGAGGTGAGTCCAGTGCACAGTGAGTTTGAGAGCCAGTGGATGGGGACTGGTCCTCAGGCTGTGTGGCATCACCCTCACCTGAGGATGCTTAGAAACACAGTATCCTGGGCTGGGCTAGACTTACTGAGCCACAATCTGTTCTGTGAGATGATCCCCAGTGACATGAGTGACAAAGTTTGAGGAGCACTGATCCATGTTGAAGAGTTCCCCAGCATCCCCAGGGGCACACTGGTGTCAGTCCCCTGAAATAGAGCCCCTAGGAAAGCAAAGCTCCAAGAGTGCTGGCCACTGCAGGCTAACCACCAAGAAAGGCTGGCTCATGTGGGTGGACTCCAGTCAGGACACTGGGGCAGGTGCCACCACTGCCAGAGACCAGGCACGGTTCTGTGGAGGGAGCTGAACGAGGACCACCCCTCAGCACTGTCCGCACAACTCCCAAGGCTGGAGTCCTGATGCAGTCCTCTCTCTACCACCAACTTACTGGAGCAAGGCCTTCCCTGACCAAGCCTCAGTTTCCCCAGGAGCACAGGGAGGAGGTCACCCTCAAGTTGGCTGTGCTGAAGGAAATCTGTTCAACTGACACTTTCCTCTGGGTCAGCCAGTCCCCAGACCTGGCAAAAAGGCAGCTTTGGGAAAGGGAGATGTCTCTGGGAGGACAAGGAAGGAGGAGTGGAGACACCACCCACGGGAACACGTGCAGAGCAGTGGGAGAGCCCCACAGGTATGCTGGGGAGACCCACTGTGTGTCCACTTTAGCTGTTCATTCCCCAGATACTGTCTGAGTGCCTACCGCTCAACACTGAGGACACAGTCCCCAATAAAACCGGACAACAGGCCCACCCTCTGTCGGCTTATGTTCTAGTGCTACAGACAATGAATAAGACAATTAAGTTAAAACAAAGCAAACAGTACGCTAGATGGTTTGTTAAGGAGAAGACATAAAGCAGGAGACAGAATAAGAAACATTGGGGAGGAGGTAAAATTTTAGAGTGGGTACGGATGACTTTTCTGAGAAGGTGACTTTTGAATAAAAAGCAAAAGGAAGTGAGAGTTAGCAATGTGAATATCTGTGGGAAGAGCACTCCAAGCAGAGAGAACAGCAAGTGCAAAGGCCCTGAGGCAAGTGTGTGGGTGGTATGTTGGTAGAACAGCAAGGAGGCCTGTGTGGCTGGAGAAGAGAAGTGGGAGAGAGGTGAAGTTAGGGAGGGAATTGGTCAGGCGATCATGGAAGGACAGTGGCTTGTACTCTGAGTGAGCAAAGGACATGGCCGGACTCAGCCTACCTAGGCTGTCATGTTGGGAAGGACTGAAGGGGGCAAGGGTGGGAGGAAGGCCACTGTATAAATAGAGATTTAAAGATCAACCTGTCCACAGAGTGAAGGGGATGTGGCCAGGCAAGCAGAGATCAACTGACCAAAGTCAAGGATGCTCACAGGGTGGGGCTGTTGAGTAGAAGGAAAAGTACCTTGGATTCAATTCTGGCTCTGCATGACCTTGGGCCAGCCCCTTCTTCACACTGAGCATATCACAAAAGCCCTACCAGGGTCGCCTTGATGTGGTAGGACTCTGAGAGCCTGGATGGGGAAGCTGGGTAACCGGGCACCTGTCCAGCCGCACTCAGGAAGGCAGGGCGAGGCATCCTGCTTGTCCACTAGGGGGAGCTGTGGCAATGCTTCCACCAGCAGAAATGGAGTTTGCCAGCTTCGCGGGCCTCATCAGGGGAATTTCAGAAGTCCCCAGCAGGGCGCCCTGGGGTGGGAACAGATGTGCCTCTGAGAAGTTCCCATAGTGCCAGGGATCCTGGGGTTGGCAGAACTTTTCCTCTTCAAAAGACATTCTGGACAGCCCAACAGCAGCTATTTAAGAAGTTGGTTCCCTGGAACCCTGAGGTTCTGTCTGTCTCTTCCCATGACCCTAAATACACAAGCCAAAGGGTAGCTGGGGGAAAGGTCGAGTGGGAAAGGGAAGCCAGCCTGGCTCAAGGTGTCTGGTGTCCAGCAGGCTGAATGGCTGCGGGTTCACACCTGCACATTCGTGGGCCGCAGGTTACTCAGAGCAGCTCCTCATACAGTCCCAGCATCTGGCCCGAGCCAGGCTCCATGCTGCATGGTGAGGGATTCTGCCACACAGCAGAAACTCAGGCTGTGAGGCCTCCCCTTTTCCCCTAGGGAGCCAGAAGCAGCTGAGGTTCTGAATTCCTCAGGGTTTCTCTTACCTCTCAGCCACCAAATGCCGAAGTCTGGCTTGGCACAAATCAGGAGCCACTTGTCAAAAAGAAACTAACTTTATTTTTAGAACTACAAACGCCAAACAAAACAGCTCCAGGGAAAAACCCTCAGAGCCCAACTGCCACCACCGGCTTCCACAAGCCTCTCTCCCCAACACCAGCCTTTTCCTCCCACAATCCTCCTCCTCTTGAGGCCGATTGGCTGGGTTGCGTGGGCAGAGCCAAAGAAGTCACCCAATGAGCAGCTCCGTGGAGGAGCCAATCAGCTAGATGTTGCTGGGGCAGTCTGAAGCTTGCTGGCAGCTGGAAGTTTGCTGGGGCCCCTTTGGCTGTGGCTCTCAACAGTGAGGGATTCTGCCACACAGCAGAAACTCAGGCTGTGAGGCCTCCCCTTTTCCCCTAGGGAGCCAGAAGCAGCTGAGGTTCTGAATTCCTCAGGGTTTCTCTTACCTCTCCATTTAGCTGAAAGTTTAAAAGACCCAATAAGATGCCCTAAAAACAGATGGGGGTCGGGCAGGACAGCCATGTAGGGATGACTGGGTAGTTCACTGCACAATTGCAGCCAGCCAATTGGGCAAATGAAGATTGAGATCTAGCCCGCTCTTTATTCACCAAACTCTGAATCTTAGCAGGAGGCTGTATCCACTTATGAGAAGGAAGGAACAAGGTCCTGAAAAGTGGCCTGGGAACACCTCAGGCAAGATTCCAGATAAGTCCCACAGTAGCTGCTGCTTTCTGCTGGCCCAGAGGAGGAGGAGAGCACACAGACAGACACAGCAGACCTTCAAAGACAGCCACACCTGCTCCCACCTGAGTTCTGTCCTTTCAACCTGCATGTATTTGGTACCAAGGATGTGTCAGGCCCAGCAGGAGGCATAAATCTTCACAAGGTGGGACAGTCACGCCCTTTGCAGGAACTGAGGGAGGCCTGCACAGTTCAGGAGTGAGGCCTGGGTTGCGCTCCAGGCAGAGGCCTGATCTGGCTCTCCAGCCCTGCACTGCCTCCTGTTCGCAGGGCTCTGAGGCCTGGGGTGTGGCTCAGTGGCAGAGCACTTGCCTAGAATATGCTGGGGTGAGGGTGTGTGCTTGGGTCCCATCCCCAGCACCGCCTCCCCCACCCCCAAACACACACACACACACACACACACACACACTCACGGGAGTTCAAGGTCAGCCTGAGCAACATAGAGACTCCAACTCAACAAACAAAAGGCTCATCAAGAATAGGGGCCTTTATCCTGATTGCTGCCGCTCAGACAAGTTACAAAGAGGAAGCCAGCACTCCTCAGCTCCCTCCTCGGTGGCTTGGGACAACACCAACCCAACCTGACCTGGTGGGGCAGCAGTGGAAGTCACAGGTGGGAGAATGGAGAGTTAGCAGGGAAGTTCCAAGTAAATGGCATCACAGTTGCGAAGCAGAGCCCCCTCACTGCCCCTCTCCACATCCCTGGAAGAAGCCACAATGCACCCTCCCCCACAAAGGTACAGACTGAGGGCCAGGGATGTTTAGGAAATCGCCTTCCCTCAGAGCCTGGCAAACCCGGGGACAGTTCCACTGCCCAAGAGTACTGAGTGCTGGGCTGCAATGTCCTGCACATGCCACCCCACCACCCAGTCCCTCACCCTCCACCCTGAGGAATTCCGTGCACAGAGGTTCTGGGTGCAGGGCAGGGTATGCTAAGTCAGGCCTGGGAGACAAAGAAGGGGGAGAGCTTAGCAGGACTTGAACCTGGTTCTTGCGGATGTGCAGGTGGGAGAAGGTGCCCCCAAGTCCCCTGGGCCACCCAGAACCCACCAGCTGGGAGGGTCCCTGAGCCAGGGGGCCACCACGCCATCCTCACACTGGCCCCCTGCCCCAGGCCAGCCAAGGCTGGTGGCCCCAAGCGTGGGCCAGCCTCCCCCACAGCCCACCGCCTGCCCACCTCCTCCACCGGCATGGTGGCAGGCCCTGCCTGCTCCCCCGGGAGCCTGCCGCCAGGCCTGATGGCGCTGACGGAGGGAGGGAGGCCGCCAAGCTGTCAGTCTGGAGGTGCCCCTCGGAGCCCCTCCTGGCTGGAGCAAGGAGGGTGGGCCAGCACCGGAGCCGGGCTGTCAGGGCCTTCACAGAGACGAGGCCGGAGAGGCGCTGCCTGACAGCTCGCCCACCGAATTAGGACCATTTGCATGCTAATTTCTAGTGCTCTAACGGGCTGGCAGGCTGGCTGGGGTGTGTGGAGTGTGCAGAGAGAGGCGCTAGGCCTCCCCGCCCGCCCGAGATGGAACAATGCTTGACTGATCTAGCTGCGTTAACGAGCAAATTATGGTAATTTTGTTATTACAAATGCATAGAAATTTCCAAAGCAGGCAGCCATTCAGGGCAGCTCCCTGCTCCTCCCTGCTCCTCCCCGCTCCTAAATACCGAGCCCCCTGTTTGTACACAAGAGTCTGGCCCCAGCTTCTGGGATAGAGATTCTCAGGGGCCAGGCTTCCCTCAGAGGCCTCCCAGGGAGGCCCTGGGTGAGCTGGTGGAGCTGGCTCTGGGTTAGGCCACAGATCCCTGCCCGCAGCTGCTGCTTCCCCCAAACCTCTCCCTGTTTACATGTCCCCAGAAGTCTCTGTCAGTCCCTGGGCCTGGGGTCTAGCAAAACTGCCACAATCAAGCTGTTCTCTCTCCATTCAGAGCAGGTAACACAGACGGTTCTCCTCATGGCTGTGCCTGGATTTTGAGAAATCCACTCCATCATGTCTGTGCCTCGACTGTGGACTGGGCTCGGCACTGAGGAGAAGCTGAGGGATGGTCTGGTGAATGAATGAAGGGATGAAAGAATGAGTGGAGGAAGAGAAGAGAGGAGGGAAGAAGAAAGGGAAGAGGGAGGGAGAAGGAGACCAGAAGGGATCCACAAATGAGGACAATCGAGAGAGATCTGGGCCAGTCGGCTCGCTGGTGGTGCGATTAATCCAAGACTCCACCAGAGGAGTTTATTTGCCAATTGGCAACCCATCCCGGTATTTGTAATTATCCACTGTAGAAATCACAATTTGCCCCAGTTTTCCTGGTGATCTTCCTTTTGATTGAAGGTAATTTGGGAAGCATGCTCTTGGAGTGCATCCAGAGGGAAACTGCTTCCAAGTCACTCCCAGTTCCCAGCAGGGACGAGTGGCCGCTCCAGGGCAGGGCTGGGCAGGACAGTTCCGTGGTGCCACACCACTGTCAAAGGCCAGTCAGTCCACTTGTGGAGCTGGGGGTGGGCGAGTGTCCATTCCTGGGCCTCCGCATGGAACACCGGCAGCCCTCCTATTTTATGATGGGGATTTCAGGTCGGGCCGGTGTTATGGAAAGGTCAAGAAGCTGCCTCAAATCCATTTTGGAAGTCAGTGGGGAATAAATCATCAATTACAGAGGGAAGAAGGTCCACTCCTGGTGTCTGAGGGAGCCGGGACTCACCCAGGGGCTGTGAGGCAAAGGCCTAGATAGAAGCCGAAGCTCCGTGACCTTAGCTGGGGTCCTGGTCAGATTTTTCTATTTGTTTGATTTTCTAATTGGGTCACAACTTCCAGAGGGAAGCTGAACCCAGGAAAAGAAAACAATCATTCCTTTTTGTCCAGCTACCTGACTCCAGGGGAAGAGCGGGGAGGGAGCTAGCACCTGGGCATGATGTGGGGCTCAGGCTGACCCTCTGCCAGGCCTGGGCCCGGGAGGCCACTGTCTGCATCCCCTGGAGCAGGGTAGCTGAAGTCCCTGAGGAGGCCAGGTCCCAGGCCTGGGGAAGGGATCTCTGCTCAGGGACACAGAGCAGGGTGGGACGAGGAGTCCTGACTTGCTGAGACCATCCCATTATTACCAAGTCTGTAGGAGGAAGAAAGACAAAAATGCTTCTTTTCCTTGCTTCAGGAAGGAACTGGGGTTGAGTGGGGACAAGAGAGCAGGCTACTGCCCAGAAAGAGGGCCAGCCTGGCTCCTGCTTTGACTTGTCCCGTGACGTTGCACTAGCCTTTGCCATGTCCTCAGTGGCAAAGTCCCTGCCCACCCACCGTGGAGGGCGAGGTAGCTGTGGCATGTACAGGGGCCATCTCCAGACCTCTGTGAGGTGTGGCCCTGCCTCACCCTGCACAATCACCCCCAATCTTGGCCTCTGCTGACTGCCTGCCATGTGTCTCCTACAGGGTGAACTCACCCAAAGGCAAGGGCAGGGCCACGAAAGGCAAATGCCAATTTCTTTGCATCCATTTTTCCACTGGTTCATTCCCGGGAGTCCCCCCTGCAGGAATCTCCCACCCAAAGCACTTTTGCAAAGGCTGCCTACTCACAGAGCCCAGTGCCTAATTCTAGGTGACATGGTGTTTGCTTCAACCCAAGAACCCTCTCCTTTTCTCAGATCTGCTCAAACCACACCCTTCTCTAGTGCCCCACGGAGAAAGCAATTTCTAAACTTTAACCCGTGTCCAACTCCAAATTGGCAAAGTCACCTGGCCTCAACTACTCACTAGTTGTGTGACCTGGAGCAAACCCCTCTTCCTAACCCCTGTCCTGCCTCAGGCTACAGCGAGGATCCGCTGAGGTGACGCATGCAGCAACACAGCGATGGCACAGCTCTGGCCACGTGGTGCTCATATTCTCACCATTATCATGAACGAGACCTCAGAATGGCCACTGTCATCCTGTATCCTGCTCTGGCAGGATAATGCCTGAGGAATTTCTGACCTGGGATTGCTCTTGAGACAAAAGGATATAATAAGCTGGGCGCGGTGGCACAGGCCTGTAATCCCAGCAGCTCAGGAGGCTGAGACAGGAAGATCGCGAGTTCAAAGCCAGCCTCAGCAATGGTGAGGCACTAAGCAACTCAGTGAGACTCTGCCTCTACGAAAACACAAAATAGGGCTGGGGATGTGGCTCAGGGGTTGAGTGCCCCTGAGTTCAATCCCTCACAACCCCCCCAAAAGGACATAATAACACAGTTGTCCATTTAAAAATTTTTCTTCCTATCCTCTTTTCTTTCTCTTGCTCTTTTCCGCTCCTTCCCTCTTTCTTCCTCTCTTTCTTTCAACCCTCTATTTAAGCCTCTGCGTTTCGGGTCCTTTATTCGGAGCCTCTGCACATAGACTCCTTATAAAGAAAATTCATTTGTTCAGGGTCACCGCGTGGTTTTTCATTAAAAACAAATTACCCGCATTCAGGGAGGACATCTGGGCTTCGCGGGTCCCATTAATGACTATATTTCCAGCCTCCCTGGCCCGGTTGGGCTCCCCTTGCCTGTCACCCCGCGTTCCCGGCCCCAGGAGGACAATGAGAGTGACAGTCAAGTGAAAGGGAAAACATGAGGGATGAGGGCGAGAGGCGAGTCCCCTGAGAGGGGAAGGAGGGAAAAGTGAAAAAAAATAAATAACTCAAACAGAGGGTAACAAGGGCCATTGTCTCAGCATCTTCCAGCAAGAAACCAGAGCAAGTATGGGGGGGGGTGCATTTAAATGGAGCTCAAGCCCTGTTTAATTACAGACTGGACCCTAAACTCTTGACTCTGGACCAGACAAGAGGAGGGGGTGACCGCTGTATTCAAATAAGTCCACCCACATCCATTGAGCACCTACTGTATGCAGGGACTGGTCAATGGAAGATTCTGAGAGGAGTTCCAGGTAGACTCAGAAGCAACCAGGAGACGGGCACACTTGGCCACCACAGCCCTGCCGTTGCAGAGCATGGGGGTGCCATGGGGGTGCACTTGAGGGGAGGTGAGGACCCTGGTGGGGGAGCAGGCTCCCTGCAATAGTGTTTCATTTGGGCCTAGGAGGATGAGGTGGAGGGAGAAAGGAATAGACTGGAACCCAAAGTGTGAGTTCCCTGGTGCCCCTGCAGGAAGGGCTTCTCCTGAGCCACGAGGGACTCTGGGTCAGGACAGCCATCCTTAGCCCTGAGGGAGCCTAGGGAAGCCAAGCGATTTCCCTGAGCCCAGAGTCCTTCCAATCGGATCCAATCCCAGGCACCAGGGCTCGGTGAACTTGAGACACAAGTTCCAGGGTCCTGGCCTGGCTGCTGCAGGCAGGCCATGTGTCCTGAAAAGGCACAGCGCCTCTCCAGAAAACATAAAGAAGACTGAAAAGCCCTTCACAAACTAAAGACGACAAAAAGCAGAAGACCCAGTCAACAAAATTAGAGATAAAACAGAAGCCATTGCTACTGAAGTCAAGAAGATTAGAAACTATTTTTTAAAATATCCTCCAGTCAACTAGGAAAACGTAAAGAGACTGAGCTCTCTGGGCTCAGTTAGCCTCTGAAGGAGACAGAAATGCTCCAACCTGACAAGGGACTGTCAGATGGCAGCGGGGATAACAGGCCTGTGCTCCCTCTTCAGATAGGACAGCTCCATGCAGGTGGGGGCTGCGGGGGGCTGCTGGGGGGCTGCTTGTTGTAGAATTAGGTCATAAGCAAGGGCGGCTGGGCCTCATTTCAGGACACCCCCCCTTGGCTCTCACTGCCCCTGAGGGCTTTAGGCACTGGAGAGATGGGGTGACCTTCAGGGTAGAGGTGGTGGCTGGTCCAGCTGAGGGCCTGCAGCTCATGAAGTCTTAGACACGGGGGCTACAGATCCCACCAAGCCAAAGGGAGTGAAGCAGCCCCAGCAGACTGCAGCTGGGGTCTGGAAAGAGCAATAGTCTTAGCAACCCTGGCCCTCCTCACCCAGCCTCCCTCCTCCCTCCCCTCACTCCACCTCCCAGTGGACAACAAACCTCCCAGGCTGACAACAAACCTGAGGATTATCTCCTCCCAGATCTCTCCCCTGCTCAGGAAGCATCACAGATGACTCAGAGGCTTTGAGGGGCTGCAGGCCTCCCCATTCTTTGATGTGGACAATGGCACTTTCTCACTTTCACTATTAGCAAACCTCTCTGAAAAAGCTCCTCAAACATGCCAGCACCCAGCCCTCTACAGAAATTCTGACATCCCCTTTCTAGGCCCCATTCTCCTCTCTGTGTTCCCAGAGTCCCTGGGCTTACTTATTACTACACCGTCCCCCTGTAGGCCCTCACCCAGGAGCCTGACAAGGTATCCTTAGGCTATGCCTGGCACATGTAAATGCTCAGTTAAAAGGGAGGGAGGGAGGGGAGGGGGGAGGGGGGGAGGGAGGGGAGGGAAGGGGAGGGAGGGGAGGGAGGAAGGGAGGGGGGGATGGCTACCAACCTCTTCAGCTCAAGGCACTGGCTTTAATTATTATGGTCAACAGGTGTCTCCCAAGCCCCCCCTTCCCAGCCACCCAGGAACCATTTTATAGGAGGTGCCACCCCAACTTACAGCACATTAAATGTGCCACAATAATAATTTCTGTTCTAAAAATTAAAAAAAAACTTATTTTTTATAATCTTGCTTTTGAAATTATTTGGCCATAAGTCATTTAATCAATGACTAATTATGATTTCTCTGCAATCAAGGCACAGACTTAGAACTCTTGCAGAGGGAGAAAAAATCTAACCTAAAAGTTGTTTTAAAACATAATGAAAGTTTGATGAGCCTTAAATTTAGTAGTTAATGAAGTTAATGTTACAATGTGTAGACATTTCATATAACATTAATTAATGCCAGCGTTCCAGATTCCTTTTTGAACTGTACAGGCAAAAGGCAAAAAATAAAATTTCAGGCCTCAAAGTGTAAATTCCTGAAAAGCTCCTAGACCTTTAGCTGGAGACTTCTCTGGGCCCCTGTGTCCTGGTTCCGGGCTCCATGTGGAACACCAACCTCATCCTCTGAGAGCTCCAGTCTGCCAGGGACTAAGACGCACTCACAAATAATGTGAGAAAAAGTAGAAGGAAAGAAGAGTGGAATGGACTCTGGTCATCTCTGCTACCTCGCTTGCTCCAAGGCTCCAGATTCCTAAGTCTCTGAATCCCCATCAGGAGCTGGGCGGGACGCCTTAAGCGGGCAGGCCGCCTGCTGCTGTCCAAGGACGAAGGGCTTTTCGGAGCCCTGGACACTCCTGCCCCAAGAGCACGGCCAGGCCTGGCTCCTCCCAGAGGGTAGCCATGAGGCCCTCTTGGCAGGTCTTTCAGCAAGAAGTGGCACTGGAAGCATTTACAGCAGAGTGGTTTAACTCTTAACTCTCAGCACTTAACTCTCAGTCATGTGTCTCTTCCACTTGCGGTGGTGGGTGGCCAGGAGCTGAGGACCGAGCTGCAGTCCCTGTCCAAGCCTTTGGATTTATCTCTTGGGTTCATGTCCACTCCACCTCTGGTCAGAATCTGACTTGACCATCAGGACTCAAGACTAAGTCCAAGGACCAGCAAGGCCATCCACTCCCCATGGGACACCATGTACCTCTCGTGCTCCGCCTATACTAACCGGGTACACCAACATTTTGGGGGGGGGGGGCCGAAAGAACAACAAGCCCAACCTGTCCCCACTTCATCTGCCCAAAGCTCAGACCTTCCACAAATATTCCAGTTTCTTCTAAAGCAAATCCTTTAAAATCTCCTAAAAGCCATCACAAGACAGTTGTTTTATTTTGTATTTTTAAGTAAAGCAGCAGTAGAGGAACAGCAGGAGGAGGCTGCAGTCGGAACCCCACGACCTCACATTCAGCCTTGGGTTTGAGTCCTGCCAAGCACCATCAGATGGAGCTGGACGCTACTTCAATGTGACCCCCACCTGGAGTAGCACTGAAGGTGAAGGTGTCCTCTGCCAGTTCTGACGTCCCACTTCCTGGTCAGGCCAGGGAGCCCGTGACTTTGGGCAGGGCCCTCTTTCCCAGGTAGGACCCTGCTTCTGTGTGACATGTGTGAAAAAACAACATTTCCCAGCACCTGGCTGGGCCCACAATGTCCCCTTCCCTACCTCTACACTCCCCCAGGGGACACACTGCTTACCAGGATGGAATGGACTCTGGTCATCTCTGCTACCTCGCTTGCTCCAAGGCTCCAGATTCCTAAGTCTCTGAATCCCCATGCCAGGTGCGAAGGCCCTGAAGGTCTGTCCTGGTCTGCACAGCAGTGGTTGGGGCTTCCAGATGGGGACGTGGGATCAGCACATTCTCAGGCTCCTTCCTTCAGTTCCTTGTCCACACAGGACAGCCCAGGGCTGTGGCCTCATCACTTCAGAGACCAAATCTGAAGGGAACTGCCCACTTAGAACAGAGGTGACAGGGCTCAGGCCCTTCAGTCCAGCCAGGAGGTAACATCAGCAGGATGGACACCAGTGCCTTAGCAGCCCTGGAGTGGCAGGACCAGGAAGACCCCTCGGGAGCATTCAGAATAGCATCCCTACCCCTGCCTCCTATTTTAAGAGACAGAAGAAGTCCTAAGGCCACGTCCCAAAGTCGCACTGTATGGCAGCGGGGATCAAAACTAGATCTCAATTTGAGCAGGACCTTCAGGCCTTCCATGTCCTTTCCATCCCAGAATCTTTGATTTTGCTTTTTTTTTTTTTTTTTCCTTCACAAGTGCAGTCAAGAGCTCAGAAAGCCTGCATGGGTATGTTGGTTTCTCCCCAACTCCAGGGTCACTTTGGGGGTTCCTTGGAGCTTCAGTTTAAATACAGTGTCCAGATCAGGTTACTCCAGACCCTTGTTCCCTACCTGTGAGGGCACAGGTGGTCTCACCTCTCAGTCTCATGTCCAGATCTACCTTGGCAGAGCCTGCCCTCTGTCAAGGCTACCAGATGTCCTGCTTGGTGCCCAGAGTTTTGCAGGGGGTGAGACCTGGTACGGGCACAGGCCCTTTTCCATCAGGCCCAGCCTGCCCTCCCAGCTCTTCTCCTCCACCACCCCTAAGGCTTTGGCCACACAGCTCCTGCTGGATGCCTGTGCTCTCTGGCCTCTCTGGGGCTTCTCATGCATGGGTCCCTTACCCGCAGTGTCTTCTTGAACTGGCTAATCCACACTTCAAGTTCCAGCTCCAATGACTCTCTCCCCCAGGATGCCTTCCCGATTACTCCCATCCACCCCAATTTTCTCCAGCAGACTCAGCGGCCCCCTCTCCTGATCTCCTGGGCACTTTGTACATTCTTGGGTTTTAGCTCTTAGCATAGCATGTCTCTACATGCTTTTCTTACTTTTCAAGTAGACTGTGAGCTACCTGAGGGCAGCAGTTAGCTGTGTCTGAGACACCACACCTAGTCCAGAACTGGCGCTCAGTGTCTGAGGAAATGTTTGGAGAATGAACAAATGAACGAATGTGAAGTTTCATCCTTGCTGTGTCTGGGGTCAATTCCACATTCCTGGTGTGGCAGAGTGACTAGAGGCCACTAGAGGGCAGCAAAGAGTCAGGAACGAGCAACAGGTGTGAGCCCTGGAGACCGGGACAGGGTGGGCAAAGGCGTGGAAGGAGCCTGGGAGCCACCAGGAGCCCCAGGGAGAGCTTAGGAAGAAATTTAGAGGTGGGAGGAAGCAGAACTAAGAACGAAGGCCTTTTGCCCCTTGAACAAACCCAATGCTTGGGCTAGAGAGGCCCTCGGAGGGCACTGGTCCAGTCTCCCATCCGATGCCTGAGTCCCCCAACAAGCTGTCTTTGGCTGCAGCTGGCCCCTCCCAAGCCTGCCCATTCCACTGGTTTCCCTTCTAGTTGCTGGGAAGGTTCTTTATAAAAAAAAGGCCAAAAAAGTGTCTCCCTGACTCCCGTTGGCTTGTTCCAGCATTACCTATGGACTTGTGCGGAATATTTTCACCCCTGGTTCACATACCAAATGAGACCCACAGAGTGGAAATGACATGTCAACTCACACAGGTGTCCCTGACTGAGCCAAGCCACCATCCTGCCTGGTGCTGGACCCTATCCCCCTCTGGCCTGCATGTCTTCCACTGAGAAGCCTGTGGGACAGGCGAGACTCAGAACCTAGGATGATCTTGCCAAGGGCACAGAAAAAGCCCTTCCTCCTTTCCCTCCAAAAACTCTTCCCCCCTCACTCAGTTGGTGCCTAGGGAACTGCACAACCCTCATTTCCAAGGACCCTCACAAATAGCAGCTGAGGCAGAGTCAGAGAGGTCTCAGAACTGTGCATGTCACGCAGCTGCACACACTTTCCACAGTACCCCTCACCTCTCTTGGGGCACACCTCCATGTCTTGCTAGGCTCCACCCCAGTGCTCTTGGCCTGCTTCCCCACCTGTCCACAGAGGGCTTTGCCTGGAAGTCTGCTGGTCTCCCAAAGTTGCCAAGTCCAAAATCTAACCTTGTTCAAGTCCAAAAACAAATACAAACCCTATTTATCAGCCTCCTCCCCAACCACATCCCCTTCTGGTCAACCCCCTTTCCCCGCCTGGGCTGGCTAGGCTGTGCTCCCTCCCACAGGAACTCATGCCAGCAGCTGGGCTCAGTCCCCACGCTCCCCTTCAGAGATCCAGGACCCAGAGGCCCAGCTTATGACGTTCCCTTTGCCGAATGCCTTTCTCAATTGCACCAACTGTAGGTACCTCTCTGTTTCCTCCAGGCCAAGGCATTCAGGGTCTGTACCCCCCCACTCTGTTGGGCCATGCTCTCCTGTGACTATGCTCTTCTCTAATTGGCTCTCCCATAGGTCCACACACTCCACTGGTCTGGGCTCCACTGGAGAGCTCTTGGTTTTATGCCTTCCAGGCCAGGCCCACATAGGTGTGCCTGCTAGGCTGCTGCTTCCATACCACACCAGGCTCAGACTCCGAACTAAGCAATGCTACTACTATTAATTGACACATATGAAGCTTAATGTATGCCAGGAAAAGTTCTAAGAATTTTTACCTGTATGATATCATTTAATTCACGTTTATTATCATCATTCCCATTATAGATGAGGAGGAAACTAGGGCCTCATCTAGTAGAGAAGTTA
This sequence comes from Ictidomys tridecemlineatus, assembly GCF_052094955.1. Lineage (NCBI taxonomy): Eukaryota > Metazoa > Chordata > Mammalia > Rodentia > Sciuridae > Ictidomys > Ictidomys tridecemlineatus. The sequence goes on from NC_135480.1 coordinate 175,556,674, forward strand.
TATAACTTGCCACAGGTCACACAGCTACTGAGAAGCAGCATATTGATTCAAAACCAGGCAGTTAAGCTCCATAGTACATGTTCTTAATCACTCACCCTCCCATACTTCACCACATGCCTGCCAAGCTAGCAACCTGCCGCTTCCAGCCCCTGATCAGCCCTGGCATCCTTAGCTACATTGCTCTACCTCCAAACGCATTATGGACACAGCAGATTGAGCCAAGCTCTCATTGGAAAATTCCCCATTTTTATTTCAACCACTGAGTCCTGAGTGCTCCTAGGTGCTAGGCACTCTGCCAGGAAGCAAGGATACAGCCGTCAACACACACAGCCTTGCTTAGTGTCCAACCCTTACACACCCACATGCCCTAAAGTACTCCAATAGTGCTTAGTACTGTGAATGCAAAACACCAAAATGCTCTGGGAGAGGGACGGTTGGGGGTCCTGATTTAGGTGGCACATGGTAGGCAGAACAATGCCCCCTGGCCCAAAATGCCTAATATCCCAATTCCTGGAAGTTGTGAATGTTATGCTACATGGCAAAGTGGAATTAAGGTTGTAGGTAGAAAGAATTAAGGCTGCTAATTGGCTGCCCTGAAGATAAGGGGTTAGGTTTGGTTATCCAAGTGCGTCCAGTGCCATTACAAAAGTCCTTCTGAGTGAAGAGGGAGGCAGGCTCCTCTCTCCGTGTTGCCAGCTTTGAAGAAGAAGGACTAGGCCACAAACCAAGGAAGGTAGGCAGCATCTATGAGCTGGAGAAAGAAAGAAAATGATTCTCCCCGAGGGCCTCCGGAAGGCACTCAGTCTGTGGACACTGGACTATAGCCAAGGGAGGCCCATTATGGACTTTTGGCCATGAGAATTTTAAGATAACACTTTTTTATTGTTTTAAGTCACAAATTTGTGGCAATTCTTTATGGCAGCAACAGAAAATTGACTCATTTAGGTAATGGGGGAGGCCTCTCTGAATAGACGAAACCCAAAAGGGTACAAGGGACCAGCCTTTTGTTTTTTGGATTGAGGATTAAATTCAGGGGCACTTAACCACTGAGTGCATCCCCAGCCCTTTTTATTTTTTTGAGACAGGGTCTCACTAAATTCCTTAGAGTCCAGCTAAGTTTCTGAGGCTGGCTTTGAACTTGCAATCTTCCTCCCTCAGCCTCCTGAGTTGCTAGGATTACAGGCATGCACCACCACTACACTTTGAGTCCTTTTTTTCGGAGGGGGGGGGCGGTGGAGGTACTGGGGATTGAACTCAGGGACACTCAATCACCCAGCCCTATTTTGTATTTTATTTAGAGACAGGGTCTCACTGAGTTGCTTAGCGCCTCCTGGTTGCTGAAGCTGGCTTGAACCTGTGATACTTCTGTCTCAACCTCCCAAGTGGAGCCGCTGGGATTACAGGCTGAGCCACCCAGTCCAGCCCCTGGGTTGAGGTCCTTTAAGCACAGAAGCCACAAGTGTGGAGGGGGAAGAGCAGGTGCCTCATTCCTCCTGCCAGAGCACAGTAGACCCTGTGCCTGCCCCGTCCTGCAGCTGTTTCAGACCCCGACTCTGCCCTCAAGCTCTGCTCCATCTCACCCTCTCCTCCTACTTGTTTGAGAGAATAAAAGCTGTTAGTTCAGTGAGCAACTTAACTGCAAGGCATCTTGAAATGAAGTCCACCAGTCCATGGCAAACAGAGTGCCCAGGACCACAGGGACCTGGCCATGTCCCTCCATGCATGTTGCTCCAACAGGCCTCCCATCAACCAGCTTCTGCATCTGCTGCAACCCAGGGAAGAAAGACCATGATACCGTCTGGCCTTCCTGGCACTGTGGCCTAACACCCCAAAACAAGAGTCAAGTAAGGGGGTCATGGGACAGGGCACACGACTGTTTTTAAAGACGCTTACCTTGTTTCTTAGACTCACTGAAGCCAAAGGCAGTGAACTCCCTTTCTATTTCCTCTCCAGCCCAGAATTTTTAAGAGTTTCAAATGCCATGTCAATATCTGTTATGTTACACAAATACCTTCAGGCAGGAATCAAGCAGTTACACCCATCAAGACACTATGGAATCTTTGGTGCAAAACTTTTGGCATTTGCTGAGACTTGATGAAAATAAAATCTGAAAACTGTCTCCATTCTAAGCTGATACAACACATCGGATATGCTTTCTTCAACATACCTGATCAGCAAAGGGCTAGCTACAGAGTTTGCAGAGCTGCAGAAACAGAATCTACAAACATTAAGGAACAATTAGAAGCCATGTTTTGCAGACGTGGGGATGCCCTGGAGCCACAGGACAGACAACAGCCTGATGACCAAATCCAATTCAAAGAAAGCATGAACCCAAGCCAACAAGCCAACATTAAATACAGAACAATGTTGTGTCTATTTTTTCAGGTCCCCAAAGCTCAACTGCCCAAATGCACCCTGGAGACAGCCCCTCCTTTGTGTGTCCTAAAAGCAAACAGGATAAATAGAAGCCTTCATTTATAATCCTTTTTTGGGGGGTGGGTGGGTACTAGGGATTGAACTCAGGGGCATTCAACCACAGAGCCACAACCCCAGCCTTTTTTATATTCTTTAATTTAGAGACAGGGTCTCACTGAGTTGCTTAGCACCTCACTTTTTTTGCTGAGGCTGGCTTTGAACTCGTGATCCTCCCGCCTCAGCCTCCTGAGCCGCTGGGATTATAGGCATGAGCCACTGCGCCTGGCTGCCTTTGTTTATAAAGGAAAGCAGTGTCAGCTGATGTTTTTCAGAGCCTACATGGGAAAGCCAACCCGGAAGGTTTCCAGTTTCTCTGTAGACTGCACTGCCGAGCCTGCTGGAGGTGAGGTGGGAAGGTCATTCCATACCTGAAACTGACCACTGCAGTTGAGCAATCTCAGAGAAAGGGAAGCCGGAGAAACAGCTCCCCAGAAAGCTCAAAAGCTTTCTCCAAAGTGCCAACAGTCCTGCTGGGTCTGCAAAATGGGATCATCACCTTCAGCACAGTCACTATGAAGTGAGTGCCTCCTGGGCTCAGAAGCCAGAGAGGTAAAGAATCAGAAATCTGAACAAACACAAGGTTGAAATTCCTGATCCCTGGAGCCTAATATGTGAACGTCATCTTATATGATGGGGCACAAAGGGGGATGAGGGTCTTTGCAAATGTGATTAAGTTAGGATCTTGTAATGGGGAGATTATCCTAGATTATTCAAGGGGGTCCTAAATGCACAAATACCCTTGTAAGACAGGAGATGGGGGAGACTGGCACACAAAGAAGGTGATGTAAAGATGGAGCTGGGGGGCCACCCTGTAATGCCTGTAATCCCAGCGGCTCAGGAGGCTGAGGCAGGAGGATCACGAGTTCAAAACCAGACTCAAAAACTTAGCAAAGCTAAGCTAAACTCAGTGAGACTCTGTCCCTAAATAAAATACAAAAAAGGGCTGGGGATGTGGCTCAGTGGTTAAGTGCCCCTGAGTTCAATCCTTGGTACTTAAAAAAAAAAAAAATTATGGAGTAAGGAGACGTCAAGACCCTCGACTTGGAGTCAAGTACCAGACAAGGGCTGCCAGGAGGCATGGACAGCCACAGAAGAAAGACCTAGGTCTTTTCCTAGAATGTCCCCGCAACACCTGCCAACACCTTGATTTTGGGACAAGTCATACCAATTGCAAAATTCTGGGCTCTATAACTGTCAGAGAATAAGTTTCTAAGTTGTGAGCACCACATTTGTGGAGATTTGTTACAGCTGCCACAGGAAACTGATACACAGGCCCATGTAATTTTCCCTGCATCTCCTCCTTAGCTTGCACTCACGAAAGGACCTAGAAGGAGCTATGGACTGTGAAGGGTGCAGAAGGTAAGAAGGTCCCTATGAGAGCGGTGGACATGGGCAGAGCTGATGGGGAATAAACTTTAGCCCCCAGTGGAGGCCACACCAGGAAGTTTCCTGAAGCCAGTGATGTTTGCACTTGGCTCTGAAGGATGAAGCTGGATCCTGACAGGTCGAGCAGGAAGTAATCCAATCCAAGGCACAAAATGAGGAAAGTCAGTGACCGGTAAGAGTCCAAGGCATGCTGGGAATCAGCAAATGGTCAGGGTGGAGAGCTGAGAGAAGAGGCCAGGAAAGCCAGCTGGGGCCATATCCTGCTATGCTCAAAGGGCAGAACCTCGGCTCTGCCAAAAGAGGGGCCTTCTCTGAGCTGGGGACAGTGCTCACAAAGACAATATGCTCAGGCTGCCCAAAACACAGGTGTGGAAACTACTGTGGAAACCAGAGACCCAAATACATGACTGAGGAACAGGAGCTAAGGGTTGTGCCCACTGAGCTCCGCATCCCAGCCCTGGTGCTGAACTGGCACCAAGTACTGGGAGGTGCCAAAGAGAAAGCAAGGAAGCCAGGCAGGGAGAGGAAGAGGAGAAGGGAAGGGAATAGAAATACAGAAGAGGGAGGAGTTGGGATACTGGGGTAGCAGCTCCCTGGCCAAAATTCTTATTTTCCTCCCTCCATACTGTACAGCCTCCCTCTGTGCCAGAGGACAGAGTGCCAGGGGGCCCTATGGTCACCCCATCCTGCTCCTGCCAGCAGAGTAGGCTGTGCCCTTGCTTGGTCCTGTGAGTCTGGCTGCCACCACGAATGGATGAGGAGCCTTCACCCATTCCTGCAGGGGCTCTGCCAGGCCTACAGCCATTTGTGTGTGGAACCTGATAATTAGGGCTGGAGGAATCAAGGGCCAGAGGGCAGGCTCTGTTTGGATAAACTCGAGAAAGTTCAGACGCTTCTCTGAACTAGGCCTCTTAGGGGTCTGCAGCTGGAGCTGGGAGGCCCAGCTGGGTGGCCTCGGTTTCACCTACTAACATGCCCTTAGGATGGGGCATGGTGCTGCTGCTGCCTCCCCTTCTGCCGTCACTGAGAATCAGAGTTGATAGAGAGCACAGAGGCAGCACTGGGCACACGAGAGGGGGAGGCTGCAGGGGATCAATTTCTCACCTGCAAACTGTGTGGCCGTGGGCAGCTCCCTGACTTCTCTGGGTCTCACACCCTCGAGTCTGCCCACCTCGCAGGGTTGTTACGTCAAAGGGTTCTAGAGAAAGGACTTCCCGTTCTATAAAATGCTGCATGAATATGAAGGGCCATTCCCGGGTATTTCTTGGGATCTGTCCTACTTGCTGAAGATTGGGCCACGAGAAGCTGGATGGGAAAGGATGTCGTGGGCCCCACCACCTCTGATTGCAACATTTCCCTGGGATCTGCCACGGGCCCATCCTTGTAGCAGAAAAGGTGAAGGTTTTGCAGGTGGAACCTGGCAGATCTTCCTGGCATTGGCAAGGCCCAGGGCAAGAGCACACACGGAGGCCATTTCCCATATGTCTCATATTTAAAAGTCATAAATCAAGCTAACAAACCGTTAAATGAAATATGCTCCATCCTCCTACCTTGTTAAATACATCTTCAGCACAACCTGGAAGTCCAGGGTGGAATTTAGATTCCTGGAACGACTTGGTATTCTGTGCCAGGAAGCGCCGCCTGGGGAAGCCCACCCTGCCGTGATCTCACCTGCTGCTGGCCCCACCCCATCACCACACAGGGCTTCCTACACACCTGTGGGATACTGGTCCTTACATCCAAGCCCTGTCCACATTCCCATTATGAGCCAGTCCTCAAGCCTAGGGGCTCACACATGGGTGACATGGGCGATCTTTAGGGGACAGTCCTGGGGAAGAGGCATGAAGACACTCGGTCCTACTTGAGGCAGTCTCTAGTGTGTGCTGGAAGGTGGGGTGCAGACGCCTCCCCTGGTCCTGCAGACTCCCCTCGTCTGTGGGATGCGGTGGGGGCTCTGTCCTGGCAGGGCTGCAACAGTTCTCAGAGCAGGCGTCCTTTTTGCCTGGGTCTAGGGTGGGTCTACCCAGTTTCTAGCGGTGGCCCTGCTTCCTCGTTTCTGGGTGACCCAGGCACTCCCAGCCCCTTTCTGGACTCAAGTTTTTAAAATAATAATAATTATTATTATTAATTATTAGCAAACAATTAATAATCACTAATAAATAACCACTAATAAAGCAGGAGGAAGAGCGCCCTGCCAGCTTCTCAGGGCTATTGTGAAATTCCAAAGAGAAAGTGGTGTGGGGGGTGGGGATAAGTCCTCTGGCTTTTCTAGTTTCCCAGAGAGTCAGTGGTGTATTAGGTCCAGGCACTGAAAAGAGGTGTGACCCCTGCGAATGGCCAAATGAGAAAATGCTGCCCCATAAAGGAAGTAGAGTGACATCTAACCGAGACCTGATTTCTCCCCAATTTTTGACATCTTTCATAAAAGGGTACTTGGGTATCCCTGCTATGCTAATGCCCTGAACACCCGGCCACCGCACACCTATGTGTGCCCCAGCTCCACGATGCAAGGGGGTGTGATGTAGTGGTCTCCTTTACAAATTTCTTGAAACCAACACATCGCTGGCCAGAGGAGATTAGGTTTCAGTGGTGTTTAGTTTATAATCTGGTGACCCAAACCCAGCAGCCAACATGCCAATCCTGAATACACCATCCTCCACCCAAGGAATAAGATGGCCAAGAGCAGCTCAGGGGTTTCTGCCACATGAATTGGGTGGGAGAGAGAGGGAGAAGGGAGAGGAGGCTGGGGAGAAGCCCCCCCACTGCTGGCCCCGCACCCCTCTGTGTTCAGACTCCCCTCGTAGCCAACAAGGGGCTGTCTGAGTGACAGTCGAGGACTGCCTCTCTCTGATGGCCTCCCCGTGCTGCCGCTGCCTCTGTCCCAGACCCAGCCGCAGGGAAGAGGCTGAGCCAGACCTCCGCCTGATTTATTCAGGTCTGCTTCTCAGAAGCGCCGAGGTCACCCGGGCTGTTTGGGGGGATGTCCCCCCCTCGAAACCCCGTCCGCGTCCTGCTGTGGAGATGTGGACAGTGCAAACTCACCAGGCACCATCCCTGTCAGCGTCGGCGCCGAGTAGCTGCCCTGTCCGGCGGGGGGGACGTGCGGAGGGTACCCGGGGAGGGTCGTGCTTGCCAAGTCGCGGCCTGAGGAATCAAAGCAACAAATCACAGGGTGAGCATCTCCGCGGCCAGCTGCTCATGTCCACAGCTCCCCGGACACGTATGCACATTTGTCACGTCCGGACGCTGAATGCCAACGTGCCCCCGGTTTCCCCCTCCATTCATGCGTGCTCGTGTTCACACACACATACACAAACGCACACGCACACACACCTCCAGCCACCCTGGCTTCACTCAGCAAGAACCCAGTCAGGGCTCTGGCCTGTCCCTGGAAACCAGAACCCCTCGGGGAGGTGGACTGGCAGAGGTGCCAGCCTACTGGGGCCGCCTCCTCCCCAAGTGACTTGGACAGCCCCAGCTTCTTGCTGTTGCTTCTGAGGGGCCTTCTGCACAATCCCCTTCCTCCAGCTGTACCGTCCGACACCACCACCTTCAAAGACTCTCCAAACGCCTCCCTCCTCCTCTTCTTTGATGGCCCCACGGTGGGCAGTGGCATTTCCGCCTCAGTCCCTCCAGCCCCACGTCTAGCCCTTGGCCCTGAGCCGCTCCTTCACTCAGTGCTGATTCAGGAAGCACCTCCAGACTCCAACACCGCTCTGGGACTGCGACTCGGAGTGAAGGCCTCTGTCTTCAAGGGCTGGCCACTCCAGCCATGAGAGTCCAGCTCTTTACAGGCAGCCACCCCTTGCGTAGTGATGACCCATATTCCACACTAGGAAGCCTGCCTTGTCATAAGACATGGCACTAAGAGAATAAGCCTGTGCTTCATCCAAGGATCCAAGAGCACTTGCTTCCAGATGAGGCTGGAGAAACCCTGAGGCAGCTGAGCTCTGTGAGGGAGGCACTGCCGGGGTCCCTCGTCTCTTAGGGTGAGAGTAGGGCCTGCAGCCCTTCAAACTCCTAGAGCCAGTTATATGTCCCAAGGTGACCACGGGTAAGAACAATAACCTAGATGCGGGGGTCACACTCTTCTGTGATTACTGTTGGCCTTGAGGGCAAGACACCATCTTTGAAGAGGGAATTAGCAGTTTTTCCTAAAAATAAGGGATACACTCAATGCCATCCATCCTGTTTAGTGGGCAGGAAATGAGGTGGCCTGGGGACTAGGCCAGCCTCTTCTGGGTGTGGACACTGAGGTCGGGGATGGGGGTGGGGGTGGGGAGAGTGGAAGGGCCCTGAGATTTGTGCATGAGCAACCGCTGGCCACACTCAGCCGGACTAGGCCCTGGAGTGCCTCTACAGCCTCCCCTAGGGTCCAGCCACACACAGGTTGATAACGCTGAACCGAGCCCGACAAGTAGATAGATCGGCATAGGAGAAGGGCCACCTCTGACAGATGGCCCCCAAAGAACAGCCAGCGTGTGGGATAAGCCCTGAATAAACCAAGAGTCCTTCAGTGTCATCATTCAAAACCATCCAGCAGCTGAGATGGATGCTGCCGCATGCCACAGGATTCTGCCTACTGTCCAGAACTTTCCAGAATACTAGGCAGCAGCAGACAGGAGGCTCCCCCTCCCTCTGCTCACTGCCTGCCTGGCTTTGGACTAGGCATCCTGGCTGAGTCTCTTCACATGAGGCATTGTTAGTGGGGAGCAAACACCTAGGGCTTACCTCTGGGAGACCTCCGTCCCCCACAAGAATGCATCCATCACAGCTATCGTGACTCCCCAGGAGAGCCCATGTTAAACAGAAAGGGAAGCTGGCAGAACCGGTCATGCTGACAATGTGGAGGAAAAAGGTTTGCCCTGACTAGTTCTGCTGTGCCTCTCCCCCAATCCAACCCCCACAGCACTGGGTGGCAGCTCCCATTTCTACAGGAATAGCAATGGGCCCAAAATATTTTCTAAGTGAAAGAAAGAAGTGGCACTGCTAGAGGAGCAGGAGCTTTTGGGAGTCCATAAGAGTCCCCTCATCCGTGCTCAGGAATAAATGCAAGAAGGGATCTGGGAGTCATCTTGACCAACCCCTGTGACCATTTTGCAGATGGAAAAATTGAGTCCTCGTGTCGGGGGAGGGGAGCAACTGACTCCGGTCTCACAGGAACAGGTGGCAGAGTAGGTATCTCAGCTCAAGTTTCCTAACAGCCCAGACCTCTTCTACTCAAGCTGTGCCACGTGGGGTGGGGAGCACTCGTGCGCAGTCTTCCCCACCCACAGCTGTCAGAAATTCAGAGGCCTGAAGGCTGCTGGAAAGGCACCCAAGGAAGAGGAGTGATCGCAAGTCACACTCCTGAGCCAAAGATTGAGATGTCAGTGGCCAGAATGGGAGACAGGTAGAGAGGACAGCCAAGGGCAGGGGCTGGCCTGATGAGCAGGCTCCCCCACCAATCAGAGGAGCATCTCCCATCCTGGCCCCGCCCCCAGGCTCACACCCGGATGATGAAAATACCAACACTTACATAGAAATTATAAAACAAATATGTCAAGAGCTTTGTAATGTTTTGAACAACTAATAATAATAAATAATAAAAAAACAAAAAAAGAAATTATAAAACAAGAGCCTATGTCCTAAGTATTTTAAATGGTTAACTCCTTTAACCCTCAACAACCCCATGAGGAAAGGTGCTAATACCATCCCCATATATAGGAAAAAGAGACTTGTCCAAGGCGGTGCACTACTACCCTGTGCGTGGGCCTGTCTGCTCCAGTGCAGAAGCTCCACTGCCTCCTAGCTGGGACACTGACACCATTACTTACTGGCTCCAGTTTGCAGAAGGAAACTCAACTGCACAGTTTTTATGGGTAAACGGTTGGGGGTGGAAGCTGGGACATAAGAGGGGGACTTCACATCTGCCTCCTAAAGGGTGGAGGGCCTTGTCCTGTTAGGAGCCTGCCTGGTGCAGAAGCCCACGCTTCCCAAAGCTGCTTAGGATGGATGACAGGATGCTGGGAGGGAAGCACAGTGGATCCGAGGCAAGCTGGGCCTGGAGTCCAGCTCTCCTGCCTCCTGGGACTGGGTTCTCCCTTCAATAGCTGGCTGCCCTTTTGGTCATGTTTGGTCAACGGTTTCTGACACTGTTACATACGCTCTAAAACCTTGATCCCTCTAGCAAAGGTTCAGAAAATCAGAGCCTTACTGAAGCACTCAACTCAGAAAGCCAGATAAAAAAGCAATAAAAAGAATCAAGGGAAAAGAGGAAGAAGGAATCGATAAAGAAAAAGCAGAAAATAATGAATTAGGAAACAGAAAAGCAGACTCAACAATAAGCACAACCAAGAATGGCTATTTGAAAAGACCAATAAAATAGACCAACTAGGCCCAGATTTTTTTTTAAAGACACAAACATCAAGATAAGGAATGAGGAGAAGATATGACCAGAGACACAAAAGAGATGATATGAAGAAGAAGAAGAAGAAGAAGAAGAAGAAAATACACTTCACACTAATAAATGTGGAACTCTCAACAAAATGTGTAACTTTTTGGAAAACATAAATTACTCAAAGTAACCTAATAACAGGTAGAAAATGCCAGCAGCTCAATAACCTTGGAAGAAATAGAAAAAAAATGTCCTTTTAAAAAGTAAGACCTTAATCCAGGTGTGGTGGTACACTCCTATAATTTCAGCAGCTGGGGAGGCTGAGGCAGGAGAATTGCAAGTTCAAAGCCTTAACAACTTAGCGAGGCCCTAAGTAACTCAGTGAGATCCTGTATCTAAACAAAATTTAAAAAGGGTTGGGGATGTGACTCAGTGGTTGAGTGTCCCTGGGTTCAATCCCTAGTACGAAAAATAAATAAAATGCTAGGGCTTCATCCATTTTGCTTGTTTTTAATTTTTTTTTTTGTACTTGTAGATAGACAGAATGCCTCTATTTTATTTGCTTATTTTTATGTGGTGCTGAGGATCGAAACCAGTGCCTTGCGCATGCTAGGCAAATGCTCTCCACTGAGCTACAGCCCCAGACCCCGTTTTGCTTTTTACGGGGCAAATTTTAGTTAGTTTTTATTTTGGAAAGTTCTTTTAAATCCTCAAGGTACATATCCTTCTGTTATTAAACTTTCCCCAGATATAAAAAAACCAACACCTCTGAATTCATTTCACTAAGCTAACATCATGTTGATATAAAAACTTAAGAAAGGTAGCACAAACAATAAAAAGTGAAGGCCAGTTTCACTATGTACTAATACAGTCACAAGTTACTTGAGCTTCATTCTTGCTACTATTAACTTATTACACTGATTGAGTGTAATCACTGATAGAGCGATATTAGAAACACAACAGAAAGCCACAACCAAATGAGGTTTATTCCAGGTCTGCAAGGATGGTTCAATATTAAAATATTGGTCAGGCTCTCAGGTTAATATATCAGTCTCCAAATCCCACCCTTGAGCGTCTGATCCTCTGTGGAGCCTTTCTAAGCCCTTCAAGTCTTCCAAAGATGCCCCTGCTCCCCACCCTGTCCCCAGTGCAAGAAAGGCATGGAGCAGGGGAACCCACAAGCTGGAGGTGAAGATACTGGTGATTACCAAACAGCTCTTATTATGTACACTCTTCCTTTTTTACATTCATTAATTCCTAGTGACTCTATGAGGTGTCAACAGTTATCATATGCACCTTTCAAAAGAGATAAACTGAAGAATGAAGTTTGACATGCATAAAGACACGAATTGGGTGTCAACATACTTTATATGTAAACAGTGATATGAAAAATTAAGGTATATATTGCAATGCATTCCACTGTCATTTTTTTAAATCAATAATAAAAGAAAGAATGAAGAGTTTAAGGAACCTGTCTATGGGGACGTCACTAATAGGAAACAGCGAGGCTTTGAAATGATACTGGACACTGGGATCTTTTGAGCTGATGATAATAGAAACAAAATAGAACTGGGTGAGAAAACATACAGTTGAGACTTTTACTGGAGCTTCCATTTAGGAAGGAAGACACAACTCCAGCAAGAAGACATCAGGCTGGCCCCCTAGAAGAATGACGGGAGCTCGTCTCATTGGTTACAGCAGGCGTGGGATGGTGGCTGACGAGGTGTGCTCAGCTCAGGCATTGGCCCTGTACTAAAGGAAGTTACTGCAGCTGTTCAAGAGAAGGTACGTGGGGAGGGTGCCTCCGCAACGCAAGCTCACACTGTTGAGGGTGGCACATGCCAAGCCTCCTGGGTCTGCTATCCGGCCATGAGCCACAGCCCATGAGTGCATTTTCCCTTTGTCCCTAGGGTGGTCCCTGAATCAGAACCAAGGTGGCCTGGCCCCAGCCTGAGCCTCTGTTAGTGGGGAGAGGGGCTGGCAGGTAGGAGAAAATGGACAGAGAAGGAAGGCTGAGGAGGGGGACGGATTAGTCAGGTGAGGAACGGGAAGGGAAGAGCAGGGGAGAGCAGGAAGGGGAGAGTGGAGTCAACCACGGGCTGTGGGAAGCCAGACCCAGGCTGGGTGTCCGTGCTCATTTGGGAAGAAACTCGCCAACATTGTCTGCCACACTGAGCTCACAAGGGCAGGGTTGCCAGGAGCCTGGCACACAGCAAGCGCCCAATAACAACTGTCTGCAGGAGGCAGGACAAGGCCACCCAGAGCCCTTTGGCTGACTCCAGTCCCATGCTGGCTTCTGAACTTTTGTGGGACTCTGGACAAGTCACGCTCCCCTCCCCCGCCAGCCTCAGTCTCCCCAATTTTAAAAAGAGGTCTGAGGCCAACGTATCCCAGGGCCCGATAGTCCTAGTGTCCCGAGTGAGCACACACACGCAAAGGGCAAGGGAGCCCCGCATGCAGCTTCCTGCTGTCATGGTCCCTCCGCAGCTCTGGACTCTCTACGCATCCCTTTGGTGCCTGTGCCTGCAGCCCGGAGGGTTGGAGACCTACCGTGCTGGCAGCCAGCTCTCCAGCTTCAGCCCCACAGGGGCTTTGTGCCAGCTCCAGCCTTGCCCAGGATTTGCCATCATGCCAGGGGCTCATTCCTGTCCAATCCCTCCTCCCAGCCACTGGGATGACACTGTACTGTGAAGAGCTGACAAATGGCCACACATATTCCCCAAATAACTCTGTCCCCGAGCCCCCCATTACCAAGGGGCTTCTTTGTGTTGGATGCATTTTTATCCAGAGAATGTCCCTAGAACCAGAGGCTTCATCCTGTGGCTGCATTTACTTTCCATGGTCTAGTCAGGGGCGCCAAGGGCCCAGGTTGTCACTATGGTGAGCAAGGAAGTGAGGGTCTGACAGCTGTCTGTGTCATCTGAGTTCCTGAATCGCTCCTGCTGTCAGTCATGGTAGGGGGAGGCTGTTGATGGACATTATCCATTTCATCCCCAGCTTGCAAAATTCCACATGGGAAGTGACAGGGGACTGACTGCAGGTCCACATACAAAGCAAGGCAGTAGAGCACAGTGACTAGGAGTGTCAGGACCACCAGGCGCAGATTCTTCCTACCACTTTCCAGCTGTGTGACCTTGAGGGAGTTCCTTAGTTATTTTGAGCCTCAGTTTTCTAATCTATGAAATGGGGATAGTAATAGCCAATACTCAGACTGTGAGCCAGGTGCACATGTACTTCCTTATTCCTCACCATGACCCTATTAGAGGACTACAATTAACCAGTTTTGTTGAGAGGGGAAATTGAGGCATGGAGAGCTCTCCACCTCCACCCCTCTCACTGGGCTGCTGTGAGGATTATGGGAAGATGTGAGTAAGACTCGTGTGGCATAGTGTAGAAGATGGGGTGCTGAGCCCCAAGAACCCCACTGGCACACCATCAACTTGGGAAAGATGGTAATTAGACTTCAAAAATTCGGAATCTCTCTCTCTCTTTCTCTCTCTCTCTCACACACACACATACACACACACACACACACACACACACACAAATAGATACCAGGAATTAAACTCAGAGGCACTTAACCACTTAGCCACATCCCCAGCCCTTTTAAAATTCTTTCTTATTTTGAGACAGGGTCTCATTAAGCCCTTAGGGCCTCACTAAGTTGCTGAGTTTGGCTTTAAACTTGTGATCCTCTTGCCTCAGCCCCCTGAACTGCAGAATGACATAGTCTTAAACCACTTTTTAAGCCAAGTAAATCTTTATAAAAACCCAGAAGGAACACTTTGCAGCTCCTCCCACCAGACCACAGGAGTCTGCTCTGCTCCAGGAGGTTTTCTTTTTGGGCTCAGCCACGTGCCTCACTCTGGCCAAGCAGAAGCTTGAAACCCAGTGTGTGGTGGGGGTGCCCCTCTGTGCTTCCCCATCAGCCGCCATGAATGAGAATATACCCTGGTCCAAAGAGAAGGGCCTACATGTGAAGCAGAGGTGGACCCAACCTATCCCTGGAGCCAAGCCCAGCCTAGATCAGTCAGTCCCCAGCCGCCCTCTGGAGGCATGAGCAAGAATAAGTGATTGCTGTTGTAGCCCCGAGTTTCAGTGTGGTTTGCTAAGCAGCACTATTGTGGCCACTGCTGGGCTTATTCTTTACTTCCAAACACACTTTCTGGGGCCTTCTAAGGACATCCATCTGAATCCAAGCAGAAGCTGGACACCTCCTGGTGGGACACTCACAGAGAGAATTTAAGCCTGAAATCTGCTTTAGGACTCTCCTGGCACTGAGCTGTGTATTCTGTGACCTCAGAGAGTCTAGGTATTTTCAGCATCTCAGGTATGTCTCCAGGCTACAGAGATACTACGACTCATTTTTAGGTCAGATTCAGACCTCTGGACCAGGATGCTAAACCAAATTGATGCTTTCAAACCTGATACGACACCAGAGCATGTAAATACATCTTGCCCAACTTGCATGTAACCTTGTCTTTTTAGAGAAAATCATCAAGACTTGGCCTTGCTTACTATTAGCAAGTAGTCCTTATGGAACTTTGGAACTCAAGACAAAAATGCGTGATTTAAAATAACTCACTCTTAATTCTGGGAGAGAGGGAAAGAATTGGCACCTATCCCTGTTGTACAATTAGGGAAACTGAGGCCCAGACATGAGTTTTGCCAGGCTCAAAATCACAGAGTATGTGACTTCATCTCAGATGTCATGACTTCTAGCTACAGGCTATTCTTACAGGATTATTCCGTTCCCTCAAGAGAACTGGCTCTCCCAGATGTTAAAACATTCTACAGAGCTATAAATTTTGTAATTAAAAGTGTAAATCTGTTTGATTGGGAGACAAATGGAATAGAATAGAATAGAAAGTTGAGAAACAGACTCAATTATACAGGAAATTTAGCAGATGCTGAAGCCATCTCAAACTACAGAGGCAAATAGGGACTTTTTAAAGATGAGGTTAGGAAACCTGGAGAGTCATTTGGAAAAAAAGATTAAGTAGATTGATTCTCCACACCATACACAAGAATAAACTCAAAACATATCTGAAAGACAAATGTAAAAAAAATGAAACTATACAAGTATTAGAAGAAAACAGGTGCATTCTTCTTTAAGCTAGCTGCAGGAAAAGGCTTCCTAACAATCACTCAAAACCAGATGCACACACTACATGCAAAAATTAACTCCAAATGGAGCAAATACCTAAATGTAAGCATTAAAACTATAAAACTCTTCAAAGAAAACAGGCATAAATATTCATGACCTTGGATTAGGCAATGGTTTCTTAGACATGACACAAACAACCAAAGAAAAAATAGAAAAACTGAACTTCATCAAAATTAAAAATATTTGTGCTTCAAAGGACACCATTAAGGAAGCCCACAGAATGGGAGAAAATATTTGCAAATCATGTATCTGATAAAGGACTTGTATCCAGGCTGTACAAAGAACTCCTGCAGCTTAATAATAAAAAGACAAATACACCAATTAAAAAATGAGCAAAGCATCTGAATAGGCATTTGTCTAAAGAAGAATAAATAAAATGGCCAACAAGCCCATGAAAAGACGTTCGACATCATTAGTCATTCTGGAAATACAAATCAAAAGCACAAAGAAACACCATTTCAGGCCCACTAGAGAGGTCAGATCAAAAAGACAAATTACAACAATCTTTGGCAAAAGATGAGGAAAACGGAACCTCAATACACTGCTGGAGGAAATAGAAAATGCTACAGCCACTTTGGGAAGAAAGCCTGGCAGTCCCTGGAAAGGTGAAGAGTAGAAGCACCACAGGACCCAGCATGGCCACTCCTAAGTGTACCCCCAAGAGAAACGGGAATGAATGTCTCCACGAAAACTGGTACCTGCACATTCTTGTTCATAACAACCAAAAAGTGGAGACAACTCAAACGTTGGTCAACGGGTGAGTGGATAAAGAAAATGGGGTGCATCCTTACCATAGAATATTTGTCAATAAAAAAGAATGAAATACCAACACGTGCAGCCACACAGATGAACTTGAAATCATTGTTAAGTTAAAGAAGCCAGTCACCAAAGACAACATATTATACGAGTCTATTCATGCAAAATGTCCAAAATAGGCAGATCTACAGAAGCAAACAGGTAGTGATTGCCAGGGGCTGGCCATGGGGAAGCGGGGATGCTGACTGTGATGGGATCTCCTGGGGGGGCTCTGATGACATGGTCTCAAGTCTTGAGTTGATTGTGGTGATGGTTATACACTCTGTGGTTATATCAAAGCCGTTGAATTGTACATGTGACATGCAAGGATTGTACGGTGTGTGAATTATATCTCAGTAATGCTACCATTTTTTAAAATTATTTTACTAGTTCTTTTCAGTTATACATAATATTAGGATTCATTTTGACATAATTATAAAAGCATGGAGTATGTTTACTCTAATTCAGTCCCTAGTACTTCCCTTTCCCCTCCCCTCCTCCCTCCTGTTCCCTTTCCTCTATTACTGATCTTTCTGCTATTATAGTGGTTTTTTTTTTTAATAATTACTGTCTTGTGGATATAGGTAATGGTGAGATTCACTGTGGTATGTTAATATATGTACATAAGAAAGTTAGGTCAGATTGATTCCACTCTCTTCCCTTATTCCATCCCTCCTCCCTCCCCCTTTATCCCCTTTCTCTGCTCCACTGATTTTTCTTCTATTTTGAATGAATTTTCTTTTCTTTTTTTTTTTTTAATTATTTTGGACTTATTGTTACTGTTCTTGAAATTATCATTTAAATGGTTATTTGGCACCAAAAATTTTGGAAGGACAAAATATTAAATAAGCTGTTTTTAAACCAAATAAATTTATTACATGGGAGAAAAAGAGGCAATAAATGAAAACAATCGAATTATGCAAAACAAACAAAAACTCTTGGCTGACAAAAACAATATGAAGTCCAACGATAAATGACAATTTGGGAGAAATCATTTGGAGCATATACTGCAGACAAAAAGCTGCTATCCCCATGCATCAAAACATGTAAAAATTGAAAAGATCAAAAATTCCATAACATCCTGTAATCCCAGCAGCTCAGGAGGCTAAGGCAGGAGGATTGTGAGTTCAAAGTCAGCCTCAGCAAAAGTGAGGAGCTAAGCAACTGAGACCCCATCTCTAAATAAAATACAAAATAGGGCTCGGGATGTGGCTCAGTGGTCGAGTGCCCCTGAGTTCAGTCCCTGGTACCAAAAAAAAAAAAAAAAAAATCCATAACAAAAAACTCAGCAAAAATATTTATCTATAAAATGAGCCTTAAGACAAATTGAAAGATATTCAATTTCATTCATATACTAGAAAAGCAAATTAAATTCAAAATGGTACAACCCCACGTGGAGGAGAATTTAGCAACATCTGATAAAACTATACATGCATTTACCTTTTGAATAGACAATGATTCTTGTAGGAATTTACTCTAAAGATAAGTGCAACTTCAGCAATACAAAAATGTACATGTATGAGGTTATTCATTGCAGTATTATATGTAACTATAAAATAATCAGAAACTATCTAAATGCCCAAACATCTGAAACCCGTTGAACGGACTGTGATATGCACTTGCCGCAGAGTACCCCGCAGCTGTACAAGAGGATGAGTAGTCCTGGGCCTCTGAGTGGAGTGCATAAAATCCAGGAGCTAACCGCAGGCCTCTCCAATCCCTTTACAGAAGGTTGTCATTCCCCACATAATGCCAGGTCAGAACCCTTGGGAAAGTCCAAGGTCAGGTTCCAAATGACAAATAGGAAGCCTTGAAGGGACAGTGTAGAGAAGGGGCAAAAGTAGCTTTCTGTCCCGTGGATGTGTGTGAGTTTGGAATGCTCAACAGAGGGAAGGTGTAAGCTCTCTGGATGCATCTGGGAGAGAGGGCAGGGCTGGGCAAAGGCAAGCCATAGCTGACTTGGTAGAGGACCTGGCCTCCAGAGGGCAGACGCATCCCAGGAGACGCTCCAGCCAGCTCTGAGAGCATCAGGTGTCAGATATGAAGCCCCCCCCCCCCCGCCCCGCCTCGCTCACCCTTTCATACAGGCTCCCCAGTTGCCTCCAGAGCACATCTGGACCCTGGAACCTGGCAGGGTCAGGTGGAGCTAGGAGTCAGAACTGAGTTGAAACCTTATGGAGGGGTGGGTCTGTGTCCTCTCACCTGAACTCTGGGCCCACCTCTGGGACTGGTCAACAGAGCTACAGCCTTCAGGAGGGTCCTTGGAGTCTAAGCCAGGCTCTTTAGATGACTTACCTCCTTCTATACTCACAGCAACCCCATCATGAGGTTTTTATTATGCCCATTTTACAGATTTTATTCTCAAAATATCTGTAAGGCAAACTATTATCCCCATTTCACAAAAGTGGAAACTCAAACACAGAGAGATATGGCACCTGTCCAAGTCCCCGCAGTTAGTAAGAGATGCAGCCATATTCAAACCCAGGCCTTCTGGCACCTGATTCCTCCATGTTCCCCCAGAACACTCAGCACTTTTCCTCTTCCTGCTTTTCGACTAGAGGTCCCCAGACATCAAGAGCTGCTCTTGTCCCTCCCTCCACTGTCCTGGCCTGGCACACAGTAGGGGTGCAGAAAATGTCTACCAAGATGACATGAACCGACTGCCATCTCACCAACATCTCAGAATGCCTTTCATCATGAACTCCACAAAACAACTGGGCCTAACTTATCAGTTTCTGCTTAGATGCAACTTTATTTTCCGGTACATCCCATTTCTAGGTAGCTCTTTCTGTGTACACTAATGCAGGGGTGTGTGTGTGGGGGGGGGGGTGATATGAATCCAATTAACTTCAAATTTAGCTCATAATGAACTTATCTCATTTTTCTACCAGCTCGGTTCTCATCGTGTGGCAGTAATTAACCACTGGGGGTTGTCACTCCCAGACACATGACACAGAGATCCTCTAGCCCCTCGCTTCAAACCCTTGCAGAATTCATTACCCTGACAGTGTGCAAACCCTTCACTTTGAATACCACAGGGCACCAATCCAGCTCCCCCTCTACCCACCTGACTGTGAGTGTGAGAGGATAGAGCAGGCCACTCAGGGAGTCCTTAATTATTGTGAAAAGAGGTAGGTGGGAGCAGGAAGCTGGGGATGGCCTGGTGGCTGCCAGCTTGACAACCCTGGGGTGGGATGTTCTTCCCAGCAGAGGGAGGTCTCTGCACACAAGGACCAAACTATAAAGGAATATGGTGGAGCTGGTTGGCCAGGTCCTTTGTGATCATATCTGCTGGGGACACTTCTTTCCCAGGAAGCCTGCATACCCCGGGCAGTAGTGACCTCCGGTAAATCCACTGCTCTCTGGGTGTTGGTTTTCCCATCCAAACATTCAAGCAGTGGGAACAGATGGCCCGAGCTTCTTCCTGCTCCAACATTCCATAAGTGAGTGGCATCATCGTCCCTCTGTGTGGGTGGCAAGGAGGCCAGAGCCGGTGGCCACAGAGACAGCAGTGCCCACCTGTCTTGGCGTCTGCCCTCCTGCCCACAGCACTGGACTTCCTGGAGACCTTGGATCATACCCTAGTAAAAGGAGGCTAAGCATCAGGCTGGCTTTCATGTCTCTAGGAAAGAAACTTCTAGAAGGAGATGGGGCTGTTGACCTGTACAACACTGCCATGAGTCTTCTGACCAAAAGTTTGTATGAGTGAGCAAATACCTGGCCCTGGACAGCAGTCTCTTCTTGGTGCAGGCTAGTTTTTAAAAGAAGCTGGATTTCTGGTTTTCATTTAGAGTCACTTCACTGGGGACTCTCTTGATTATGTAGATGCTAATAACTAACCCAGTTTTTTTTTTTTAAATATGTAGACTGAGGAACAAAGAAAATGTGTCCAAGGCCATGTTTAGCCCTCAAACAATCAATTTTCCACCTTTACTCATATTCAAAATTGAACCCTTTGGAACCACCTCACCACCAGCAGTTTTACCCACTGTCAGGTCTGGCTAAGGACAAGAGCCCTGCCTGGGTGTCCAGGTGTCTGCTAAAGCGGGACCCACCCTGCAGGGTGCAACAGGCCACAGCCTGGAGTCAAAACACGGAGGAAAGTGGGTTCTAGGAAATGGGGGCCTGAATACAGCTAGCCCCCCAGGTCCTGCCATCTTTCTCATTTCTGTGGGTGACAGCCTCAGCCTCCTGATCACACTGGCTTCAAAGACACTTATCCCTCATCGTGTCCAATCATGCCCCAGCCCCCTGGCTCCTCTCCTGCATGGGCTGGCTGACCTGCTCTGTGTCAGCCTGTTCTCTTCCCCTGTCCTCTGGCAATTCCTCCCAGACCTGCACTGCTCAAGGCCCATCTGGACTCAGTGAGGGCTCCAAAGCCAGTGTCTTGGCCCCATGAGTTCACCAGACACGCAGACCCTTCTGCTGCTGGGATTTGTTATAACATCTTCTCAGAAGACCCCTCTCACAGTCATAGAAACAGGAGAAACCTTCCTGCAAGTTGAGAAACATTATTTACAACTTTAAAAATGAGGTCTTAAAGGTGGGCAATGTGCACAGCTTCTTTATGCTATGGGGCAACCCAGGGCTCACGTCTGAGAGAATGTCCCAGTGTTTAATGAACTCTTTGCAGTATGATCAGGGCTCAGATGCTATTTACAGGCAAATATTAGGTATGAAAAATAACCCTGAAGATTTGGGCTATAATGCTTTGTAGGACCTTAACTGATCTTGCTTCTAATCTAGTAATCTTATTCCAACTTCCTTTTTTTGCAGACCTGGGATTGAACCCAGAGACTCACACGTGCTACACCACTAAGCTCCCACTGAGCTACAGTCTCTTATTCTAACATTTTTTAAAAATACTTTTCCTGATGCATGATATAAACCCTGTTCCTTAAATGCTCTTGAAACCAGTTTTACCTCTGTATAGGTTTCCCTCATTAACAAATGGAATTAAATCTTCATTTTACATATTGGCCATTTTGCATTTGTAGAAAAATTGTTATTGTTTGAATAAGTGCCCCCCAAAGGTTCCTGTATTAAAGGCTTGGTCCCCAGGGTGGCATTATTGGGAGGTGGTAGGACTTTTAGGAGGGGGGCCTAGGAGGAGGTCCCTAGGTCATTGGGGAGTGTGCCCTTAAGGAGGACTGTGGGACCCTGGCCTATTTATTTATTCTGCTTCCTGGCTCATGAAGTAAGTGTTTTGCATCTCATGCATTATCTACCAGTGCCACCAGTGCCCCCATCAGAAGCCCAAAGAAATGGCTCCACCTAATCTTGTACTGGAACCTTCAGAACTAAATAAGCTGTTTCTCTTTATAAGTTAATTATCTCAGGTATCTTATTACAGTTATGGAAATCTGACAAACACACACTATATTTTTAACTTCTTAAAAGTACATTTTGACATCTATTGTGGGAGCCATGCCTGAGACGGTGACCTGAGCTGAAGATTTTCAATAAATACTAGAGCAGATGGCAGTGGACAACTGTCACCTAGAGGGTAAGAGAAATGGCCAGTGCTGGGGACTTGGGGAGGGACCTGATCCTTCTCCGCAAGCCTGGCTGGATGTGGACACCTAGGGCGCATCTCCAGGCTCACTGCTCTGGCTGGTGCTGAGGATGTGTGACGGTTCAAACAGGCTGCTCTGAAGTCCCCTTTTGGACCTGCCCTGGTAAAGGGTGTGTAGATTGAGGGATTTGCTGCGGGGGATACTTCTCTAGAGGGGAAAGGTAGATCCCGTAACAGCCCACCTCAGCTTGTGGGCTTCAGAGTGCTAATGCAGACAAGCTGCCTGTCATGACAACAGATCTGGCGGGCTCCTAACAACAGGCTTATTAGCCATCAGCTTAGGTAATGTTATTTACTTAGAAACAATAACCCTAAATTTCTTTTCCCCAAATTACTTAACCCTCACGTTTAGCTAATTCCGACTGGCCTCCTTGTCCTGGCTAAACATCTAATCTGGATTTGTAGAGCCAGAAAGACAAATCTGAGAACCCAGGAATTGAGGTGCAGTGTACATTGCTGTTATCAGCCCCTCCCATTCCTTCATTCCAGCAGACGTAGTCCACTGCCCAGCAATGGCAGGAAGTTATCAGACTCAAGTCCTGTGTTTCAGATTTGAAAGCATGTTTGAATTTCGACTGCCTGGCCTTTCAGAGCCGACCCTGGGGCTCAGTCAATATTTCCATGTACATTTGTGGCACGATCTTCCTTGAACTAGTTACTGTTGACCCAACATAGCAGAACAACAAAGGCAGGGTTCTAATCAGTGAGGATGAAGGGCAACCCCACCATGCTGATGGCTTGCAGCCTCCTCCAGGCACAGGAAGAAGGCAGTATTTACAGCAGAAGAATCCAGGGCAGCTGTGGCTAGTTCAAGAGTTCACTCATTCATCATTCACTCATTCAGATATCATCTGACTCCGACTAGGTTTTAAGTACCAGGCTGAGTGTTTCAGAGGACCCAGAGATGATGATAATAGTGATAACAACTACAACAATAACTATGGCTTACGTAGCTCTCAACCATGTTCTAAATACACTGTATGTACACCTCGTTTAACTATCACAGCCACCCTGGGAGATACGATTCTTTACAATCCTCAATTTGCAGATAAGGCACCCAGTAAGAAAGATGCCACCTGAGGTTCTGACTTCAGAACCTATGCTCCCCCAACATGTCCCATACATTCTGTTTCAATAAGAAAGTCACAAAATACAAATGAAGTCCCCTTTGACCAGCAATTCTTCTTCTAGTACTTTACCTGTGGAAACATACAGAAAAATACATCAAGGTTTACAATGAAAGGGAAGGAAGGAAGGAAGGGAAGGGGAAGAGGGGAGGGAGGAAGAAATCCAACTGTCTATCATAAGAGCTAGAATAAATCAATCAGGATACTTCCTTATGATGGAATATTACAGTTTTGAAAAAACCAAGAGGAAGATTTGAATGTGCGGATTATGGAAAGATCTCCAAGGTATGTTATTAAATGAATCAAGGAAAGTGCAAGAGAACCTTGTGTAAGATATGATTCTACCTGTGCTAGTAAAAAACGGAAAGATCTATATTCCAATTGATTAACATACTGATAGCATTCACAAGACATGGTTAACTTGGGGGACAAGGATTATGGTTGGGAGGGCTGAGGCTGGGGGAAGGAGACTTATTTTTCATTTTATTTTTTTCTGTATGGTTTGAATATTTAACCACATGCATGTATTACTCTCTATTCAAAATTAACATTTGATTTAAAATTAACTTTAAGAACCAGACACAGTCTGTGCCCCAAGGGGTTCTCACTGTCTAGAAGGGGAGATAATAATGAATCTAAGATGCATGAAGTGTGGGCTCCTCCCTGCCCCTGCTCTGGGACCAGAGGTGTCAGGGAAGGAACTTCTTGCTTTCCAGGACAACATCATGATGCCAGGTGCACCTTAGCCAAGTCTCAAGGTCCCACCAGGCCTGTCCCAGGCCACCAGCTCAGGACACACAAAAGTCATGTGAAGATGGAAATAGGAGCACTGACAAGTACAGAAGGAAGTGACTCTTTGCCCACAGTGGAAGCTTCTGGAGCTGGCCACTGCCCCCCCCCCTCCGCCTACTGTGCCGCAGTATCTGCTGAGCGCACACTGGATGGATGGAGTGTAGGAGAGGCACGATCAAGCTTATCCTATTTGTCAGGCTCCCTTCTAAGAGCTTCAGGTATTGTATCGTTTAGTCACCAAAACGACCCTAGGAAATACAAATTGTTCATGTCGTGATAGAAGACTGAGCCTAGGGGTTAAGAGGGCAAGTACTGGCAACAGCTGCCCAGATGGCTTATCAGCTGTTTTGCATGCTTAGGGCAAACCTTGGTTTCCTCATCTATAGAATAGGGAAGCAGTGCCACCTCCTTAGACTGTTTAAAAGGGTTGAAGACTTAGTACGTGTAAAGCACTAAGAAAGGTGCCTGGCCCATGCAAATGCTCCCAAAAGTTAGTCATGCCTGTTTTGACCTCTAATGTACAGAGGAGGCAACCAAGGCTGAGAGACCTTAAGTGAGTGTCCCAAGCTTGCACAGGCACAAAGAAGCCAGACCTGGGGCAGGACTGGAAACGCCAGCAGCTGTGCCCTACCACCAGGTTCCTCTGACCAGCTTGGTGGGAGGGGCCTACTGGGCCTTTCAAGGTAAGAGTTTAAGTCAGGGCAGAGAATCTGGTGTAAGCTCCTTAAGGCACAGGCAGCCCCAGACCAAAAGTTAGAAAACCCTCCACTTCCTCACTATGCCTCAGGCACATCCCTCCCCTCCCTGAACATCTTGCCAGTGATCTGGGAGCCCAATCCCTCCACCTGGGGGAAGATCGCACAATATTACCAAGACCTGAGGACAAACCACCCATCTAGTTCAAGAAAAAGTCAATAGGTGAATGTCTAAGCCTCTGATAGGCTTATGATCTCTCTTAAAGGGACTCAGGCCTGTCACAATCCTAAAGCAGGGCCACAGCCAGTCGAATTCTGGTCCGGAGGCCAGGTGTAGATGTCACAAGCAAGGCTCAGAACTGAGAAAGCCCAGCCAGAAAACACGGATGCTTTGTGACATGGGCTCCCACTCCCCAGCGGCGTCCCCAGATCTAACAGTGAGGCTGATGCAGGGAACCCACTGCTGAGGAGGCCCCTGTGAGGGAGCAGGCTGGGCAGGTGTGCGGCTGGCCAGGGAAAACCAAGCCCACCCCGCAGAGGCACCTCCCAGGGAGCACAGCAAATTAATGTGCTGTAGAGAACACGCATTAAATCGCACTGCTGGGCTGTCGCCGCGGGCTGCCAGAGCGCCTGCCAGCCCTCCCCGGCCCTCCCCTCCCAGAGATGCTGGCTCAGGTACCAGGGCTCCACCGGCTCTCAGAGTTCCTGGCTGCTTCTGCGAGCTCTGGTGCAGCTTAGGCTCCCGCTTGCAAGCCACCGCCAGTTCTGGGTCTCCGTCAGCCCTGCTCTGCATCCCCCGTGGGCCACCAGGAGCCCCACAGGGGATCATAGAAGTAAAAGTGCTCGTACAATGCAGGGGCAGGGACCCTACTGAATAGGGAGTTTCCTGTCATCATGTGGGGGCAAGAATATAAGTCAGCCCGACTGGGTTCAAGTTACCAGCTATGCACCATCTCAGTTGGGGAAACCGAGGCTCAGAGAGGCAAAGGGTCATGTCCAAGGTCTCACACACAGCAAAGAGCAGAGCTGATATTTTTAGTCCTGCAACTGGACGGCAGCCTTCCTGGAGGAAGAGGCATGGGTGCTGGGACTCCGTGGGTAGTGTTGTTCTGGAGGAGCTGGCAGGGCTGGGGATGAGGTGTGGGTCTGAACTGCTTGCCTCCCCTCGTTCCAGGGGATAAACCTCAAAGGAAAGACAAGCCAGGCACTGAGTCTGAGCTTCCTCAGGCCCAGGCAGAGGTGGGGCTGAGCTGGAGCAGCAGCTGATGTGTAAGGTATGAAAGCTGAGGTCCCAGCTGTGGGGACTAAAAACCTGACTGCCTTTACCTGACTTCTGCAGTCAGGGGGCACCAAGAAGACCACATGGTTCAGTCTGTGCTTCTGAGCCTCCAGGGGACCTTGGGCCTCTGGACTCCCACTCCCCCAACCAGTGAACTCTATGTCTGTTTTATATAAAATCTAGCAGGAAGGTTCTAGCTGAATGAAAGTTTCCTTGGCACAACACACACACACATCAAAAAGGAAGGACCTTGATAATTGTTGGAAAAGAATCCATTGCCTATTCTGTAGGTAGGGGAGAAACCCAGAGAGCCAGGCACAACCAGGCCTATGTCCAGAAACTACCATACTTCTGGTCCAAATGTCCTTTCCCTTCTTTTCTCCTTTTCTGCCTCTCCCTTCTCTCTGCACAGAACATCCCATAAGTTAAAACAAACAAACAAACAAACTGACTCTATGTTCTTTTCTTCCAGTGACCGACCATCTTCTAATGTCCCTGAAGTGAACCAGGGATGCTTTTGCGAGCAGATCCAGGAATGCCGGTATCTTTTGGGGCCCCACAGACCTGGCCCACGTCAGCAAGGCCTCTGAATCTGCGAGGCAGGGCCAGGAAGGGGGACACATGTAGAATCCTGATGTCACTGAATTTGCCACTGACCTCTCCCTCTGCTACCAGCAAATGACTGCACCTCCCTGAGCTCTGCTTTACACAAGAAACGGGGATAATCACCCTTGCTCTGCCTCCTGAGGTTCCTGGGCTTTGGAAACAGGAAAAAGAAAGAGGCAGGGGAAGAGAGGGAGAAGGAGAAAGAAGGCAGAGCCTCTGACAAAAATAAAATAAAATAGAAACATTCAAAACTGCAACCTAGTGTGACATTGGCTTGAGTTTTAAGGCTCGACAGGCCAGGTCTTGCCATCCCAGCCACTTGCATTCTACTTATGCCTCCTCAGGCAGGTTGCTTAATTTTCACACCTCAATTTTCTTGTCTTCAAAATGGGACAAATAGTACCCACTTCACTGGGTCATTGAGGTCCAAGCCACATCTCCCTGGAGACAAGACACGTAAAGTCCGGATTCACACATGCGAAAGGCCTCTTTCCCTCTCTGGTCTCTGCGTCCCAGGTCCCCAGCAGTGCCCTCCCATCCCAAGCCCCTTCTGCTTCAGCCATCCCCACCAAAATGAACCTCGCCGGGCAGGAGGACTCAGAGAATTAAAACATGCAATCGAGCAGCTTCTTGACGGGAAACGCTTTGGAAATTTTCGGCTCCATTTACTCCTCAATCTAATTTTGTCCTCGGATGCACATTATGTGCGAGATGGGATCTCATGTGGTTTGCCCAGCGCTCCACACACCAGCAGGAGGCACCCAGCGTCTCGATGGCTGCTCCTGTCTCTCCCTGCCACGTGAGAGGCATAATGAGGGCACCCAGCAGGCTCTGGGGCACCCCAGGGCAAGCAGGCCCAGTCCTGACACCCTGGCACCCAATGGCTCCTCTTCTCCCCCTTTGAATCAGCTTTTAATTAGGGAGCCCTGCCCTTAGCCAACTTCAGACACTGGAGCCCCACTGCCACCCACCCTGAACTGTCCCCTTGCCTGGCTCCAGCCATCTCCAATTGGACCCTGCACTCCTTGCCTCCCCTCTGCTGTAGTTCAAGTGCAAAACCCCTCTCTGCCCTTTTCTGATCATTTTGCCTGGAATTGTATAGGCTCCAGCCCCCACCCCAACCCAACACTAAACGGCAAGTCATTCTCCTCCAGCTTGGCTCTGTGTTTTAGCAAATGCTGCTGCTGCTGCACCCTGACAGGCACTTGGCCCTCTTCAATGTTGTCACCCCCTGTAACAGAACTTGCCAAACCCTTGCCCCACCCACTCACAGTCCCACATTCCCTCCTTAGTGTTCTCAGGGGCCCTGGATGCTATTCTGTGTCCTAGCACTCTTCAAACTGCCTGGGACAGCTGTCCAGTAGAAGACAGGAACCTGACCCTTCCAGCACGGAGACTAGTTCCTGTGCACCCCCATCTCCCCATGGTGCTCAGCATGATGCTTGGCACAGAGCTAAAAGCAAATGCTCATCAACTCAGAGGACATTTTCTGAGACACTGTTCAGGGCTCTGCTTCTGTTAAGTGCTGAGGTTTTGTGCCCACAAGGACAGGAAGCTTTTTCCCAATGGGAGTTACTTTCTATGCCTCCACCCCATGGAAGAAAAGCAACCAACCAAAGCTCAGAAGCCACTCAAGTTCTAGCTAAAGAGAAATGCCTCTCAGCTACCCTCCTGACCTACGGGGTTGGAACCAGGCCACGGGTTCTTGCTTCTTCCCTCTCCCTTTCTCTTCCCGCCAGTCCAGGAGCTTACTCTAACTCAGATCCTCAAAGACAGCCTGGTCCATGGCTGTCCTTGGGCTTCAGGGTTCAACTGTCACAACCTCCATCCCAGAATCCAGGGTAATCACCCCATTTTCTTTGGGTGGTTTCTGGCAGATGTGTAGATGTCCTTGGGTTTTAATTTAATGCTGTCTCAAACCCTGTAGCAAGAGGTGGACTAGAGTAGCTAAATGACTTAAAGAACAAGGTCCTCCTAACAGCCAAAGCCAAAGGAGGGTTCCCAGTCCTTATTTTCTCAGATCTCTCTGCCCACTCTCTAATTCTTCCAAATGTTTTTAGCTACCTGATATCATTTGCTTTGGGAAATTTTGTTCTTAAAGAGCTCAGGCTTGTCGAGACAGAAATCAGAAATGTGATTTCCCAGCCTCCTTTGCAGCTAGGGCACAGCACATTTCTGGGCCCACCAAGCAGATACACGTGTGCGAGTCTTTAATTCAGAAGCCAGTGACACAAAGAAGCAGGCACCACATGGAGTCCATCTGCTGAGGCAGAGGTCCCGTGGCGACATCCAGCGTCCAGTGATGGTCATGTGAATTGAAGGGTCTGAGTCCTCGGGTGATGGTGTGACATCTCCTACAGTAATGGCTTGGGTCATTCCTGGCTGTGTGGCTTCCCATTCCTCTTCGGGAACCTGACTGTTCTCATATCCATAGAAAACTCCCTTTTCTGCTTAACCAGCCAGAGAGACAATTCTTAGTTGTTGATAACTAAGAATTGGGACTGCTCCAGCCTCCGAGATGGGAAGGCTTCGCGATCTGCTTTGTCCTTCACCTATCATCTCTTCCCAGATTTCCCTATTTTTTGCTTTTTCTTCAGCCACACTTGTTTCTCAGAGTCCCTTCCCAGGCTTCTCTGCTCTTGACCTCTGTCACCTGAATATCTTCACTGAGCGCCCAGGCCCTGCTCCTCCCACCATCTCTAACCCACAACTTCCAAGTCCACACGCCCAGCCTGATCCTCCCCCACTGCCTTCTGGACGTTTCTACCAGTGAGCCCACGTGCCTGGCCGCTCCTCTTCCTGTGGTACTCGTCTCAGCCAGTGGCTCCATTATTCACCCAGTTTCCCAACTCCAACCAGGGCCCCCCCAAGATGGCAGCTTCCCACCACCCCCCACATGGGACTACTGCCAGTTCTGCACGTTTCCTCCAGTCACATCTCCACACCTGTGTCCAGGCTCCACCTTTTCCCTGGGTTTTCACCCCCATCCAGGGGCCCAGGCTCCTCACTGGGTCTCTTCCTCCTCACATCCTTGGCCAAGACCCTCAAAAGGGTTCCTTCAAAGTTGCTACCCGGCTTCTGACCCCAGGCACTTGGGAGCCTCGTGGGCCTGCCCTCCCTCACCTCAGCTGCTTACCATGCTCTCTCTGGCTGGACACTCTTCTTTGCCTCTCTCCTCAGCCTGTCTAATTCCTGCCCATTTCAGTGCTCGAGTATCACCTCCTACAGGAAGCCTTCCCTGGCTGCCCACCATGCAACCTCAGGAAGGTGTAAGTGGCCCTCCTCTCACTTCTGCCTCATCTGCCCCATGTCTCTCTCATGGCAGTTCCGCCTTTAAAAAAGGTTCACTGAGCACTTTATCGGGGCAGGAAACTTGCTAAGAAATGGACCTGCGTGAGCCCATCTAGTCCTCATAACAACCGACGAGGAGAGAGTTATTCTCCTTTCCAGGTGAGAAAATCAGAGTCAGTCACTAACAGGGGGTCAAGGATTGGAGCCCAAGCCTGCCTGGCAGATGTCCTCTGCTCCCCATGGTCATGCTCTGCCAAACCGTCCCAGGGTACTCCCTCTGCATCCATCTGGTGTGGCCCTGGCCAAGCCACTTCATCTTGATGAGCCTCAGTTTCCCCTTTGGTAAAGTGAGGAGCAAGTCTCTCCCTGCTGCCCTCCCAAGGAAGGAAGGAGGATCTCAAAAGTAACAGATGCTAAGTCACTTGGTAAACTGTAAAGGATGGTGCACACACAAGAAGATATGAGCAGACTTTTGGGATTTGTTCCCCTGAGCAATTTCCCCTGAAGCATCTCGGGACCTTCACCTAAGAACCAAGGGCCTTCCACTTGCTCCTTCTTTTAGGGTGAGGGTGAGGGGAGGGTTCCCATTTCTTCCTTAGACCGGGATGTCCCTGGGATATTTAAAGTCCCCACCTAGCTGTTCCCATCCACCCCTCCCGAAACACAATTGTGACAGCTGAGCAATGAAAGGCAAGAGAGGGAAAAAAAATCCATAAAGGCTCAGCAAAGCAGAGGCCAGTGGAATTCTCCAGCTCCTGACCACCAGTTAGTGACGTCAGGATTTATAACTGTATTAAATGGTGTGACAGGCAGCCTTGATATATCAGTTCCCCCCTCTTCCCAAATCACAGACAATAAAAGCTTTGGCAGTGAAAGTCATTCATCATCATAAAGACCTGAGACATCCCAGTCATCAATTTCACTCACATCCTTAATACACTGGAGAGGGTGCAGGAGTGAGCACCTCCAGAGGGGGAGGGAGAAAACATGGAGGGAGATTGAGCAGGAATAATTACAAAGGTCAAAGAAGGGATTCATCTGGGAGGGTGCCAGGGGCAGTGCTGGACCCTGCTGGAGGTGTGCTCGGGACACAGAGAAGCTGAGCAGTTGATGGGCCTGCTTGGGACAGGCCCCTGGGAGGCAGGAATAGAGCCAAAATGGTGCTGGGGAACCAGAGGAGGGAGTGATGGAGGGATGGAGCCACCTCGGGTCCTGGGGCCTTGGGTTGGGAACCATGGGAGCCTCTTACTCCATCAGCCACATTAGCACAGAGGAGATTTTAAAATAACCCCACTCTATATTAGCACAGAGGACTATGCAGGCCAACTGTGGTCCTCTTCCGGACAATACTTTTTGAGCAGCTTTGCAGGGCTGACATTACTGGTTGGAAGGATGCAGACCCTAACATTGCTGGTCCATCCAGCTAGTGAAGACTCACTGCCCAGAGCTCTAAGTGCACCATCAGTCATCCCTAAGTCTTCCCTGGGCTCTCCACCCTCCTCTCCCCAAATCCAGCCATCTTGATCATGCATAGAAGGCAGGGATCCTGGGGAGGAGGAGGCAAACCCCAAGACAAGCTCCAGTTGACACGGCCAGTCCTCCCACTACAGCCCTACTTTCAGCTTGAGGATGTGACAGTCTGTCACATCCTCCCCTTCCCTGTGCCTGGCCAAGATCCCCTTCCCTGTGCCTGGCCAAGGTCCCCCACCCTGCACCTCCTGCTAGTGTGTGGCGTCTGATTTCCTCTTGAGTAAGTAAGACAATATTGACCAGAGAGCTGAGAGCCCATGGCATGGGGACAAAGAGCTGGGGACTTTAATGGGCTTGTTCCTGAAGAGGACCAGGTGCAGAGGGCACAGCCATCTCCAGGTCTTTGGCCTTCCCTCTCGAAGACCAGAGAAGGAGGAAGAAAACCTACTGAAGGAAAGCAGTGACAATCATTTTTCTCTTGTTCTTTCCCCCCTGAAAACAAAAGAAGAAATCTTGGGGGTAGGTGGGGAGCGGCTGACCATGCTGGTCTCCCCACACTGGGCCACACAGCCTGGGCAGTGGGTGTGCACTGCAGGGGCTGAGAGTCCCAGAGGCTGGGATACCTTCCGGTGTTCTGAATGGGTACTGCCTGAGTGTCCCAAGGAAGAAGGAACTTCTTCCAGCTGCTGTCTACCCACACACTGTGCCAAACTTCTCTGAGGGCCTGCTCCACACAGAGGAAGGTGGGTTTATGGAGGTGCCAACTTTTGGAAGGTGAGTTGTCACAATACCCTTCAGCCAAGATAAGGACTATTGAAAATTAAGGCCCCCACAGGCATCCCCGGATCAACGCATTGGCTTAGTTTGTACTGTATTCCCAAGATCAGGGCCTGCCCCACTCAGACCTCCTCTGTCAGACTTCTTTCCTGGCACTGGCAAGCCAGGCTTGGTGAGAGCAGTGTGGCTCCGTGGCCAAGTGTGTGGCCTCTGCAGTCTGCCAGTATTTGATCCTGGCTCCATCACTCATAAGCTGTGTGAGCTTCCGCCAGTTTCTATGTTTCTCTGTGCCTCAGTTATTGCACCAGGACAATGGAGACAAGAATAACTCCCTCCTAGGGTTGTTATGCAGATTAGACAAGTTAACAGAAAGTCAAGTGCTAAGTCCAATGCCTGGCACAGAGCCAGCTGGATGCAATAGCTACTACTCTTGTTGGTGACTCTTGGGTTATTGTATCCTAGCTTAGGCTGCTCAGGATGGAGACTGGGGAGAGGCCTTACTCTGAAACCCACCCTATATACCAACTCCTCCTTGAGATGGACAGGTGACACCATCCTAGACCTGGGGCAACAGAGGGGTACAAAAGGACTAACAGGTCTGGAAAGACAAATGCTTCTCTGGACAGGCTCATCCAGATAGGCAGCAAGCGTCCCTAAGGATCCAGGCTGAACGCAGCCTCACCAAACATTTATAGACCATCTCAGAGTGGGAGTAGAAGTTCTATGGCCTCTCTGATAATGAAAATAAAAGCTAATAGAGATAAATTAGAGAGATTTTTTTTCCTGGAGCTGTGAACATTGTGGGGGGAAAGGACAGGAGGCACTAGAAGCTAATGCATTGGGGGAGAAATAATTAGGATAATATCTTAAAATCAAATGTGCCTTTTTTGCTCACCAAAGATATGTGTGTGCGAGTGGGTGAATCATGTCAATAACCTTGACAGTGACCTAGAAGGGTGGGGTGCAGGGTGATTAGTAACAGCCAATCATGACAGCTCATCCAGCCAGCCAGCACTTCCTGAGTTCCGCTATATTCTCATCCCTACACTCCGGCTGGGCTGGAGGAGGCAGAGATAATTCAGAATCTCATAGTATACGCAGAAAGAATCATAAATCAAGGCACAAGGGTACTGGGCATAATGGAGGGCTGATGGAGGACTCATGTAGGGAGTCTGCATGGGGTATGAGGAGGGTTTCCTGGAGGAGGGGGGAGCACCTGGGGACTGCTCCCAGGAGACATGCACTGAAGGCACATGGGCAGAAACTGGCAAGTCCGCTGGTTGCTCAGTCCCTCAGAAGGACATGAGAGTCTTTTACAAGCCAAGCTTGGACCAGCTCCTGTGCACATGCCTGGTGAGGTGGGACCCTAGCACAATAAAGATGGGGGGCTCTCCATGAACTCACAGAAAGGGCACAGGTCCTTACACTGAGGGGTCAATTTCACATACTTTCTGTCCAGTTTGCACCCCCGCAGTCCTGCAAGAAAGGATGATCTGGGATTACAATTCCCACTGGGCAGATGTGAACGAACACTGAGGCTCACGGAGGGCAAGGGGATCCTCAGAGGAGTTGGGATGAAGGAGTTGGGATGATGCCTAGTCAGTTAGTCCAGTGCTCTTCCTGTCACAACAGATGCCACCACCTCTAGGCAAATGACAGCAGCATGGTGAGTAGAGACACCAGCAGGAACAAAGGCTTGGAGTCGGGAGGGGGCGTGGCTGAGTCAGAAGGTGGTAAGAAGACGGGACTGGATGGAGGGTTCCAGGGGAGGGCTTCCTGGAAGAGGCAGACAGATGGCAGTGGGGGGTCAGACTGGGGAGGAGGAGAGGGAAGGGAGGTGTTCCATTCTGTAAGGAGGAAGGCGGAGTCTGGCATAGAGGAAAAAGCCCTGGAATAGAAGGCAAGCGATGGGGGTTCCAGGGCTGTCTCACTTTGGGGGAACTTGAGTTCTCACTTCTCAGGGTCCCCATCTGTTCAGTGACAGAGCTGCAGGAGGTGATTGCTAAGGGCATCAAAATTCCAACCCCTCTTAACCTTAGGTACCTTGGAGGCTCCAACTTGTCACACAGTTGGAGACAGGGTGAGGACCAGCCACTGCTGCAGAGACAGCAGGAAACAGAGCCCAAGAGATACAGAGGTGCCCGTCCCCTCACAGATGATGGGTCCCCCAGGGTAAGGGAGGCAGGAGACTTTTCCAGGCCCTTGGGAGTGTGGTAGAAAGAAAAGTGGTTCCTCAAAGAATCTACATCTTAATTCCCCAAACCCGTGAATATGTTACCCCACGTGGAAAATGGCATTTTGTAGGATGGTTGAATTAAGGCTTTAGAGAAGCAGAGATCATTGGAATATCTGGTGGGACAATGTGATCATAAAGGTCCTTGTAAGAAGGTGGCAGGAGCCAGGCATGGTGGTGCAGACCTGTAATCCCGGCACCTCAGGAGACTGAGGCAGGAAGATCACAAGTTCAAAGTCAGCCTCAGCAACTTGTGAAGTCCTATTTCAAAATAAAAATTTTTTAAAAAAAGGGTGGGGGGTGTGGCTCAGTGATTAAGTGCCCTTGAGTTCAAACCCTGGTACCAAAAAAAAAAAAAAAAAAAAAGGAGGAGGAGGAAGAGGTGGCATTGGTGTCAGTGGTGGGAGGGCCAGAGTCACAGAAAGGTGACAACAGAAGCAGAGGTCAAAGCCGAGGGAAGATGCTCTCTACTAACACTGAAGACAGAGAAAAGGTGCCACGAGCCAAGGACTGTGGAAGCCTCTAGAAGCTGGCAAAGGCACACAGCAGGGTCTCCCTTGAGCCTCTGGAAGGAACGCAGCCCTATGGACATCCTGATTGAGGACTTCTGACCTCCCACGCTGTCAGATAATCAATTTGTGTAGCTTTACAGTGGTCATCTGTTACAGCAGCAGCTAAAAACTACGACAGGAGGCCAGCGGAGAATCCAGAACAGTGGAAGAGCCCCTGCCCCTGCCAGCTGTCCCTCACCCTGAGCTGTGAGGACCCAAGCCTGGCTCTGCCTTAGGCTGTTTTCCTGAGCTCCAGATTTTTAAGTAGCCCAGGAAGATGCTTAGGGCCCTTAGTGTCAACTCATTTAGTCCACATAACAAAGTTCTATCCCCATTTTATGGATAAGGAACTGGAGGCTCAGACACCAACAGTTGAGAAACAGAGGTCACCCATTCCTAAGTGGCAGAGCGGGGGCTCAAAGTCAGACAGTCTGATCCAGAGTCCGTACACAGATCAGGCAGTCCAATCAGCTTCCACAGGACCCCCTCCCCACCCAGACCAGCCTAGCTATGCTTCAAGGGAATGTGAGAGAGCTGTTTGGGTTCCTGCCATGATGCAGAGCTTACTACTAACAGGTCGGTGCTGGAATGTGGAGAAAACCATACCTTCCTGGTGAACTCAGGCATTCTCCTTTACCTGTTAGTTGGACAAAAATAGTACCTATGTTTCCAAGAGTAAAGAATTAAATGACCCAAAGCACGTAACAAATGCTCAATAAACATTAGCTATCATCATTATTATCTCTGGAAGCAGCCCATTTAGCTCTCAGGAAGCTCCCACTGTTTAGAATTTCTCCTTTGCACTAAACTGACGCTGGCCTCCCCGTGGCTTCTCCTTATCTCTCCCCACACAGCCCTGAGCACCAAGGAGGCAGCAGCCAGACCCCAAGTGGCTCCAAGTCAGCAGCCTTAGACCTCCCTTGGATAACAAAGTTCCCTGCCCTCTTTCCTTCCTGGGCCTGTCCTCCTCTGTCTGCAGCTCTGTGGATCAAATGCGAAGAGGGACTCACCCTGTAGCTCTGAGGATATGGGTCAAGCCCAATGCATTACTAAAGAAAAGTCCCTGGTGGTTCATCCACATCTTTAGAGAGAACAAAGTTCCTGCCTGACAGCTTAGAATGTCTGTAAACTATGAAGCACATGTTTTAAAAATTAAAAAATATCAGAGTTTGAACCCACGTGTGGGAAATAAATTATCTGTGTCTAACCGGGTACATGGAAGCTTCTGCATAGGAAAGGCTCTGGGGGACATTCACCAAACTGTCAACTCTGACGACATCTGCAGCATGGGTAGGAATTGAATGAGGGGTATAGTCGCAGGTCATTAATGCTCTTCTGTAAAACTGGAACTTATTTTATATAATGACCATGTGTTTTTTGTTGTTGTTTTTGTTAAAAAAAAACAATTATTTTAAATAAAGAGGAATGATGAGAGATCAAACCAAACTTCAAAGCAAAGAAGCCAAGAATGTATAGCTTTTCCTGGAGCAGCTTAGACATCACCTCCTCCCAAACCTCCCCAAACCTCCGCAAACCTCACAGCCAAGGTAGAGCCGTGGAGGGAGCCATGGTTCCCTCCACTGTGAGAAGAAGCACTTGGCCTCTTCCAGGGCATATCTTGTTTTCTTTTTGGCTTTGTTTTGTTCTGGATTGTACATGTATCCACATCACAGCCCCCGCCAGACTGATTTTGTTGAGGGCAGACACTCCACCCCCCTCAAGACCTGGTCTCAACTAATAGGAAGGAGAAGTTCAGTTTGGGTGGTGAGTTGAGTGGAAGAATGAATGAAGGCTGGATGTCACCACAACTGTAATCCCAGCAGCTCAGGAAGCTGAGGCAGGAGGATTGTGAGTTCAAAGCCAGCCTCAGCAACTTAGCGAGGCCCTCAGCAATTTAGTGAAACCCTGTCTCAGAATAAAATATAAAAAGGGCTGGGAATGTGGCTCAGTGGTTAAGTGCCCCTGGGTTCAATTCCTGGTATTAAAAAAAAAAAAAAAAAAGATGAATGGCAACAGCTCTGCAAACTACCCAGGCGCTATTGTTTGGCGCTTCTTCCTCCAGACAATGACAAGGCATTGAAGATCTCTGACCAGGAGAACAAGCTAATGAAATCGCTATTTTAGGAAGATGGATCGCAGCAGGGGGGCTGGGAAAGCTGGAGGCCCAGAGATCTGCTTGAAGGCTATTTGGAAAGGTCGGCTCCAAGCTGCCTGCAAGTGTGAAAAATCTATGAGTGCATTAGGAGGAGCTCCATCCAGTTTTGTTTATTTTTATCCTACAAAATACAAGGTCAGAAATGAGTAGAGTACTTTCTGCTGAAATTATATTTTTTTTAATTGACACTGTACTTCACACAAATATTAATTCATTTATCCAACAAATAGTTCTTGGGAACACTGTGCTAACCTGAAAGCAAATCATCATTTTCTTTGATGTACATTTTAATTATGGAGATGCTTGAATTCCATTTTGACTTTAGAATGATCAGACTTCTGGCACTTCTGAACCCCTGAGTACCCTCCCAAACACTAACATTCCAAAATCCAGGTTCCTAGGAATCTAAGACTCTATCATTATGAATCTATTTAACATTTGAAAAACAAATGCCAATAGAATTCACCCTGGATTGTTCTGGAATGCAAGTAGCCCTGTGTCTCAGGGGAGAGTTCCAATCTCGGATATCACGTTTTCTAGCGGCAGCCCAGTGCATGCCCCGAAGCAGACCACTGCTGCAGCAAAGGGCCCATGACATTTACTTTGGAGAGAGTTGATACCTCACTGGGAGGAGAGGCTGTGCTGTTGTACATCCCAAGAACTCGGCTCGTGGTGTCCCAGGCGTTCCGCTCTGACAGTTTATGCACTGAGCTGATCCTAGGGAGACCCACTCCAAGCAGGCGGAACAGCCTGACACAGGCCTGGAGTCGGGGACTGGCAGGGCCAGCTGGGTAGTCCTTCCCGTCTTGACACAGAGGGTTGCTGCCAGGCAGGAGTGAGAGTAAGAGGAGACAAGACAGGATGGGGCGATGGGACTGTGCTGGGTCAAAAACGCAAATGGCCCAGGGTGCTAGCTGGTCAATAAGCAAGAGCCTGGCTGGATGTTGCACAGGGCATCTGAAGGAGGCAGCCACTTCTCAGTCTCCCCCAGGTGGGGTTACATGGGCATGTAGACCCAAGAGGGACAAGTCTTCCGTGTTTTCCAGAGACGCTAGACATTTCAGTCTTTTGTTAAATCATCTGTTTTTTAAGGCACATTTAAATAGAACTTTTTGGTAGTTGACTCATTGACATGGTTCAGAAATTTAAAATGTAAATGATATTCCATGAAAAGTGCTCTTCTCACACCCTCTGCTTAAGCATGGTCTTAAGTTCCTGAAGATTCTTCTAGAGTTTCTTTAACTTGTACAAATACAGATATGTATTTGCAATGTTTGAAAGCATATTATATGACACAAAAGGTAGCCTTCTGTAGATACTACTCTGTACTTTGCTTTTTTCATAAATTATGTATATCAAAAAATCCACTCAGGTCATAAAGAGCTTCTTCATTCTTTTCTCTAGTCCAAGGCTACTCCAAGGTATGTATCAGCTACTCTTTACTTAATGAGTCCCCTACTGATGGACATTTGGATATTTCTTTGATCTTTAAACTGATAGGTCTGATTTTTTTTAAGTTTAAAAAGTGCTACACAGACCAGACAACCTCTGGACTGGGCCTTAGGTACACATGCCAGGTGGAGGGTCATATTAGGCAGCGCCTGGGTCCATGAATTCATAGTACAGATGTTGAGCTAGACTGAAGAACCTGTTTCTGCTCTCACAGTTGAAAGGAAATCAAACTGAGAACAGCTTCATGTAAACACTGCTTGCAGATTCTTTACCTTTGAGGCAGTGAGATCCCTATCACTAGAGGTAACCAAGCCCTGATATGAAATGAACTCCAGACAGGGTGAAGAGGCTACCCAACTTCTATGGTGTCTCCTGACTCCAAAAGCCCCCACAGCCTGATTTACAGACTGGACCCAACTGGCAGCAGCTTTAGGCACTGCATTCATTGATTCCTTTATACATTTAAAAGGCATTTTTCTGAGGCTGTATCTTCTGCCAGGAATCCCTTTCCCCCACATCTTCTCAAAGCCTCTCATTATTCAGATCTCAGATCAATCGCCACTTCATCCCCCGCTGCACCCCACTCACCACCACCCCTCAACCCCAGCCTCTTGCAATTCTTTCCCCCAGTTTATTTTCTTCAGAGCACATGCCAAAATGAAGTCACGCTACACGTTTGTTGTGTGTTTACTGTAGGGGTGGCCTGGCTTTCCCCAACAGTCAAGGCCAGTAAGGACAGGGGCTATTCCCTGGGTCACCATCGTAGTCCCAGCCAAGCACAGAGTGAAAGCCCAATAACAGTCACCAGTGATATTACCTTCCCTTTCCGATGCATGGAGCAGCTCAGGTGCCCCAGCATCTTCCAGCGGCAGCTCCAAGGTTAACCACTGGGTTCCAGCTATCAAGCTGTATTAGAGCTTTTACTGTAATTTTCGCCGAACCTTGTGGCAGCCTAGATACGTAGACATTTCTCCTACTCTTGCTTTTCATTATTTATTATGACTTCACTCAGAGGGAAAAGATATTTAGTTGCATCTGATGCACCTCAAAAAGGCTCATAAAAATGGGTCAAAGGGGGCGCTCCTCACAGGAAAGATGAACAAACGGCCCTTCAGAGCTGCCTGGCATCCGGCCGAGGAGAGCGGGATGGAGGAGGCTGAGCACACAGGAGTGGGAAGCCTCCTAGGGGAGCCCCAAGGCCACTCAGCCAGATTGAGGGTCTCCCACTGTGCAGCCCAACTTGCCTTGCTGGTCCTGAAGACCACCCCCAAGGCCTGGAGTTCATGGGTTCCCAGGCCAAAAGCAACACCTGCACAGGTTTGGAGTGTTTCTCAGAAATCCCCAAACACACAGCTGTGTGTCCTGCCCTTGATGACAGACACTAGGACATGTGGGAAAGAGTCCCTGGACCACACCCAGACCTCCATTCCCCCTCCTCTCAGCCAGGTGGCCTGACAATCTCCAAGACTGAACACTTTCTGTGGACTTGGCAAGGTCAGGCCCTTTAAGACTCCCTAAGAGACTGCATCCCCATACAGAGATTTGCCACTAGGCAAATTTCTCTTTGTCTTATGCCCCAAGACAGTGGTAAAGAACTTTTTGGTACCAGGGCCTGAAATTTACTAATTGCTACTATCTATCGAGTGTTTACCATGTGCCCCACCACCACCACCACTACCACTGTCCTAAGCCTCTCGGGGACCACTCACGTAATCCTCACAGAGTGCTGTGACAACTTGAGTGAGTCCTCTTTCCCAGGTGGGGAACTTGGGCTGAAGTTAATTACTCATCCAAGATCACCCAGATAGAATATGGTCATGCTGGGCTTCAAGTTCAGGCAGGGTGGCTTTCCCGCTCCAGAGACATGCTTAAAGAAATGCCTTCTGAAATTTGAATGGGGTTTCTTATAAGTCCCTCTGACCCTTTTTTGGCAGCAGGCTGGGAGGTGGGGCAGGGCTCTGGGTGAACTCCAGTTCCAGCTCTAATTCACTGAATGTGGCCTTGAACAGGCCACCTGCCTTCTCTGGGACTCAGACTTCCCAGCTATGAAGAAGAGTCAGATCCCATGATCATCCCACCCCGGCCCTGGACATCAGCTTGAAGGAAGGGTAGCAGTGCTTAGACTGAGTTCTGAGCCCTCCGACTTCCCCTACAGCTGCCCCCACACACTCAGATACCCACTTGGCAGGTCTCAAACCCTCTCCTACTACGACTTACTTTATCCCCAAACACAGCCAAGGGAGGCAGGTCGAGCAGACATTGCCATCCCCATTTCATAAGTAGGGAAACAATGAGACTTAGAGAGAACAATCAATTTGCCCAAAGATAGGACCGATTAGATGGTAAAGTCCAGACTTAAACCTATTCCTCGGACTCCTAGTCTGGTGCTCTTTCCTCCAGCCCTCAGCTACTGCTCAGATTAAAAAGGCAAAAGAGGTGTGCTTTCTTGGATGTTCAACTTTGGGAAACTGAGGCTCCAAATATTGAGCCAAGAAAAGGAGCAAATCAGAGCTGGAGGACTCGGGAATTTGGTAACCACTCTTTCTTGGCAGGTGCTCATCCGCTGCTCTACAGCATGGTTTCTGTTGCTTAAAGTGGCCAGTGTCCATGGGAAGCCTCAGACTCCTGGGCCTGGGTCACCTACTAGGCCAGTGCCTTCTAGTCTTGTGGCACCAAAGGAAGCCTCTCTGCCTCTTCCTGCCATTCCAATCTACTAATGCAAAAATGTGGTTCCCAGGGGAAGAGAACAACAAGGACACAGGCTTGAAACCAGTCCTTTGTTCTTCTGAAGAAAAGACCACATGAGCCCAGCTTGGGGCAAGACTGCCAGCTCCTTGACCATCGGGGAGGTGGGTAGAAGCAGGAAGTCTGGTGCCTCACCTGCTGTCCTCTCTGGCAGGTAGGCACAGTGACTGCCCCATCAACAGGCCTATGGCCCAAGGTCACACCTGCAGATAATTAGTCCCAATCAGGATAGGCCCAAACTGCTGACAGGACAGGAACCGGTTCACAAACCGTGGCCCCAGCTGGTAGAGCAGGGGTTGAACTTAATATCGAATGTGTCATGTAAATGGTAGTAAGAAATGGACCTGCTCTCTAATGACATCTGTCTTGGACAGCGTGGAGTGTAAGGACTGGGATGGAGCTCAGGGAATACCTACCTCCCACCCTGCCACCCCAGACCCCAGGTAGAGCTGTGGGCTGGACTTGTGATCTTGTGTGGAGAAGTGGCCACTATGCTCTGGGTCTTTTGGGAAGAAGGGCAGAAGTGGGCTGGAATAGCCCCCCTCATAGATTCAGAACCTCATCAGCAAGAACTTCATCAGCACAGCCACCAACACAGGTGGTTAAATAAGTGCTCTGTAGCAACATGGAGCCCCCGACAGTTCTTAGGGGATGTCCTTCAAGGTGTCTTAACAGTTCACAATGGGACCTAACTGCTTCCTAGAGGGTGCTTTGAAATTTTGTAGGGGCCTTTATATGATGAAGGGGCATTTGCTGGCCTGCAGTGGAACTGTCCCATTCAATAAAAATTTTTCCTTCATCCTACACTGTTCTTATGTCCCGCCAAATGTTCAGGTGCATAAAACAACAACAACAACAACAACCTATTTACAAATATTCGAATCTAGAACTGAACTTCATTTACATATAAGTGTGAACTTGCAATTTCCATGGCCTTCATATACTCTGACTTTTCTAGGAAGGTAACTACCAACTATACCATGTAAATCAAGCAAACCTTTGTCTTACAAGGAACTTTGCCAAGAGTTCCTCTCCTATTTGTGAAATCCTGCTCAGGATGGGCAGGCACAAACCCCTGATCCTCACCCCTGCCTATGTCTGGTCAGGGGGCTGCATTCACAGTGGTGCTTCCGTGTGTGTGGAAAGCCCTAGGCCCCTCCATGATGTCACGGGGGTTAGACATTCAGAAGGTATGCATATCAAACACATATTACTTAATAATAAATAATGTTGCTTTTATTTCTTCTTTACCTCATCGGGCATTGTTTTGGTTTTATCTGAAATTAGATGTGAAAACAGTCTACATTCTTTTTGAATTTAATTTCAGGAGAGTAAAGGGACATTGTAAATATTCACTATCCCAAGGGGACTCTGGATGGGACTGGGTAGAGAATGCCAACTTGATTTATCCTTAGTATGTGATCAATGCTCCATAAAGCAGAGGAAGGGGTGTAGAGATCTTCTACCGAATATCACTAACTTGATATAGTGTGTGTGTGTGTGTGTGCATATGTGTTGTGGGTTCATATAATGGTTTCATTAACCACAATATAATTTTTGTATTATATTTTGCACTGTCTCTATATTATAATATTGTATTATACTTTTATATAAATGGGAGCATACTTAGCAAATGCTCACTTCTACTCAAATATGTATCTCAGACATTTATTCATGTCTGTACAGATAGCTCTACTTATTTTTGATGGTTTCATAGTACTTTATTGTACAAAAAAGTCATAATTTAGCCAGCTCCTATTGATAGAAGTTATATTGTTTCTATTTATTTGTTATTATGATAATTTCATGACTACTACACATATGTAGATATCATTGTGCACCTGTGTGAATATATCTGTGAGAAGAATTCCATAAAATGCATATAAAAGTTCTAGGTCAGAGAATAGGTATGTATATTGAAAAAATTGATAGTTATTACAAGTTTCCCTCCCATAAGAAATTACATCAATTTATACTCCTATTACAGTATATACAAAAAATATGTTTCTCATACCTTTTCCAACACCAAACCTTAATCTTTAAAAAGCTAATGGTATTGTTTTTAAGTGTCTCATGATTATTTTAATTTGCAGCATTAAAATTATAAATCAGATCCACATCTTTTTTATTTACTATTGTGGCATCTGCAATTTTTCCCATTGAATTACCTATACATACACTTTGCCTGGCTTTTCTACTGACTTTTTTTTCTTAATCATTCTTAAAAGTTCTTTGCATATTAAGGAAATTCTTTATTACCTGTGTTCTACTTTTTGCCC
Organism: Ictidomys tridecemlineatus; assembly: GCF_052094955.1. NCBI lineage: Eukaryota > Metazoa > Chordata > Mammalia > Rodentia > Sciuridae > Ictidomys > Ictidomys tridecemlineatus. The sequence goes on from NC_135480.1 coordinate 175,599,900, forward strand.
CCCAATTTTTTTATTGTCTTCTGGATGTTTTGTTTTGTTTTGGTTTGCTTTTTTGCAGTACAGAGGATTGAACCCAGGGCAGCTACACAACCCCAGTCCTTTTTATTTTATATTGAGACACAGTGTTGCTAATTTGCCCAGACTGTCCTTGAATTTGCAATTTCAACTCCTGCCTCAGTCTCCGAAGTCACTGAATTTACAGATGTGCGCCACTTTACTCAACTTCTTTTGGTGTTTTTACCTATATACAAAAGATTCACCATTTTAACAGTTATTTATATTTTATCTTTATTTGCAACATACTTTTTTAAAAAATATTTTTTAGTTGTTGATGGACCTTTATTTTATTTTTTTGTATGTGGTGCTGAGAATCGAACCCACGAATGCTAGGCAAATGAGTTACCACTGAGCCACAACCCCAGCCCCTATTTGCATCATATTTTTAAAAGGCCTTTCCTAAGATTATAAAGATTTTCCCTTATGTTTTTCCCTAGTTTATTTTTTTCAGTTGAAGTTTTGATCAACTTCAAGTTTTTGTTTTAATTAATATAATTATGCATACTTATGGGATGCACTGTGATATTTTGATACACATGTACAATGTGTGATGGTCCAATCACCTCAACAACCATTTATTCTGATATAAAGAGTGAAGTAGCCAGGTGCCATGGGACATACCTGTAATCCCAGCAGCTTGGGAGGCTAAGGCAATAGATAATGAGTTCAAAGCCCGCCTCTGCAAAACTGAGGTGCTAAGCAACTCAGTAAGACTCTGTCTCTAAATAAAATACAGAACAGAGCTGGTATGTGGCTCAGTGGTTGAGTGCCCCTGAGTTCAATCCCCGGTACTCCTCCAAACAAAAGTGAGGTAGGGGTCCAATAGGCTGCATTTATAAACACCTACATATATTTGGATCTGTTTCTGGACTCTCAGATTCATTATTTGTCTGAAACTTTACTTCCAAGAACAATTTCAGTTATTGGAGCTTTATTGTATTTTTTAACTGTTCTAGGGCTTCTACCCATTTTTTTTTAATTGCAGAATTTTTCTAACTATCCTAGAGTAATTATGTATCCAATATTTAACATCATTTGGACAAAGTCTCCTACCCCAAATCTGTTAATATTTTGTTTGAGATTGCTTTAAACTAAAGGACTACTTAGGGGAAATGGACATCTTCATGATTTTCAGTCTAAGAACAAACAACATCTCTCCATTTATGTCCTTCAGTGGAGTTTAAGTTTATTCCTAAGGATTCTCTATTTTTTTTGTTGTTGTTGTTGTTGATGAGCTCTTTTTCCCTATTATGCTATTGTTTGTTTATAAGAAACCTAGTGATTATATTGATAATAGATTATTCTTAATTCTTCAAAATTAAGCATATTTATGACTTTAGGATACTTACAGTCTTTTCCTACTCTATTATGTGACTTTAAGATATGAATGCCCTTTACCTGAAAATACAATCCACACCCAGACTTGCTGCCTAGGCCTGCTGCACCCTCTGCAGGTGCCAGGACACTTAACCCACCCGTTGCCCTAGCGCCAACCTTGTAGGTCGGGCTGTTCAACTCCAGTGCTTCTCCAGGTGGGGATTACAGGATAAATCGGGAGCTGCTGGCTGAGGGCTGTGCAGGCCTGTCCTGAGAGGCCGCTGCTGCTGACACTAATATCCCATGGCCATGTGGGAGATGGCCCAGTGGTACTGCTCTTCTAATTTTTTAAGGGAAGCCAGAAATTCATATTATTTTTTAAGTGTGGCTCAAATTTTCTTAAAGCCCTGTGTGAGGCAATTAGACATATCTAGGTGATAAATGATTCTTTCACTAGCTGACCACTTCTATAGACATGCACTTCAGAAAGGAGTCCTTGGCCTTGATTCACTGGATTATTATCCACAAGGATGTGCACAAACAGATGTAAAGTCTTCTTGTGACTTGCCTAAGCCCAAGTTCCGCATGAGTCCCAGTTCTCTTTTTTTGGTTGAACCCCAATTCTAATCACAAGCCCTCTTTCTGCAGTGTGGTCACCTCTGGAATCTCATTTAATCATCGGAAGGACCCAGAAAGACCAGGACCATTTCACAGATGGAAAATTGAGGCTCAGTTTTCCAAAGGCAGACAGCAAGGAAGTGGCAGATGGGCCCCCAGATTACCAATGTGGTAGAGAGGACAGCTGCACAATCCCTGGTGTCCACTGCAGTGCCACTGATCACTACCTATGACCTTAGCCAAAATATTCAACTGTCCTGGTTCTTTAGGCAAGAAACAGACATGCTTATAACAGGACCCACCTCCCAGGGTTCTCCTGAGGGTAAAACAAACTCACTTAGCAGAGTGGCTAGCACTCAGTAAGCACTCAAGGAAGTGACCGTGACGATTATTACAAGCTGGTCTAGTCTTCTTTCCACTCTCCCACCCCCACCTCCCTAATTGTGCTTCCTTGAAAAGAATAAGGATCAGGTTCTAGGGGACTGAACTCTTCTCCTTACCCCTTAAATTGGGCAAAATGGGAAGCTGGGAGAAGTCCTGTCATGGACCCTGCTGACACCAGCAGAGAAGACCTCATTCAACGTCTGTGTAAAAGTTCACTCGGACTGAAGCTCCCTGGCTCCTGACCCCGTTGCTCACCTCTCCCAACCCACAGCTCAGCTGCACTGCAGGCTCCACCCCACCTCAGGTGCACTGGGATCGAGTCACTCTTGCCAGCCCATCTGACCACCTGTATCCAGACCTGCAAACAGGGCCCTAGCTATTTCAGCCTGAGCCCCAGTACTGGCCTTCAGGTTCAGGCCTCAGCTGGCCCTCCCTGCCTTGCTGCTCTGGCCTAAGGCATGCCTGGGACTAAGTTCCTATCTCGCCCATCCCTACTACTAAAATTCCAACCCAGATCCAGTTCTCAGCATCCCTGATGCACGCACAGCCCACCTGCACATCTGAGAACTCCTCATCTCTGTCACTACTCACTGTGTTCTGCACACCAGCCTGTGGGGAGATCGGGCCAAACCCCCACCCAGTGCTCAAGCCCAAGAGCAGCCCATCAGTCCCCCACTGTCTACTTGTATCTCCTGCCTGCCAGGTTGGGAAACCCCCTGGAGATGGCCGCTGAGCCTGTTCCTGGGGTTCCATGGGGAAGAGCGATGGAGCTATGGAGAGGGGTCCTCTGCAGCAACAAGCCCAACGGTGACAGGCCACATAAAAGGGTTCAGAGAGGGGTAACATTAGCTCCATTTCTTGGGTACCTACTGTGTGCCAGGCAAGAGTCAAAGCACCTTATACCCAGGAATGTGTTCATCCTCCCAGCAGCCCTGGGCAGCAGGATTTTGCTATTCCCATCATACAGATCAGAAAACCACAGCCCAGAATTCTTACATGACTCACCTGAGATTGCACAGCTAGAAAGAGGCAGGTACAAACCCAGTTGTGAGTGGAAGGGCCAAACTCTTTTGCTTTGCCTTCTGGGGACAGAGCCCAAGAACTTGGCTCATGCTAAGCAAGTGCTCAACCACTGAGCTACACCCCAGCCCCAGGGCCCAGACTCAATCTTCAAATGGACAGTGAACATCCTGGCTGCCTTGGGCCTTCCAAGAAGGCAGTTGCTTGGCACCTACCCAGCATCTTCCAGCCTAAGCCTCTGGCCTCCTTGACTCATCCCCTGTCTAGAAAATCGAAATACCACCTGGGAAGGGTTCCACCCCTCCCTGAAGCTGGCACCAAGCAGGGCTGCCTGGCTTAGGAGAGGGATAAATCCCAGACTTCTGAACACTTGACCCCACTCACAGGCACTGCCCTCCCAATTTTTGTTGTTGTTGTTCTCTTTTGGCTTTATCAGAACAATGTACAATTATGTCTCATCACAGCCAAAACTGCAGCCCCAGCAGTCTCCCCCTGACCTGTTCCAGGACCTCATAACCTCATTTAAGTAAATGGCCAGTCATGTCCAAAAGCACCAAGAAGCCGTTCTTCCCCTCATCCCTGTTACCCTCACCTGTCACAATGGGGTAGGACTGTGGGCCCGGCACGCTGCTCCCAATGTCCGCAGGGGTGGGGCTGGTCAGGTTGGCCTTCATGTCGTCCAGTCCTCCGGCCAGTGAGGCCATGGCTGAATACTCGGTGGTCTGAAAGAGGAAGCAGAGACACCTCAGCACCCCCGTTCTGAAGCCCCCTAATCAGACGCCACCACCATGTTCTGGGCTGAGCCACTCAGCTGGGCTAGTCCATGCTTGTGCTGAGGCCCACGGGGGCTCATGATTCCTCTGCTGTTGAAAGGATGGATTCGGCTCGACAGAAGGAGAGCTGCCCACAAGTAACAACGGTCCCCAGGTGAAGAGGGGAGCGGGGGTCAGGGCAATTTCTCAAGAAATTAGACCCTGTGGCCTGCAGGTTCCCCTGGCCCAGACCTAAATAGCCAGAGGCATCCGTCCCCCTCAATGCCAAGAAGGAGTTATCAGTAACCAAAGCCAGGTATAAATAGCAGTCAGAACAGTGTGTTTGATTTCTGTGCTCTCTATTCCACAGGATAGAACTGTAAAAACAAGGGTTTAAAAGAAACTGGGAGCTCATCCGGGCTAGACCCTCTTTCACAGACAGGTAAACTGAGGCCCAAGGGTAGAAGGGCTTCATGCATGATAGAACAGGCAGAATATCAGCTCAGGGGATGAGTTACCATAAACTGTCACCATAAATCCCATACATCAAGCTCTCTGAGTCAGTTTGGCAAATGGTTTTAAATTCTAGAAGCAAGTAATCATCTGGATGCTGGAAACCCTGGGGTGCACAGTCCCACTCATCAAGTCCATGCCAACCCCGTGCAGTGGCCATGCTCCTTTCTTTAGGCCATTTCATGAAATCAGAGCCTATCACGAGTCATTTCTTTGCCATCCAAGTCATGTCAGAATGGCCTCCAGAGGAAGCAGGGAAGATACCAAACTGCATCTTCCCATTCAAGGACAAATCAAATTACAAACATGAGCCATGCATCCCTTCCTCTCACCAAACCCCACGCCTATTTTTGGTTAAAGAAAGCATTTGCAAACACTTAAGCCAAAGACTTTGGCTATGCCTGCCAAGCTTTGGTGTGGGGAGCTTCCCAGGACCTTGGCATTGCCATGGGGGACACATCCTTGTGTGTCCAAGGTTATGTCCTTGGCACACAGGGACAGAGAAGCAAGCAGTTTTCTGTAAGGGGTTGCAGGCCCCTGGGGTAGGATGTTGAGGACTAAGCCACCAGAGGGAAACCAAAGCAGACACTGGGCAAGGGGCAGGCGGAAGGGATTCAGGTCAGGCATGATCCTGGCACTTTTCTCTGTAAATTAGTTAGAAAGCACTTCCCAGGCAGCTTCAATGCCAACCAGGGTTGATGGCAGCCATGTGTCCAGAAGGTGCTGCAGGCTCCGGGGCCCTGAGATGATGCTTCCTGAGGACAGCTGATCCAGAATGCCCTGGGCTCATCCATCATCTTCCAGCAGAAGCTGATGCCAAAACACGTAGAGAAGAGCCCAGACCCAAATTGAGCCCAGGGACTTCTAAGGGAGAAGAACAAGGCCGGAGGGCGGGCCTACCTCCATCAGGAATCACTATGAAGCTGCAGTAATTAAGACAGTGCAGTATTGGCACAGAGACAGATAAATAGACCAATGAAACAGAACCGAGGCCAGAAACTGATCTGTGCACATATGGAACCTTGATCTATGAGAGAGGAGACATACAAATCAGAGGGAAAGGATGGACTCCTTAATAAACAGTGTGGGGTAACTGGTTATCCATTCAGAAACAAGGAGAAAAAAGAAATTGGATCTTTACACCAGACACAAAAATCAATCCCAGGTGGATTAGAGACCTAAATGCAAAAAGCAAAGGCATCTAATGTGGCCAGCTCTATGTCCAGCCAAAAGTCCTTGGGCATAAGCCTGTCCTTCATAGAAGAGGGACTGAGGGCCTTTTTGTCCCCAGCTGCTCATATAGGGCTCCTCCTCCAGCAGCCTTTCCTGACTACAATTACTTGGGAGGCACAAGTCCCACTCTACCTGCTGGCCCTGCCAATTGGTACCGGGAGACAGCAACCTCACCAGCACATCAGTAGCTTATCAGCCACTTACTCTATCTACACCAGAAGCGTTACCTGTGTCCTCCCACCTCATCCTCACAGTCGCCCATGAAATAGCCTACGTTGTCCCCATTTTACTGATGGAGAAATCGAGACTCTTATTATAAGAAGGAAGTGACTTGCCTGAGGTCACACAGTTTTTAGGTCCCAGAGCCAGGATTCGACCCTGGTCCATCAAACTTCATAGTCTTGACAATGACCCTAATGATTTTACTACTATTGGTCCTGACTCATTAAGAGGTGGTGAGATCAATATGGTGGTCCCAACTATTTTTTTAAGGGAAACGAAAATTGAAGAGAACAGAAAATATCCAAGGCTCTCACACGTAGAAAAGGCAAGACCTAGTTTATGAATCTTTGTTGTACATATCAGTGGCTGTATGTGTGTTAGATGGAGATAAAACTCCATTTCTTGCTCTAAGTTATGGCCAGCGGTGTTGGGAAAACACTACCTTCATTGTATGCAGCAGGGAGCCGTTGGGGAAAGGTCACTGTCTAGACTTGGTTCCTGTAGGATGGAACTTGGTATGGCATTAGTCTCCTAATTTGCTAACGATGAATTTGGAAGTAAAGCTCACGGGAATCAGCTCCTTTAGTGCACTGCAAAGATGGAGGTCAAAACGCCTTTGCAAGGCTCTCAGGTGGCATCTTCTAGAGGTTCTGGGTCCCTGGGGACGGGTTCCCAGATACCCTGCTGGAGGTCTGAGCATAGTGGATTTGTGCTCCTTCCAGTATTCAACCCTCCTGTGTTCTACATGGGCTGTGAGACCAGACCTGTTCTTGGACAAATCCCAAGAGAAAAGACACATGGGCCCCCAGAAATTCCAGCCAAGAAAAATAAACGCACAGAGCCATTCTCACGGGGCAGGGAGTAGTCACAAAAGGTCTTGGGGCAGGCTGTTTTTACCCTGCTATGAGCAATCCCTGACCAGGCTGAGAACGACTAGAGGAAGGCTCCAAGGTGATGGGACAGGAGTGACCCACAGGCAGGACACATGCACTAGCTGGAGAGGGCGGAAGTATAAAGGGTCAAAGTGGAAAGGTAGATAACTGGGATCTGACCACAAGGGGTGCACATGAACACGCGGCTGCGCAGTGAGTGAGTGCTCCCTCGGAGCCGGGTGGCACCCCAGCCTTGAGTCAATGCACCTGCGCCCTCCCCACCCATCCCAGGTCTGCTCCCTTCCCGGCCTCCAGCCTCCCCTCTCTGGTATGATCTTCAAGGGGAAGTCTGCTTCCCCCAAAGGTGCGGCACCAATGCCCTGGAGAACCTCAAAAGGGACCGTCAACCCCACCTCAGAGTGTCTTTACTTTCCAGATGGAAATTGCTATTTGATTTTGCTTTAGTCAATAAGTTCAGTATCCAAGTTCATCTAGTCACTCCAGAGGCTGGGTTTGGATCATCTCTTCAAGACAGGACATCTTCTACTGTGCGACACATACCTGGGGAGGTCCCAAAACTCCAGACTCAACCCCCACCGGCTCCCAGCAGGTAAAGCAAACCTCCCTAAGAGCTGCGGCTTGGGGGACTTGGAATGAGGCCTCAGATGCCCCTTGTCATTGTGCCTCCCACTTCACCACCTGGCCAGTCCTGCCTGAAGCCCAGCCCCTCCTCGTTGATGGGATTCTACGTCTCTGCTCCTGCATGAGCCAGGGGATGCTGTCATTTCATTATGCCCAGTTATTCCCCAAATCCTCATCACTGTCTAACCCTTGGAGCTGCCAGTGATTTTTTTTAAAGGCAACTGCATCTTTCCAATATCGGGAGCTCCCCAGAGCATTACTGCACCAGAGGCTTCTCAGGCACGCCAGGACCTGTCCTGCCTCGGCCTGGAAACCCATCTCAGTCACTGAGAGAACTCTTATACTGTCTGCAAAAACCAGCACAAATGTCACCTCCTCCAAGACATTCCTGGCCCTACAGCCCTAAAAATAAGTAACTACCCTCTCACTCTGCTTCCACACTTGGTATTTTCCAGAAAGACCTCCTTTATCATACTTCCCATCACACATAATGGCTGTTTGTCTGTCTCCCTCCTGGTTGCCTTGAGAACATGGAACATACCGGTCCCAAAGTGTTTGTTGAATGAATGACCCAGTAGCACAATATAAGTCACAGCTCTCAAGAATTAATTGGAAGGTATTTGGACAATAGTTCCAAGTGATATGCCAACATCTTCTGCCCTCCTCTCACCTCTACCCCTCATCAAGTCAGGTGACTGGAAAACAATGTCCCTGTCCAAAATTAGACTCTGGGGAAGTGTCTTCTCTGGTATGTGATGGAATATTAGGCATTCAACATTTGTTATGAAAAGAAAAGAAAAGAAAAGAAAAGGACCATACAAAGATTATGTTCTTTTTGTTTTGTTTTGTATTTTGGTACCAGGGATTGAACCAAGGGGTACTTAGCCACTGAGCCACATTCAGCCCTTTTTCATTTTTCATTTTGAGACAGGGTCTCACTAAGTTGCTGAGGCCAGCTTTGAACTTGTCATCCTCCTGCCTCAGTCTCCTGAGCCACTGGGATTACAGGCATGCGCCACTGCACCTGGCCAAAGGACTGGTCTGCAGACACTGCCCACTAGAATATTCAGATTCTCATCAATCACTTCTGCATTTCAGTACCAGAAAAAAAGGGGGTTTTTCCCCTTGATGAATTGTTAATTTGCTTCTGACTGAACAACAAGAACTTTAGAAACCACTGCATATCCCTTTTTGCTTTGCTGCCAGGAAACTCTGTCAAATTCGACCACCATGATCACATCATTGCTGACTCCTGGTACAGTTATCTTCCTCTTTACATAATTTCTGAACTTATTTTCACACTTCACTCATTTAAATACACGTAATAGCTTATTTTGCAGGCCACCTCAAGACCTTTGGGAAAGTGGAAGCTGGGTGAGACCGAATGATAGAAAAAGAAAGATGGGCAAGAAGGAAGAAAGAGAAGAAAATAGAGAAGAGAGTAGAGAAGGCGTTACGGGTGCCTCTTCTCCTGCTAACAGTAGCAATCTACTTGCATTCCTCATAGCTACTTGGGAAGCCACGGGCTGGCCAATGGGGGCAGAGAAATGCATAAGTCACCCTGCAAAAAGGTGTCAGCATGCCTATACCCTTGGGAGCATTGTCCCATCCCACCCACCACCACCCCAGCAACTAACAGTCACAGGCAGTAGCTGTGTCCCACAGTAGCTGTGTCCTAGTGCTCTGAGTCCTTGGGGCTCTTTCTTAGGATATCATCTTGGGGCTTCTGCTCTCTTCTCATTAGGGACCCCCTGGGGCTTGTCCTTGCCCCAGACTCAGGAAGAGAAATGAACTGAGGTCAGCAATTCACAGACCACCCACTTCAATGCTACCAATTGGGATACAACTTCTTCTGCCTACCACCACAGACTCCAATAAAGCCTCAAGGTCAAGGTCAAGATCACTAGCCCCCTCATAGACACCATGTTCCAGTTAATGGAAAGCTTTATTCTCTCGAACATCAGTCAAGAGGATACTCAGGGTCTCTTTCCCAATGTGAAAAAATGGAGATGGGATGGACTTCCTTAGTTAATTTTTATTCATGTCATGTATAATCTATACCCAGCAATAGAAAGAACACCGGGATAGGAGTGGTCACAGCCAGGGCTTAGCCCCTTTCTCACCTGTGTGAAGCAAGCAAGGCCAGCTCCAGTGAGAAAGCCACACAGGGAAGAAAGAGTAAAATGGTATTTTAATCCTAATTCCTAGCTGTCTCCTCCTATGAGTGGGAGCTCTGAGAATCTCAGCGCTGTTTGCAAACTATGCAAAGTGAGATGTTCAAGAATCCTCGCAAAGGACTCCGGAGGAAAGAAAGTACGCACTGGGCATCATTTGGGTCCCTAGGAAATTACCTGGAAAAGGGCTGCCTGGGGCTGCACCAAGTATTGTCCCATCAGCACGGGGCACCACTGCCACAGCATGGAGGAGAGAAGAAACAAACACGTGAGAAGGAGGACCACAGAAGGAGCGCATGGCATCGGGACCGGCATCGGGACCGGAGTCCGGACAGCGGGGCCAGCGACTCAGATGGCCTGGAGGCCTCCCCATCACCTGCAGGGCTCCTCCAGGCACAATGCCCAGCCTTGGGTGGCCCTTAGGAACCTGTCCAGAGCCAGGCCAACCACTCCCATCCTGAGGACCAGACACCAGCCCCCTGCACACCTACCCAGAGGAGGTGGAGGCTAGAGTAAGGAGGAGGGTCCTCAGGCCCGGGGACTGAGATTGAGGAAGCAGAAAGATCTGCCCCCAGGCCCCTCCCCTCACTGCTTCCCACCTGCGTGGGGACTTCCATTCAATGATCTGTAAGTCCCTTCTACTGCTGACCCCCTTTGCCACTATCAATGGCTATATAATGTATGGATTCCATCTTCAACAAATGAAATGAAAGGTAAGAAAGTCAGAGGGGAGTCCATAGGTTAAAGGAGACTGGACACATCAATCTGTCACAACATGGACCCCGATTCAGGCAAACAGACTGTAAAAACCATCACGACATAAAATGGAACAATTGGAAATGTGAATACTGATGGGGTATTTTTATGACATTAAGGGATCTGCTAACTTTTTAGGTGTGATAATGATATTGCAATTATTTATTTATTTATTGTTGGTACTGGGGATTGAATCCAGGGGTGCTTAACCCCTGGGCCACATTCCGAGCTCTTTAAAATATATATAATTTTTTAAAATTAAAAAAAAAAATTTTTTGAGACAGGATCTTGCTAAGTTGCTTAGGGCCTTGCAAAGTTGCTGAGGTTGGCTTTGGACTTGCAATCCTCCTACCTCAGCCTCCCAAGCCACTGGGATTACAGGTGTGCCCCACTGTACCCAGCAACAATTATGTATTTTAAATGGTCTTGTCTTTTAAAAATTCATTCCAAAATATTTACAGATGAAGTGACACAATGTCTGGAGTTTGCTTCAAAATAAAGTGCATTTAACATAATGTGGTATAGCTATGCAACGGAATTCTAATCAAAAGTGCAAAGGATACACATCACAACGTCAATGGGCCTCAACATGGATGGGCCTCAGAAGCACTCTGATAAGTGAAAGAAGCCAGGTAGCAATGACATCCACTTATATGGACTGTCCAGACATGGCCAATCTCCAGATATAGAGAGCAGAGCAATGGCAGGTAGGATCTGGGGGTGGCAGCAGGGATTAACTTATAAACTAGCACAAAATATCTTTCTAGCGAGAAGGAACTGTTCTAATCCTGGACTGTGGTGATAGTTGCACAACGCCTTAAATTTACTAAAAGCCACTGACTTGCACACTTACAATGAGTGAATATTATGGTATAAAATTATACTTCAATAAATTCATTCAAAAGTAAAGTGGAGTACAGAGAGATCTGGGGTATGGGTGAAACAAGACTGGAGTTGGTAGCTGTTGCATCCAGGTGAGGGGATGAGACTAGTATTTCATCTCCTTTCAGAGTTTCCATAATTAAAGTTAAAAAAAAAAAAGAAAAAAAAATCCAGCCAGCCCATGTTTGACTCACAGCCACTCTTGCTGGCACTCATAGGTGGTCCACAAATACTTGTGGGATAATGAGAGAATCCAAGAGGTCAAGGTCAGCCAGGAGTTTGCTCTTGACCTTCTCTTCTCTTCCTTGTGCCCCTGCCCTGCTCCTCCAGCGCCAGGCCCCCTGCATCTTCAGGGACTCCAAAGTTTCAAACACAGCATGCATCAGATTCTTGTCTGCCTAGCACTTTCCAGTTGGCAACGTCCTTGCAGGTGCCTGACGTCCTTGGGAATCCTGGGGTGCGAGCAGATGCAGAAACAGAGCTCAGAGAGGGGAGCCCAGGTGTGCGGATGCCAAGCTCAGCGCCAGTCCCCAGCCGCAGAGGCAGAGCTAGAATCAGAGATGACTACACCACACGGGCCCTGAGGGTAAAGCTCACACACTTTCAGTGGGACGTCCTCCTTCAGGGAAGCAGGCAGGCCGCAGACCCAACTCTACTGCTCCTGCTAGGCGGAGGCCAGAAGAAGCCATGGTCCACATTTTTAACCCTGGATACACAAAAACTACACCTGGAAAAGTCCGTGAGGGAGTAGCCCTGTCTTGATCACAGGATTAGACGGGTTGACAGGGAGCCTGGAGACCCGGCTCTGCCTTGGTCTCCGGGGCAACCTGGATAGACCCCTCCCCGCCCAGGCCTGACAGTGACTCCACTTGCCATTAACTCATGGCTCAGAACTGCCAGGGCCCTCTTGACTCCGACACCTCACTAAAGTCAGAGTAGGGTCCCCACCCTGAGCACTGGGCTCTCCTTGACGCAGCCTCAGTCCAGGATTAGGCTTCACCCTGTGGGTTGGTGAAGGTTTTGCTCTCTGTCCCAAGCCCCCAAATCCAGAGATCTGGCAGCCATCAGGGGAGGCAGGGAGCCCACTGAGGCAAGCAGGACAGAGGTCAAGTCTGACTCTGCCAAGTTCATGGTAGGTGACAGTAGGCAGGCTCCTGTTCCAGGTTCCTTTTCTCATTTGTAACCTGGGGACATACAATCGGCCTCAAAAGGTCAAGAGAAGGCAAATAGGGAGTGATGAGAATGTCAAGTCTGGAGGGCAGGGCTTTTTCCTTTCCATTTTTTTTGAGTTCCCAGGGCCAGATAGATTTTAAAAAAAGAAAGAAAGAAAAAGAAAAGAAAAGCACTTTTAAAAAGTCTACTGCAAAGGATGACAGGAGAGAGCCTTGTGATGGCACTGCTTTGTGTCCTGAGTCTATCACTGTCAACAGGCCAATTGTACTACTGAGTACAGTTTCACCAGATTATGTCACTGGGGGAAACGGGGTAAAGGGTACATGGGATCTCTTTGTATGATGTCTTACAACTACATGTGAATCTATAATTATCTCAGAATAAAAAGTTACTTTTTTTTTTTTTAAAGTGACAAAGTACCTAAAATCCAGGCTACTCTGGAGGTTAAGGCAGAAGGATCGCCCATTCAAGGCCAGTCTGGGCAATCCAGTGAGATCCTGTCTCAAAATAAAATTAAAAAGAGCTAGGGATGTAGCCCAGCGGTAGTAGAGAGCCCCTGAGTTCAATCCCCGGTACCAAAAAATAAAAAAGTAACAAAGCAAAAACATGGTTTTAGCATGGAAGGATGATGACTATCTCTTGCAAAAGTACTCCATCATCCTCAAAGCATTCCTGTTCACATTAATGAAGAGGAAGAATTGCCAAGGGTTCTGAAAGGCCTCGCTCTTTCAGGAAGTCCTCCATGATTTCTTCTCCTCTGTGTTTCTAAAACAACTGAGTTTGCAGATGTCTGCTAAACACCTGTCACTCTACATTGCATACTGTTTAGGGTCCCCTAAAGAGTGTGAGCTTTATAAGGAGAAGCTGTGTTTCTCTCATCCTTGTGACAGCAATGCCTGCTCTGATCAATGCCTGTGGAACTAAGTGACCGGGACAGGTACTATGGCCTGGTATCAGAGGTGCTTCCTGGGATCACGAGAGGATAGATGATGTCAAAGTGCTTTTACTCATCCACAAGTACCCTGGGCATGGATGAGTCATGCTCTTTATTCTTTTGGTTCTCCAGACCTGTGACCAGGCCTGAATCAAAAGGGTTTGCAGTAGAATCGAGGGGTCTCCAGGAAGAGATGTGCAAAGTTTAAATCACTCATCTCCCCAACAACTGTTCTGGGTACAGCCTGCAGGTCCCCCTTGCAGCATACCCCAGAAGGTTCCCCAACAGAGTGGGAAAGCAGGAGAAGCCTTCAGGGAGGGAAGTGGAGTCAAATACTGTGGTTTCTGTTGAGGAGAAACTTTTCTAGCAATGATTAACCAGGAAGCCCTTTTCTTACCCCGGCCTCTTATAAAAATTTGGTAAGGGGCTGGGGATGTGGCTCAAGCGGTAGCGCGCTCGTCTGGCATGCGAGAGGCCCGGGTTCGATCCCCAGCACCACATACCAACAAAGATGTTGTGTCTGCCGAGAACTAAAAAATAAATATTAAAATTTCTCTCTCTCTCTCTCTCTCTCTCTCTCTCTCTCTCTCTCTCTCTCTCTCTCTCTCCTCTCTCACTCTCTCTTTAAAAAAAAAAAAAAATTTGGTAAGCTTCAAACCTCAGGGCCCCAAAGGAGTTCAGGGATTATACAGGCTAATCTTTACCTGATGCTTAAAACCCACCAAATGTGTGTCGCTATGATGGGGAGCTCATTGCTTCTCGAAGCAGCTACTCCATGGTGGCCACACAGCGCTGGCTGTGAGAAAGGACTCACCTTGGCCCCCAGTGGCCTTGAGGATGCTCTCTGAGGATCCAGTTCCAACAAGTGTTCTCTGGGGCTCCCCCGTCACATCTAGTCCACTACTGCTATGTGGACACGGACACACACACACACACACACACATACATATGCTCGTGCTCTCTCTCTCTCTCTCTATCTCTATCTCTATCTATCTCTCCCCTCAGGCCAAAGGCCACCTCTCTGTCTCTTCTGCTCCCTGTCAGAACAAACTTTGTAAAGGGGGGTGCTCTCTGCAAAGACTCCCTGGGGAAGGAGTACCTTCTTTGTCACTGAAGATTCCCAGAAATCTCCAAAAAAGAAGGCTGGGACCAGGCCCTCTTGGTGAATTCAGACTCTTCCATTTGCAATTCGGAAGACTCCACCAGCCCTCAAATAAACCCTCTCACACCTTAATCACAATCAAAAAGCTTGCATTCACTGGATGTGTCCTACACTCTGGGGACAGCCCTAGGTATAAAAATACATAAATTTATTTAATCTTTTTATATATTTTTAGTTGTAGATGAACGCAATACCTTTTTATATTTTTTAATTTATTTTTATGTGATGCTGAAGATCAAACGCAGTGTTTCATACGTGTGAGGCAAGCGCTCCACCACTGAGCCACAACCTCAGCCCAACATTCATTCAATCTTGACAACAACCCTATGGGGTGTTACTAACTCACATTTACAGACAATGAAAATGAGGCACAAAGAACCAAAATAATGTGCATGTGTTCAAATAACTCCCCAGCAGAGTGACCCCAAAGTCCAAGGTCATGGACGCCACTCTGAACCACCTCGCTCTGCCACTATGACTTGCCCCATCAAGTTAGAAGGCGAGAACACTGAAGTTTAGAGATAGGTCACTGAGGTTTGGGTAAGTCACAGAGCAGGGTGAAGCTCAAGTTCTGCCAAAGTCTGAGCTCTCTGTCTTGATTCTAAACTGTCTCATAAAAGATAGAGCCCAGAGAGGGACCTCAGTTGCTGTACCAGGTGCATCTTCCCACATTTTAATCTTCAGATAACCTGCCTGTTCCTGACTCTGAACCCCTGCTTGGCCATTCCCCACGCCCACCCTGATGAGTACTCTCTCCCTCCCTTGGTCCCTATCTTATCTATCCATTAATTAGATCCTGGCTCAAGAACCAAAATTCTAGAAAAAGCTTCCAGATTGGTTCAGCCATGGATGGTGTTGATTTTTATCCTTTATTCTTCTCATTTTAGGCAGAGAGCTCCTATATGATAAACTCAGAGGACAGCCATCCCCAGATTGAATGCCAGCATCAACATTAGTGGGAAACAATAAAGAAATAAAGGGTGACATGTGGCATTGTTCGCACCACTGGAAAAATCAAGCTTCTGACTCATGGCTTGGTTCAAGCCCTCTCTGTTCTTTACCGAAGGTGACACTCTGGCTTTTAGAAAGATGAGAAATTAAAAGGAAGTCAATGCTCGTCTCAGGTTTTAGCTCTTCTTGGTAAGCCCGGATTTTAGAGAATGTTCATAAAAGAGAGAAAACTAGCAAGTGGAAACAGTTCACTGCTTATATGCCTTTTAATCAAGGTTAACTTTGTTTAAGAACCTCTGCTTTTCATTATGGAAATGTGTTTGCATTTTGCAGTGTTAATTCCATGAAGCTTGCACTTCAGACCAGGAAACAAAGCATGATAATCATTTTTTTGTGCTAATACCTATAATTTACCTAAACAAGCAAGCCATTTGCCTTGAGACTATACATGTAAACAAACACACTTCTCCTGAAGGCTCTATTTGAGTTTGATTTTTAACTATTCATTTTTCTCCCTCCTATACACACATATATTAATTCAGCCTCCTGATTTTATTTCCTTCACCTCTCTCCCACAAATCAAACCTCAAACAACATAAAACTGATGGCTAGAAAAGGCTTTACACACAAACAAAAGCCATCAAGCCAAAGGCAACCGAGATGCTCACATCGCCCTGTCCAACCATCTCCGTTGGGCAGCCTCCCTCTGCCCAACTGTCCTGGAAAAACCCCAAAATATCTCATTTTCACTTCCAGGAGGGGAAGAGGTTTGAGCCCCCAAATAAAAGACAAATTCAGTGAAACAAGAAGCTGGGAAAATCCAGGCAGGCTTCTCCTTGCCACCCCGTGTCAAGCTCACAAAGAGAAAAATCGTACCATCCGACATGGTTGGGAGAGTTTAATCCAAAGCAGTGCTAATTAATATCCCTGGCTTTCCAGAAGCCAGTGCCACATACAGCTGCGAGGGCAACAAGCCTGTTCTCCCTTCAATTTTATGGGAAGAACATTTTCATTACAGAGCCTCCTCCCAGGCCCTCCTCTCTCAGCCAGACTAGCCTCGAGAAGGAAGCGGGGATGATCCATCTATCAGGGCTCCTTCTCTCCCCATTAATTTTATTATTTATATCCCATTTTAAAAGTTTATTGGTGCAACTCCCTGTGCACCTGGCCAGAGTCCTTCTGACAACAAGCAGGGGCACCTTCCTGAATCCCCATGTCAGGGGGAGTTTATGCGATTTGTCACCGGAATATGCCAACTTTTTTGAAATTTGCCTTGGAGGAAAAGCTGACTCCAAAGGCAGATTCCATCACCACCATTTTAAAAAATCATTATCGTTAAATGTGAAAGATTCTAAACTCACCCTTTTGTGAAGTATATGTGAACTTGATGGTGCAGTGAGCCATGGTGGTCCCCAGGGGCCCCTTAGAGTCCTGGGGGAGTCTTTATATATAGCCCCCCACTCCCAGGCAAGCATCCTCGGTTGTTGGGACAGGCTTGATTCATCTTTAACCCAAACTGCCGGACCACAGGCAGCCCTACTGAGGCCACGTGTCTTCCCATTTTGTTCTCAAACCCCACTTGCCAAGGCTGTCTCTTTCCAGTCTCCTGGAGGGACCCCCAAATCCAATCTAAATGTCTCAAATTTACCTGTTTGTCTTTTATACATATAAATAGCTGCATTTCCATTCTCTCTTTGTTTCTCATTTTCATTTGGTTCTAATATCTGCATGTAAATGTCGGAAAACAGCATCTGTAATTGGAGATTATGAAGTATGGCCAGCTCCTGACAGGCTGCTAAGGAAGATGGATTATCCTCATTTTTCTGTAAATTTTGTCAATTTTGGAATTCATAAGCTATCAACACTGATCAAAATGGGACTTCACAGCTGTGTCAAAAAAAAAAAGAGAGAGAGAGAGAGAGAGAGAGAGAGAGAGCAAGCAAGAGAGTGTGCGGGCAAGTGCTCGCAGGAGCCCGCATCGTGTGGGTGCAGCAGATTGGATGCCCAGCATCGTTGTGACCACCCTCGTCCTCTGTCCCCTCCTCTCCACGCTGGCAGCTCCCTCAGCATGAGGCCTAGTCCCCAGACTAAATCAAATAGCTAAATCACGAGACTAGAAGGCCGCAAATCCTCCAAGGCACCCACTCAAACCCGGACTTAATTTATTGCCCGGCGCTGCCTTCCTTATTTATCCTGAGGAGCCGGTGGCTCCCTCTGCTCGGGCCTCTGAGATGTTCTACTCCTTCCAGACCATCACAGCCCACTTGAGGCAATTGTGTTGGTCTCTCTCTCTCAATTTTCCCATTACTGGGAGTAAGTACTGTTGGGACTCTGTAATAGCCCGACTGCAGCCCATATCAATAACAGATGAGGTTTAATCGTCCAACACAAAAATTATTTAGGCGCAGTAAGGACATTCAATGTCATTTGCATAATGGCATTTCTATCGCACGCACCTAACCCGTCTTGCATAAACAAGGCCCTGGGACCATAAATAATAATAAATCATGACGTCTGCACGCCTCTTGCGGTAATAGGAGCCACTCTTTGTGGAAATTATTTCAGCAGGAAATGGGCACCGTAATTTTAAAGACATGTGGCGCGGTGAGGCGCGGTGAATCACGTGCATGCACACACAAGCCCCCAGGAGTGGCCCAGGGTCCTGCCCTGAGCCCACAGCAACACCCCTGGGGGCATCTGGAGAAAGAAAGCAGGTCTCCAGGAGACAACATCCAGGAACTCTAGAACAGCCACTAGACTGTACCATTGTCCCAGGGAATAGGGCAGGAGAGGGAAAGACACAAAGCCCAGCAGGAGGGAGAACTGGACTTGGACCTGGAGAGGTGCCCAGGCCCTGGAATCAGAAACTCTTTGCTCTAGAACAGAAGCTCCCTGAGGGCAGCAGCTTTCGTAGGATTTGTTCCTCGTTGTCTCCCTGGCACCAAGAGCAGTACCTGGCACTAGTGGTGGCTCTGGAAATATCCTAAAGAAATACAATGAAAGAGGAAGATCCTGGGCCCAGGTGGCGGGAGGATGGCGTGAATAGCAGAGGCACAGACTGGAGGAACAGAAGTGGGACCTGGCACAAAGGTGTTGGTACCACTGATCTGGTGAATAAATGGAGCAAAATGCTCAGAATCTCCCAAACACACTGGAGGCACCTGTGGGGTAAGAGGAAATGCATAGCTGTGCGCAGTGGCACATGCCTGTAATCCCAGCAGCTCTGGAAACTGAGGCAGGAGGATCACAAGTTCAAAGCCAGCCTCAGAAAAAGCAAGGTGCTAAGCAACTCAGTGATACCCTGTCTCTGAATAAAATACAAAATAGGGCTTAGTGGTCGAGTGGCCCTGAGTTCAATTCCCAGGACACCTCCCTCCCACCCCAAGAAAAGAGGAAATGCACAGGGGTGGGGTGCTGGTCAGCAAAGCAGGTGGGTCTGCAGGCTTGATGGCAGATGCCCTGGATGAGGATTCCAGCTCCCCAACCTCAGACCCAGCCCTCAGCCCTCCGTGCCTCAACTTCTCCACCTGAGGAACAAGCCTAATAACAGCGCTCACTCACAGAGTTGTTCTGAGCAGCAAAGGAGAAAATGTGCAAAGTGACTAGTTCCTGATCAGTTTGTGCTACTGATATCCTTTTCAGGAAGCAGCTGAACCAAGTTCAGGTTCAAGCTCTGCTGATACTAGCTGTGTGATTTAGGACAAGCTACTCCACTCCTCTGGGCTTCAACTTCTTCCATAATAAGATGGTCCCCACCTACCTCCCAGAGCTGCTGTGAGACAACTGAGGTGCATGGTGCTGAAGCTCTGTTAGAGTAAAGTGCTGCCTGCCTGAGACGTGGACGCTAACACCCCGCAAGAGTGCAAAGAAAGAAAGAAGGGGAGCTTTCCTACGCCTGCCCAATGTCCTCTCCAGCCACTCCCGGGCCCTGGAAGAGCCCTGAAAAGCTTATGCTTTCCAGAAAAGTTGTGGCAGGATACACACAAACCAACTCAAGTGGTACATTTTAGAAAAAAAGCAAGTTAAAACCACAATGTACAATTTTTCATCTATCATATTTTAAAGGTTGATATTCCACTCTGGCAGACTGTGGGGAAGCGGGTTTCCTCACTTAGGGACATGAACCTCTTTGGAGAGCAATTTGACTTCCTCTTTTAAAATTCATAATCTGCATGCGTGGAGCCAACCATTCCACTTCTGGGGATTTATCCTGCAGGTGTAGGCCCACTCGTACACAAATAAATGTATGCAAGGATGCTCATTGCAGGCTTTTTTGACAAAGAAAAAATATTAAAATCAAGTTATTGGGAAGAGTTTTTAAAATAAATTATGATACCCCACATAGAGAAATACCATTGTAGTTGTTAAAAAGAATGAAGCAGTATTCTACTGATGTAGAACAATCTGCAAGAAATGCTTGTTTCTAAAAAATAGCGAAACTAGAAGCATGTAAATAGTATGTTGCTATTTGTCTTTGAAGAGACAAATAGCAACATACTATGGAGAATTATATTTATATATACATATTTAAACATATGCCTAGCCCTCACTTGATTTTGCATATAAATGCTCCTCAACTCGCAATGGAGTTAAGTCCTGATAAAACAATTGTAAATTGAAAATATTGAAAGTCAAAATGTACATAACCTACCAAATAGCCTAGCCTACCTAGCTTACCATAAATAATGAGCCTACCCTTGGACAAAATCAGCAACCCAAGCCCATTTTATAACATAGAGTGGAATAGCTCATGTACAATACTGTATATACTATACAGAAAGTAAAAAACAGAATGGCTGTACAGCTATGCTTTTTGGACCCAAAATGGACTCAAAAATTCCTGAGTTAAATCATTCCAAGTTGGGGGGACATCTATATTTATATATACCTATAGGCAAATCTCTAAAAATTACAGAAGCAACTGTCACCTGGAAGGGGAACAGGATGGCTGGGAGAAAAGAGATGGGAGGAGACTGACTTTTCCATGCATATAACAGATATTCTCTGAAACTTTGACCATTTTGCATATACTACCTATTAAAATTTTTTGAATGAGAAAATAAAAGTATTGCTCAGGCAGGTGCTAATGAGCAGGGTCTGACTGGAACAGGGCCATGCTTGTGTTCATGGACCCCTCAGGCCCCATCTGTCTTGAGAGGTGCCCTGTTTACCTCTGCACCACCCAGTGTGGCCGTAATGAGCCTCTGGGGGAATGTGTCCAGCAGCAGGCAGCTGATATGTGGATCCACATGCCCAACTGTGTCTAGCAGCCTATCCCATGGCCCAGCCCAGGACAAGAGCTCAGGCCCTCTTGGTCAGATTCACAGCTCTAGGCAGTGTCTGAGCTGGAAGGTATTTGGGGTATCCCCACTCCTTTCCTACCATTTTCAGATGGGAGCTAAGGAGGAGAAATTTGCTTGAGACACTGTAGAAAGACACGGGGCCCCAAATCAGAACTTGGGTTCCAGGAAAAGCACCACTTGCTGTTAGGAGGAAGATGTTTCAGCATCTCTCTGGTTCTCACTTTGTTTCATCAGCCAAAGGGGAGTAAGAGCTTCTGTCAGCCCTCAAGTCACAAATGGATTAATAGGGATCAAGTAAGATCACAGATACAAAAGGGCACTTCACAGAACTTTTCAGGAACAGAAAGCCAAAGTCCCTCAGGTGTGCCGAGCAGGGCTTGAGGAGGATCCAGGGGTGGCTACACATGCAGGGTCCTGCTCCTCTGCAAGAGCTGTGCTCAGCTGCTGCCACAGCTTTTGTTAGGCTTTATTCCACTTGATCAGAAAGGTATGTTCTTCTTCCTCTTTCCTAGATGCAGGAACTGAGGCACAGAGAGTTTAAAGTTTAAGTGGGTTTTCCATGAGTACAATCTTACCTAGGTGGTGGCTACAAGGGCCCATGTTGAAGGTGAAGTTTTCAGCAGAAAAGTGGCTGGACACAGTGGAACCTTTCCCCAGAGTGGGTGAGCACAGGAAGACCAGCTGCCGTGAGAGGTCATGGTCAACCAGCAGGCCCAGGCGGCCAGTTGGGTGCCTTCAGCACAGCCAACTCTACTCTAGGGGGCTGCAAGGGCCTCAGCCACTCACCAGGGAGCACAATACCCACCGTCCCCTGGTTCCCAGCTCTCAGCCCCCAGCTCCCAGGGCCTTCTCCAAGTCAGGCTTGCCCCGAGCCCTGCCAATCCCATTTATTCTTCTCTATCTCAGTTCTACCTGCCCCCATCCCAACCTCTTCACATTCTTTTCTCCCCATTCCCTGTCATATGGCCAGGGTCCTCTTGCTGTGTGAGTGTAAGCCAACAGGGATTCAGGGGGCACCAGGGTCCCCAGATGATCCCCAGTGCCCACTTGGCTGGCTCCTAGGATCCCACAGGTTCCAAATCCACTTCCCACCCTTTTATTCAAATTGCCACATCTGGCACCTGAGAACATGAGCCTGGCGTTTTACACACCCAAGGTACTTTCCAAAATCAGAGCTTCGTGATACAATGAAGCTGATCTTGCTTGCTTACTTCAGCTCTACTGAAGACATTGCCAGGTTTGTGGATTAGCTCAACATTCTCAAGGTCACGACCCCCAACACACACACACACACACACACACACACACACAAGCCACACCTTCACAAACTACTTAATGCTAGAAAAAAAGGCCTAAGGATTACTGTATAAGGATTCAGGATAAAATAATATTGCAAGATAATTTTCATAATAAAATCAGAAAAGACTTTGAGAGGAACAAATGTGTTCCCAAACTTGTTTGTGCCAATTAGCCATTGGTAAATTCATAAACTCTCTTTGTCCAGTCACTCATTCTTCCATACCCTAATACTTTCCAGGAAAGACTGAAGGCAGATCACAAGGATGCAAAAAAATAGAGGGAGAAGCACAGAGGGAAGAACAGAAAAAAGGCAAACGTAAAATGGGAACAAGCTGAGTGCAGTGGCACATGCCTGCAATCCCAATGACTCAGAGGTTGAGGCAGGAGGATCTCGAGTTTGAGGCCAGCCTCAGCAACTTAGTGAGGCTCTAAGCTGTTTAGCGAGACCCTGTTTCAAAATAAAAAATTAAAAGGACTGGGAATGTAGTTCAGTGGTAAAGCACCCCTGGGATCAATTCCCAGTATAAAATAAATAGGACCAAAGATAATCAAGTGCTTCCAACAATGAACATAAAAACTAAGACTCAGTGAGGCCAAGTAGCCTCCCCATGACCATGAGGCTGATATGCAATAGAGTTGGGATGGAACTCAGGCAATCTGGCTTCAGAGCCCAAAGTCTCAACGACCATGCTTCCCACAGCCTCCAAAGCCAAGATCAAAGCTAGAGGTTTATAAACTTGCATCAGGAGGGATGGCATTTGGTCCTCCTACCTACCAACTGGAGAAGAGAAACCTGCTAAGTGACTTCATAGAGTTCATGAGAAGCAAACTATCCATCACTCAGGTTGTCTAACTGACTCTCAGTCCAAGCAGGATGTCTCCCCAGGCCTCTGAAAACTCAAACCGAGTGGGGCATAATGGTGCACACCTGTAATCCCAGCTACTCCGGAGGAGGCTGAGGCAGGAGGACTGCAAGCTCCAGGTCAGCCTTAGCAATTTAGTGAGACCCTGTCTCAAAATTGAAAAATAAAGGTCTGGGAATTAGCTCAGTAATAGAGCACTTTCCTCGCACGTGTAAAGCCCTGGGTTCAATCCTCAGTACTGGGGGGAAAAAAAAAACCCACAAAAAGAGACCTCACTGAATACCCTCCAGATACAGGGGTGATTTCCACAGATGCTCTCTTAGGATGTCTCTTATATAGGTTCAGGTATCAGACCCCGAAGTGCAACTTGGTGAAAGTAACACAAAGGAGATCATCCAGGTGGTCCAGTTACCAAAGTGGTTTGATCTAAAATAATTTTAGAATAAATAGAAGACACAGATTATATTTTCTCCAAGCAATTCTCTCTAAATATTGTATCTCTGAGGCAAACTAATGACCATAGGAGAGAAGCTACTCTGTGTCATCAATCAGATACAGTCCCAGCTGGGAGTGGCAATGATACTCTTATGTCTCTTAAGTCAGTGGCCTGACAGGGTCCCAAGCTGGAGCCTCCCAGAGTGAGCTGAACAGAGTGAGGGACAGGAATCTCTTCAGAAGATTATTTTGGGGCTGGGGATGTGGCTCAAGCGGTAGCGCGCTCGCCTGGCATGCGTGTGGCCCGGGTTCGATCCTCAGCACCACATACAAACAAAGATGTTGTGTCCACTGAAAACTAAAAAATAAATATTAAAAAATTCTCTCTCTCTCTCTCTCTCTCTCTCTCTCTCTCTCTCTCTCTCTCTCTCTCTCTCTCTCCTCTCACTCTCTTTAAAAAAAAAAAAAAAGAAAGAAGATTGTTTGGGGTCTTTTCCAACACAGAGAACTACAGATGAGAGACCCAGAAGTTCTCCATTGAGCTCAGTCTTCTCAGTCTTGAGGGTTATGAACTAGAAGATATTTGGGGCAGGTGTCCCATCTCTGTCATAAAAAAAAAAAAGGAAATAAAACTCACTGGACAACTAGTTTTGACCAATGCTTCTTCCAGTACCTTCTAAGATGAAATCTATGCCAAGAGACCCAAATCAAGTAGACTGTCACGAGGGATTGTTATTTATAAATCTGTTTAAAAACAAGAAATAGGTCCTAAAAATATAGAATATTTAAGTCGCAGCTATTTTTTTCCAGTAAATTTTATCAGCTGGTCCAGTTGTCTGAGCCATTCCTGGAATGAGACAGAGGGGCCAGTCTTGGAATTCCAGCACCACAATCTCCCAGTGCATCGCCTTGGGAAGGTGACTTTGCTATTCTGTTCCTCAGTTTCCTTTTCTGTGAAACTAAGATAATAAAAGTCCCCCACTTAACAGGGCTGTTGAAAATATTAAATAAGTTAATATATGCAAAGTGCTTAGATGCTTAGACCAATGTTTAGCACAAAGCCATAAAGTCAGGGACTAGAGAGAGGTTCTGTACCTATACTGCATCCTAAAAGAGGAGCATGCAGGAAACTGCACTGCTCCATCAGGGAGCAGTTCCCTCCACCCCAAGGCTCATAGCTGCCATGGTGTGGCTTCCCGAACCACAGGAACTCCACAATAGCAAGCCGTGCTGCTCTGAGCATGGTTATGTGCGTCTCTCAGGGCACGGATAGACAGCTTGAATTTTAAGCCAGAAAGCTGTTACTGAGAACCAGCTAGAAATCTAAAGAAATCCAAGCAGCTGACCTCAGTTTGTAGCAATAAGAAGCTTCCCTAGAACCAGCCAGCACCTGCCCCACACTCACCAGCTTGAAACCTCTAAAGATGGTGACCCCAAACCTGCCCCAGTAGGTATCTAATGGCCAACGCTGGGTCCTCCCAGAATGTTTTCCTGTAGCTGAGCTTGGGCAATGAGGGGATCTCCTTTCAAGGTTACATATGCCCCCAGAGTGTAGGCACAGTTTTCTGACCAACCAGGTAATGAAAAAGAAAACCAGGTACTGAAGACAGGTCACAGGGACTCTGGGAACCCCTTGTGGGTTAAATCCATTTTGGGCAACTTTACCAACAGCCTGAACTGCCACAGATTTGAAAACTTGGTGCCCACTTTCTGCTCTTTACCTGCTAACTTCGGTAATCCTTTTGGTATAATGATGTGTCTGCCATGCCCAGAGCCAAAAAAAAGGAGGGAAATGATTTTTTTTTTTTTGAATCCCAAATATCCATTTGAAAGAGGGTCAGAAGCCCAGAAATAAAGGACAGTGCTGCCCCGGCAGTTATTATGGGACTTCTCTAGATTTAATCCATGCGCCATAATTTGGCACCCAGATTCTGTTCGTAAATGAATTTGTTGAGAAAAACTGACATAAATTAATATATCTGTTCCTAAAAGGGTGCTCCATGGGGAAGCTTGTCCCCCTTCCCAGCAGCTTCAGATGTGGCCCCACCAGGCTTACCAATCTTCATACTCAAACACAGAATGATGAGTGCTGAAGTTTAAAGGTGATAAGATTATAAATATTATTATCAAAATTGATAAGTGATAACCATGTATCCAAACCTACCATATATGTCTGGCCAGGCAAATGTAATGTAAAAACTTTAAACTTTGCCGTGGGTCAAGTATCATCCCCTCAGCTACTTACCTGAAAGGGTTTGTTATGAGGATTAAATGAGATAACAGAAATGTTTCACTGTATGCACTTTCCAGATTTATATACCTAATTTCATTAAATCATGTGTATACATATATATATTAAATATATATAATAAATAAAGCATACATATGCATGTTATGTATTTGTTGGGCTCTCCAGAGTCATCCCCCATATCCCTACCATACTTCACCCTCTGGCCACCTGAACCTATCCCCTTCCCAGGCAGAACACACATACACATATCTTCACACTTCTTCTGCTCATCCTCCTCCCTCTCCACCACTCCACCTAGCAACTTCTCACTCACCCTCTGCCCTCCTATTTCATGTGCAACCCCCAGACTATAAGCTGTGTGTGTGGGAACCTCATCTCTATCATTCAGACATTTCTTGAAGACATAAGTTATAATGATCAATAACATCCACTGAGTGCTTCTCGTGAACAGCATCAGATTCCAGGACCAGGCGACACAGACACAGTGTAGCCTGAACCGAAGTATCCCTGAGAACATGGCCCCATCCCATCCTCCAGGAAGGAGATGCCAGGTTCTGCAGGGCTGGTCCATCAGGTATACCAGAGTCTGGGATTTCATCCCTCATTTCCCCCTTTGAGGCAGATAGAAGAGACTGGAAAACTCCTGTCCTCTGTTACACAAAAAAATAAAACATGAATGTGTTTGTTTTCAGGGGAAAATTCTTATAGTACAACTGGAATTAATAATTTATTACAAAGACGTCTTAGCTCCTCAGGCAGAAGTTCTAAAAGTGATACAAATTGTTATTTTGATTGCTTTAATGGGATTTCCCCCTTGAAGCCTGAGCTCATTTGCCTGTGTAATCTGTAGCCAGGCAAACAGTAAAATCAGAGGAAACCTGGGGAGGAGAAAGTTCCCAGCCACTCTACAGCACAAAGGTTCTGCCGCTTCGGGCAAACACAGCCTCTAATCTCTCGCCTCCCTGACCCCACCAGACAATTCCTGGCTACCATGCCTCCCTGATGAAAACCCCCTCCAGCCCCTCTCCAACTTCCTACCTGCCCCACCCAGGCCTACCTACACGGGCTTTCCTGTCTTTTCCCCCATGACCTTGTCTCTGTGCCCTGGGAACCTCCCATGTGCCAAAATGCTCCTTAATAATAATAACAATAATAACAATAACAACAATAACAATAACATTATGGAGTGCCTCTGATGTGCTGAACCCTCTGCTAAGCTCTCTATGCCCATCATTTAATCAGTATGGCCTCATGTGATACAGGCACTGTTATAATCCCTATTTCACATGCAAGAAAATCAAAGTTCAAGCATTGGTAACACTGTAGGCTTAATATAAAAACTTCATACACAAAGGAAGCTAATGCCTGTTGGGGAGGCGATGGTAACCAGCGAGCTCAAACCCAGGACTACAGGGAGAACCACAGGAACCCCAGAGGTATGCCTGCAATCACTGTCATTGCCATCGTCTCCCAAGAGGCTCAGAACCAACACAACAGGTTGCAAAGTCACAAGCAGCTGCTTCCAAAGCCTGTACTGCCTCCAGCAGTCCTCCAGACATGGGTCTCTGACATGGGTATCTCCAATGGGAAGCACACTTCCCCCTATTCTCAGGACACTCTGCAAGCTCACTGTTCCCCAGTGCCATCTCTAGGCCACCCTAGCTCTCGGCCACAGCGTCTCCTCCTCAGATCTCCACACCATCTGCCCAGGTCAACCAGCTGCATATACTGTTAGTGAAATGCCCACTTCCCTCCTGAAAGATCCCCCTTCCTCCAGACCTCCCACTTCAATGACCTCAATGAGCCCATTGGCCTGGAGATCCATGTCCCAGCTTCAGTCCTATGGATGGCCAAAGATAATGCTTTATCCTCTCATTTAGAGCTGATCGACCTCTGAGATCTCAAATCCCTAAGCTCCCTTCTGAAACTCCCATCTCATCATCTTTTATACACTTGTCTTAAAGAGCCAGGTCTTTCCAGGAGCCTCAGGACTGCTATAACCAACAGATGGTTAACGCTGTCCAGCCTTCCAGTGAGCCAAAAATGAGCAATGCCAATCCCCTGCCTGACCCTAGAACTACCTGGATCCTCTTAGACACACAAACATTGAGCTGGTCTCGGTGGTCTTCAGTGAATTCATTTCCTCTGTTTCATAGCCAGAACCTCAGGAGAGAATCAACAAATCCATCTTTTCTCCAAAATAGAAGAGAGGAAAGCTACCTCTAATTTCCATCAGGTCCTGGTTCTGCTCTGTGATCAAAAAGGAGCCCACCGCTGCTTAGCTTCCCCTGGTGCTCTTCCAAGATCAGACCACACTCTTGGTGTCCACTGAGTTTTCTGTTCTCCAGACCAGACAGCTCAGCTCATCCACAGGTTCCTTACAAGACGGGTTTGGAGTTGGGGAACTGGAGTGGTATAAATGGCCGGCAAGATAAAAAGGGGACCAAGGTACAGGCCCTGGACTCTGCCTTGCTTCAGGTCTAGCTTCTATCTGTGTATCTTTGGACAAGTTGCTGTCCTCTCTTCTCTCGGTTTTCTCACCTGTAAATGGGAATATCTTTACACTGCCTATCCCCAGAGCATGGCTGGGGGGAAGGTACAGAAAGAGCTCGGCACAGTTCCCAGCACAGACTAAGTACTTAGAAAATGTTAGCTACTGGCCTAGTCCCTGGTTACCTCCTCTGGTCATGCTCCAATTAGTCAACATCATTCTTAAGGTGAGATGGCCACCTGAATCCCTCTAGGGAGTAGGGTGGCCAACCCAAAGGAGAACAGGTCAGAGTTTGCCTTCACTGACAGCCACATGGTTGGGTGCACAGCCAACTAAAACCTAGATCTTTCTTATTAATGCTCCTGTTGATCTTCATGTCCCTTTGCCTCAGTTTTCTGAGCTATCACTTTTATAACTATGAAGGTATGATTTATGAAATGACCAATCCATTTTGATTTCTATGTCTGCCCCCAAATGTTCTAGCTGTAAATATTTACCCACTGCCATTTTAAAGAACACAGTCTAGACATTCTTCTTTCATTAGTTAGCCCTTAACATTAATAGCAGAGACAGACAGACTAGGCAAGATAGTCTTTTGTTTTTATTTAGTATTTATTTATTGTGTGGATTTTTTGCAAATCATTGTACTACTGAAATTTACTCTGAAGCTCTTTTTCTAATTCTTGAGTTGTTGCTTAGTTATTAATCTTTTATTTTTTTAAAAAAATGCATTTAAGGTTATGCATCTCTCTTAAGTACCACTTGAGCTTCATCAACCGAATTTTGATATGCAGTAGGGTGATTTTTTTGGTTGTTGAGCTCTAGTACTTTATAATTTCCATTAGGATTTCTTATTTTGACCCATTTTGGTTTTAGGGTTTAAACACAGATTTTGAAACCATATTTTGCTTTTAATTATCAATTTTTGTGACGTGGATTTTTGGTATTGTCAAGACTTGCTTTCACAGCTAGCACCTAGTATATTTTAAGTGTCCAATGTGTGGTCAAAAAGCATAGGTATTCACCAATTGTTGCCCTTTTTATGTGTATTTTGTTAAGCTTGTTCAGTATGTTATGCAAATCTTACCAAATATCCTTACCAATTTTTGTCAGCTTGAGCTAGTCATTAATAGGAGGGGTGTATTAAAGTTCCTCAAGGGGCTGGGGATATGGCTCAGCGATAGAGCGATCACCTAGCACATGCAAGACTCTGGGTTCGATCCTCAGCACCACATAAAAATAAATAACTGAAATAAAGGTATTGTGTCCAACTACAACTAAAAAATAAATATTAAAAAAATTCTCAAAATTTCATGGGATTTATTCATTGATTTTCTTTTTTTTTTTCTTTTTTTTTTTTTGTACTGCAGATTGACTCCAAGGGCACATTATCACTGAGTAACATCCCCAGTCCTTTTTATTTTTATTTTGAGATAGGGTCTCAATACTTGCTGAGGGTCTCACTAACATGCTAAGGCTGGCCTCAAACTTGCAATCCTCCTGCCTCTGCCCCTGAGTCTCAGGGATTATGGGCATGTGTCACCATGCCCGACCACTGATAATTTTTGCTCTAAATATTTTGAGGCTCTGTTGCTAAGTATATACAAGTTAAGGATTGCCACATCTTCCTATGAATTGTTCTTGTTATTATTAAGTAATGATCCCTTTGTCTTTGAGGGTGCTATGGGCCATAGAGCTTATTTCCACTGATAGTGACATTGCTCAATCATGTTTTTTGGTAATTATCACCTGGTCTATACTTTTCTATTTTGTTGCCTGTAACTTTTCAGTACCATTTTTCCCCCAGTACAAGCGACTGAACTCTACCACTGAGCTACATTCCCAGCCCTTTTTATTTTTATTTTTCTATTCCAAGACAAGGTGTCACTAAGTGGCCAAGGCTAATCTTGAACTTGTGATCCTCCTGCCTCAACGCCCAAGTCACTAGTATTACAGGCATGCACCACCACACCTGGCTCAGTACCATTTTGTTTTTAGGTTATTTTCCTATAAACAGTATATTTATAGGTTTTAGTTATTTTATATCTCTTCTATATTATGTAAAATTTTTAATCTACTTACTGAAACTGCTCAGATGCTCTTATTTATGTCAACCCTCTACTACCTAATTTTTCATTTTTCATTGACCATTCTTTTTCCTCATTTTTTTTCCTTCTTCTCTGTCTTCCGCTGGAGTACCCTCTTTTAGCTTCTTCTGGTTTGGAAGAAGGTTTGTTTTTAGGGTTAAACACAGATTTTGAAACCATATTTTGCTTTTAATTATCAATTTTTAATTTTATTTATACATTCTGATATTATGTATAGTAAGGAGCATTAGTGGGTACTCTTAATTTGTTCCTTGACCTACCTTATCAAAACTTTATCAATATATCTATTCTCCTCCTTAGAAATATGAGAGTTTGTAGAATGTTTTTACTTCCATCAACCCCTTTCTTGTCTCCTTTTCTACTTTGTTTTTATACCCACAACACAAGTCATTATTTTGACAGCCAATTATCCCTAGTGTATAATCCTATTTAGATTATCTTTCATTTATCAATGTATCTGGTTATCATTGCTTCTTAAATCCCATCCTCTCTTTCTGTATTTTATACCCTCCTCCTTTTTTCCAATGCCAGGGAGGGAACTCAGGGCTTGGATGTGCTAAGCAAGCGCTCCACCACTGAGCTCTATCCCAGGCCTCATGTCTTTTTTGAAGCCAGAATATAGTTGAGTTCCATGTTTCTTTAATAACTCTGACAATCTGTCTTGTATAAAAGGGTATAAATATGAATTATAATCAATTAAAATCAAAGTGATTATTGATATAATTGGATTAATGTCTACTGTTAATGTTCTTTGCTCCTTTTTTTTCCGCCTCTCTTTCTTCCTCTTCTAGTTTTAAATGAGCATCATATTATTCCATATTGTCTCTCCTGTTAGCATTTCATTTATGCTTCTGGTTTTTTGAACCAGGGATTGAACCCAGGGGTGCCAAAAACTGAGCCACATCCTTTTTCTATTTATGTATTTATTTTATTTTGAGACAGGATCTCACTAAGTTGCTTAGGGCCGCACTAAGTTGCTGAGGTTGGCTTTGAACCTGTGATCCTCCTGCCTCATGTTTTTACTTATATCAACCCCTGAGCTGCTGGAATTACAGTTGTGCAGTGCACCACCATGCCTGGTTATACTTCTTTTTTCAAAAGGATTTTTTTATTACTTTCTCTGGAATTCACAACATATATTTATAACTAATCTAAGTTCACCTTCAAATAACATTACACCTCTTCAATGGTGGTACAGGTACTTTCCAATAGAATATTCCTTTCCCTCCTCCCCACCCCTTATGGCATCATTGTAATTCATTTCACTTATCTATGTGTATAAATCACCCCTTACAATGTTACTATTAGAACTTTACACAAACAGTGAACCTTTTAAATTAATTAAGAAAAATCAAAGATTTCATTGTACCTTCATTCATTTCTTCTCAGACTCCTGTTTTTGTTTTGGGGGTTTTTGTTTGGTTTGGTTTGATTTGGTTTGGTTTGGTACTGGGGATTGGATCCAGGTGTGCTCTACCACTGAGCTGTATCCCCAGCCCATTCTGTTATTTTTTGAGACAGAGTCTCACAAAGATGCTTAGAGCCTCACTAAGTTGCTGAGGCTGGCCTCAACCTTGTGATCTTCCTGTCTCAGTCTCCTGAGTCACTGGGATTACAGGTGTGAAGCACTGCACCCAGCTCCCTTCTTTTCTTGGTGTAGATCCAAACTTCTGACCCATCTAAATTTTCTTCTTCCTGAAGTACTTTTAGCATTTCCTGAAGGTCAGGTTTGTTAGCAATGAATCCTCTCCATTTCTGTTTGACTAAGAAAGTCTTTATTTTATCCTTTGCTGTGGAAGAATAATTTTCTAAGATACAGAATTCTAAACTGGTGGTCTTAGCTTTCAACCCTTTGGACATTTTGCTCCACTCTCTTCTTGCTTGCATGGTTTCTGACAAGAAATCACTCTTAAGAATAAGAATGTAAATAAGATGGGTTTTCTCTGTTTTTGTTTTTACCTCTGACTTTTTCCAAGATTTTCTCTTTGTCTTTGATTTTCTGACATTCGGCTATGATATGCCTCTGCATAGATATATAGGTGTTTATCCTCCTTGAAATTCTTGGAGTTTCCTTCATCTGTGGTTCCATCTGTCGTTAATTTTGGAAAATCCCAGCCATTACTCCTTTTAAAAAATGTCTTCATTTTCTCTTCCCCCTGCATTCTAAGTATTCATATGAAATTCCTTTTAAAATTATCCCATGGTCTTGGCTGTCCTGTGCTTGTTTTTTGTTTGGGGTGAAGGTGGATTATTTCTTCATCTTTTTTTCTCTTTGCAATTCAGTTTTGGAGCTTTCTCTTGACATAAGCTTATTTATTGTGTCCGTGGCTGTGTCCAGTCTGTCTACTGATGAGCTCAAAGACATTCCTCATTTCTGTTCCTGTGTTATTTCCAGCATTTCCTTTTGATCCTTTCCTAGAATGTTCATCTCTCAGCTCTGTCACCCATCTGTTCTTGTATACTGTTGTTGTATACTTTCTCCTTTACATCCATTAACATAGTACTCATGCTTTTTTTTTAATCCCCTAATAATTCTAAAGTCTGTGTCCTATCCAGTCTGGGTCTTATGCTTACTTTGTCTCTTCTTACTTTGTGTTTTTCTTACTTAACTTAACTTCCATTAAAAACTGTTTGTGATCAGTCAAGTAGCCACTATTTGAAGTAGGCAAGCCTTCAGTGGGAGAGTTATGTTGATCTTGCAGATTCCAGCCATAACTCTGTCTTCTTGTCCCTCTCCAGATTTGGGACCAGTTGTTTGCCCTGCAACCTCAATTAAATGATGGGTCAAGAAAACATGCTGATTTTCCATTTTTTCCCCAATGATCTTCCAGCTTTATTTCTTAAGATGGAAGAGACAACTTCTAAGTTCTTCACTTGTTGGAGCGGAAATGACATCTCTTATATGTTTCTTACATTACTTAGCAATTCAGCAAGAGTCTGTGAGTGGTAAACTATGGCTTTGTCTGAAAATGTCCTTATTGCCTTTGCTATTAAATGATCAACTATCTAATTATAAGTTAATTATTACTATCTCTTAACTCTTGAAGATACTATCTCTTAACTCTGACTCCTAATGATGATGAAGAAAGAGTCTCATCAGTTTAAACATTACACTTTCCCTCTTGTTGCTTTCATCATTTTCTATTTGTCTTTGATGTTCTTTAATTTCACTACGGTTTTGCCTACATGTTCATTTTTTATTTAACTTGCTTGGGATTTAGTATGCCTCTTCAATCTACTGATACACGTCATGCAACCGTTCTGTTTTGTAAAATCCTTACCATTATTTCTTCAAATATTGCCTCTCCTCCCTTTCTTCTATTTTATTTTTCTAGTCCAACTATTACATGCATGTTGAAGTTTCTCGAGTTATTTTGTTTTATCTCTTAACAACTCTTTCATATTGCCAAACTCTTCAGGTTTTTTTCCCATGTTTCCGGCAATTTCCTCAACTCTGACTCTCAAATCACTAATTTTCTATTCAGTAGTTTCTTTTCTAGTACTTAACCTCTTGATTGAACTTTTCATTCCAATGGCTATAAGGTTTATTTCAGCTTCTTCTTTTTTCATGATGTTTTCTCTTTTGTAATGGTTTCCAGACCTCCTTTAATCTCTTTAATCATTTTTTATCTCTTTTAAATTATTTGTTATTTTAGGCTTCTGGAGTACTAATCATCCTAGTTATGTCCTCTGACTTGTCATCATTTCCTCATGCCATCTGCCTCTTTTTAATTGTGAGCTCATATTTAGTAGTTATCACTTATTCTGTCTGCATGTTGTACACAACAAATTGTAGAAGGATCCAGGCGAGAATTTTTCGTGGGTGTCTAGGGGCATC
This sequence comes from Ictidomys tridecemlineatus, assembly GCF_052094955.1. NCBI lineage: Eukaryota > Metazoa > Chordata > Mammalia > Rodentia > Sciuridae > Ictidomys > Ictidomys tridecemlineatus. The sequence continues at coordinate 175,634,150 of NC_135480.1, forward strand.
TCAGGAATATCACTGATGAGTCCAGTTTTTATATTAATTTATATTCGTGGGCTTATTATACATAATATAAAGTGAGATGCCACACCTGTATGTAGGTGTCAGAGGCTTAAGATTTCAACTTCTCATAGGAAACTTTTATTCTATTCTGAATCCCTTGGGGACTCAAATTTCCTTACTGCTTCCCTGGGACAGAAGGTAAAAATGACCTAGTGCCCCCTTCACAGACATTGCTGGCTATCCAGGTATCCAGTTGTTCCCAGGGGTTTCACTTCCAACTCTCATACCACATAGGTCTAAGGTCACATCTTCTGCCCCAACTTCAGCATCAAAACCCCAACCCCTATTCACTAGGACTGTATCTAGGACTAGTCCCTGGCCCACCAGGACATTAGTTCATGCAATTAAAGCTTAGACTCTGAACTCCCTCCCCACCTCCCCACCCCCAGTACTGGAGATTGAACCCAGAGATGCTTTACCACTGAGCTACATCCCCAGGCCTTTTTATTTTATATTGAGACAGGGTCTCACTAAGTTGCCAAAGCTGGCCTTGAACTTGTGACCCTCCTATCTCCACCTCCTAAGTAGCTGGTGTTATAGGAGTGTACCACCACACCCAGTTTGAAAGCCCTCTTAATTTCCATCCCCTATGAATGTTTCTCTTTCTTCCAACCATATACATGTATATGTATATGTATGTGTAATATATTATTGCTATACTTGATTCAATATTTCTATTATTTGAAATGGGAGGGGAACCTGTAGTAGCTCCAACCTTCTGAACAGAATCAGAAATGTGCATTCTTTTTAAAAAAATAATTTAAAAACCAATAAGGTTTTCTTTTTATTGTTGTTATTTTTAGGAGCTTTGTGAATTACCAAACTCCTTGAGCCAAATTTCCAGTGCGCCCTTAAAACTAAACAAGCTGTCAGACTGGAATTATCTATTCTTTTGTCCTTTTTTTAATTGCAAGTGTTGCTTGGCCTTGCTTGAGGGAAGCATCTCTACCCAAAGTCAATTCTCATGCGGTGCCTCTGGCAGCATCAATTGCTATTACTGTATGCCACACAGCACAGCACAGGTGGTCAATGTCACTGACATGGCATATCTGTAAAAATTTCTTGGATGAATGAATGAATAAATGAATGAAAGAACATCCCAGCAAGATGCAGGCAGCTCTTTGACAATTCACTTGTAATCTTTAAACCCCACATACACAGAATTTGCCTGTCATCAGAAAGAGTAAAACAGACAGGAGGAAAAACTGTAAACAAGTCAAAATATAAGTAAGAGATGGATTTCCAACTGGTTTTATCCCTCACAGAATGTTAGAGCCTGAACGGGTCTCAGGGATTACCCAGTCCCATCTGCCACCCCGAGTACAAAAACCACGTGCTTTTATACCATGTCACATTGCTCAGTGTCCTACAAAGTCTTATGGAACAGGCACAGTGAGTTTCCTTGGGAAGCCACTCCTGTGCTTGATCCACAAGGAGACAAAGAATACTCAGTGTTTAGCATATATTTTAAGTCACTTAGGAACAAATGGGTATTCCAGAGCAAGTCTGGGCAGCAAAACAAAGAGGGCTGAGGCCACAGAGAGTTCATGTAATTTTCACCTTTGGGTCACTGATGGCAATGGAAGGATAAGGGAGAGCGGGGCTAGTGTAGAGGTTCCTGGTACCTCTAGAGATCTAGGAAGCAAGAATCCCAGAATTATCCATGTCACTGTCTCATTTCAAAGAGAAGATGACACTCGAGTTTAATTGTGCTGTAGCATCTCAGTGTTCAGGAAGCTATTTTTAACCCCCACCCCCCTCTCTTCATGCTGGGAAGAACTGGGACAAGAACTCCTGCCCTCTCCTCCCCGGTTCTGCCCTTCCCTCCACCCTCTGTGGCTCCCTGTCATGGAGGAGCCATCATCCTCCAGGTCAGAGTTTAGGACATTCCCTGAGCCGTGTTCACTGGGAGCCAAGTCGCTGTGCGTTGAAGGTCAGCCGTTTTCCTCTGGAGCTTCAGGCTTTCAGGTATCAACTAGGCCAAGCCAGGCCTACTTCATGGGCAGGTCCAGCCATGTCCTCTCTCTGTCCATCTTTTCCACCTATCCCTGGGTGGGTAAGCCAGTGCTAGACAGAGCTCTCAGAAACAGAGGGAACATACCAGAAGCTTCACTTGGGTCTCTTCTGGTCTATAAAATGCTTCCTGGCTCAGGTTTTCCAAGAATCCCAGAAACAGTTGGGAAGATGTGGGGTAAGTCTTTGGGCACTTGCTCAGATACCCAAAGTAGTCCCTTGTCTATTTTCCTGAGGTTGGCCACCCTAGACAGGAGGAATGAGGGAGAAGAGTCAAAGCCCCACCCACGTCCAACTCCTACTGCTCTCAAAAGCAGGGTCTCTCAAACAGTGTGCTGAGCTATTAGAACCTCTTGGCCTTCGAGTGACCAGTGGGACTTGGAAAAGCAAAAACCTGAAGGACAGCAGTCTCCATCATGGGCATCCTTGGTAAACCGTGTCACATAAATATCAGCATCTTCCATGTTGTACCACGGTATGGAAAAACTGGGAAGTCAGAACAAAAGCACGTCCTGCCTACCATCTGCATCTTTAATCTCCAAAACACAGAACTCTTCCTGCCATCAACATGCCCCTGTCCTCATGCACCAAGCCCTCATCAGACAAGTCAACCAGATTCTCGTCATCAAGGGCTGCGCAATGGAGCTGGGCTGATGGTGGGCGCCTGAGACACTGTCCTATCACTGGAAACTTCTCCAGCTGGGAGAGGAAGTTCCCGGGGGGGGGTAGCCTTTGAATTATAGAGATAAATCTCAAATCCCCAAGCCCCATAGCCACAAGCCCATCTTCCTGGGGCATACAATGGGAGAATCTAGAAAGAGCTGCCTCTGAGTGTCTGGCGTTTTCTTAGTTTAAGTTTGAGCTACTCCAAAGGCTGCATTCTTGAGCCCCATGGTTACAGCCCCTACAGAAATGCACGGATTGGCATGTGATCATTCTTTTTACCTATAAGACAGAGCCCGGCAAAATCTGCTGCAGAACCTCCAAGTGTATCATAGAGGACTGTGGTCATTGCCTTTCAGGGCTTCCACTGGAAACCCATGTGAAAATTTCCTTCCATTCTGTCAGAAAAAGATATGGCTTCCCTTTTGACTCAGCTACCCTACTCCTCAGTTTATACCCAAATGACTTAAAATCAGCATACTACAGTGACTCGGTCATTTATCAATGTTTATAGCAGCTCAATTCACAATAGCTAAACTATGGAACCAAACTAGGTGCCCTTCAACAGATGGATGGATAAAGAAAAATGTGGTACACATACATAATGAAATACTACTCAGCCTTAAAGAAGAATGAAATTATGGCATTTGCAGGTAAATGGATGGAGCTAAAGAATATCATGCTGGGCTAGGGTTGTGGCTCAGTGGTAGAGCACTTGCCTAGCATGCGTGAGGCACTGGGTTCGATCCCTGGCACCACATAAAAATAAAAACAAATAAAATAAAGGTATTATGTTCATTTACAACTAAAAAAATATTTAAAAAAAAAAAGAATATCATGCTAAGAGAAATAAGCCAAACCCAAAAAACCAAAGGCCAAATGTGGATGCTGATCTGTAATGGGGGGGTGGGGATAGGGAAGAATAAAGGAAATTTGGATTATTCAGAGGGGAGGAGGGGAGGGTGTAGGTGTGGGGGTGGGAAGGACAGTGGAATGAGATGGACATTATATACATGTATAAATATACTACTGGTGTGACCCTGCACCCTGTACAGCCAGAGGAATGAGAAGTTGTGCTCCATTTGTGTACAATGTGTCAAGACACATTCTACTGTCAGTATAACTAATCAGAACAAAAAGGTTACAGTGACATTGCATGTACCTTAACAACAGTCTCCTAGTCCCACAACCAGCCAAGTCTCTTTATAGCAATCAAAATAATCTTCCAATCTCTATTGGATTAGATCCTGATATCCCCTAGTTTAAAATCTTGTGCAGCCTTCTTCCTCTCAAGACACCACCTAAGGCCCTGATCCTGACCCTTCACGTCCATGCCCCACCTCGATAACTGTCCCACATACCACTTCCCACCTCTCAAGCCTACCAGCTCCATGGGACATCTTGTGGTTACTAGATCAAGGTCTTTGCAGCCTCAGGTCTTTGTGCAGGCTGTTCCCTCGGCCTGGGACACTGTTCCCAACACACTTTACCACCTTTGGCTTAAGGATATCATCCTCAGAAACATGCTCTGGAACCCCCACCTAACCAAGGTCCCACTCTCCATTCTCATCACACTCTGGTTCTCTCCTCAGAGCTCCATCACACTGTAACTATCAGTAATGACCACCTCCTTCCACCTAACTCTTCCTTTCCCCTCTGTTCCCCCACCTCCCCCACCACTGTGACTGGTGGTGTTGTGTTGATATCTGTGTGTTGATATCTGTCTCCATCACTCTCAGGTCAATGCTGGGAACCATGTCTTTTTTCTTTCTTTTTTCTTTTTCTTTTCTTGCTGCCAATTCCCCAGGATTTAGCACAGTACTGGCATAAAGGAAGACCTCAATGAATAGTTGCTAGAATCAATCAGGAGGTGTCCCTACCTGCAGGGACAGGGAGCTGACACCAGAGGCATGTCTACACTCACAGAAAGCAGGGAATGGAGAATGAGGCCATCGTACTGAGCACATCATTTGGGGCATGCTGCTGAATCTCTCCCTGCCTCAGTTTCCACATCTGCTACATGACGGTAACAATTAAGATAAACTCGGCCTTTCAGGGTTTTGTGAATCAGGGACTGTGTCAGAGGTCCTTGGAGATCATCAGTGATCTTCCGTTACTCATCACACTCTGCCAGCCCCATACACCCCAAGCTGTGGCCCCTGTCGACAGGACACAGGTCTATTTAATCATCTCCTTCTTCATGCTCCCCAGAGGGACTTGGTACTGAACTCACAGGCAGAGGATGCAGGAAACTGTCTGCAGGCAGTGGGGCTGACAGCAGCCACCAACGTCCAGACCTCTGGCCCTGGCATCTTTGCCTGAAACCGAAGCCCTGCTCTGAACACTGGAGGAGCTGGTGTCACTCACTGGCCCCCAAGACCTCGGAGCCTGCAGCTTTGCTGGTCAGAGCAGTGGCCCCTGCAGCCCAGGCTGATGCTCTCTGCCCACCCTAGTGAGGATTCCCGTGGGGGAAACAGCCTCTCAGTCCCTGAAGCTGCAGAGTCAAAGGTCTTCTTGTTTTGTTGCCTCCTCTTCCCAATTCCCTCCTCCCACACTGCATATATGACAAAGGGTATATTCTACCTGCAAGGCTGCAATGACAGGAAGTTCACTACTTCACAAAGAAGCCTATTCCCCTGTTTGAAAGCTTGCACTATTAGAGTTCTCTTAGTCCATCTCCTTTCCTGCTCCTATCTCCAAGTCTTCCCTTCTTTAGATCAAAAAGCCCCAATTCCTCAATTCAGTTATCTCTCCTAGGAAAGAATTTTCAGTGCTTCTCATTTTATCTGCAAGCAAGGAACTCACTCTGAGCATAACCTGTGACGGGAAGGGCAGGGTGAAAGGAACAGACGAATAGGACTGTCACCACCCTAGACCTCTCCTTATCCCTCCAGAGACCACACTGATTTGAGTGGCAGCCCCGGCCCTTCTAATTCATGCTCAGCACCCAGGACGAGTAGACTGAACCCCAAGATCCCAAGATCGTATCTCCAGGCAACTGCCCCTCTAGGAATCAGTGGACAGCTTGGTTCTGGAGCCAGGCACCTGGCTTCCAATCTTGGCTCCACTTTACTGTGTGCCCTTAGCTAAGCCACTGCACTCACCTCACCTGACCTCAGATGTTCTGACTGCACAATGGGATGGCACTGAGCTGGGGCCACTGTGGTTCTCCTAAAAATAGGGCCAGGCACGTGGTAAGTGATGAATACACATTAATCACAGCAATCCCATGCAGGGACTAAAACAATGCATTTATGGCATCTTCTCTGGGAAATACCAAACGGTGGATGAGGCTGGTCCAATGGAGGAACCCAGAAGCCCTGGTGGCCCTGGAATGGGTGGCTTCCAAGGAGAACAAGGTCCCAGTCATTGGTGAGGGTGGGAAGGCATCAGTGGTGGCTGAGGGGTTCATGGAGGCAAGGCTGAAGACAAAGAAAAGATCCCCATCACCCAGCAGGACTGCTGGCCAAGGACTTGAGATCAAGGCCCTGGAGGAAATATATCTCTTCTCTCTGCCCATCAATGAGTCTGAGATCATTGGCTTTTTCCAGGAGGAAAAGGTTTTGAAGATCATGCCTGAACAGAAGCAGACTCGTGCTGGCCAGCAGGTGAGGTTCAAGGCATTTGTTGCTACTGGGGGCTACAATGGTCATATTGGCCTGGGAGTTAATTGTTCCAAGGAGTTAGCCACTGTTATCCAAGAGGCCATCATCCTGGCCAAGTTCTTCATTGTTCCTGTGCAAAGAGACTACTGGGGGAACAAGATTGGCAGGCTCCACACGGTCCCTTGCAAGGTGACAGAACACTGTGGTTCTGTGCTGGGGCACCTCATCCCTGCCCCCAGAGATAATGGCACTTATTTCGACCCCTGTGCCCAAGAAGCTGCTGCTGATGTCAGGTATTGATGACTGCTACACTCCTGCCAAGGACTGCACTGCCATCTTGAGCAATTTGGCCAAGGCCACCTTTGATGCCATCTCTAAGACATACAGCTACTTGACCCCTGATCTCTGGAAAGTGACTGGGTTCACCAAGCCTCCCTATCAGGAATTTGCTGATCATCTTGTGAAAACCCACACTGACTGGTTTGAGTGGCAGCCCCAGCCCTTCTAACTCATGCTCAGCTCCCAGAATGAGTAGACTGAACCCCAAGATCCCAAGATCGTATCTCCAATGCCCCCTCTAGGAATCAGTGGACAGCTTGGCTGTGCTATAGCCCAGTGCTACAAGCCCAGGTTCTCTGTACGGAGGACTCAGGCTCCAGCTGTAGCTTCACCTTAGGGGTTTTATACAAGAAAAATAAAGTGCATAAAACATTTTTGTTTTAAATGCATTTATGAGCTTAGACAAGGAGCACATTGGTGCAGGCTAATGAGTCAATACAGACCTTTGAGGGCAGGCAGGTAGGCTTTAGAAACAAGCTGAAGGAATGTTCCACCCAGGGAAACAGTGAGCAGGAGCTTAGAGTGTGAACATTAAGAAAGTAATAACAGCTGCAGTTCCTGCCAGAGCACGGCAGAGTCACCCTGGTGCTCACAGCTCATGCACACGCACACACGTGCCAGTCCCAGGAGAGGTGAGGCCATGGTCAGCTGTCCCCTCCAACACGGAGCAGCCCAGCCCATGTAGGGTAGTGAGGGCTCAGGCATGACCAGAGCCGAAGCTTCTGTGGGCAAGCAAAGGGACATGGGGCAGTGAAGAGTCACCAGGAGGAGGGAAGTCTGGAGCTGGGTTTCAAGTGTGGGGGAACCACCAGGGTCTCCTGTGCGAGGAGAGACTTCAGGAAGAAAGATCCAACTGTAGCATCAGGGACAGGACAAGAGGCAAGAGGCCCCAGGGAAGGATGCTTTCAAGGCAGATGGAACAGTCCAGGCCACAGGCAGCCCTCTGGGGTTTGGGTCCCCTCTGCTTCTCCAGCTCATGGTCTCTGACTTCCTTTCACTGGGTGCACACTCTCCTCACCTCCAGACCTTTGCCCCCACCATTCCTCTTTCCTGCCATTCCTCTGGCCTGGAATGCTTTCTCCAGCCAACTCTCTGCCAGCTCCAGCAGATCTGGATTCCACCCTCCCCTCAAGACACTAACCGCACTTCCTGCAGGAAGCCTTCCCCTCTTCCATCTTCCATCCTGGCCCCGCCTGTCTCCCCACCCTCCGCTCCCTCTTCCATCTCCTCCTGGGAGGACCAGGACCCACCGGAGAGGAAAATGAGCTCCCTGGAGGGAACTGTGTCCGGAGCCTCATCTTTCTCCCCACAATGCCAGCCCCTTTTCTGACTCATGGTCAGTTTGAGGCCATCCCTGATGACCACACTCGGTCACGCTGGGAAAGGTAAATAAGCCCCTCCCAGGAATAGGAAGCCCATGGGAGTGGGCAATGCTAGAACCTGGCTTGGCCCACCAACCTGGAGAAATGCCACCGTTCAGAGGGCAAAGTGGCTCACGAGAGCGGGAGGCACTTCTGGTGGCTTTCTCTGTTAGACAGGGGACAGGCTTCTCCCGGGTTAACCCCCTATGACCTTTGAACTTCCTAAGAGGTCAGCAGCACGTCCCCCTTCCCCAGCTGTCTCTCTGTCTCTGGCCCGATGGGAGGGAGGGCCCACGGCCCGTTCCATTTTGCGCCGGTATTGATCTGTTGGCAGCAATGGGCTGGATAATTAGCCAGGAATTAGGGTTTCTATTACAGCCAGGAGGCTGCTCCAGCTGATTTATCACCTGAATAATTTACTGTGATTGAAAGGAAATTAAAATGAACTCCATTTGACAACTGTGAGCTTTTATGGGCTTTAGTGAAGGCTCAAAAGCCAGATTAATAGCCTAGTGTTGGTTAATAGTCTGCCGAGAGTAAATACGGCAGGCTGCGCTCAGCCGCCTTCCTGTGGTGGCCGGAGGAGGGACCTGCTCCGCCAGAGCCGGCGGCGGTGACCACGACAGCATCAGTGCAAGTTTTACTGAGACAGATTCCACTGCTGGACACACACACACACACATACACACACACACACACAATCTCGTCTCTCCCTCTTTCTCTCTCCACCAAGAACTGCTTCACTCTCTTTTTTTCCCTCTTCTCCTCCAAGGTGAATTTTACTCACTGCACATGTAGGGAAAACGATTGCTTTTTCAATAACCATTTTAAAAAGGAAGCATTTCATTGCCCCAGGAGTTGGTTTCTGTTAATCCCTCAGCCAGGGCAAAGGGTTTACCAAGTTTCCCTGTGAAAGCCTGAGCCTGGTCCACCCACCTAGGGCAGAATTCGGCGGGAAAAGCAGCAAGATGGCATGGAGGGCCCTGAGCACATGGCAGTGACAGGCAGGACCCCAGCCCGGCCTTGAACAGGAACATTCCTCCCAGCTGGTGGGGTGGGTGATTTGGCAGGATGAGACCTCTTCAAGCTAGTGCAAGTCTCTGGGAGTCCTAGAATAGCAAGTAGACTCTGGCTGCAGCAGGTCATTCAGAGAACCATCCCTAGACACCCCCCAGGGGCATGGAGGCCCAAGGAACCATCTTACACAACATAAGGTAAAAAGATTCTGAGGTCAGAGTCCAGCCCTGTGGCCTCAACAATCCTGAAAATGAGGTGAACAATCTGGGGAAAATTCTAATCTATACCATGGGACACACAAATCTTACCCAGTCAGTTCAGTAGGGATTTAACTTGAAGATCTGATGAAAGACCTTGGAAGGCTGAAGGCTCTCCTGCCTGAGTGAGGAAGGTCTCTGTAGCAAGGTATGGCTGCTGCTGCTCTATCCCTCACCAAATTGTGATGACCTCAGCACAGATAAGGAAACCGAGGCTCAGAAAAAGAGTGATTTGCTCGACAGAGCGGAGCCAAGACTCGAATCATCTCCTCCAGTTCCACGGCTAGTAGGTACTCTTTCTTCTTTGTCACACTGCTCAATGAGGTGACAGCAAGCCACCATCTAGGCCCCTAGGCCACAGAGACACAGACTGAGACAGCTAGATCTGCTGGCAAATGGAAGAGGTGACCGGCCTCCAAGGGCAGCAGCTCAGGGCCCCCTTCTGGTGCCACTCCAGGGCCCACAAGGCAAGGCCCATGGAGTGAGCAAGAGGGGGCTCAGGGAGCCATACCCTTGACGAGCATCCCTTCCTCATCTGCAGCCCTTGCTCAAGCTGTCATTTGTCCAAAGCTACTGAGAATCGGGCGCGAGGGTATGTCATTCATAGTCCAGTGCCTGTGTGTGAGGGCAGCCCCGCGGCCTCACCTTCCATCTCTCCTCATTACAGCACATTACAGGGAGGTGAAGCAGATTAACTAGAAAACACTGAGTCAGTCATTATCCTGCCACCCGGTCTGCCCGCAGGCCCTGCCTCAAAGCCCGCACAGAGACAGGCCCGCAGATGTGCCTGTGCCGTTCTGAAGGACACTGCTAGAAGTGAAGTCCTCACAGAGTTTGTGCTTCAGGTCTCCTCCCTGTAATGTCCCCCCATCTCAGCATGAGCCCCGCAGGCCTGTCCTCCAGGAACCCCACCAGGAGCCGCCTCCACCACGCCATTGTCCTGGACGCTCCCAACTGAGGCGGCTTCTCCCTCTCTTTCAACACTTCAGGACCCACAGAACCTTCTTCCTTGTCCTGGCTTCTCAGTCCATGACACAGAAGCCGAGTCTATGGCTCAGAAGCTCCGAGACTGGACAGAGCTGATGCCTGACTATCACCTCTGTCCCAACAGCCCTCATGCAAGAAATGGGTGGTGTCAATGAACCCCTGCGCAAGTAGCTGGATGAGCACTGGGGTGGCTTCTGGGCTCCTCGGATTGCAGAGCCCTGCAGCCTCTGCCCAGTCCTCCTGGACACCCTAAGCTAAATGAAATAGGACACAGATTCTGGGTGTCCACGAGAATCACGGGAAAGGCAGAGGGAGACGCTGACACTCAGTGTCTGCAGTTAGTAAATACCGGCCTCACTGAAGGGCCGGCAGCGGCATGCTGGAAGGTCAGGCTGTGCCGAGCTCTGGACCCTTGCCCTTGACCATGAATTTGCTTGGCAACTTCAGGAAGCCCTGTTCTCTCTCTGGATCTCTAAAAAATAAGGGAGTTGAAAGCTTGCCTCCTTTGTCCCTGCTACCCCTAAAATCATGTGATCCTGTCAATGGTTAGAAGATCATTCTCTCCTGGACTCTGAAGGCAAAGGTGGTCTCATCTGGGAAGTTTTCCTGATAAAGTCCTCCCTCCCTCTCCTCCTGTGACAGGTGAAATGTGGTTTCCACCACCTCCCAGAATGGCTTGGAGCAATGGAGCGAGGCTGTCTGTGATGGAAGCAGATTCTTCTTCCCAAAGCCCAGGCTCTAGAGCAAGGGGTCAGCTCTATCCCCACACACATCCATATCATTCCCAAGGGAGGCGTGGCTTGGCTTGCACGAGAAAGGCTGACATCCTCACTGTAGTCTACAAGCCCAGCCCCTCTCTCCAATATCACCTGCTACCCCATCCCCTGAGTCCCAGACACACTGCTCTCTTTCCATCTCCCACCCCTGCCATACTCCCTCTCACCTCAGGGCCTTTGCACTTCCGTTCACTCTGCCAGGCAGTTCCCCCCAACCCCATATCTCTTCTCTTTGTTCTGCCCAAACCTCTCAAGATTCAGTTTTAAGGGCATTTCCCACAGTGGCCTCCAGGCTGGCTTGGATTCTGCTTTAGGCTCTTGGAAAACCTCAGATATCTCCTCAGCACCAAGCCCACCCGCGGTCCATGGCCCTTTGAGTAATTCTCATGTTTTGTGATTCTCCTACAAGTCTGTAGGCTCTGAGAGGGCAGGCCCAGGACTGTTTTGTTCCCTGATGGACCCCTAGTGCCTGAATCTGTGCCTTGCACATAACAGACACTCATCCATGTTTAAGTGAATTCATAAGGGTGGCCTTGAGCAAGCTGCTTTGCCTCTCTGAGCCTCAGTTTCCCCATCTGAAAACTAGGTGGCTAAATAGGCTATTAAAGCCCTTGTAGGAACTGCCCAGAGGAAGCCAGAGTGTCATAAAATGGTAGCTCTGTAGGCCTTGCTCTCTCCTGGGTGCCCAAGATCTCCAGGACCCTGCCTCTCCGTGGGAGTTTGCACACATGGCCTGCCATGTTTGAAGGTCTCCTATCTAGTTAGCATTTAGAGGAAGCTCAGCAAGACCCATGTCTACCCCCAGAACCAGCTGGGAAAGTTACTGCTCACAGGGTCTTCCTGACTAGATCCACGGGGTCCACTAAAGGGGTCCTCTCAACAGCTGGAAGCAAGTCTGGGTTGCCCAGGCCTCAAGGAACCAGTCGAGATCCTGGCATAGACGGGGCATCAGGAAATATTGTCCTGAGTTGAATCTGGTCCTGCAGGGACCTTACTTAGGCCCTGAACGTCTCCTCTGCAGCCACGGGCAGTGACTGCCCCTCTGCCCAGGCACATCGGGCTGCCGTCCAGTCCGGAAGTCCTCCTGCTTCCTTCCCTCTCCTCCAGTATCCAGGTGGGAGCTTGTCCAGTGAGAGACTCCTTCCCTTCCAGTCTCCTGGATTCCGTCTCTAAAGCATGACAGGTGACCTGACGAGAGGCTGGCAGTGGGGTCCTCTCTAGTACCTGCCCACCTGACTGGTGAGCCCCCAGGCCCTAGGGTGGTTATATATTTTGACCATCACCATGATTGACAGGATAATGACCCAAGATTACCTCGACTGGCCCGGAAGGTCATTATACACTCCTGTCCAAAGAGCCCTGGGAAAGGACACCGATCAGCAACGGCAGAGCAGCCAGACAAGTCACGTGCCCCTGGCCGGCCAGAGACACTGGCACCAGGGCAAGAAGCCTCAGAGCCCCAAACACGCCCCTCTGGCCTCGTGGGGTGTGGTGACCTGCCAGGCTTGGCCAAAACAGTGAAAAGTCTACTCGCGGTGGAACCCACCGGGCTCTTCTCCACACCCTGCCAGATGCCTCTGCTTCTTCCCAGAGAGTGACCAGGCCTGCACTGCGGTGGCAGGGGTGGCCAGCTGAGCGAGGGGCATACCTGCTCGGGCTTGATGGGCTCCGTGGTGGTGAAGATGTCTGAGTAGTGCTGCCGCTCAAACACGCGGTCCAGGACCTCCAGCTGCTGCTGCGTGAACAGGTCGCCCCGCATCTGCTTCCGGAGGAAATCTCTGCCTGGGAGTGAGTGACCATTCGGCACCGGAGAGTCCTGAATACCTTGGATGAGCACGAGAGAGGAAATGTGAGTAGAGGTGACACAAGGTGCTAAAGGAAGACAGGTCAGACCCTGAGACTGGGAAAAGGGCCCGAGAGAGCCCAGCTCCCTGGCCCTAGGTCACCTGCTGGTGACCACAGAGCCAACCTCCCACAGGCACAAGCCAGGCACCATGCAAACCCCTTTATATATATATATGTCACCCCATCTATCCACGCAGTGACCCCCAACGTATTTCTATGGTTAGGCTGTGGCTTGAGTTTGACCCCTAAGGGTTCATGTGTTGGAAGCTTGGTCCTCAGTGTGATGGCACAGAAGAGGTAGGGCCTAATGTGAGGATTCCTCCCCTCTTTTGCTTCCCGTCTGGTGATGTTATGTGATCTCTTCCCCTCAGATGTGTTCTCATCTATGGTACCATCTGCCATGAGGTCTTTACTAGAGCCAAGCCAATTGGCTTGGAACCATGTCCTTGAACTTCAAAAACTATAAGCTAAATAAAATTTTTTTTCTTTATAAAGTTACCCATCCTCAGGTATTTCATTATGGTAACAAAAAATGGACTCATCCACTAAATTATTATATTTTCCCCATTTTGGGGATGGATGCCACTGAAATGACAAGAAAATCTAGACCTAGAGAGATCAAATGAGATTTTGCCTGAGGATTAGAGCTCAGGTTTGCTTAGTGGCTTAAACACCAGATGCTAATGTCTCTCCCACACTGAAGACACTCCTTGGAGTTGATGTCCTCACCCTGTGCTGCGAAGGCTGTAGAGAAATGGGCAATCATACAATTCTGGTGGGGGTGGTCGCACACCTGTGCTAGACAATTTGACAAAAGCTATCAAAATCACAAGTACGTGTTCCCTTGGATGGAGCAGCTGCACTTCTGAGAATTTATTTTATAGCTAGACTTGCATATATAACAAGTGGTACATGTACAGGGTTCTTGGAACAAAAAATTTGGAGCAATAAACCAAAGTTTATTGACAGGAGATTGGTTAAATAAGCTGTGGCATACCTGCAAAAAAAATAAGGGGTACAGAAGCTGAGATGAATAAGAACTCCCTCTAGGAACTGGTACAGAAAGATCTTTAATGTACTTTGCTATGTAACAAATAAGCAAAGCAAAGCACAGCACAGTGTGTAAAATACACAACGTTTATGTAAAAAGGAAAAACATATGACTTCATATCATATTTATATTATTAATATATACTTATGCTATATTGTATAATTTTCTATTATACAAAATATGATATTTTATGGAAAATATTATTTATAAAATAAAAGATACAGATATGAATGATGTGTAAGAAACATATATAGTGGTTATCCATTCAGAGGTTGGAACTGAGTGGTCGGAGGAGGTGGAGTACAGAGAGAGTTCACAGCTGCTTTTTTACTTGAATTTGTAAATTTGGATTGCCTAAAATGTAATTTTTAAAAGTACATGATTAAATTCTCTGGGTCCTGTTGTGTTAGCTGTTCACACAGCAAGTCTCTGGTGATTATGCTTACATTTCAAAGAAAATATTATAAGTTATTAATTAAAAAGCAAATGGTTCATTAAAACAATAGAAAGTCACCAAAAAAAAAATAGTAACCTAACATTATATTTCAAAGCCCTAGAAAAAGAAGAACAAATCAACACCCAAAGAAGTAGAAGACAGGAAATAATTAAAATCAGAGCTGAAATCAATGAAATTGAAACAACTACAAAAAAAAATTTTTCAAAGAATCAATGAAACAAAAAGTTGGTTCTTTGAAAAAATAAATAAAATTGATAAACCCTTAGCCAAGCTAACAAAGAGAGAGAAAACTCAAATTACTAAAATTTGTGATAAAAAAGGAACTATCACAATGGATGCTACTGAAATGACAATAATCAGAAACTATTTTGAATATTTATACTCTAATAGAAAATCTCGAAGACATCGACAGATTTCCAGAAACATATGACCTACTCAGATGGAATCGGGACATAGAAAACTTAAACAGATCAATTTTAAGTAATGAAATTGAAGATGCCATCAAAAGCCTACCAAGAAAGAAAAGTCCAGGGGGCTGGGGTTGTAGCTCAGTGGCAGAGTGCTCGCCTAGCACAGGCGGAACCCGGGTTCGATCTTCAGCACCACATAAAAATAAATAAATAAAATAAAAAGGCATTGTGCCCAACTATAAATAAAAAACATAAATAAATATTTAAAAAAGAAAGAAAAGTCCAAGACCAAAATAGCCAAGTCATGTCCCGTGGTATTCAATAAGATCTAGTAACAAAGTTTGAAACTGCTGTGAGCCTAATCTATCTGTTTTAGTCTACAGAAATAATTATTTTACATTTTTAAAAAATGGGATGAAATATCTTTTGTGAGTCTTGGACTTGACCTGTTCACAATGAAAGCAAGCAGGGAGGGCAAAGGTGCCCTGCAAGGACGTGGCCTCAGGGGCCACATGTTCCCAGGGCTCTCTGGGACCATGCTGCCCACGCAGAACCGACCAGAGGGCTATGGAACGCAGGCCCAGAGGCAGGCCATCCACCTCCACTGGTGGGAAGCCACAGGGGCTCCAGCATGGCTCGGCTGCTACTGAAAAGTGCCCTTCCGCAGGCCTTGTCCAGCCCTCCCCTGCCAACCGAGTGCTGCCCTCTGCTTCCTCCAGCCTCTCAAATCCCCACCAGGTGGGGGATAAGACCAAACCAAGGCAGCAGGATGTCACTTCACTCTGGCCCAGGCTCAGCCAGAACCTGGTGCTTCTTCCCCTGCCCATTTGCAGTGCAGGGTTTGACATTTGAACAAAGACCCCAGTTTGGGGTGTTCCTAGGCATACTGGCCTTTCTATGCATACTGACCCTCTACAGAAGGGTCTTCAGAGGTGGCTCACAAACCCCCTGAGAACACGGATCCCATATGGATTTTTTTTTTCAGTTTTGTGAATTGAACCCCGAGCCTCAGGCACACAGATGAGTGCTCTGCCACTGAGCCATTTCCCCAGCCTCCCACATCCATTTGGACCCAAGAGGATGCCAGAGGCTGGGCCACAGCCTGAATGACCAAATACCCCCACATGTGGGCCAAGGGAGAAGCTGGTCTCTCTGGTCAAAATCCCCAACATAAACCTAGGCCTCTTCTGGCAGCCTGAGACGCTGGTCTTCTGCAAGACTGGTGCCAGCCACAGGATACCATCTCCAGAGTCCTTCTTCCATCGTGGCCCATCCCCATGAGGACCACTCCCCCACAATTTCACCAAGACTAGCAGGATGTGGGAGCTCCAGCCCAGGCTGTCTGGCCAGAAGTGTTCTTCTGTTAGTCAGCACTCAACAAATGGCCCTATTCTCAAAGTCCTATGCACCTATGTGCACACATATGTGCACAAGTACGTACACACACACACACACACACACACACACATACACAGGAAGATGGACAAGCCTTCTTTTACTCAGCTACTGCTCCACCTAGTCATCCTGGCCCCAGTTACTTCTGCCAAAGTCTGTCCTCAATGTCAGTCCCCAGAGCCCTACTGACTCTCTCTCTGTCAGAGCCCACATACGATTTTAAGAGACTTTTTCCCTATCCACCTACTTCAATTAACCTCCCAGCCTGCACCCTGCCAGCCAGACCCCAAACTCCTAACACAGCCTCCTTCCTGTCAACTTGCTACCCAACTGCCACCAAGGCCTCACTCTGCTCCAGGTGGGCCCCGCCCCACTCCTGCCTCCCACTCGTCCTTCCCCACCAGATCTGCCAGACCTGCCTCTGGAGAGAGGCCTCTCCCAGCAGGCCAGGCTCCGTCTCTCTCCAGTGGCTTCATAGGCTGGGCTCTTAGTTAGAGCCCAGAGGGACAGAGCTTCACCTCCACTGAGGAGGCTCAGGGAAGGTGGCACTCAGGGAAGGTGGCACTCAGGATTCCTGCAGGCAGGGTCACTGTCTGGTCACAGAGTAGGGCCAGCAGAGTAAAGGTTCAGGACACAGGGCAGGCTTAAGTGTATGCACAGGGAATCCTTGGAGACCCTCCCCTGAGGATATTGCATGTACTCCTGTGCTCCTGCCACCCAGGAGGGGTATGGCCTCCCCTGGGCAGAAGCCAGAGAAGTCAGGCTCCAACTAGAAGTAGAGGACGAGGGTGGGGTGGAGACTGCTCCACAGGCCCTGAGATAAGGACAGGAAAGGAACCGAGGGAGAATGTGGGGAGGCTGGAGGGTGGAGCTGGACAGCTCAGAGGGCACCTAAGATCTGAGCCTTGTTGAAAGAACCATGGGGAGCCCAGGTGAAGAAACAGCCACACTCCATTTCTCAGTCCCAGAACTGTATTGCTCACTCCTTTCCAAACTTTGCTCCTAAGCCTCATCTTTTGGTAGAGAGCAGGACCTGGCAAAGACGAGGCTTTGCATTTGTGGGTGTTTGGTGCTGGAGTCAGCCCGTCTCCTGCAGGAGAGGTGACATGCTCAGAAGGAACATGAACCACTCTTCTCTGACCTGTGTCCTGTTTGCCAGGACAGACAGAGCCTGCAGGCAGCCTCTTCTTCCAGCTCACCCTCCTTCCTGCCCCAGCCTGTTTTCCATCTCCCTTTCTTAGGGCTCTGACCAATTTCTTCCTTATTTTAGAAGCCAAATCCCCTGATCCTTGAAGCCCACATTGGGCTATTAGCTACTTTCAGGGAAAACACCACAGGCAATTCATCTGTGTCTCCTCCAAGAGAAAATCAGTGGAATAAATGAACGACTTGTAATACCTGGGACAACCACCTTCTCTCTGCACGTCTGGTCTGCAAATGTCAGGACTCCTCCACCTGACCGCACTCATTCATTCACTCCTCCCTGAACCAAGCTCAATACATGTTGACGTGAGGGACACAGCAACAGGCAAAAGCTGATGCAGCCCTTGTCCTCGTGAAGAAGGAAAATGTTAACTGAAAAATAATCAGAGCCAGGTGTAGTGGCGCTCGCCTGTAATCCCAGCCACTCAGGAGGCTGAGGCAGAAGGAACGCAAGACTCAGAGGCCAGACTCAGCAACTTAGTGAAGCCCTAAGCAACTCGGCAAAACCCTGCCTCTAAACAAAATATAAACAAAGGCTGGGGATGTGGCTCAGTGGTTAAGTATCCCTGGGTTCAATCCCTGGTTAAAAAAAAAAAAAATCATCATCATCATCATCGTCATTGGAAGTCCAGATGCAAGTATCAACCAAGACAGGCAATCTGACGAAAAGGTCCGTGGGTCTGAGAGTGCAGGGACACATGACCTGCCTCTGGATGCCCACACAGTAGGTGCAGTGAGTCTGAATCACATAGATTATATGCTCAGAGGCAGCTACAGAAATGGACACCAAAAATCATCCCCTGTGCCGGGCAGATCTGAACCTCCAGGACCCTGATATAAGCTTCCCTTGCATTCTCCTGCTGCACTGCAAAGATGCTGTCTGATTTAATTGGAGAATGTGGTCTTGGAGGCAGAATCGCTACAGAAATGCTCAGACCCATTTTATTCCGGGGAGAAAAATCTAAACTCACAATGTGAATGGTATGTTTAAATATACGGATAGACCCGGGCGAAAGTACAAAGGTATACAGGGGCAAGGTATCTTTAAATCTTTTTTTTTTTCCCTACTCCAAATCAAATAATATGTAATAGACCCAGTGCTGGGCTTAGTCAACCATGGCTCGTAGAATTAACATTCTGGAAGCTAGCTTCAGGGGAGCAAGGGGCAGGAAGCCCCGTCTCGGGGAGCAAAGAAATGCTGGCTTTAAATTTCAGGTTAAACCAATGTTATTCACAGCCCGGCTTTGAAGCTAAAAGCTTTACACAATCGGGTCTGGTCACGCAAAGAGGGAGGAAGCAAAATAGCCTCAGATTCCCATCTGTCAGGAGAAAGCTGTCTCTTGTGTGTCTTAAAAGATCATAAACCCATTGCGTTTTCTTCAGAGCGCAGCAGATTCGGGGGTTTTGCATTTTTCTTGGAGGGTTCTGGTTTGTTTCTTTAAAAATCATCATGCACTTTATGTCTGCAGATGCTCACTGGGAGGAAAAAGATAAAAACAAACAGGAGTCTCCAAAATCCCTTCTGGCATCATGGCCTTTGGGATGCAACCTCACTGGAAGTCCAGGAGCCCAGAGAAAGGAGACTAGAGCCCCTGGGTCAGCCTCCAGCTTTACTCAAAGTATTTCTCCTTAGGGCCCAGGCAAAATCCAGAGTGCTCACAGAGCCTCCTTCATCCTCTCAGCTTCTCCTCAGCATGGCAGGGCGGCTGCAGGGCTCAGAGGGAAAAGTGTTGGGTGCGAGCAAGTCTGACTTCTAGCCCCAGTTCTTATTTGCTGTGTGAGCCCTGGCAAGTTACTCTCCCTCTCTGGACCTCAGAGGCCCCATCAGTAAACCAAGGAAGCTGAGTGAGTTATATCTGACCCTTTCCTCCTTCAAAATCAACCGAGATTTTGCCTACTAGATAATTTTTTTTTTTTTGGTGGGGGATGGATACTGGGGATTAACTCAGGGGCACTCGACCACTGACCCACAGCCACAGCCCTATTGTATATTTTATTTAGAGACAATATTTTATTTAGTGAGCACCTCACTAAATTGCTGAGGCTGGATTTGAACTCATGATCCTTCTGCCTCCGCCTCCCGAGCTACTGGAATTACATTAGCTTCTTTTCCCATTTTGATTGTGCAGTCTTTGTAAGTGACCTCACCCCTAAATGATCCATTCCACCCCCTAAGTGGTTGCCTTAGTCAACTGAGGCATCCTGTTCTCTTTGCCAATACTTGGTTTAGAAATGGACCTGTATTTAAGGAGAGGCTTGTTGTGGGAGCATATCACAAAAACTTGGAGACAGGAGGAAATCTCTTTTTCTTCACTGTTACAATTCATCCTGACATTTTTTGAAATTGTGATGATAACTCCCAAATCCCATTACTGTTTTTAGGCAATACTATCCTCCCAGCTTAGCCCAGGGTCCCAAGGCCTCCCCAGGTTAGGCCATTTTGCCACTTCCGACCACAGCTCTGGCACCCACTGGGCTCCCGGGCCTGCTGCCCACAGGGAGAATGACAGAGAGAGCCAGGTCCTGGCGGAGCATCTGCCCCAGCAGCTCAGAGCCATGGTGACCGGGAAGAGTACACAGCTATGACCTGGGACATCTCCAGCTTGGGTCAAGTAAGCCCAGGGAGCTTGGAGTCAGTCTCCTCCTGTGACTACAGTGGCTAATTCTAAAAGCAAATCCTACCAAGATTGAACCGTGCTAATTTGCAACTTCAAGAAATTATTTTAGATGCAACTTTTAAGAAGTTTGCTGAGGGCAAGTAGCTGTAGACTATCTGAATGGGAGGGGCTAGGAATGATCATTGGTGACAAAAGGGGAAAGGGCCAGGGAACTTGTTCAGAGGCCACATTAGCATAAGATTGAGAGTGGGACTAGAGATGTAGCTCCATGGTAGAGCCTTTGCTAGCAGACGCAGGGTACTGGGTTGAATTCCCAGTAAAACACACGCACACACACACTCACACACACACACACACACACACACACACACAATTTTTTTTTTCCGTGAGAGCATCACACATTCACACACACACACATACACTCACACACACACAGGGGAAAAAAAAGATTGGGAGAGTTTCATCTTTCCCTAGAAATAATGAAGGGGGCTGACAGAGACAATGGGAACACAAGGCTCTCTGGGCCCCTGGATGGAGTACCATTCAGTGCCAGGTATTGAGTCATTGTTATTATTATTATTATTTTTTTGTATCCTTTCATTTCTTAGATCCTCAGAGCATCTGTGTGAGGTGTGCATTCTAACATCATTTTTTTTGTGTGTGTGTATGGGTGGTACCAGGATTGAGCCCAGGGGCGCTTAACCACTGAGCCACATCCCCAGCCCTTTTTTTATATTTTATTTAGAGACAGGGTCTCACTGAGTTCCTTGGGACCTTGCTCAGTTGCTGAGGCTGGCTTTGAGTTTGTGATCCTCCTGCCTCAGCCTCCTGAGTTGCTGAGATTACAGACATGTACCACCATGCCCATCCTCTGATACCCCCTTTACAGATGAGCAAACTGAAGCTCAAAGAGTTTGATTCACTGAGCTCACTCAGCTCGTGGCTGTGGTTTGTACCTTGGCCTCTAGTCTGCAGATCCATTGCTCATTATACTCCTCTTGATTTTCACGCCTCCTGCCAGGACCAAAGCCCTCAGTGTCCTCATCTGCATTCTGTAAGGACTTCTGTAAGGACTAAATGAGGTCATCTTCTGTAAAAGGCTTATTGTGGTTCCTGGAGCAATGTTAGCTGCTATCATCATCATTCTCATGAGGAAAACCGTTCCAAGACCCCTAGGACAAAGTCCAAGTCCCCCAGGCCTCCATGATCTGTCTCACTTAGCCAGAGTCACCCCTCCATTCATCCCACAGTGCCACCCCCAGGAAGTGACTTGTCAATCCTCGAGTGTCCCTTCACCATACTCTCCAATGCCACCCTTCATTCTGTTCCCTCTTTGGGCATTTCCTTCATCCCTGCCCATCAAGTCTCAGCCTAAAAACCACCTGCATCCAAGTCCTAAGGCTGAATGAATTGCCTTTTCAGTGATCACAGAGGAGGAAAGAGTGGAATGACCAAGGGTTTATGTTCTACCTACTTCTAAGATTTGAAGCAGTTTGTAAAATGTTGTACCAGAGAGGACGATAAATGACCAGAGCTCAGCTGAGCTCCAAGCTTCAGGGAGTTCACACCAAAACCAAACCTCAGCAAGTCGTATGTTGTTCAGACTAATGACGGCAACAAAAAAACGCCATTCATCCTTCTCCTGAAACTGATTGGAGCTTCTGTTCTCTGCATGGTCCTGTTTTGGAGGCTGAGGGTATGCCAGAGAGGACTGATAGCAAGAAGGGGACCTGGAAGAGAGGCTATCTGAGCCAAGCATGGATGACAAGGTGCTGAGTGAGGTAAGGGCATGGATTCCAGGCAAGGGGAACCGCATCCAGTTGGCAGACTTTTATAGGGCAACCACTATAAGCAGTACCCTTTGCTGGGGACCAGGGTGGCAAGGCTGGAAATGTCCCTTGGCATCCCCAAATCAGCACTCCTGGTGACTTTGTAAGTCCTGTCCTAAACTAGAGGCAGACTGAGAAAAATCAAAGTGGCATGGAGGAAAATTCTAGTGGAGCTACCATTATTCAACCATTAGTTTCACTCAATCTTTCCTCTCAGAGAAGGATAACGCGAAATTGCAGAATTGCCAGATAAGTTCAGGTTCAACTCGAGGGAATCTGATTGTGCTGCGTGTTACCCAATGAGTCACAGGCTGTGGGAGAGGGAAGGACCCCCAGGGACTGATGACTCCACACTCAGGGACATCAAAGATGAAGCCAGACAGCCAGACAGTCCAGGACGAGACCGCAGATCCGAGCCCAGCTGGGTCTACGTGGTGAGGTCTCTGAACCCTGTGCAAGACTCACAGAGCCATTCGTTCCTGAGCCACATGCCGGGTGTCTGGCCCCGCCCTGGAACTAGAGCTTAGCACGGTTTAAATCTAAGCTCCTGCCCTGGGGTGGAGGACGGGGAAGAGAAAATAATCACAGCATAAGTGTTAGGAGTGAGTGCTGGGAGCTTGAGAAGCACAGACGGCCCTAATCCAAATGGTAGTAGCCAAACGGTATTCAGAGCTTATGAGGTACTACTACTCTGAGCACCTGACCTACTGAATCCTTACAAAAGCCCTATGGTGCCCGGTCTACTGTTGCCCCTTCCCATTTTATAGATGAGAAAACTGAGGCACAGAGAGGTTAAATCATTTGCCAGACTACACAGCTAAGAAGGGGAGGAGCTGGGATCCTACCTCAGGCAGACTGATTCCAAAATATGCTTTTAACTCTTACACTAAACCACTCTGCTTAATACAGACAGGGACAAGGGTGGTCCAGAAAGGATACCCTGGGAAAGATATAATCTGAATCTTAAGAATGAGTAGGAAGAAGTTAGCCCCAGAAAGGGGCAGAGAGAGGAAGTGCATTCCTAGCAGAGAGGGAACAGCATATGCAAAGCCTGGTGGCCCTGGAAAGCATGGTGCTGGGGAATGGCCATTATTTGGCATGATAGGAATGCAGGAGTTGGGGAAAGCCTCGCTGTCCAACGAGGCTTGGACACCAGGCACCATTGCTCAGTATCCAGAACCTAACAGACTCAACGTACAAACAGCACAAAGATTATCGAAACTCTCAGGGTGTTGGTGTGAAGCAATGGGATTTCTTTGGGCGTAAAAGAATCAAGACGAGCCCAGTGCCACCTATAATCCCAGCATCTTTGGAGGCTGAGGCAGGAGGATCTCAAGTTCAAAGCCAGCCTTAGCAATTTAGCAAGGCTCTAAGCAACTTAGAAAGACCCTGTCTCAAAATAAAATATTAAACGGGCTGGGGCTCAGCACCCTGGTACCCCCCAAAATAAAAAAAGAATCAAGACGACCTTAAAGAATAGGCAAAAAGGAAGCAGTACCTTGTGCCTTGACACAGGACAAGTCTGTTCTCTATAATCCATACTGTCCAAGTCCATTACCTCGTCCTATAGCACCTAATTACTCCACCTTACAGAGGGATGTGCACGCTAATTAGGAGGGATGTTAACCACCACAGTGAAAATATTCCAAAGCAAATGAAATATTACTAGGAGCAAAAGGGTGATTTTTTTTTTCCCTGAGAATTGTGCTTTTAAATGAGATCAAAGAATGCTAAAGGCTTCGTTTTAATTATACCTGGAAGGACTTTCTCATGCAGCCCTTTCTCGGCTCTCCTGCACACAGCCCTGTGTCTCCCATCCCCCCCTACACTGAAATAAATAAATAAATAAATAAGGGTTTAAAAATCATATTTACTCTGATATCTTTGCATTACCCCCATTTGAGTTTTGAAATGACTGTCTTCATTTCTCCCCCCACTCCCAAGGACGTTATAACTAAGAAGATTCATATTCTGAAGTGTATCTATCTGATCACTGCACAAATGTTTTCAGGAGAAATCACTATATTTCTCCAAGATGGGTATGGGTTTTGTCATAGATCAAAGTGAGAGAGAGGAAAAAAAGATAAATCATCAGAGATCCAAAAATACTTTTCATTTGGAGAAGATATCAGGCCATTTCGATGGGGCTGATGGAGTCCCTGCTCTGTCTCCATTACCTGCAGCAGGCAGCCCCAGCCAGGAGCCAACTACCAAGATTATATTCCCCATAAGATGGTCCCCGATATATATATATATATATGATCTTCAACCTCTATTGATTGACCAATTTCACAAGCAAAGACTGGTGAAATGAAGCTGAAATGAACATCATGCTTTAACTCATTGAACCTATCAGGCCTGAGTTAATCTCACTGTCCACTGTCTCTGATAGAATTCAATTGATCAATCATGTTTCGGTGATAGTACCATTTCACTGGCTTATTGCTTCTTCATTTCAGAGCTTGACCTGTTAGATATACTCGGACTGGCTCGACTCCTCTTGGATACACAGAGATCAGCCTCTGCCTGCCAACGTATGTCATCTCCTGTCCCAGCTGAAAAGAACTCAAGAGGCTTTTGTGTATATCCGCGGTGATTTTTCCAACAAACATACGCACATGAGGGGTGGATTTATGATGGAGAGGAATCGAGCTAGCACAAATGACAAGAGTGGCTCTTCATTCTGCATGGAAGCACCGTTAGTTCCCATTTCTATAGTCAAGTTGACTTGTTTGGGTATCTGTACGTGGTAGGGGCATATTCTTATATTCTACTGGCAAGACTGTAAGCCTAGACAGGAAAAGGCACATCAGAAAATGACAACCACAATCATAAGAACAATCTCCATCCCTCTGATATACATATCCACGCTGAACATGAAGCCGTTCACCTGTTCTTCTGATTCCCATGATAACCTCAGGTGATGGGCAAAAGATTAGAGTTTCCATTTTACAGATGAGAAAAAGGGTTCCGAGACGTGAAAATAGCTTGCCCAAGGTCACACGGCAGTTATCAGGCCTGGAGGGACTGAGAGCCCAGGAGTCTCGACTCAGTACCTCTTACCCCACCTGAAGCCAAACTTTAAAGCAATTTCATATTTGCTGAGCCATTCTAGGTAAACCATTTTGTCCCTGAATACTTGGATGAAAGAAACATCTCTGAAATGCAATTCATATCACTGTAGTTCTTGGGATAGATTCCGAGAGCATCTGTGGCTTCTTGTGTAGCTTGGAAACTGAGGCCCAGAGTGCAACAAGCAGTTGCTCAAAGTCACCTGAACACTAACAAGTCTAACAACTCAGGATGTTTCCCCTTTTTCTTGAAGCCTCCCTAATTTATGACAAACCAATGAGCTCCTGTCAACAGAGAGAACTTCATTCCCCACTGTCAGCAAGGCCCAACACGCTGCTATGGCATTTATTTTAATTTCTCAACTCCGAGCCAAGACTATGCTTCGGGAAATCCAGGGAGAGCCCTGGCCCCGGCTGGCTGCCTGGGGGAGGAGGCTCTTGGCGTTGCAATGCTGAGCCCAGCATGAGGGTCCCTGGAGGAGAACGCAGCAATGACAGTTTGCAAATAAGCCTTGCTCTGCTCAGAGCTGGTGGAGTCTGCAAACATGCTAACAGACTGTCCTCTGGCCACAGGGAGCTGGGGAGAAGCCATAAATAACCAAGCCCTCTGGGAGGAGCCGGTGCTGAAGCCAGACGGAGGGCAGGGAGGGGGCTTTGGGCTACCCAACCTACCTTTCCTCACAAAGTGAAAGCCCACCTTCCAGCAGCCTTGCTTCCCACCTCCCAGATCCCCCAGTCTCTATTCCAAACAGCTGGCCCCTTGTCCCATCACAGTTCACTCCGTGAACCCCACCCCAGCGCACTCCCCATCTCCTCCCAGCTTTGTTATCTTTAAGAGCATTAAGGGTCTGCTCTTCCTTTTCCTTATATATTTATTCTCTTTTCCCTCCTCTCTTCCCTCTAAGGAATGTCACTCACTGGAATGTCACTCATGTGGACATTTTTTTTCTGTCTTATTCATTGCTTATTCATCCTCAGTATCCAAAACAATGCCTGGCACCCAGCAGGGGCATACTTGTAGATGAATGGAGGGAAAAGTAGAAATTTTATTGAAACAAACAAACAAAAAACAGGAACACAGGTAACAGCTGCTCCTTGGTAACCTCCTAAGAAACAATGACCAATCCTTTCCTAGGGACACCTGATGCTCACCTCCCTGGCCTGGCTTGGGAAGCCCTACTCACCACTGAGATCACAGTGCTAGACACCAAGTTGGGAGCCTGTAGATAGGCAAATGAGGCTCTGCCCTGGAAGCATTTAAGTGACAAAGGTGGTAAAGTCCAGGGTGCAAGCTCTGGCTCTGCCACTTGCCAGCTGTGTGGCCTTGCACTTCCCTCATCTCATCTGTGCAGTGGGGTCAATAAATCACACCAGACCTGCAGCACTAGTCAGAGCAAGCAAGCTGGTGGGCTCCAAGCAAGGCAGTACCCAGTGCACAGCAGGCATCTCACATCAGTGGCTGAGGACAAGAGAAAAACATTTGCCTAATTATAAAGGACAAGATGTATGAAGCTGCATGCCCAGCTAACCCGAATCCCTTGGTTCAAGCATGCATTTGTCTTTTGCAGGTGCTGTGACCCAAGCCATAGCCCTGTGAGGCAAGCCAGTCTCGGGCCTCGGAGACCTCAGTCTGTGGCCCAGAGACAAGGCCTAGAGATGGAGGTATAGTCCAAGCTTGGGAAGGTACTTCAGAGAGCCCCCAGCAGCCTGCAGTGAGAACCCAGAGTCTGAGAGGACCTGTCCAGTATGGGAGGGAAGAGGTTAGAGAAGGCTTCCTGGAGGAAGGAGACAGTATGACGAATGGTCAGAATTTGAATTTAGGGGCATGGGGCAGCAGGTAGAAGGGATTCCAGACAGGGATCAGATGTAGGTGGGGCTGCGCTCACTGCCTGAGGCCACCTGGGAGCCCAGAACCCATGCTGTAGGGTCTTATAGCTTTCAGACCCCACATGTAAATCAGCCATCCTCTGTGTCTCTCCAGCCAAGGGGAGTTAGAACATTTAGAGGGAGGGACAAGGGATGCTACCGAGCACAGTCCAGCATGGTCAAGAACTGCCCTGTACCCCACACATCTTTGTCAATTCAGATTGGCAAAAACTTTATACATATTGGAGCCATGAACCTAATTCTGTTTTACTTATGTCCACGGAAACTTCATGTTTTTATTTACACTGACTTTCCCAGAACACAACCACCACTCCATTTGAGGGAGGATTATGCTTTGCTTTGGCTGGAATTTTATCAGGACGTGTTCACAATTTCAGAAAATCAGTTTGCTGGTGGCAACACCACCAGAGGTATTTATATTGCCAAAAAACACAGCTGTCCACATTTGTAGCTGCTGAACTCATGGTGATTCAACTCATAAGTGCAAGCAACTAACTACTTTATTACGTCTCCTGGTGTAGTCACGCCTGAGCGTTTACATAATGAAATACATCGTTTCATTATGATTTTTATTTTTCTTTCCCCTTTTTGTTGCAGTTGGGGCGTTATATTGATTTTTTAAAATTATGTGTGCAGGTAGGTTGTATTTGCTCTAAATTTTATTTTAGGATAGCAAAGGAAGCACTATAAAATACTTGTTTTAAAGAGGGGAGGGACACTGGTTCAACAGGATTTTTTAAAAAGAATCTTTTGGTTTGGGGTGGGGGCTCATTGGGTTTGTTCTCATTGGTGGTGGTTTTGGTTTTTGGTGGTGCTAGGATCAAACCCAGGACCTCACACGTGAACATCCCCAGTTGTTAGGTTGACAATATTTAAAATCACTATAGTGGTGGATGTAGCTTGGTGGTAGGGCACTCAGCTGGCATGTGAGAGGCCTGGAATTCAAGCCCCAGCACCGAGAAAGGAAGGAGAAAAAGGAAAGCATAAGATCACTGTGTATGATTTCCAAGCCCTCTCCAGGGCTGCCACTAAGAATCATCCCAGATTAGGACCATCTTCCTAATCTGTCTGAAAAAGGGCTATCTCTGGGGAAAGAGTTTTCCAGACTCCCTTTTGAGGACTGTCTCCAAAAGCAACTGTAAAACAAACTTCCTTGACCATGAATGGTAAGAACTTGTTCCTAAAAGACCTGGAGCACCCTCCCCCTACCCTTTTGAGAAAACCATTTCCCAAATACTAGAATTATCTAGAACTAAGCCAAGAAGGGACCCCAGTTTCCACAGCAACTTCACCTTCCTGCTGGAGCCTTCACTCATCCAAGGCAAAGAGGAAAAGGCAAGGGAAGAAAAGACACCTTTAAAAAATAGCACACCTGCTGCTCTGCACACAGTGAGTTTTGGAGCTCTCAGAGCAAGGGTGGGGCATGGGGGGATAAGACCCAGGTCAAGGTGTGAGAACAGAGGAGGGTGTTGGGGTTCATGTTACTTCAGCCAACTAGCAGAGCAGTTCAGTGCAGAGGTTCTGCAAATCGACTGCTTGGGTTTCAATCCCAGCCTTTAACTTACTGGCTCTGTGACCTTGGACTGGATATTAAACCCATTATCTTTCCCATCTGCAAAAGGGAAACAGAAGCAGTACCTACACTTTTTGAAGCTGCTGTGAGCACAGTGCCTGTCACATCATGGACACTTCAATCTCACTGTCAGCCTTGGAAAGCTGAGAAGGGGGACAATTTTTTCCATTGGTAACACTGCAAGACCAGAGAGCAGGGAGCTGGGCACAGAGACCTCAGTCCTGGCTCCATCTTTGCTGTTGACCACTCACACTCAACTGGCCCTTGGAGACTGTCAATTCTAACTCCCTTATCTTATAGACAGGGATGCTGAGGCCCAAGGAGGGGAAGGAAATGGACAAGGTTCACACAGAAAACTTGTGTTGGATTCCCAGTCTAGACCCTTTCCACAATTTCTTGCTGCTTCTCAAATATGCTACTGTACATCAGTTTGTATAACTGTGAATGGGGGTGACTGTCACTGGATGGCACCAGGGATCACTGAGTACAACAACAAAGGTAAAAGATCTCAGCAAACCCGTATTAAAGTCTGCCAACTCAGGGAATTTCGGTCAATGCTCAGCCCATAGTGGAGCCTGACATATTTATCTCATACACCACATTATCATCTCTCATGAGCCAGGAAGTTCAGCAAGGGCAGGGACCTGTTACACCAAAGTACCTAACATATGGTTGGCTTTCAGTTGAAGTTTGTGGAGTTAGCAGTGAGTTATAATGAACTTGAAAACAAAACTGGAAAAGGATTAAAGAAAAAAAAAAAAGAGGAAAGGAGTCGGGTGTGGAGGTGCACACCTGTAATCCCAGTAGCTCTGGAGGCTGAGGCAGGAGGCTTATGAGTTCAAAGCCAGCCTCAGGAATTTAGCCAGGCCCTAAGCAACTCAGCAAGACCCTATCTGTAAATAAAATATAAAAAAAGGGCTGGGGATGTGGTTCAGTGGTTAAGCGCCCCTGAGTTTAATCCCCAGCACCAAAAAACAAAACAAAACTATCTGTAACCAGGGGAAAACAAGACCACAAAGAAGAAGTCCACACCCACACTCACTCCTTCCACATCTGCTCCGAGACCCAGGCTGGAATGAATGGGAGGTGGCCCCTGCCCCTGGAACCCCTGGTCTGATAGAGAATGCAATAGGAGCTTGTGGGGGCTCAGAGGCAGCCATTCTGAGGGCAGCCTTCTCTGTGGGGGTATGGAGGGAAGTGCCATGGCACAGAGCATGGCGATTCGAATGGGATAAAGGTGGAAGGAAGGCTATCTCTCCGGGGCACAGGGGCACATATGGCAGGGCTGAAGTCCAGGCCCAACTCCCCAAGCCACAGCATTCAAAGAAGGGGTGCTTTGTGCTTTTTGCTAATTTTCCATGGTGCAAGATAAAAAGCTAATGTCAGGTCATCGTTCAACAAGACCAGAAATCAACCCTGGCTGGAGAGCAGAGGAAAGAAGGAGTGGCAGGCGCACACTAGCCAGGCCAACAGCAAGCAAGGAATTCAACGAATTCCCATCGCAATTCTGCACCGTGTGCCCATCACTCATCCCGAAACTCGGACCCAGGCGGCCGAACAGGCCCTCTTCTCGCCAGCCAGGCTCGGGTCTGACACTTGCTCTGTCCCAGCCCCCGCCCCCCGCGCCCCTGGCCTCGGTGCGTATCATCTGCTCGGCTGCCCAGCTCCCGGCTGCTGCCGCGCCCGCGCCCCCCGGGGCCCCGGAAAGCTGGCATCCGTTGTTACCATAACAAACTCAATTGTTCTCAGCAGGGCCCCGGCAAATAAAGTCATTCATTACGGGCCTCTCCCGGCCGCCGTGGGCTGCGCGGCAATCAGCGGGCCGCGGGCTGCCCCCTCGCGGGCCGAGACACGCGCCAGCGCCATTACCTGCCGGGGCCGGCCCGCGGCGCCGCGGCCGCCACGCTGCGCCCCGAGGCCCAGCCGCGGCCGCACTGGCGGGGGGAGCGCCCGGCCGCCGATTAGTTTTATCTCGGAACGTCAATTGACTTATACTGATTGGCTTCCTGCCGCCAAATGTCAATTAAATTGCAAATGCTCGGCGGAGGCCCGGCGCGGGCGGGCGGCCTCCTTCCCGAGGGCGCCCGCCCGCGCTGCCTTCTTTTGCGCCCGGTTCGGCAGCGGTTGAATTGATTTTCCTTCCACATCGCACAGGAAAATCCAGATCCCTCCTAGGAGGCGTTCGCCCTCTTCCCGGGGGAGGCGGCGCCCCAGAGCACCCGGACGGCGGGCCGCGGAGGAGCATCTCATCTCCCCCCGGGCCGCCGCTTCTCCGTGCAAGGTGGAACCGCGGAATCCCCGACATTCCTCAAAGGTTTTGAGAGGTGACTCTTGTGACCTTGAATGATTCCCTTCCCGCTCAGCTCCTGCCCGGCTTTTCTCACCTGCCAAGGAGAGACTTAAAGAAGGTGGTGGCTGGGGCTCCGTCCACCAGAGTCCAAAGTCTGGGTGCACTGGGGGGCAAGGACTGGCAGAATCTACAATTTTCTCCGGGTGCAGGGTCATGTATGGCATGATCTGATCTCCACGACCCTCTGAAGCAGACTAGGACCACCGGCATTTACAGAGACTTGGGGCACAAGTTAGGCGAGTTGCCCAAGAGCTCACAGAGGATGATGGCCAGTTAGGTTTCAGACTGGGCAGCCCTTTTTCAGAAGCCTGTGGTTTAATTATGCAGACTCAGGAAAACCGCTGTGAGGAAATAAGAATGGGGGAGGGAAAAGTCCCCAACCTAGACTTAGACACCTGCCACCGCATAGAGCAGAGCCAGGTATATTACATCTGATGTGGAAGATCATCATGCTGGCTTCACACACCTGACAGCTGACCCTTGGAAAAGTTAGGGAATTTGTCCAAGGTCACAGGGCAGGTACATGAGATGAACTACAGTGATATTCTCCTGGACACTCAGAGCTTTACAGTTTGAGACAAGACTTTGAGGAAGTCATTCTGCTCTCTTTTGCCAATAAGAATGCTGAGGCCTAAAATGGGTTGCCCAAGATCACCAGCAAAGGAGAGGTGGGCCAGGACTAACGGACTTTGCGCCTCCGAGTCCAGTGCTCCAAGCCCCATCTCAAAGAGGCCTTGAACAGAGTCAGGCACAAACTCTGCTCTTAGGCCTCTCTTCTGCAGGAAGCTAAGAGGAAGACACAGGTTATAAATGGATTCAAGCTGGAAGATGCTCAGAGCCGAAGGGAAGAGCATTTGCTAGAGGACTCCAGAGAGGTTTCCTCCATTGTCTCCCATAAACCTTCCCCTCTGCCTCTTCTGTCTGCCTCCTTAAGGTTGTCTCTGGAGAAAGAGGTACGCAGGTTCTTAACTGATAAAATGTGCCAGCGTTTAAAAGATACAAACCTGACCAATCGTCCTTTTCAGAAAAGAGATGTTCGCTGAACAAAAGTACCATTCAAAAGTGCCGAATGGCGTTTGTGTCTCAGACAGAAAGGAAGCGAAGAGAGAGAAGATGGAGGAGGAGGGCGGGGGAGCAGCAGCGAGGAGGGAGGAGAGAGGACCGGGAGCTGGAAGGGTTGTCCAGGCTCAGTGCATCCAAACCAAGGCTCAGAAAAGGCAGGAACTCAACTGAGATCACACAGTGAAGCAAAACTGAACGGGGAGGAGAAACCCAGACTTCTTACCTACCTCCTTGAGCTTGAATTATTTGAGTTTCTGAGGCATAAGGCTAAAATTCTGTCAGTAGAAAATCTGGTTGTTACTTTTTTTTCCCTTCAATCCTAGCCTATCATTGGGTTTCATATTAATTATTAATTAATTATTACTAATTATATATAATATTGCTATGTTACAAAGCAAAATAAATAGAATAACTATTTTTTTAGAAAAAGAGAAAATGAAAAAGCTGAGGATTTAGAAGTTTCTTGACTAGGTCGTCTTGAAGAATCTTTATTCAGTATAAAAATACTTTACTCTGATAATAGAAAAAATACTAGTTGATATTTCCAAAACTTGCTGTGCTGGTCAAAATATCATAGGTAATATTTTTTAGTTATCAGAAAAAGTAGAAATTATTATCCTTTTTTGACAGATAAGGAAAACAAAGGTCATAGAAGTTAAGGCACTTCACTGCCATAGTGCACACAGCTCCTAAGAGGACCAGCTGGGCTTGAACACCTGCTGCCCACTGTGCCTACCAGGCTATCATCAGCTTGAGGGTGTGGCAGGGGAGTGTACACAGCAGCATTGAGGGAACTTCAGAAATGGGCTACCTGAATAATAAAACAGGCCCGAGCCAAGTCCTCCTGGGTTCAACCGCTCAATGCAGAACCGAAAAAAGTGGAATTGAAGGCACATGCTAGAGAGAGCTTAGGACACTCCCAGGGACACTCAGCAACACAGCAGCACAATCCTGTGTGACACTCTTGTGAAAGGCAGACCAGAATGGCAGGTAAGGATACTCTGGAGCCAACTATCCAGGTACCAATCCCAACACTGACACTGCTGAGCTGGGTGACCTTAGGCAATTTCCTTGATCTCTGTGAATCTCTACAAAATGGGGATAATAGAGTATCCACTTGGTACAGTGGTTGTATTAACTGTGTTAATAATTTAAATACATACACTCAACACTCAATAAGTGCTAGTCATTATAGTTGTATTGCACTTCCTTTTCGGGGCCATGATTACACACACATGGAGCATATGCTTAAGTAAGGCAGGCCAGAAGAGGACCACAGGTGCCACATTTTTACCTGTGCACATTCATATGTCTGTATGTGCATGTACATACATGTGTGTATTAGACCTGATAGAACTCCCTCCCTCTAAAATGAACATCACAAGGTCCTTCTTATGAGATCTGATAGCAATGACTGGAAGATGGAGGATTTGGGGTCAGGCAGGAGAGGGAGCACATTTGCGGTGTAGGACTCTGGGTACTGCTCTGTAGGCTGCACCCACTAACCAGATGTGCACAAAGTCCATCCCCCCCCCCCCCCGCCACATTCAGTACATATTTTATGACTTGCCTCAGGCCCTCATTTGGGCATTAAGGTGACAAGGGTTTCATATACACTTCAGGAGAAATAGAAGAGTGACCAGTGTTTTGATTAGCAGGTCCCATGTGACTGGGACAGGGATGGCAGGGGAGCTAACATGCTCTCCCCAGTGAGGGCTAACAGATGGGGGACGGCACCTACCAATGGTTAGGAGGGCACTTCAGGAAGCCTTTACTTTGGAAATGACATTTAAGCTAGATCCTGAGGTTCTGGAATGTCTTCTGGGTACATGGGGAGCAGGGCATGGGGAGGACAGTTTTCCAGGCTACACAAACAGCATTGTAATAAAAGGCAACCCTTAAAAAAAAAAAAAAAAAAGGTAACTTTTTCTGGGCTCTTCTCACACCTCGGGGACTTTCTGAGTACTTTATGTACACGACTTCATTGAATTTCATTAACAATTCAATCACAGGCATAATTGGTGCCTTTTTATATATATGGAGAAACTGAGGATCAGAGGTGAAAATAACTTGCCCAGAGTGACGAATGGTGGAATCAACTAGAACTCTGGTTGTCTGACTCTACAACCCACATATGTAACTCATGGGATGGAAGCAGGATGGAGCATGTGGTGCTGAAGGAAAGAAGTTCAGCTTGATAGGAGTGAGCATGAAAAGAAGAGAGTGGAGAAGGTGGGTCTCAGGGGACCCGCAGATGCCTGATCACAGAAGGCCTGTTAAAAAGATGGCTTCTGAGAACACTGGGCAGATACGAAGGGCTAAAATTCTTCAGGCAAGTCATTGATCTGAACCTTATTCCGTCTGCTGGTGCACAACTATAATCCAAGCTACTAGGGAGGCTGGGACAAGAGAATTGAAAGTTCAGGGCCATTTTAGGCAACTTAGTGCAATCCTGTCTAAAAAAAAGAAAAAAAAATTAAAGGACTGGGGATGTAGCTCAGTGATAGAATGCCCCTGAGTGCAATCCCCAGTACTGGACGCCCTGGACATATTCCAGGAGAGCCACTGAGGCCACTGTACGTACACGTGGAGGACAGACTCAAGCAGACACCTGCCAGAAGGCTTTTTTTCTGTGGTCACAGGCAGAGGCACAAACTTTCTAAATGGTGAGGATGGTGGAACCCCTGCCTCTGACTTCCTTAAATTACAGGGGAAATAACTACTCCTTCCCCTCCTACGGCACCAAAAAAAAACACTTCAATTTTGATTTTATATAAAATTCTGAGAAGGAGATACTATTAAAATCCACACAGGTGGGAAATGACCTGCCCAAGGTCACACAGCTAAAAAGAAAGATCCAGACTCTAACTCCAACTCCAGGACCCTCTCTGGTACACCACAGAATGTCAGAGCCCAAGAGACCCTAACAAATCATTTCTTCAAATCTCCATGATTAAGCGTGAAGAAAATAAGGCCCGGAGAGAAGTGACTTGCCCAAGGTCACACCTTTTAGGAAATAAAGGCTTACAGTAGAACCAAGGACTCCCAGAAGTTCTTGTTAGGACATGGGGGCCATGGAGGTAAAGAACCAGATTAATCCCCAACAGTGATGGTCCAGCCTCCCCCTCCCCAACTGAATGCTGGCAGAGAAGTGAGACTCAGGCAAATGGTCAGCCTGCCTGGGCATCCTGGCTC
The DNA here is from genome assembly GCF_052094955.1 of Ictidomys tridecemlineatus. NCBI lineage: Eukaryota > Metazoa > Chordata > Mammalia > Rodentia > Sciuridae > Ictidomys > Ictidomys tridecemlineatus. The sequence continues at coordinate 175,669,171 of NC_135480.1, forward strand.
CAGCTCTGTTAAAGAATTCAGACCTCCCAAATGGCCAGTTCACACTGCCCTCTTACCCCTCTTGTCCCTAACCCTGGGCAGCAACTAAGCTGTCCTGGGTCAATGGTGCCACCTGGTGGCAGGTTCTGGGAAGTACCTTACCCCTGCCTTGCTTTTAATCCTTTCTCATCCCTCCAAGGGCCCGCCTTTCTCTTTGTCTGCTCACAGCTCAGCTGGTTTCACTGCCAGCACTCTTCTAACACACACCATCCCCTTTATCTTTCTTATATCCTTCTCCCTCTTAATTCTTCTCAACTACATCAGGACATTCCCTTTTTCTCCCTCTCCCCCATTTTATTCCATCCATGATAAAATGACCCAAGAAAGGACTAACGTAAATGAAAACTGGAAATTTCAAAGTGAATTCAGACACATGCTCACGCACACACATAGCCTACACACACATGCATGAGTCACCAACCACCAGTGTTCCAGAAATACCCAGAAGCCCCGTGCAATCAAACAGAATCTTCCCTTCTTGTCTGCCCTTCAGACCTGCTTGTCCTCAAAGGCCAGGCATGGAGATAAATACCAAATCCACTTCCTTATTTTTGTTTTTTCTTATTTTATTCACAATGAATATCATTGCTGTCCCTCTGCCACACCTGTGCCACTGAAAATATGCCCGGGTGGGGTCTGCAGGTGAATGCAGAGCTGAGAAGGGTAGGGAGATGAGGTTGGGTTCAAAAGTGCCCAGTGCCCAGCTCTGAGGGAGCACTAGATAGCTGCTGTTGACACAGAAGAAAGCATGCTGGGGGGAGATCAGACCTGGCATTCTGCAAGGACCCTCAGCAGTTGTGCCTTCCTGTAGGAGCTCAACCCGAGACAAGAGCAAGACACATCACATATCCCACTCTGCTAGAAGGGGTTTTCCAAAGCCCAATGTGTCTTTCCACTCCCTCCCCAAATCAAAGATCTGCCATGGTTCCCACTGCCTCAGGAGCTCAGAATGGGAGGAGTAGATGGCACCTTTCTTATCATGGAAACCACTTAACTGCTCTCCCTATCTGTACAGTGATGACCAGCAAGTTCAGAGTTTGCAGCACCTTGGAGCAGAAGTTCTCAAAGTGTATCCAGGGACCCTCAGGGGGTTGCCAAGACCCTTCAGGAGGGTTGTGAGGTCAGATCTTTTCATCATAATGCCATAATGTTATCTGCCTTCATTCTAGCTATTTCACAAGTCCAAAGTGGTGTTGTCCTGAGTCTAAGATGTGTAGCATTGTGACAAGAGAAATAAAAGCAGCTTGAGAGGCTGGGGTTATGGCTCAGTGGTAGAGCACTTGCCTAGCATATGTGAGGTACTGAGTTTGATTCTCAGTACCACCTAAAAATAAAAGGTCTGTCAACAACTATATATATATATATATATGTATATATATATATATATATAGTTGTTGACAGACCTTTTATTATATATATATATATATATATATATATATATATATATATATATACAGCTTGAGAATCCTGCTGCCTTCTGTTAAGCCAGACAGCAAAGAGATCTGCACACTTATAAACCTTCATGACTCTTACTAAATATTTGGTTGAAAAAGTTCTTATTTCAAGAATACTATTTATGCTACTTGTACTAATAGATACTTGTTTTAATAAATTAATAAGTAAATATTTCAAAATGGTATCCATTTTAATGAACCCACATACACTATAGCTTCTTGGGTTCAGTCCTCAATTTTTAAAAGTTTAAAGATGTCCCAAGACCAAAAGTTAGAGAATTGCCGGTCCCATGCCCCCAGGGCTGTCCAGAACACCCATGCCAGTTGGGCTGGGTGGGGGAGGGGCCAGGGCAAAGCAGGTGTGTAAACAGGGGTGGGGGGCAGGGGGTTCAGCGGCCTTGGCTCTCACGGCAGACTCTCACTCACTGAATCAAAGTGAAACTCAGGGACCCAGGAGCTAGGAGGAACTGAAACCTGTCCCTCACCCATAGGACAGGCCCTAGAGCACTAGGGAAAGGCCCACAGAGCCCCTCAGTTAACCCCCTAAACTCTTCCTTCATCCAGGAGGCCTCTGGCACTTGTTTACCTAGATCCCAGCTGAGGTACTCACAGCTCAAGACAAGACAAGGGAAAATGGCTGGCTAGGCTGGGGGTCCTTTGCATCCTTGCCACTAACTGCTACCTACATGCCCTTAGGTGAAGCCCAAGCCCTCTACCCCTGAACTATCCTCTCTAGAGAGTATGAAGCTATTAATCTCAGCCCCACTGTTCTTGGCTCTGCCTAAGTGGCTGTTTTCCTTACCCACCTACCTTGAGCCTTGGAGCCCATCTGCCCAATTTGCTGACTACACAAATGCATGCGAACACCAGGCCAGTCATGGGCTTCAGCTGCCATAGACTGGATGGAAACTTTTTTTTTTTTTTTGGTACTAGGGATTGAATCCAGGGGCGCTTAACCATTGAACCACATCCCTGGCCTTTATTTTTTTTTTTTTTAAATTCATGCTGAGACAGGGTCTCACTAAGTTGCTGAGGCTGGCTTTGAACTTGCCATCCTCCTGCCTCAGCCTCCTGAGCTGCTGGGATTAGAGGCATGTCCCACAGCACCAGGCTTGGAAACCTTTTCTTCAGGGTCTGTGCTAGGATTCCAGAATCTCAACGGCCTTCCAGCACAGAGAAGCAACACAAGTGCTATGAGCAGGTGGCATGGAGCAGTCTGAGGGCTGCAGGCCCACCAGCCCCAGAGGGCAGTTGCCACCCAGTGGAGCCAGATTGATCTCCCTACCAACGGTCAACATGCACACATGAAAGCTCCTGATTTTGAAGTGTAGGTGACAAATTCAAAAGTGTAAATCCAGAGCAAGCCAACTAAAGTCTAACAACCAGCCTGGCCATTGCCACCTGATTCTGAGCAATACCCTCTTAGCAAAGACCTTGGTCCAGGCCCCCAGACTTGACAGGGAACTTGGGGAAAGGTCCCCCCACACGAGGGTACATCCAGGAGACTCTTCATACAGGACTAGAGTGGGGACCTACCCTAGGAAGCCCCAACAGAGACCAAGACAAAACAGTGATAACCTCTTTCCTACCCCCAAAAGCCACTGTGAAAAAGGGGATACCCCTGTGTCTGCTGAACTTGCTGGCTTGATGAATGAGTGGGCCTAGAAGGGTGTGAAGGACTGAAGGCCAGACCCTGACCATCTCTCCAGGGGAGTGGACAACCAACAGCCCACCCTCAAGGAGGGCATTCCAGATGGAGGGTCCTGCATGGGCAATGCCACCAAGAACACACAGGGAATGCATGCACAGAGGGATGAGAGGAGGAATGGGAGGCCACAGTGGCAAGGTCAGGGCTCATGGCCAAGAGCCCTGGAATCAGTGGGCCAGGCCCCCTGCCACCCGCCCAAGGTGATACACTCATGGGGAGGGGCACGGTGGCTTTCAAAAGTGGGGATGGCAGATGGCAAAAGGAACAGACAAAAGGAAGGAAGAAGAGAGCTGAGGTTTGTCACATTGAAAGGCGGAAAATACCAAGGAGTCTCTGAGGAGGAGATTCTCCCTCTGGGTTTTCTTGGCCTTACTGTCTGATCCAGAGACCCTCCTCCTTCCCAGTGTATTTTCCCATCTGAATAATAACTGGAGGAAGATGTCCTACACGCAGAGATCCCAAGAACTGCCCAGATGCCCAGCCTGCCTAGGCCCAGTGGCCCTCCTTCCCCCTGCACCCTGGAGCCCTCCACCATTTTGTGCATCCAGTGCCTCTTTTCATGTAAAACAGAGGCTTGGCCCTTTTATTCCTCTGGAAGGGGGCTGGAAGACTAGGAAGCCTGAAGCAAAAGGAAGAAAAGGAAAGTGATGGGGCCCTTGGTTTTGTAGCTGACACCTGGGGGCACTGTTGCTCAGCCTAGATGTCCCCGGGTCTCCCCAGCTTCTCCACACCCAGTTCCTTCAGTGCCCAGGTCCAGACTGTTATAAACAGGAAGTTGGTGGCGGGCAAATCAGTTAGTTTCAGCTGCCAAACAGAATTGTGGCCAGAGCCTGCTATCCTCAGCCAAATATGCCCTCCCATCTTCAAGCCCCCAGTAGCCATTTATTAAGCCCTTATCGCCACCAGGCCCTGAATTAAACCCTCTGTGGCAGCCACTTGCTTTTATCCTCAAGATAATCCCCAAGACTTGTGTCACCTCTCTCTTCCAGATGCCAAAATGGAACTCTGAGAGATGACCTCACCTACCACAGGAAGTCCTCAGGCCATTCCATCCCTGAGCCTGTGTCCTCATCTCAACATCTTTTGGGTGACTCTCTGAAGAGGACAGAGGTGTGGAATCTTGGGGACACAAAAGCTGCTTGTAACTCCTGTCTCCAGAATCCGGAGCTTTGCCGCACACCCGTTCCCTCTGTGAAATCTGAGAAGGGTTTGGCCACTATCAACTCTAGTCTTCCGCCCCTCCCCGACTCTCACCCCCAGTACAGAGGAAGCCAACGAGGTCTGTATGTCCAGGAGAGGGAAAGGGTCTTAGGAAGGAGAAAAGACAAGTGCCTGCCCATGGTCAGACTGAGCACCCCAAACACTGTCCCTCCCCACGATGGCTCCCTTGGAGGTCTGCTGGGCAGGGCTAAGCTGGGGTCCCCCAGCCTGAAAGAGACAGAGAGAAGGGAGTTGGAAAGAAAGAGACAAAACAAGAGGAAATATGAAGAGAGAGAAAAAGAGAGAAGAGGAGGAATGTGCACATGGCGGGGGTGAGGGTGTGGGTGGTGGGGTTCAATAAACAGAATACAGTCAGATCACAGAATGAGAAGTACCCCAACAAAAGACACGGGAGAAACACAAGAACAGAGGAGACAGGTAGCCCGAGAAAGAGGGACGCAGAAAGGACTGACGGGAGCCCCCAGCCAAATGCCCCCAAACTTCCCCCATGGTGATCTCATTGGACTTGGCTTCTTTCTAGAGAATTGGTTACTTCTGAGTTCTGGCTGCCCTTCTGTGCCCTCCTGAGACAGAGGGCAGTCTCTGTCCAGAAGGCTGGAAATCCCACTTGCAACATACCCCTACCACCCCACAGAAGCTTCTGGCCCCCACAATCCACGCTGGTGCTGGATGGGTCAGCTCTCTGAGCTGGTGAAAGGGATTCTCACTCCACTGACCTTGGTGTGTTCAGAGCCTTTCAAGTTCTGGGGGAGGAGGAGAAAGGAGGTCCAGAGGACCTGAATGGGGGCCCTGAGACAGGCGGAAGGAGGCCTCATCAGAGATCAAAGGCCCAGGAAGCAGCAGAGGGTCTAAGGCTGCCCTTTCACCCATGGCCGCTATTCACAGGCCTGCCTGCTCTGCCAAGCCCAGCCCCACTACCACTTCTCTGGCCTTCCGGAGAGGGAGGGACCTCCTCCTCCGGCCTAAGCCCCAGCCAGGCGGGATTCCTGAGGCCAGGGCCCCCACTGCCTCCGTGAAAGCTCTCAGCTCAGACCAACCAAGAGATGAGGACGCCCCCCTCCCCTGGGTGGAACACCAGGCTGACCCTCAGCACTTCCTGCAAGCCTCCTGAGCATCTCTGTGAGCCAGGCCTATCCTGGGGACTGGGGTGGGCACAGAAATACGTGACATGGGCCCCTGCTGAGTCACAGCCACAGGCACAGAAGACTCAAAGCCAGAGACAGAAGGGAAACAAATGGGAAAAACCACTCAGACACAAGCACAGTTGACAGAAGCAGGCTGTCGCAGGCCCCAAAAGTCACAGCGTCCAAACCAAGAGGCCTTCTTTGACTCTTTTGCCTCTCATGTGGTCAGCCCCTGCTCATACACCCAGTGACAGGGAACTCACCACCTTTTCACGATAACACTCCCATCCTTGGCTCAGCCTGGCTGTGATCCAAAAGCTCTGAGTGTCTCTCAGCCGTCTTCTACCTCCCTTAGTTTCCTCTAACCATCCCGCTCTGCCTTCAGAGGTCACAGGGACCTAATAGTATGTTTCCTCAGTCACCGAACAATTTGTGTGAGACAGATACTGGGCCACATCCCCAACTCTGGTCTTGGACGCATCCTGGGAAAAAAACCTAGAACTTCTAGTCTGAACTGACCCCTGTCAATCTGCTAACCTAATGACGTTCTAACTTGTTTTCACTACAGAACTCTTCACTCAAGCAGGGCTCTCTGTGGATTCCCCATGATTGAGGAGGCTGGAGCTCCCATTCACCCTCTTCGCTAATTCTGAGCCCTCTAAAGGCATGTGACTACTCCATTCCACCAAGGAGCATTTACTGAGTACCTATTATGTGTTCAGTGTTGTCCAGTACAATAGCCATTAGCTATTTGAGCACTTGAAATGTGTCCAGTACAACTGAGGGACTAAATTCTTTCATATTATTTAATTTTAATTACTTTCCATTTTAAAACAGAAGCCATGTAAAATATTTTCCCCACTAAACACAACTTTAGTGTTTTGATAGGACTTACTATATTTAACTTTCACTGTCAAGTGTTTAGCATCTAAATCGTAATATGTTTTAAGTGTAAAATACATACCCTATTTCAAAGACCTAGCACAAAATAAAAGGGAAACCCTGTCGTATTATTTTTAATCTCATTACACGTTAAAATGATAATATTTGGGATATATTGGACTAGATAAAATACATTATTAAAATTAATTCCACTCATTTGTTTTTACTGTTTTTATGTGGTCCCTAGATATTTTTAAATTACATGTATGACTTGCTCTCTATTTCTAGTAGTTGATGCTGAGCTAATCACTTTCATATCTACCCTGATATCCAAAACATCCAGCACAGTGCATGTTCCTTGAGTCTCTAAACCATCAAAACAATCTCTCCACTGCTTCCAGACTAAAAGTTCAGGGACTGAGGTCATACCAGAGCCCCAGGCTCTCTTGCCCCCTCCCTCCCTTTCCAAGTCCTGCCCCATCTTGGCACAGATTGGAATACTCTCTCCTCCCTCTACCCAGCCCTCTGATGACACCTCCTAAGAGGAGTCTTTCTAGATCCTTGTGATCAAAATCAGCCCCTCTCTGCCTTGCTCTGCCTCTCTGGTATCACCTCACACACATTAGAGAGAATTTGGATTTTCAGTCATGACTGCCAGCTCACCTTCTGTGGTTGAACCCTATTCCCTCCCACCCCAACCCTGAGATCTGGGAAGGATCACAGCCCCAGGATATGACCACAGAGTAAAACCCAAATCTGGTTGGAGGTGACTATACACCACGGGCTGAGTGACTCCACCTTGCAAAGCCTCAGTCATCTCAGTCTGAGAAATGGGGAAGCACTCTGCTATCTTCCTCTTGGCTCTCTACTGCCTCTCGGTCTCCCCTAACACTCTTCTCTCAAGCTGCTGAGGGCTCCTGAGAAAACATGGACCCATCCTGGAAGCCAGTACTCACAAAGCCATGGCCTGCACCCTACCTAGGACAGCACCTGGGGTGCCTAGCTGCTTCCCTGTTTCCCCAGTGGCTGGTTCTTACTTTCTCTGCTCTCTTCAAACTCCCCACCTCTGGGTCTCACCTTGCTACACTCTTGGTAGCATCCAACCTGCCAATGGTATCCTTTTGTCTTTTTTTTTTTTTTTTTTTTTTGGTGGGATTAAATCCAAGGGTACTCTACCATCAACATCCCCAGCATTTTTTTTTTTTTTTTTTTGAGACAGAGTCTCTAAGTTGTCCAGGCTGGCCTAACACTTGCAATCCTCTGCCTCAGCCTCCTGAGGAGCTAGGATTACAGGCTGCACCACTGCACCTAGCCACCCACTTCTGCTTTAACTCTTCCCCCTTACACCATTCCTAGGCTCTGCCTGGCCCAGGCCAAGGAACAAAGTTTTGCCAGACAATTCCAGAGAATGTCTACAGCTCCGAGGCTCCACCCAACTCCCCAGTCCACACCAGCTATGTGGCTTTGACACTGTGAGGGAGCTCCCTGGGGCCCTAGTTACTTCTTATAATAAAATGGGGGATTTTTGCCTTTTCATCCTCCCCTGGAACCTATGCAGGGATCCCGGGAGGTACAAGGGAAAGATGGGAAAGGACAGGGGGAGATCCCTTGCAGCACTCCCCCAGACACTTTCCTGGTGTGAAGCAGAGTATTTCTGCCCACCTCTCTGCTCAACCATCTATCCTTCTCGGTGAGGCACAGCAAGAATGAGGGGAAGGTTTTGGTTACTGCTTGGGTTCCTCACTTTTCCCAATTCTCTAAGCTTCCAGGACCCTCAAATTATTCTCTCGTAGCTCATAGACCACAGGCTGGCCTTCCTCCAAAATCTTCCTGGGGATCAGGACTCTACGATAAATTTCAGAATTTAAGGACTGCAAATACAATCTTGAATCTGATTCTTGATATTCTTGAATAGCAGCCAGCAAGGACCACTAAGTCTGCTTGCATACGGAGTACTCACTAGCTCCCTGTTATTCCCTGTAATCCCTAGACCGCTTTTATATGTACAAAGTGCTTTCTTACACTGAGCTGAAATTGCCTCTGCATCTGCCACACACTGGCCTGTGAGGCCACAAAACAAAGTCTCTTTCCTCTCTGTTTCCACATCAGCCCTTTAAATGTTTCCAGGCAATAATCCAGTCCTGCTTGTTCTGTTCTTTTTTGTGCCAAACATCTCTAGGGCCTTGAGGTATTCCTTGGGTGCCATACCCAGATCCCTCTCCACCCAGGCTATGCTCATCTGTCATTGCCCCTCTAAAGATCAATGTCGCAAATGGGCCACAGTCCTCAGAGAATGATCTGACCAGTATAGAGTAGTCGAGACTAATACTACCCACTTTCTGACCACTCTACACTATTTTAAGCAGCTTGAGAGACCAAACAGAGACCTGATTAGAGACCGTTAGCCAACATAATTCTCAAACTCGGTAAAGCAATCTCCCCAAATCAGGACCTGTCTGTTAGTAAACTGGAATTTTTTCCTTCTCCTAAAATCTCTGCCTGGACCCCCAACTTCAAGGAAGTCTCCTACCCTCCAACCCTTCACCATGATCAAACACAGCCAGGCCCCAGCTGCTGCGAGTCTGGGTGACAGTGGAAGAAAAGATGATACCATCAACCCCATAAACCAACAGAGATGGCAGCCCCACTGCCTCCCGCAGCAGCCAGCACAGCAACCCGCCGAGTTAAAGACTTCTGACATCTGCTTGGGAGTGTCTGGAGCAGGAGAAAGAGGTGAGGCAGGTGCCACAGGCCATGAATCATCCCCACATGCCCCACAGCTGCAGACAGAGGCCACAGGCCCGGCTCTACACTGCCTGGGGCACACAGACCACAAGCCAATCCACCGCTGGGCTGACTCAATTTTCTAGTTACAGATCTTAAGTACTTAGGCATGTGCTCCCGAGAACATACATCCCTTACATGGCGCTGAGAAAGGGAATTGTGTGGAGGAACAGAATAATTGAATCAAGATTTCTGTCACGCTGCTCTCAGGCCCTAGACCACAGCCTTTTTTTTTTCTTTCCTGACTAAGGTTTTACAAATTCCCAGGGGATCGTTTCAAACCGATTAATGTCAGCCAGTGCTGGCAGCCCATCCAGTGGAAGGAGATGAGGGTTAAGGTGGGCCCGTATCCAGCACGGAGACGGCCGGTTCCAGAGGCCCAAGAACACTGAGGGTTTGAGGAAAAACCAACCGGGAAGATTGTCATCTTTGTAATCCATGTGAGACCCCTGCACTCCTTCCTTCCAGGCCCAAGGGCAAAGACGACATAGTTATTTATTCCCTCCACACCCCACCTTCACCAGGCTGAAGGCCTTCTCCTCTGAAAACTGTGCCCAGTCCCTCAGAGGACCTACCCCTGCCCCCTCCACCCCTAGTCCCCTTCTCACTGTAAGACAGAGTGGTGGCTGCTTTGCCCAGCTCCCTGCTCTCTCCAAGGCTCCCACACACAGGGGTCATTGATATTAAGCTCAGACCCTCCACACACAGGGTCCCTCAGGTATCATGTCTGTACAGGCAGGGTCTTCCTAAAGGCCACAAAGCTCAGGCCATCAGGGCTCTATCAGGCCCATTTACTCCACCCAAGGCGTGACGATGGGAAGAGATCAGCAAGGAACCCACAGTTCCCGCAGGGTGCCTGTCTGCCCCTCCCTGTCCCTGCAGTAAGGACAGGGCTCTAGGAACTACAGCCCTCTGCAATTAAGGGGGTGCTGAGCAGGCACCTTTGGTCCCATCCTCTCTGAGCACACCAAGCAGACCCCTCCATCCCCGACAGGGCTGTGCTGCTGCCTCTTACCTTCATCTCTCTTGCGCTTGTTGGTGTCAGCGCTGGGGGACGTGATGCCCAGGATGCCACTGATGGAGTACGACGAGCCGGCTGAGTCCGTGCTCACCGAGGACACTTGTGTCACAGAGCCCGTGGACACTGCACAGAGGAAGAGGAGTAATCAGGGCCAGCAGAAGGCTGAGGGGCAGAGGGCACCAGTGCTGGCCTGTCACAAAGGCACTCACTAGGCTGGGTGCAACGGCAGGGGAGCAAGAGTTTTAGGCAGAGGACACTCGCCCCGTGGTACCACCATACAGGCTTTGGCTGTTTTGCCCAGGTTCTCTGCTGCTGGGGAGCTGAGGGGGTATATGGGCAGCAAAGAGGACTGTCCACACAAAAAAGAACAAAGGGACAGAGTAGAAAGGGAAGTTTAAGGATGGAGAAGAGAAAGAGGGCAGGTGGGGCCCACCATAGGCAGTGCTAAAAAAAGACCTCAAGCTAGTCCTCTTGGGTGTGTTAACTCCCCGCTCACATAGCCACCCATGCACGGTGACATAAACACACACACATACACAGCCAACTGAACAGCAGGCTTCTAGGTCTTTTTATAGTTCCCTGCGGCATTTCCTTCTTCCAGTTTACCTAGATCTTATTTTTAACATTAATTATGACAATAACAGTCACTTATGTCTTCTGAGAACTGAAGGCATTATCACATTTAATTTGGAGAACGATCTTATAAGCTAAGTGATGTTATTTACCCCATTGGAAAGGTAAGGCAACCAAGACTCAGAGAAGATAAGTGACACATGCAAGGTCACACAGAAAACAAGAGCCAGAGTGTCGACGGGAACCTGGAGACTAAAGTCTTAACTCCTGTAACTAATCTGCTCCTCAGTCATTTTTTTTTTTAAGAGAGAGAGAGAATTTTAATATTTATTTTTTAGTTTTTTGGCGGACACAACATCTTTGTTTGTATGTGGTGCTGAGGATCGAACCCGGGCCGCACGCATGCCAGGAGAGCACGCTACCACTTGAGCTACATCCCCAGCCCCTGCTCCTCAGTCATTAATAATGAAGAACCAACAATATGCCTCTCATTGATGCAACACTTTTCATTTGATGACTGTGACAGCCCTGTTTATCCCAATTTATCCAATGAGGACACCAAGGCTCCACAAAGTGAAGGGATTCAAAGTCCTCTAGCTAATAAGCTGCAACCCCTGGCCCCATCATAGCCTCAGGTCTATTCATTTAGAGTCTAGATTTCTCCTGCCCAGAAGCAGGAGGCAGAGGTCTGTCATTTGTGGCTGAGACCAGGTCTCAAAGACCCAAAGGATGAGAATGAGGGGAGAGGAGACTTCTGTGCAAATTTCTCATGGACTCCAGGCCCTCCCAGAGCCCAGGGAGAGACCTGTCCTCCCGTGGGCCCTCTCCCACTCCATAGCTGAGTTTCCATTTCCGCCTGGCTCCCTACAATCTACAGACCAACCTCAGGCATTTCGTTGGGCTATAACCAGCTGGAGGAAGGAGGAGCTGCCTCTGGCTCTGAAGTGTAGAAAATGACCAGAAGTAGTGGTGACCCCACAAAGAGCCGTCCCTTTCCTTGGAGGGGCTCCAGCTCCTTGCTCCTACAAACCCAGAGGGACAGTGCCTTTCTTCCCATGTTTGCGTTTGATTTTAGATCTTCCTTAAGAGACCCAGAAGTAGAAATTGTTAACTTCTCTTTTCCTTCACCAAAAAAACTCCTCAAAACAGGTTTATGCAAATCTCACAACCTTTTCTGTATTAAGGTGCAAAGAACAGAGAAGGAAAGAGGATCCCAGGTCACTTGATACTTATAAGCCACTCTCACTAAGTGACAGAGTAGATGACATTTGATTCAGGATTTTGTGACTGCAGGAGGTGTAAAAGATCCAGATTCCAAACAATTACAAACTGTTATGAAATTATTAAAGAGGTGATTATGGAAAAAAAAAAAAAGATCCAGATTCTAGTTCTGCCTCCACCCCTTCCTGGCAACAAGATCTCTGGCTAATTATTCAATCTCTCTAAGCTTCGGTTTCCTCCCTGCTCAGTAACTTTCTAAATCATAAAGAGCTGTATGCACATGAGATGCAGTTTTATAAAAATGTCTGGGATAAACCATTCTGCTGACCTACAGCAAAATTATTCCTCTAAACCTATTGAAGGAATATTATCAGTTACAAGTTGCTTGATTTGCATTGCTTCGCAACCTGAAACGGTTAAAGCCACAAGTGAAACCTTTTCTTGTTTTTTGATTTTTGTGGTACTGAGGATTGAACCCAGGGATGCTTAATCACTGAACCACATCCCCAGCCTTTTTAAAAATATTTTATCTAGAGACAAGGTCTCTCTGAGTTGCTTCGGGACTCTCTAAGTTGCTGAGGCTGACTTTGAACTCATGATCCTCCTGCCTCAGCCTCCCGAGCCAGTGGGATTATAGGCATATGCCATCACCCCCAGCCACAAGTGAAATCTCAGCCACCAACATCCCTCTACCCCAGAAGCCGCCCTCAACCCTCTCAGAACAGCCCAGCAGAGTTGGCAGTTCCCTGCTCTCCTGACACCCATACCTTTTTATTGGGCTTCATCTCAGTGTTTTGCAAACTTCTCTCCATTACATTCTCCCATTGAGAAGCCCTCAAAAATAGGGGGTTTTACCCTGCCTCAAGTGTAGCATTAATGGTGACAAACACTTTCTGGAGGTATTACTAAGAGAAGAATTATCTCAAGGCAGGGAGGAATTCTTTCTTACCTTTATCCAAAGAGACAACCTAGGAGGATCGGAGACCTTGGAGAACACCTGGTTTATGTCCTCCAGTGAGGAAACTGAGGTTCAGCGAGGTGAAGGGACTTTCACAGCTCACTGGGTGAGTTAATGACAGAATTGGAACTATAAGCCAGGACTCTGGTTCCCCATCGCCACGGGGAAGTCCAGATTTTCAGGTAAAGAAGGACTGACAGTGATGAGGGCATAGAAAGGTTGCTCAGTTTGGATGTGACTTTGCAGAACTCACAGGGACTGTGAACTCTCAGGGCTTGCTGGATGGTCACCAACTTTCCTCCAGCTAGAGAGAGGTGTTTCTTTTGTCCCAAGTGGAGAAATAATACTTTAAAGGGACAAGTCATTTTCAACTTGTCCGTGAATCAAAAGCCAGGGAATGTGTGAACTCTTGAGTAGTAGGAATAGAACTCTGCCCTCAGAAGGTCATGGTCACTCTCAGACTTCGCCCGTGAGCACCCAAAGCCCCACCCACAGGCCTGGAGAGTTCACAGAGTACATGAGATCGAAGCAAGAGCAAGAGCGAGAGAAAGAAAGTTTGGGAAGTTTTGCTACATCTTCACTCAAGACTGCAAGTGCACAAAGAATTGTAGAAGGGCTGGTTGATAGAAGAAAAAAACACATTCAAAACTACTTACTGACTAATGATGCAGAAAATGTTATGAATAAGTATCCCTTTCTTGATTTATTACTTTAATTATCTGACATTCTATAGACCCCCATTAGTGGATTTTTTTTTTGGCTTAGATTTCAATTTTCTGTCTCATGGTGAAAGCTATTTATCATAATAATCAGTAAAATTCAAAACCTTTTAGCAGTATTTATAAAATTCATTTACCAGGTTCAGCCCTTGGAGAATGACAAAGAAGGCGCATTAGTACGTGTGCCGAAGTGTTTTATGCAGAATTATCTGTCCATAAGAATGATTAAAAGTTCTTTAGAATATTTGGAGCCCATTAGATTTTCAAAAAAAAAAAATTTTTTTTTTAAAGTTCTTACCTATGCTGTGACTGGAAGCCGGGACAGGCTGGTTGGGGGGCTGCTGAACTTTTGTCCGGATGATCCTGTGGCAGTTGGGAAAAAACAAATGGCTATTTACCATCAGGAAGGGAAAAGGCTTCAACCATCTATGCACAGACAAACAGAAAACCCAGACTCAAACTGGGACACAGGGACAGAGGTGGGGGGAGATTAAGAACCCAGGTTGGGAGTTAGGAGTTGGAAGAATTATGGACTATGCCTAACTCAGCTCCTATATTACTGGTTGTCTTTAGATAACCTGCACCCACTCTCTGAGCCCTGAGTACTTCTTCTGAAGAATGGGGACACTGTGTTCACATTACAGGTAGGCATTCCCTCTCCTGCTCCAGCCCCGTAAGGGACTCCCTGAATGAATTTAGGGAGTTTCTTTCATCCCCTGGACCTCAGCCTTCTATCCAGGGAATGAAGGAACCAAACCACGCAGCCTCACTGTCCTCAAGGAACTCTCTTGGCTGGTTTCTCTGCCCTAGAGAGCCCATAAGCAAGAATAATACCCCTACCAACTGGAAACTTCCAAGGGAGGAGACATATGTGTTGCTCAGAAATGAAAGAAGGTTAAAGTGCTACCAAGAGACAGCACTTGGGTTTAGTTTTGCTGCAAGGAAAGCAGCCTGGTACAAAGCCTCATTGAAAGGATCCACAGGGCTGGGAGTCAGGGGCGTCCTGCCCTGTCTTTCCAGAGAGCTTGCTCTAGTTCTCATATGAACTTGATGGTGACCTTGATCAAGTCCATTCCATCTTGAGTCTCAATATGATGAAGGAATTGGAACAGACCATTCTTTGCTTATTTTAAGTAGTCAAATCCTTTTTGGAAAGAAACGTAAAATAAAATTTACCCAAAACCCAGTGTATAAAAGCAAAACTGACTGCCCTTTGGCCCCTGGAAGTTCTGATGTTCTTCTACAGAACCTTGGGCTCCAGGGAGCCTAGATGACAAGCCTCCAACTGGGACAACACATAGGACCCCCAGAAGATAAACAAGCCCAAAACATCTTTGAGCACAGAACAGAGCCAAACAAGAAGTCCCTTTGGGATCTATAAGAAACTTTCTTCCTGGCATTTGGCAGAAAGGTGCACCATAATAAAATGTTCAACTTCTTGGGAAAAGTTCTATTTCCACCTCAAGCTATTCCTGTCTTTTTTTTTTTTTTTCAATGTGATCCTCCTGCCTCAGCCTCCTGAGTAGCTGGGATTCCAGACATGTACTATCACACCCTGTAAACTATTCCCTTTAAAAAGGACATTCATTAGAGGTTTGCCTTATTATAAAAGAAATCATATGTGTTCGTTGTAGACTATTTGATCAGCTTGGAAAAGTGTAAAGAAGACATCCCAAATCACATCTACATAGTAAATATGTGGTAAAATACTTCATAACTAATTGCACATAAGTAAAACAAAGAAAAATCACATTTTCCTCCTTTTTCTTTTCAAACAGTTCTAGATCACGGGTAACACCTCATCAATTTTCATAAATTGTTGATAGGCAGCTGCAGCATAGTGATCAAGTATCCAGCTCCAGAACCAAATTAATAGAGTTTGAATCCCAGCCTTGCAATTTACCAGCCACATGACTTTGGGTAAATTACTTCACTTCTATGCCTCAGTTTCTTCATCTGTAAAATGGGACTAAGAATCATTCCTACCTCCTAGGGTTAGGGTTAGAATTGAATTAATTAACTACTTAGAAGTGGCTGCTCCATAGCAAATGCTCAATAAACATTAGGGGTTATTATTCTCAGTGGTGTCTTCATGAAGATTAAAGAGAAGGTTTAACCTTAAAAATGTTCATGTTTCACACTTGCCTTAAAAAGCACATGGGGTCCCCTTGAGAAGGAGCAGGGAGAAGAGCCTTTCTATACTATTTTTAAGGCTGTAATGATGCTTTATAAGGAATTCTACAATTACAGGACACTCTCCAAAGCTGCTCCCAGGGATGAGAGATTTTGCCCATCTGCTTGTAGCAGCCACCAAGTAAAAGTGAAGATCGTCCTCTTCCCTTGGAAAGAAATGATAGTGGGAAGAAAAATACCAAATGTATCCAAGCTATTCTAAAAATCATAAAAATTTTTAAAATTATATGCTGTCATCAAGACCTGTCCCAATGGGAGTTCACTAGGACTTTTTCTGATCCCAAGACAGTTGGCAGCCAACACTAAAAGGAATATCCTTGGACTGGGGTGTGACTCAGTGGCAGAGAACTTGCCTAGCATACACAAGGCCCTTGGTTAAAAAGGAGAGCAGATCCTTATGCTGCTGCAGAGCATTTGACTGTGTGACTGTGACCCTGGATCCATAGGAATGTCCTTTGGTCCAACAGAGAAGACAGCTCAGCAATCAATCTCTTACTAGATGAAGAAACTAAAGTCCAGAGTGCTCAAGTGACTTGCCCAGTGTCACACAGTAAGTCAGCTCAGGCTTCCATCCCTCAGGCCACAGTTGACAGAAGTAGTCCTACTGTCAAATACCTCCCATACGAGGCATAAAGCCTATTTGAATTCAGAATCGATTTAGAATTTGAAGACTAAAACTTCAAGAGAGCTTACATCTTATAGGCACTTTAGGATCCCCTTTCTGCATCAGTCCCATTACTTTGAAAAGCTTACAAAATTACACTGAAAAAAAATCAAGGTGCCTTGAAAAGGAGATGGGGCTGCAGAAACACCCCCATCCATTGGCCCTAATGGAACTATAATCAGTGCAGAAAGAAGCATGGGCCATCAGCTGTGTAGAGCAACCAGAAACCTCAGTCCAGCTGGCCAAGCAGGAAGGGGCCCATTGGTGGCACCTTTGTCTGCAGTTGATGTGAAGAAGAAAGGGACACTGGGAGAGCAATCTCAGAAGACTTGTTGCCACAGGTAGGATGAAAAGTGGAATGAACCAAGTGTCACCCCGGGCTGCCTCCGCCCCTTACATAGTATTTTTGTTTTTATTTTAATTAGTTGCTGATACGACTGAGTTGTGAGCTTTGCCATAAATCCCTGATTTCAAGTTTCTCTTGAAAAATTAGAACACCCGGCAATGGGAACCTCCCCCATTCTCACATTGGTTATCCCTCTTAACTGGGAATGTCACTAGTTGTCCCCACTACTTGGCCTCTGATTTAGAGCCACAGGATGGAAACGGAAGAAGGAAGACCCCATTCCACCTCCTATTTGGGTCAGCTCTGGGACAGCCACCTTCCGATGAACTCAGGCTGGATTCCCAGAATCCCCAGGCAGGCACAATGATCCCAGCACACAATGATCCATAAGAAGTCAAATGAACAAGGTGATTTGTGTCCCTGGAAATTTCCCAGAAGCCTAGCAGAATTGGTTCAGTGTTGCCGAACCCCATGTCAGTCACGTTTCCTGGAGTTGGTCCCGAAGACAGCAGAAAGGCACACACTTCAATGGGTGAACAGTGGAGAGGACCCTCTGGCCATCAAAGTAGCTGTAAATGAAGCCACCACTGTCTCCACAGACACTTGAAAGAGACAATGGTGAGAAGTTGCCCCCAGGGAGGCAGGGGCAGTGAGAGAACTGGGGGCCCTCTTATAGGGTGACATGTGACATTTGTGAATCAGATATTTAGAAGTTGCACCCATTTGAATGTAAAGGGAGTTTTCCTTCATATGGAAAATAAAACCGATGCTGCAGCCAGGTTTTCCTGTGAGGGAAGAGTGGGGTACGTCAGCATGAGATTGTCCCACACTTAATGAGTTTCCGCTAAAGAGTGCAGTGAGGACCCAGAATGCTCCCCGAAGGGAGTATCAGAAAAGGTTATGAATGGAGGGATCTGGAAGACAGTCAGCCAAACAGCTGGCTGCAAGGCTAGAAATGGAGTAGGAGTGGCTGTTACCCCTCCTTGCCTCTTTTCTTATGGATCCTCAGTTCAGTCACTTGCAGAATCCTACAGGACAGTAACAGAAAGAGACCTGCCCTCCTTTTACTATCCATCTCTATCTCAGGGTCACCTTTCCCTGCCACCCACACCTAGGACTCAGTTTCTCTACCTGCTGCAGATGTAACAGCAGCGTAGAGGCACCACCAGCTGGCCCAAAAGCTATGGACCAGAATTCCAGGAGGCCCCTAAGGTTTGGCATGGCTTCAGCAACCAGCATTAGACCTCTTCTAGCCCAACTCCAGACACAAAGCATCAGCAGATAGGTCCCCCTTTCCTCTGCCACATCTGAAACCATTGCTCTCTTTGCTCTATAAGTTTCTTTCAAATAACTTATTTTTTAACTTAACTTTAATACATCCATTGGTGGGAAAAAGTTCAAAGTTCACAAGATCACTGGTTTGGTAGGCCAGTTTATTTTTCTAAAATACATGAAGATAAATTAATCACAAGTCAGGTTGTTTTTTGTTTTGTTTTGTTTTGTTTTTGTTTTTCTGTTACTGGGGATTGAACTCAGGGGCACTCAACCACTGAGCCACATCCCCAGCCCTATTTTGTATTTCATATAGACAGGGTCTCACTGAGTTGCTAAGCACCTCACCATGGCTGAGGCTGGCTTTGAACTTGCCATCCTCCTGTCTCAGCCTCTCGAGCTACTGGGATTACAGGCGTGTGCCACTGCGCCAGGCACAAGTCAGTTTTTATCCTTGCATTACAGAGGATCTAAACCAGAGCCTTGTAAGTGGGTTATGCTTGAAATGAGTTGCTACTGTTTAAAAACATAGATTTCACACACAGGAATACATACATGGACACAAATACACACAAGTCCTAGTTTCTGACTTTTCTTGAAGAATGGAAAAAATCTGGCAAACATTTCTGGCAGAATTTATCTGGAGTTGAGAAGCAACTGCCCCTCTAATAAGGCTTGAGCTATCTTGATTGACACAGGTCCTACCATTCCCTACAGCCTGCTGCCTGACCTGCTTTCCTAGATACACTATCTGCCTGACCCCACATAAAGCATTAGAGTTTGTGGCCCCCGTGGTCCACCTAAAGTCATCTCATGAACCACCTAATTATACGTATACCCTGCACTGAGAAACCTGTGGCCTCCGGAACCTGATCACGGATGTGGCTCATATCCCTCTCCAGAGCAGGCCACCTGCTCCAACATTGCTTTAGGTGCATATGCCACCACATCTCTGCTTTTGGAGGCCCAGAATAAAAGTCATGATGCTTTCTGTGTCATGGAAATCCTGCAACCAGCCAGAAGTAAGGAACTCACAAAACACATTGGAGTCCCTCATGATACAGGAGAAGAACAGGCATTCTCCCCACCCACAACCCGCCCTGTCACTGCTACTTCCACAGTGACTTTGTCTAGGCCATCCAGACTTGTAAGAGGACACCAGAACTCTGGCCTGGAGGAGGTGGCCTTCTAGAACAGAGACGGAGAAGCTAAGTGCCCCACTCCCCCCTCTCCGCACCACACAGGATGTCAGGGTCTTGGCAAAGGTTTGCAGAGAGAAGGAAAAGAGGCTAAGAGTTTATGAACCAGTGGGACTTGAAATGTCAACACAGTGATTCTATGCATTTGAGTCATCACAGAGGAATGGCTGTTAGGAGCAGAGGGGACCTCAAGAGACATTCCAGCCCACCTCTTTCTGCCAGGGGTGAGGGGGTCCTCTATGTCCAGACAGTCTGATCTTGAAGAAATGAAAACTGTTCAAGTTTGGTATGCTGGTTTCCTTTTTCTTCATGGAGCTTAGAGAACAATCATTTATGTTTCCCTCACAACTTCATCCCTAATGCTATTGGTTCATATGGAGTGGAGACTGCACCCTCTATGATAGAAGACTTTCTTCCAGAAATTAATTTTTAGGGCTGGGGATATAGCTCAAGAATGGAGCACTTTCCTAGTATGCATGAGGCCTCAGGTTGGATTCCCAGAAATGCAAAACAAATAAGCAATTTATTCTTAATTGGTGTTCCGACAGCATCATTCAACATTGTTTGGATCAGCCTAGGGAAGTGAGGGAGCCATTGTGGTTCCCAGGACAATGTTGGGTCTGGCACCTTGGTGTGTGGTTCCCTGTCTCCACGGGTGAGAGATGGGGGAGTTTAGGAGAGGGCAGTCCTCTCACACCAGAGCATCCTAGCACCCTGGACCTCATCCTTGCAGATGAAAGACACACCTCAGAGCCACAAGGGCCCTGGGCTCCAGAGAGAGCAAGAGTCTGTTGAGATCCCACTTGAGTTGCTGGCAGAGAAGCAATGACAAACCAAGTCTCCCAACTCCAAGTGAGAGCCCTGCTTCCCATACTCACTTGCCCAACCTCTGCCCTTACCAAAGGCAGGATTTTCTTTCTGGGAACCTCCGAGATGGACAAGTGCAAAGACCTTGGGCCTTCCCTGGCAAGGACAGGGACACTTGCGGAGCCCTCATCAGGACAATTCACCGCAAAGTACTCCACACAGATAAATGATAAAGAGAATGATAAAAGTTACTCTGGACTCAGAAAATTCTCAAGCAGTCAAGCTATTGGCCAAGCATTCCTGTCGACTTTGAAGAGAAGGAACAAAGACCAGCAGCCCCCAACTTGGACCTCTTGTCCACTAACCCCTAAGGGTCCTTGATAAAAAGAGAGACAAGATCTTCAGAGAAGATATACATCGAAACTCCAGGACCCATGCACCCAGATCCCAGCCCCCAGCAGCAGCAGCCCCCTCACCTGTTGATGGAACTGACACTGGGCACCGTGTCATTGTCACACACTCGCTCCGCCAGCAGCCGGTCCCTGATCTCCCAGGCAAACATGGTGGGATTTTGGCGTTTGTACTCAGCGATTTTTTCTACCACTTTGGGCGTGGCAACCTTTGGTTTGGATCCTCCAATCACCCCAGGCTTGATGCTTCCTGTCTCATAATACCTAGGACCCAAGGAGAAAGGAGCTTAGTCATGAGGAACCAGTAAACTGGATGAACATTGGAAATGTTCTGAACCCAGATGTGCTGTGAATGTAAACTACAAATCAGATTTTTTAAAATTTAGTGCCAAAAAAATGCAAACTATCTTACTAGTAACGTTTATATTGGTTATATGTTGAAGTGATAATTTTAATGTTAGGATAAATAAAATATGTAATTAAAATTAGTTACACTCATTTCTTTTTACTTCTCTTAATGTGCTATTAGAAAATTTTTAAATTGCAATTTAAAACTTTTAACTTTCTCACATGATATTCTATTGGACAGCGCTAGCAGGATGCTAAAGATTAACAAAATAATTTGGCATTCATCTTTCAATTTACAGTTTTCAAAAATTCTTTCAAGTCAGTTTTCCCAATTGATTCTCCACAGTTCTAAGCACATCATTCATTTTGGATGAATGAATGAGTAAATGAATAAATGAATGAAAAGGTGCCCTCTATGGTATAAAATGGAAATTCAAAGAATTTAAATGGCTTCCTTGGGGCCACTGAAGATCAAGTGGCCAAGCCTCTTGAGCTAAAAATTTTCCCAGAAAAGTGGTTTATACCTTTGATTTTCCATTTCTCCCATCCACCAGCAGAAACTCCAGCATGCTGTAAAACTGTCCCCTAAAATGCAACTTATTTTTCCATAAGAGAAAAACAATAGCCCTGATGTAAAATTAAAAGGAGTGTTGGATTCCAGAATCAACTGGAAATGTGTGTTGGAAATCAAAACCCAAGCAATCAGAAAAACCAACCACGAGTCTCGGCAGCTCTTCTAGGGGCCTCCGCAGAGGTAAATGGCTGTTTCTAAGGACATTTCCATGCTATCAGCTTTTCCTCGTTAACGCAAATAGGATGTCAGGGTTTTACAGTAAAACCGAGACCAGGGAGAAGAGTGCCATGAAAGATCATTTCAGGGAAAAAATGACTTGATTCTTTTTCTGAATCTGAGCCGTCACTGGATGTCTCTCTCAATATTTACAGAGGAATTTTTGACTTCCTCTTCTGAAGGAGATTATCTTGCAGTTGAATTTTTTTTTTTAACCAAAAGACATTTTAGAAACAACTACTAATTTTTCAACCTAACCAGAGTTTATTAGAGGTAAGGGAACCAGATGATTCTGGGATAGATAAAAGTGTTATCCAGGAACAAAGGCAACGTTTATAGAGATGCTGACATTCTCAGCCTGGGTAAGTCTGTTTAGGGCTAAGTTAGTGAATAATTCTAGATTAGAAGAAATAATTTGAGAGCAATAATGTAGAAGTGCAAAGTCTATTTTTCACTGAGAAGAGTTATTTACAAATTTTGACCATAAGAAAAACTCAACCTATCCTCCCTCTTTCTGAGAAATTGCTGAAAGCAATTTTCTACATAATTTGCTAAAATATTTTTATTATTCACAACAGCGTTTTTAAAAATCTTAGTTTTTTTTTTCCACGAGTCTAAGAAAGTACCTAAATCTAGGCACATAACAACCCTACAATGTCCAATTGTCCCCTCAATTTTACCATAAAAAGTGAATTTTTACTTATGACACTTGTTATTTAAGCACAACACTCTAAAGTTTACAGGGCTCTTCTTCAAATTATCATGCCAATCTTTGAAGCCAGTGGGGTTTAAAGAGGGAAAATAAATGATCAGAAGACTAAGCAACGAGCCCAAATCCATCTGGAAGTTGGAGGCAGCTGCAGCCTTCAAACCTTACTTTGAATCCAGTGCTCTTCTGCTAGAGCAAACTGCTGCTTTGGTTAAAAAATTTTAAAATAATAATAACAATGATTCTTTGCAATTGTAGACAGCTTTACTATATACCAAGCATTTTCACCCACATCTTTCATTCATTCGATGCTTGTCTAGCGCCTGTTAGGACAGGGATGGTCTCAGGGCAAGGGTTACCAACCCTGTGCTGCCTCTTCAAAATATGTTAGTTGAATGGGTCTATACCATTCACATAGCAACTCAGAAGGCAGCAGGATAAAGTCCCCCACTTACTTGGCTGGTGGGTGGCAGCACTCAGGACTCCGCTGCCATCTCACCTGAGGGGTGCCAACTGTGGGAGGCTGTGGTCTTGACACAAGAGGTCTCTGTCTTCCTTTTGACTGACACATGGGCCAGGCACTTAGAAGGCAACACTGACATTGTTGAAACCCCAACTCACAACTGTGTCAAGTGAGGATTCAGACTTAATAACCATCCTTTCATCTCAGCAAAACAGCCGTGCAGCCCTTTGGCTTACAGACAAAAGATGAACGGCAGTCACCAACACACAGTGTCCTTCCGTGCAGAGAGTGTTAGTCTGGGAGTCAAGAGGTGTAGGTGCCTGTCAGCTGCTCTGACACTAACTCGCTGTGTGATCTTGGCCAACTCACTTAGCCTCTCTAGGCTTCAGTTATCCCTTTTATAAAATAGACAGAGGATGTTTACCCTACTTGCAGGGTTGTTGTGAAAATAGAAATACAGAATGGTTACAAGACATCTTTGCAAAATAAAATAAAAAGCATGGGCTGAGGATTAAAGTCCTGTATAAAATGTTTATTTTTTGCTGTATAACAACATATCACCCGATTCCAAATAGCCTGAACCTCCCAACCAAGCTCCAGTGGGAAAGGACAACAGCTGAGCTCAGGGTAGATTTAAACTTGGCCTCACATGCCACTGGGCTGTGCCTCTCCAGCCTTTAGCAATCTTGAGATCTAGACTGACCGCCCACACTTCTGGAAGACTGCCCGCCTTCCTGGGGGGAAAGGGGTCTCTGCCTGCCCCAGTTACTTTGCCTACTTTTCCATGCAACCTCTGAAGAGCACAGCTACCACACAGCAGAGGCTCTCTACAACCTTTACCTCATAGTGCCTGTCCAGCTTTTCAGTGACCACCCCCCCCAAAAAAAAAGGAAAGAAAAAAAACCTGTCAATTGAACAACCCCAGTTCAGAAATTCCCAGTCACACTGTTTTAGGGCTGAACTTGTTTCTTAAAAGGCAGTTCTAATTACAGTGACATTTTGTCCACTGTGGTTCTTAGTTATGAAAATAATGAGCTATGAAATTCCAATTTATTGTTGACAACTTAAACGGCCAGGCACCAGAGCGACGCGTAACTTCCTACTGCCACTCTACCTAGTGACAAATCTATTCCGGACCGAGGGAGGCTGCCGGCTGGGTTTGGAAGGATCCCTGTCTGCCTTAGTCTCCATGGGAGATTTGGAGGGTTCTAGGGCAGCACAACATGAGGACCCAGCATTGCATTTGGACGTCTGCTCTGAGAAAAGGCTCAGTATCTTAAAGATTTCAAACAGCAAGCAAAATGTCGGCTCAGCAAGGATGTCTCAGCAAAAACAAAGGAAGGGCCTTCTTTCTCTCTCCCTCTCCCTCGGTACAAAGAAGCTTCGCAAGAAGATATCTGAGACTCATTCAACTCTAAAAGTCCAATTCTGAGACGGTCTAAAATATTTCTCCTCTCTTTCTTTTTCTTTCTCCTTCTGTTTTGTGGTTTCTTTCTATTTCTCTTTTAAAACCCATTCTCTTTCCTCTTTGTTCCCTTTTTCTCTTTCTCCTTTCCTTCCCTCGGTGGTACTTTCTTCTGCTACTCTCACTCTCACCTTCCTGTCTAAAACCACCCTCTAACAAGAATACAAGACTGATTTCCTGAAATCTTCTCTGAACTCTGGCAGAGACTCATTTGCTTGCAGATCACTAAATGGGAGTGGAGGAGCCCCCAGCCTCCATAGCTGAGGTACCTGCTCTGGGCAGGTAGATGAGACATAAATACAGGAATCCAGGACTCTAAAGGAGCTGCCAGGCCCTTGGCCCTGAAATATCTTCCTCTGGCCTCAAGCAAAACTGCAAGGCTATTTGATACAGTTGCTTCCTCCAGCTGAGAAATTTCTTGAATTCCAGCAGACGGAAGAAAAAGAGCAAGCAGAAAGTCATGATGTCACTGACATACTTCAGAATATTTATTTTTTATTCAGGCATCTGTTCTCAAACCATAATGTAGGCTACAAGACAAAGGTTGTTTTCTGACAACGGGAAAGAAATGGAAAGCAGTGAACGGCTAAACCCAAAAACGTTCCTGCCCGCCAGGAAAGACCTATAACACCACCACATGCCCAGAAACAAGCCTACAGCTTTGTGTGCGGGTGTGGGGAGTCACAGGTGGCCCAGGAGTCCTTTAGACTCCATCCCAACCCAAGTGCTAACTGGATGTATAAACCTGGGTTAGTCACTTTGCCTCACTAGGTTTGTTTCCTGATCTTAAAATATGCTTCACTGGATCATGCTGAGGCTACTGAGAAAATAAACGGGAGCGCTAAAAGGCTATACAGCCCTCTGGGAGAATCGTCATTGTTAGTATTTTGCTCGCTGCAAATCGCCGGGTCAAGTGGCAACTTTCAAATGTCAGATTTGAGAGTCAGCTTTTGCTGTCTATCCCCCACCCCCATTTAATATACACTTAGGATGCCTGTCACTACGAAGGAAACACAACACATAGAAGGAAAATACAGCAGACCAACATAATGTGGTTGATGATAACCCAAACTGAAAATGATGGCTAACTTTTAAAAGTGGAATATGCTTTTTGAAAATATTAAAATGAAACATTGAGGGCTAGGCATATAGCTCAGTGGTAGAACACCTGCTTAGCATTTGCAAGGCCTTGGGTTCAACACACACATACACACATACAAAAAAAAAAAAAGGAAGGAAGGAAGAAAGGAAGGAAGGTAGGTTGATTAAACTCTGGTGTATTATATTATACCTTACGGAGTCTCTACCCAGCTCTGCCCAGGGCTGTGAGCTCTCCAAAGTGGATAGGGGAATTTCCTAAGAACCTCTTACTCCTGGGTTCTTTAGGATAATTCATCAGGCTTTCTAGAAACATGTCCCTCCTAAATCTTCCTATTCCACTTATCACTTGAGATGGAGTTACCCAGGGTCACTCTGAGTTGGATGGCCTCAGAAGAGCTTTGCAAACTCTAAAGTGCTGTGCATGTAAAGTGAAATGCCACTATGGTCCTCACTATGACACTGGTACATTAGACAGCTGCTGGGTCGTCTTTAAGATCTTTATTTGAAAGTTCATGGAAGCCTGGAGCTCCTGCCTTTACCTGCCAAGAATTTTGCTGACACAACCATGGCTGACCCGAAGCTGCCTGGAGATGTCGCAGGGCCTGACACCTTGATGAGCAAGTTCCACTATCCTTTGGCGGACTACATCTGGAAGTGGCCGTCCGTTCACAAAAACCCCCCCAAGCTGATTCACTCCTCCATGTCCTGAAACAGATCAGAAACAAAAGGCAAGGGGAAGGGTGGTTAGAACCAGTCACATAGTAGAAGCACCATTGTGAGCACCCAGAGACTGGATGTCTTGCTCCTGGAGTCCAATCCCACAGACCACACTGGGTTGCTTTTTAAAATTAAGCTTAGCCTTTGTCCATCTTCAAGCAGTCATTTGGGCCAATGACAGTCAGGATTGCCATACTGTTTCCTTTAGTTATTAGCATTTCTCTTGCAATTTTAAAACAATGGACTTTGAAAAATATTTAATCTATACTAACAATAGGGGCACGACTTATTACATGATACTTAAGTCTCAGGAAGATCCTGGGGAGAAAATTATGCTTTAAAATACATCAATTTTAAAGAGGATAGAAAAAACAACAGAACTCTTTTCCTTCTAACGAATGTCTTTAAAAGTGAAAAAGGACTACTCCAACAAACCTACATCTCAGGGAAAAAATGTTTTTAAATCAGCCATCTAATTTAAGGGCTAAGGACATTTTATATATATATATATATATATATATATATATATATATATACACACACACATATACATTTGCAGAGTACTGAGACAAAACCCAACCACTGCCTTCATAAAAAAAAAATTTTTTTTTTAAATTTTAAATCCTTCTGTAAAGGTAAGCCTGGCATGTGGACTTGACCACTACACCCTCTCAGAGCACACAAAAGAAATGGGTCATAGGATCTTCTATACACAGCACATTCCACTTCACTGTATCATGATTTGTTATAAAAGCATTTCCCTGGAATTTTTGGAATATGTTTGCAATTGACAAGCAGCTTTAAGTTGGTTAGGGGGATATAAAGAAGCCAAAGAAAGCTTCTGAGTCCCAGGATTTATAAGAGGTCTGAGGTGGATTTGAAGTAAAAGGAGTTGGGGAGTGCTATCCATATGCTCCCTTCTCTTACATCAAGGTCCTTCTGGAGTACCTAAGTAAATTGAAGAGCTAACCCAGTAAACACAGAGCAATCCAATGTAGCAACATCATTGACCTTGTAGCTGTTAATCAGCCACTAACTGACATTGCTGAGGTTTGGGGCGAAGAGCCAAGCCCAGAAGTATACTGTTGCTTGGCAGCTCAGAGGCAAAGGCAGGGGAACCTCCTTAACTGGTACTGGCTGAGCTGGGACTGGACTGTACAAGGGAAGCCAAGGCACCTCTAAGGTCACATACATATACATTCTCCAAATCTAAAACTCTATAAAATAGCTACCTCATCTCAGTTATTTTCCCCAATTTTCATCTACCACCTAGGTTCATGAATAATATTTGCAATGGAGGGGACAAAAACACTCTTAATATAGCCTATATCCTTAAAACTATCCAAGCAATCCACTGAAGTTTCCCATCAATATTTCCTAAAATGACCAAGTCCAGGCTAATTTCAAAGAAAAAGATGATCTTATAGATAATTGCAGTACTTAGTTCCAGTTTTATGCTGAATTTTTCTGAATTTTCAAAATGAACTTTAATCAATGTTAATTGTTCTGAAACATTCCAGATATAAGATAAAAGGGAAAACATCTCTAACAGGATTTTGAAGGTAGGAACACAAATGTACAGTTTACCTAAACAGAAAGACTGAAGTCACCCTGGCCAACAACCTTAGGAACGCTTGGTTCTGGGGCTGGGAGCATCTAAGAAAAATGGATTATATATATCTTTCAAGACAGGATAAATTTAAGTAAAAGAAAGTAAATTCAAAATTGGTATGAGCTCTGAGAGGTCAATGGACTACGGGGGGGAGGGGGGGCGAGGAAACTAAAAACACCAGCACACTTTTGGAAGGACCTGGAAGTCCAGGCCTCGTGGCCCATCTGCAAAAGCCTGTTTGCTTCAGTACTAACCAGTTGAGACTTTTTGCTCCAAACACAGCAGCCACCTTCAAAGGACTTTAATGCCAAGAGTAGTCATTTGTGAGTTTGGAGGGTTGTATTATATTATGAAAAAAACAATACAAAGACAAAAGCACCAATGAGTGTATAATCTGGTTTTGGACAGAGCAAATACCCATACTCTTTACCCTTGACCACAAAGGCAAAGTTGCTAAGGATCTTGCAGAATCTGATGCACATCTCCACAGCTGGCACTAGACCCAGAGAGACCTAGAGACTTTGACATCCCTCAGCAACCTGAAAATGCCCCAAACCCACTTGGACCTCTTGCCTCAGTTTTACCCAACAGAGTTCTTCAAGGATGGCAGTGAAAAAAAAATTCATAGCTGTGGCCTGAGGAAAGCCATTTATCCTGAGACTGGAAAAAAAGGGAAGTCTGAGAGAAGAAATGGGGGACAGGGAAAGAAAAGAGAAAAAAAAAAAAAAGAAAGTGTTTGGGAAAGGAGCAGAGTGATAACTAAATGAGAGAGATAGCAAGCAGAGAGAGAATCTGAAAAGGAAGCAGCAGATCAGGCAGGCAGAAAAGGAGGAAAGAAAGGAATGGAAAAGCCAGAACAGACCAAGAAAGGAAAGAGAAGAGAAAATGGAGAAGTGCAAGGAGAGAGCATCTGGAAAACAGGAGACTTCTATAGAGTCAGACTTTTGTTTTCTGGTGCCCCCCCCCCCCCCGCATAAGCACAGCATCTCCTCGAAGAACCCAAGTCCCCGCTTCTAATTCTGTGGACTCTAGGTAGTTGAGGGCTTATCCCCTGGAAGGGTGCTGGGCCAAGAAAATCTTCACTTTCCAGGAGAAGTAGAATTTACAGAGGGACTGCAACAGAGACAGGTGCGAGTAGATCAGGTGAAGACTGGGAAACAGACACAGATACAAGGGAAACAGACCAGCCTCCACAGGACAGAGTAAGCAGGGTTTAGAGGTGGGTGGGTAAATAAAAGTTGAATTACAGATGCCCCTGGGGCCTTTGTGGCTCTGGTCTGGAAGGCACTGGCTTCCATAGAAGCTTCTCAGGTTCTGATAAGGACATACAACCCACTGGAGGCCCTGACCACACCCCAAAGGGTATTGGGAAGGTCTTTGCTGATTCAGCTGTGGATTAAACTATAGGACACACAGGGTCATTGAAATTTCTCCTAGATACCAGAAAGGAAAAATGAAGGGGCACACAGACATGTGAACAAGAGCACATGGAAAGATTAGGCATGAAATCCCCCCAGTGGGCTCTCCAACAGGTAGATAGGCAGTGACACACATGAACAGTTGGGCTGTGGACACAGATATGGTTGAACAACACAAAGTGAGAATCTTGCACATGTGAATTCACCCACACAGTCTGCTGCCTCTATCTGGAATCTGAGTCCCTCCCTGTCCCCTTCAAAGCTTTATGCTTCTGTCAAAGATACCCAAGAAGCTACTTCAGCTTTGCTCATGTGAACTTCTGTTAGTCTTTCCGTCTTTCTGACCTTAGTGTCATATTCTATAACATGGATCTAACTGAAGTTTTGGGTGATACTCAGGAAGGACACTGGCTATAAAAGTGCCTTATAACTGGTAAAGATGCTTGGGGAAGAAAATGTCTTAGAGGGGAGTCCATTGTATTGATGTGAATGATGAGCCTGAAATAGTGAGTGGGACACTTTTGAACTATGAAGCCTATTTCCTAGCAGTGCCTGCCCCTCCTTTTAGAAGCTGTTTGCTTAAAAGTGGTGGTTGAAGAATTGGGGCAGGAAAAAATCAACCAGGGCCAGCAAGGAAGATGAGGAAGTGGGATTTTGCGCCCCTATTTATTACAACCACCATCTAGAATCAATTTTTCTCCCCCATCCCCACCGCCTGCAAATTGGGCTCCAGAGCTGGCCTATATTGTTCAAGCAAACAGCTTTGGATGCCAGAACCAAAGGTTCTTCCAAAAAAGCCAAGGGCTTGCACCAGCTCTGGAAGCTAGGCTGGCTGGGGCCCAACCCCCACAGTGCTGCCAGGGAGATTGAAAATGGGAGGAGGGGGCAGACTAAAGGCCAGGGCAAGGAGGCACAGGCAGACATTAGCCGTTGGCTAATCTGCACCTGGAAGAAGCTGCTTTCTCCATGCTGATGCACAGCCAGGAGACCACCTAGTCTGATACTATCTCCCCAAGGGCTGGGAACGACCTCAGAGCAGCCCAGCTCTGGGCAGAAGAAGGCAGCAGGGGCCTGTGGATTCCAGCCAGCAAAGAGAGAAGCACTGGGGCAGCTCTCCCTATCTTGTCCCCCATTTACTTCTTGGCTGAGCCAAGGGCTTGCTCACCTCTCAGAGTATTGCTCCCAACTCATTTGTTTTCAGGCTCCTTCTGTAAGATCACAGCTTTTCTAGAGCCAGGCTCAAGTATGTACAGGAAAAAGACTGCAGAGAGCACTAGGGTCACTACAGACTGGAAACCGTTTGAGCACAGGCCCCAAATGGTGAGGAATCGTTTGGCTGGTACCAGAACAAGAGGCTTCTGTGCCCAAACCCACCGCTTTGGAGGATTACCTTCGACTCTGAATTTTCACACAAAGAGAAACTGACCTGCCTGCAGCCAGCCCAGCTGCCTAGACAAGCCTTCCCCTGCTTGCCAGGCCACTCGGCACTCCCTGGCAGCCGCGGACATTCTCGTCCCGGAAGCATGCCTTCTCTCCAGCCGGGTCTCTGCTGCCTTTGTTAAATGGGGGACCCACGGCTAGGGAAACCGAATCCTGGGCTAACAGAGGCTGGAGAGGGCTCCTGGCCACTGAGTAACTCCTTGACCTGCAACCTGCAGAGACCGAGCTGGGCACCAGACTGGTTGTTGCCAAAGCCTCCTCCGCCGGCTCCACAGCCAACAGAAAGGAAACGCGATTCGTTCCACTTGGAATTTCCTTGAAATCTCCGAATCTAATCCAGCGTTAACTCACCGTGAGAGGAGCGCTCATCTCACAGGAGGCTGTGCTAATGGGTGAACTGGCAGGATCCCGGATCAATCAGGCGGACCTTACCCGCGCCCAAAATGACCCTTCCCGTCTCCTACACACGAAGCGACTTTCAGAAGGTGGGGGCGCCTGTATAATGACTAATTGGCTTCTTTATTTCTTTTTTCTTTCTTTCTTTTTAGGGGAGAAACCACCACGAGGCAGGCGTCCTGCAGGAAAGGACCCAATGGGGTCTTTAAGGGTCTCTGTATGAACTGGCCGTCTCCTAAGCAGAAGCTTAGCCCAGGGAGCACGACTTCGTTGATTTTTCAAATCCCCCTCCTCAACTCCAGGACGCCCTTGGAGCCCTGGACCCGGTGTCCTTTCTTAGCTCTCAACCTCTTCCTCTACAAATACAGAGATTGGTCAGGGCCCCGCTTTCCCTCCAAATGGCAGTCTTGATCACCCACCAAGGCTGAAAAAGGCGCCATCAGGGTTGGGGCACCGTCTGAGACTCAGACTGACCTTTCGCAACAACTTCGTGCCCTCCAACTGGCCCAGCCCGGAGCCCTCTACGAGTCCCAGCCAGGGTTCTCCGGATGCTCTGAAATGTCCCTGCTGGAGCCCCAGAAAGGCTGCAGCTCGCTGCCTACACTACGCGTTGCTGGAGGCGGGATTCCAGGACCAGGTATTCTGGCCTGGGCGGCCGAGTGCGTTGTTCCACGTCCCCTGCCTGGAAGCCCTGGCACTTTGTAAAGTTGGCTACACAGCTACAGAGGTCCAGGGTCCTCCCAGCTTTAGGACCTGCCCCGCGGTCCGGCACCCCCAACCCGGTCCCGGCCGGAGAGTGAGAGAAGCGAGTTCGCCGCCTACTTACTATGCATGGATGCAAACGGGTCGTGCTTACAGTGTATTTCCATCGGGGCGCTCCAGACTGCAGGCCGGCCCACGCCGCCGCCTCCCGGCGCCAAAGGGCTGCCCAGGGCGGCTAGGGAACCGTGCCACCAGGCCGGGCACCGTGCGAGCCAGGCTCAGAAACCACTGCTGGAGTCTTAGGGTCTCTCCCAGAGCCTCCCTGCTGAAGATTGTCGAAAGCTCCGCGGAGAGGCGGGAAACGGCGCTAGCGCAGTCGGTCTGGGAGCGGGCGCCCAACTCTGACTGGCTTCGTTCCCCGGCTGGTTCAGGCGGCGGTTCCGGGCCCAGCCCGGGGTAGCTGCGGCCAAGGCGCCCGCGGCTTCGGGGACATAGCGTAGGGGCCCACCTCCAGCACCGCTAGGAGCTCCCGGTCCCCTGCAGGAGCACTTGTCAGGAGGCCGCCGGAACACACGGCCCTTAGGTTCACTCAGGAAGCAGCGAGGCCCGCCGGCTGCCAGGCTGGTTCCGCGGCCTCGCTGCCTCTAGGGTCCCACCTCGACCCCTCAGTCTCCACCAGATCCTTTTTCTCTGTTTCTCTGAGTCTCTGGGGCTCGGACTTGCCCCCTCCGTCTCTCTACAACTGCCTCTCCGACGTCTCAGACGAAGTTGCGGAGAACTTCCTCTCTGGCTGCGCAGGGGCCCGGGTGGGTTCGGAGATGCTTCCGCCACTGATGTTGGGGCGGAGAGACTTCGGAGTCCCCAGGAGCTTGCAACCCTCAAACCCAGGGACCCGCTGCCTTCAAAGTTCCCGCGGCCTCAGCTGCTTCCCCATCGCTGGGAACAGGAAAGGGGACAACAGCGACCGGCTCCTTCTCGCCCGGCTATTTGCCTCACGCCTACCAACTCTTCGAACCCGGCTGCCCTCTTTTTGGGGCTCTGTTTGGACTGTCTTCCAGATGCCTCTTCCGGGACAGCCGCCGCGCCTGCCCCAAGCGTGGAGCGAGGGACCGAAGAGAGAGCAGAGGGTTCCCGCCACCAAGGCCGCCAAGACTGTCGATGCTAAGATGAAGCCACTGCCGGCTTTGACTGCCGGTGCTTCTGCTGCCGCCGCGGGCGCTAGCCTTTCGCCTGCTCGGCGCGCACAGTGCGCCACCGCGCCGCCCCGGAGCCGCTTTCAGGACCCGCTGCGTGTGGACAGCGCCGCCCGGGGCTCAGCCTCCCTCCGGGCGGGGGCGGGGCGGGGGCTAACCTGCCAATCATGTTCCACCAAGCCAATCAGAATGAAGGCATCCAGCCCTGGTTCGAAACACCGCCCTATTGGCTAAGCAACCCACGAGCTCCGCCTGATTAGCCGATACCTGGGCAATGGGAGAGAATGGGGGGCGGGGCCCGAGCGGCGGCGCCACGTTCATTGACAAACGCGCGGGGCCAAGGCCTAGTGGATAGTGGATGGGGGAGGGGAAAGGGAGAAGAGGGCCCACGCAGTGCCTGGAGTGTCTAGTTGCTGCTCCTACCCGGGCCCGCACTTCCCCGCTGCGGTTAGGATCCTGGAACGCCCTGAGGCATTAGCGGCCGGCTGAAGCGGAGTGAGGGGGTTAAATGAGGGAATAGTCTCCAGAAGGGAAAAACAAACAAAACAAAAAGCCCACCCAAGAGTGTTAGAGGAAGCCACGAAGTGCAGTAAGATCCTGCTTTCAATCTAGGTGATGGACACCTAGTATGCACATAACTGCCAGTTCTGACCTCGTTTTCTTCATCTGTAAAATGGGCAGAGTTGTGTAAACTCATTTGTGATGAAAGCTCCTTCCAGGAAAAACACTTCAGAATTTTATCAAACACTTGCAAAGCCACAACAACCTCCTCTTTGTCTTACCCTGTCCCTTCCTCTAGCTGCAGAACTTACAGTTCTGCATTAACCAAAGATAGAGACATTGGGGAGAAAGATATGTAATAATCCTTTAAAATTAATATCCAGAGCATTTCTGGGGAAAGAGGCCATCTGAGACTGTGGGCCAAATTGCCCAAGCACAGAGCAGTAGGCCCTCCTTCCAACTTCAGACTAGATGCTGCTAGCGGCTGTGGGGGCTGGTGATGCTTCAGCTGAATACTTCTGTCAGCAGGAACAATTCCCTCACCACCACCACCACACGGTATCTTGGAACTGAGTGAGCCCTCTCTTCTCCAGTGCTAGTGATAGTCTCTGAAGCAAGCAGCTAAGCACCCATTATATCTGCAAGGGTCCAGCAAACAATATTATACCTTCCAGCTGTCAGAAAAACCTCACCTCACCTAGCCAAAAGTTCCTGTAGTGTTTGTGGGGAAGAAAAAAAAAAAAGGATTGATTTCTAGCTGAACTTTCCTGATACAGAAGTGGTCTTTGACCAGACAGTCTCAGTTTCTCAGGGTTTTAAGACTCTAGGAACACAATCAAAATAACTGGACCTTTAAAAGGAAACATTTGTCAGCCCTTCTTCATCTAGAAGGCTATAGTTTTGTGAGCCCTACAGTGTGCCAGCCCTCACCCCCCACAGAGACACTGAGCATTCTTCTGCCCCTGGCAGCTTCTAGGAATGGTCTGCAGATTCACCATTTCAAATTCATAAGTGATGACCTTTTAATATTAAGCATAAGCCCACCAAAACAGTATTCTGATGCCTGTTCCAGAGAACAGAGCACAGGCTGATCCTGGGAGGATCCCTGGCTTCATTGTCAGCCTGTTTTCTCTCCTTTCCCCTCTCTCTACCCCTGCTTCACTTTTCATACCTCTAAGCTGAGTTTGCCCTTGGATCCACTTTCTGTGTCTGTCTCAGACCCAGCTGTCCCTGACCGGTAGACAAGTTTCCGGTGCTGACACCCAACCCCACCCCAGCCGGGGCACAGCTGTGGAAAACAGCCCCCACACAGGCCTCTAGGGACCCAGGAGGCCGTGGTGTGCAGGGGAAGTGATGTATCTCTCCATTGCCTGGAACTCTGCAGATCTACATCTTAGTTACCAATCCCAACCCCCACCTTGGAGCAGGAAGGTCACCACAGGAGAGAAACTAGGATGGAATAGAGTTGGCTTCATCCCATGGTGTCCAATGGGTTGAAAATCCTCTGAGGGAGTATGGAGACACCCTAAGAGTGACAACCAGTGACAGCCAGTGACAACCCTACATGTGGCTCTGCTCCTTGAGATTGGGCCAACAAATCCAGATCTAAAGTCTTAGAACTTAAAGTGCTCTGAGGCTATGCTTCCCCCATTTTACAGATGTGGAACCTGAGGCCAGGAAGTGGATGTGACTTGTCCAAAGTCACACACACAACAAGCTGGGGCAGAAAAAAGACTGTAAACTTCTCTTCAAACTTCTTCTCCAGACCCCTCTGGCTAGACATAGCTGGTTGTCAATGGAGGAGGAGGGATGCTGCCAAATCAAAGAACCGGTTTTCTTTGTAAAGGTTGAACAAAATCCCTGGGGCATTTGGGAATGGGATGAAACCAGAGATGTTATTCCAACAGGAGTAGCACGGATTCCCTTTCACTCAGTAGGTGTTCCACTTCTTTGGGGCGTTTGGATGTGTGCTCACACAGGACCAGTCTAACCTGTGCGCAGAAAGTAGCCACGTTGTGATGCACCTCGGAAAGGAAGTTCCCATGTGAGAGGGGATTATTCATCGCCACCTGAGCTGGACAGCCTACAAGAACTCAAGGCGCGACCAGAACTGGTATCGTGGCCACCTAGCCCAGCCTTACAGGCCACCAAATGGCGGCCCAGAGATTACACAGCGATTCCAATGCTGAACCCAACTTTTGCGCCTCAGTCCTGTCTCCCTACGCCCAGAAGCCGCAGGCTATGTCCAAAAGAAAGAGACTAGCAACGAGCTGATCTCACCGATGCGCTGATCGTGGTTGTGCTTTAAAGTCTCTCATGGCTTCTTTCAGCAGCGGGGCTTTGGGATCAACCCTATGAGAAGCGCAGGGGACAGAGCCCGGGAAAGGAAATCATCCAGGTAGAAACTTAATTTATGTAAATCGAATCGCCTTTGAAAAGTTTTGCTACTGAAAGAAAGCCCATTGAGAATACTGTTTGAAGAGCTAAAACATCTTTGGAGAGAGCGTCCACCTCGGTATGCAGCCAGAGACCTCACTTCACTCGGTCACACACCCCTCCGGGTTCCCCTTTTTCGCCTCTGCATGACTCCCTCTAGCGCACAGCAAAACTGTAGGTCAGAAAGCTGGGGCTGTTTAGAGCCCTGTAAAGCTGAGATCTACTCCCGCAGGGGACTCCAACCCATTTCCCAGCTCTTGCTTGGGAAAGCAAGGACTTAGGGGACTCAGATCAGTTCTCAGTTCGGGAAGATCAGAGATGCTATGGGCATCTGTGTCTTAACTTGGTAGGTTCTCTCTAACCTTCCTTTAAAAAAAAAATCAAAAGAAAGAAAGCAAGTGGCTTGAAATTACAAAGCAATCTCTGATACAAAAAATCCTGCATCGTTTTCTACACCTGAATCAGAAGTCTGCCTTACTTGGCCCAAGTCTGTTTGCAGGAATTTTGAAGGATATGGGAGAGAAGGGAGAATCGAGCCAGGTTTTTCAAGAACCAAGTACACCACCTGTATTGGAGTTAGTTATCTTTATCAGCCTGGATTCCGCCCCCCCACACCCCCCAGAGACACCAGGATCACTAAAACAAACTCTTTCTCAAAGACTTGAGACTGGGCGCAGCCCTTTCTTCTACAGCCTCAGCTTCCTCTGCACCTAATGCAGAGAGCAACCTCTGAAATGCCACTTCTGGAGGCTCTATGAGATAAAGTTCCATAGATGAAGAGTATTATTATCATTCCATTCTGGGATCATTCCAGAGCTCTGAGACTGAATGCCAGTGCCCAGTGGAAGTGTTCAATCTATACAGGTCTCCCTGGCCTAGGGACTCAGGGTCTCCCACTGCAGGTGGCTTACCCAATAGTAGTTTTCCAAGGGTGTGGGGGAAGGTGGGAGGGTAGAAATCTATCTCTTCTCTTAGTGGGAATATCTTATTGTCTAAGGGCAAGGAGTTTTTGCTTCCTATTCTCAT
The DNA here is from genome assembly GCF_052094955.1 of Ictidomys tridecemlineatus. NCBI lineage: Eukaryota > Metazoa > Chordata > Mammalia > Rodentia > Sciuridae > Ictidomys > Ictidomys tridecemlineatus. Next base: position 175,706,083 of record NC_135480.1, read on the forward strand.
CATAACTCCTGTTTTGTGATCTCCAGAAGTCCCTGCTCTCTCTGTATCTCTTCTTTTCTTTTTCCACAGTACAATGAAAAGGCCAGAAAAGAAGATCCTTAAGGGAATTTCTGCTAAGCTATGACCTTGCCAAACCTTGAGCTTAGAACAAGGACATACTTCCTCACCACTGTACAGATAGGGATACTGAGGCTGGAGAAGGAATAAAATATGAATAGGTTCTGAAGGAAGGAAAGGGAAGTCTAGTGGTCTATGAAAGTTGTAGAGGTTGGGAAAGAGGAGAAACCTTTCCAGAAACCAAACCTGGATGCCCTGAGTACCAGATGGGACCCCTGCTAGCCCAGCCCCCCATATTTCCAGCCAGGAGGAAGGTCTATTCAGACAGGCAGAAGTGCAGTATCATCTAGCTGTCACCCTTTCCAGGGAAAGCAGCCCTTATCCCAACCCAACAGGTGAGGAAAGGGTGTGGTTCTCAGGATTTTAAGGTCCAATCCTACTAGGATTCCCTCTTACACAAACCCCACCCAGTCCAGCGCCACAGAGGAATAAAATGCTTTATTGATTAAACGATTATTCAGGCGATTGAACTAATCAAAGAGCCCATCGACCGCCATGAATTACATTCTTTGTAGACAGCTTGTTGGAAGAGGCAGCCCAGCTGGTGGGCCACAGAGACCCTCTCCCTGACCCTGGTGTACTTCCAACCCATTTTCAATGCATGCACGACCTCTAGTACCAGGAGCAGGCACCTCTAGGTGTCCCATCTAGAGAAGGCCTCACCACCTGGGGAGAAAGGCTGGGGAAGAGAAGGTTTCCAGTTTCCCTTTTCTGCACCCTCATCTCAGGAAGGCTCTTCTGGTTCCCCTGCCTCTTAGATTTTTGCCTTCACTTCTTTTCAGTTGCTGTTTCAGAAACACATCTATGCCCAAGAAGTTGTCCTGGGTTTGGGGTCTAAATTTACCCCTTTCTGTTCTTTGACATTTGGTTGGAGCTGGAGTAGAGGTAAGGGTTCGCAGATGCCCTAGGATGGGGGAGGGAGTTTCTTGCCAGGACTGAGAGTGTGTTTGTGTGGGATTTGGCATGATAGCCCCCACCTAAAAAAAAAAAAAAAAAAAGAGGCCTGCATCAGCATATGCCTCAGAACAGACAGAGGCCTACCGCCACCTCCTCTTAGACATAAACACACACTGCTACCCAGTGCCTGGCCCTGTAGGAGACTTATGAGCCTGTGCCAAGAAAGCGTGTGTGAGTATAGTCACCAGAGCTAAATGCCTTGGCTAGGCACACACATCCACCCACTTGTGCTCTCCTCCATTGGAGCGGCACCCACAGGATAGAACCTGAGCATACAGCGCATGTGTGCACGTGCATGCACACATGCAACCAGAGCCTGAGGCTAGTCTAGGTGAAAGCAAAGACAGGCAAAAGTAGCCCACTCTCACCTTCCAAGTATGTACCTGCCACAAGAGACCCTCGTGTACAAATGGTAGTCTTAACACAGTGCCCAAAGAGTACAGTTGTACACACTGCACACCAAGGGCCCAGATCCTGAATTTTCATCTCCAATCCAGGTTCCATCCCCTAACAATATGGGACTTGTGCCTGACTATACATGCTTAGAACAGTAGACCCCACATAGGCCCCAGACCCATGTCTGTGCCTACAGGCAGGCATTCTACAGAATTGATGTACACATTGGACAGTTGTTGGACATCCAAAAATGGAAGAGTCAAAGTAGTTACCCCTTCCTCACTTTCAAAATAATATGGAATATTCAACTGAACACAGAGTCTCCTCAAAGCAACAGAAGTTCACTCAGACACTTTTCTAAACTATATATAAAACACTCACAGACACACATTTTGAATACTTAAAAGAACATATATACAAACACCAACTCATAAACACACACTAATCCATACAAAGGTATAAAGATGCACAGACACGCAAACTCTTGGACACATACTCAGGCATTTAAAAAATACATGTACAGGGACACACTGAACGCATTGTCACTCATGCACACGCTGAGCTCCTTATGTAAACACACAGACCCAAACTTACTCACCTCCAAATAGACACCAATACAAACATTCAGAAATAGAGAAACAGGCAAACTCAAAGACACCCGGACTGATGCAGAAATGTGTGAACAGACTGGTTAAAAGACACAAACACGCTGCAGATAGATATACAATCCCTGAGAAAATACGGCGCACCGCCCCCCACCCCCCTCCAGGGTCACCAGGCATGAGGACCAGTGCCCGGTGGTGTCCCAGAGCTAGCATGTCTGGAGCCCATATCGCGGTCCTACCTGTCCTGCCGGTCCGAGGAGTCGGGTAATTTTTCTCTAAATCCATTTTGATATTTTCAGGACTTGATGGAATGGACAGGGAAAAAAGTTTCCACTTTTTTTTTGTGACTTTTTTTTTTTTTTTTTTTTTTTTGATGCCCGGGGCCGCTCACAGGTTGGAATAATTCAAGCCTTCCGCTCCCCCGCCGAGCTGGGGTAGCTGATCACTGAGCTGAAACTAAACGTTTTAGGTGGAAAAAAAGCGTCCGAAGGCACCGTGAAATGATTAAGGAACTAAAGAGCTTCTCGCCATGTGAGATCATGTCCTGTTCTCGCCAACATCACAAGATGTCCCCAGACACGCCGCGCCCCCATCGCGCCGCCCCGCACTGCGGGCCCGGAGCCGGGAAAGGGTGACCGCGCTGTGCAGCCGGGCCTGCTCAGCGTGCCAGACGGGGCGGACCGGGCCGGGCCAGAGCAGCGAGAAACCCGGAGAGCAGCAGTACTGCCGCCGCGCCGCCCCGGACTTTTATAGGGGATGGGGGGGAGGGAAGGAAGGCTTCAGACTGCGCGGGGCTCTGGTCCGCGCGCCTTCGGGAACCGGCAGAATGAAGCCGAACCCCGAATTCTCTATGAAACCTGCGTCTGGGGGTCGTGGCTCTCTGTGCTATGGTCGGAGCTGGTGATCCCACCATGTGCAAAACCCACTGTATTTGTTGGCCCAGGCCGTGTTTTTGTTTTTAAAAGAAATTAGCCACTCTGCCAAACAGGTGCTTTTTAAGGGGGTGCAAAGGCTAGCAGTGCTGTCAGGTATTAATGGGAAGTTTCAGCATCCTCAGATTCACCCCTAGGGCGGCGCCCGCCCCCAGGGTTCCCAATCACCCCACCCCGCGCAGAACCAATACTATTGCTGGGCCTGTAACTCTAGGACAGGGCCAGATTCCTAAAGCCTGCAGGTCCCACTCAGTCTTCAGGTTCCAGATCTCCTTCCCACAGCACGTCCCGTTCTGGCCCAGAGTACAGAGATTAATCTGTGAAAGGCTGGAGATAAATTCCGAGTCCCCTCTTTGGAGCACCCGGGCAGAGCAGAACATCTCTGGAGACTGGCGGAGTTCTGGACACCTTACCCCGGCTTATAAATGGAATCCCATTGCCCTCAGGCCGGGAGACGTTGCGGCATTCCTGAGGCCCCGGGACTTGATTCCAGGGGGAAAATCAGATGGGCAGAGGTGTGGCATGTCCAGCCCGCTCTCTTCCGCCCAGGCTTGAGGATCCCCTCCCCATTCCCCCTCCCCAGTCCAGCTGCTCGACTTGGTCACTGGAAGCCTGTGGGGCCCAGATGCGGGGTGGTCGCTGAGGAAAGGTTCTCCAGGGCGGGGGAGTGCTCCGCAGGAGAACTCTTGGCCCGCCGGACAATGGCAGTTTCGGAGAGTGAATCGTCCTCTGCGAGTGTTTGTTTTTTGGAGGGGGTGGTCACGAGGCTGGGCCGCAACCTAGGGGGAAGAGCCTAGAGTTCAAGGAGAGGGGGGCGGGCAGCGGGAACCGGACATCGCGTATCCACTAAACAGATTTCTCCACAATCGGAAACGTGGCTGTGGATTCCCGAACGACCCCCCCACCAAGTGGTCTGCGCAATCCCCCTGCGCCTCCTCCTCCCTGCAGCCTGCGGGTCCGGGGTCCCTACTCAGCGGTTTGATTTTTGACCATCTTGGAGCGTTGGACTCTCCCTCCGCAGCCCGGCCCCAGCTCCGGCTTCCCGCTCTCCCGCCTCGCCCGCACCGGGAGGCAGCGTCAGGGAGGAGCGGCCTGTCCGCGCCTGGAGATCAAAAGCCCTCCCGGAATTGACATTTCACCCCGGGATGGGGGCGGGGGTTGTTGGGGTTTTCCCCCCTCCCCATTTAGAGGGTTTTGTTTTGTTTTTATTTTCTGTTGAGTTTTCTTTTCATGACCTATGAGAATCTTTTGATTCGGGTGTTTTGTGTGTTGTTTTTTCGTGGAATTGATTTTAGTGGTTTTAGTTTTGTCTATGTCTTTTTGTTAGGCTTTATTTTCTGTCTTGTATATTTTGATTTTGTGTGGTTTTTTTGTACTTTCTCCTTGCAGATTGTCCTTTTGTTTGTCCTTTGCAAGGCTTTTTCTTCGCGGTGTTTTGATGTGTTCTAATTTGGGGTTAGTGGGTGTCGTTAGTGGGTGTTACTCGGGTAAATTGTGTGTTTATTTTGTTTTCTTCGATTTTGATTTTGTTTTTATGAGCTGCGCTTTTGGATGGATGCTTCGGGTTGGTTTTTTTTTTGTGTGTGTGTGTGAGTTGATTTTAGTTTTCGTATTTGTGGGATGCTTCGGTGAATCTCGCGTGTGTGTTTTGGCTTTGGGGGTGTGGATTAAGGGAGGGGACACCGGCCGCTCCTTCGTTCCTGCCAGCACCCATGAAGTGCAGAGGATTAGGCCAAACATCATGAACCGTGGGTTTGCCATGCTCCGGAATACCTGACCCCAGAACTGCCGCTTTGCTCTCTGCGCTCTAAACGAGCGCAAAACAAACATGCGTTCCCGAGGGAGCGCCCACTGCTAGCTGGGGACCCGCGGGTCCTGCAGTGCGGGTGCTCGGTTCAGACTTCACAGAGCCCCCTTCGAGCGGTACCCAGGCCTAGCCGCCACCCTTTTGCCCATCCAGGCAGCTGTGGGTCGGTGCCTCCTTAAGCTTGATCAGCGTGCTTCTAACTTCTCTGATTCCCACTGTGTAGGGCTGAGGGGCGACTCCCCGCCGCAGAGCAGGTGATAAACCAAGCCACTTCGGGGGACACGGAATTGATGTTGCGGCCCTACAGTTGCGGGGCAAGGTGGCAGGCGCGTGGAGTCTAGGAACAGATGGGCATCTGGATCCCTGAAAATTTCCCATCTCCCTTGCCCGCAGCCCAGAAATCCAACCGTGCTCAGCTTTCGGTTTGGATAGCCCGCCTGGTTTACAATCATAGATAATGGTATCCAAACCGAACACAGGCATACACAGCTAGAAAACGAGAGAGAGAGAGAGAGAGAGAGAGAGAGAGAGAGAGAGAGAGAGAGAGAGAGAGAGAGAGAGAGAGGGGGGGGGGGGGAGAGAAACACGCCAGCCGGAGCCTTGGTAGCAGCGGCCTGCATGGCGGAACCAGTGATGGCACTGCCTCAAGGGAAACCAAACTGTAGTGACCGGAAATGTTACAGGGACGCAATAAGGCATTCTGTCTGTCTGCGTTGCCGGGACAACATACCAACCTCAACACACCTCGGATTGTTTAATGCTACAGCAGGGAGAAAAAAAAGAGAGAGAGAGAAAGATAATTTAGAGGCAGAGAGACATGTTAACTAAGCCGGCAAGGAAAACGAGGACAATCTAAAGAGAAATAAGAAATGACAGAGATAAAACTGTGGGGAAAGGCAAATTTGGGACCTAGGAAAGGGACTAGTGTGGAGGCTCCTCCAGGCCCCTCCGCGCTCTGGCATTCTGTAAGAGAAAGCAGAAATTCCGGACAGAGAGTGACAGGAAAAGAAAAAAGACGCAGAAGGGTTTGGCCTAGGCACGCTGCGAGCTTTCCTCCAGCTAAGATGCTGCATTCAAGGGAGGGGGAGGCCGACGTCGGGAAGCAAGGGACCAATACTGGCCTCTTCAACTCGGCCAGGAAACACCAGTGGATTCTAAAGCTCGAGGAGAGGGGTTGGGGGTCAGTTCCGCCCAGCGATTCCCCTTCCCGAACCTCCAGCCCGAATTCTAAAAAGGATTGGGCCATCAATGTCCGCCGATGGGCCTTCGTCTGTGCTAGCCTCGGGAGGAGCCGAAGGGAACAAGTCTGGCCCTGGGGCTTCCCGCAGGAGTCCGCGCAGGGGATGGGTGGGAGCAGGCGTCCTGGCAGGAGGCAAGAAAAAGGCCCCGCCCTAGAGCCGGGGTACCAGTTCTGCAGTAGCCTAGCCGGAGATGGACTCGCAGGATTCCCGGTCCGCGCAGAGCGCACGTGGTACCGCACCTTCAGCAGGCGGCGCCCCTAATTCTCAGCCCCGCCCTGCCTGGTTTGCCCGGCCTGGACCTCAGTGTGAGAGTGGACGCCGAGTCGCGGCGAGTAGGTCTCTTGGCGATATGAGTTTAGAGTTTACCCAGGGGCGGTACCGGTATGGACGGGGGCGCCTCTCCGCCCTCAACTCCCCGAGCGCAGGGCGCAAAAACAGCGCACAGCTCTGGTCTGTTGCTGCCGCGAGGTTTGAGGCGGTGCCCTCGGCAGAAAGGGGCTGTGGATTGGTTTGGGTGAAAAGATACTTTGCTGTCCGTGAGGTCTCCTACACCTAACAGGGCTTCGAGCTCTGGATGCTGGCTCGCTGGGGCACCATGTGCCAGTGACTCGCCGCCCGGAAATACTCGGGTAGTTCTGGGATACACAATGGGGATGGGTGTTGGGGGAACCTGAAGTTCATGTTGGATTTTTGCTATTGTTTTTTTTTTTAAACTTTATTGATTTTCTTGCTTTAATTAAAAGTGTTATTGAGAGAATCCTCAAAGAGCGCAGACCTGGGTCGTTTAGATGGGTTCATTTCAACTCAAATCCAGTAATTCAATTCAGTTCCACAACTGGTTTCCAGTGCTCAGATACACATGGCAGACGTCAAGTGTATGCGGTATACATATGCACAGAGACGTGATTTAAAGGCAACTCTTAGAGAATTTTGAGACAAAATTTACTCTCCTGGAGTTACACATTCGAAATACATGAATATGGAAACCAGACAGTCGGTTGTATTTAAAATCTGCCAAACATGTTTGAGCAATTCACTATTACCTAAGAATCCAAAATGAGGCATTGAAGAGTTACTGGCATTCTGAATGAAAACAAGTGTAAATTAGTTTCTTTTTAAATATTTTCTTTTACATTTAATAATACCAGAATACTTAAGTAATAAAATCACATTTTGCTAAAGAAAGTTGATATGTAGGAATTTTTTTTCCTATCAGTATTTATACAATGAACTCTCCCCATTTCTTTTTCTTCTGGTTCTCCATGTGATTTGAGCTTTAAATATTCATGTAAGCCCGGACTTACATTTATTTAATATGTTTTAAACTAATAACACTTTAATGTGAGCTAATGTGATTCCGCAAAGTATTGGAACCTAAAGAAACCTAGTTCATATACGATTTTGAATGAGGGTGAATGCACAGCCTAAACAATTCTTTTAGTTTTTGATGCAGATCAGAATACTGAACGAAAGTGAAGCAAGCCTCTAAGTAGGCCCTTAATGTTCTCAATTACTGTATTCTCCATTTTTCTGTAATAACTTCAGAGCTGTGGAGAGGTTCACAGCAGGATTGGGACACTTTTCTAGGAGCATACAGTGTGAACCTGTAAATCGACAAGTGAATACCACAGTCTCAGGGCAGGTTGTGGGCTGATTGCTATTTTTTCTTTGGGGGAGGAAGTCTTACAGAGTGGTCAGGAGATTGCAATAGGTTAAGTCTGGATTTAAGGACATGCCTGAAATAAAACTGCTCTAAAAGTCTTTCAGATTTGTTGCTGGCTACCCATTTTTAGGAACTTCTTCCAGAACTCAGCCCAGAGTAAGAAAAGAGGAGCTAAGCTGGTGTCCAGAGGACCTTTGAGATGAGCCCTGAACCCAACCCCAGTGTCTAGCAATCACCAGAGATACTTCTCAAAGTCCTTAACTTCTTTATTTGATACTGGAGGCATGGGCTAGACCTTCCAGCGTGGAATGCAAATCTAAAAAGTGCCTACAAAGAGAAAAATTTATATATATATATATATATATATATATATATATATATATATATATACATATACTTTCAGTGAGATGAAAGTCTTTGGGGATATCAGTTTAGTATGAGGAGCTTACAAACACTGGACAAGAAAGTTGTTTCCCCCCAATTCACGAAAATATGTTTAATGGGAAATGGTGGCATTCTATCTTATTTAAAAACACATAATATCTACATATCACAGAAGGAAGCAACCCACTGTTAAAGAAGAATCCAAAAGGGGGAAATGAAGAGATTTAAAGTCCAAGGATAAAATTTTCAAACTAAATTCATACTAAAATAACCATATCAAAGTTTCATACTAAAATGCTGTACAATTTTCAATTAAAACAATTTTTACAACAAGTATTAAGAATTTCCTGGAGAGATCTTTATAAATTTGTCCAGAAAAACAAAGAATGTGTATTCAGGTTTTATATTTACTGTATATATTTGTTTTATTATATATTTATGTCTGTATACATACATTCACTCACACATCAACCCCTGGCAGGCTGAGAGGTCACAGATGGGTTTTCCTTGTTAGGCACAAATTCTTATAAACAAGATATAAGATGGAAACAGTTTGGTGAACTGAAAGGGGAACAATTTTTTTCTACTTTGGTACAGCAGTTGGTGTCTCATTTATCATACAATTTGAACATAGACTTATGTACCCCATGAAGTGACAAAAGAGAATTAGGCAGGGATGAAAACCTGCCGGTATCTGCAGGCGGTGCCTCAAAGCACTCCCTTGGACACACGTTCCTGGTGGTGGGGAGGTTGCTGCCTCTAAACCGGGACTGACCTTTTGTCTTTTGACTTCTGATGCATGAAATTAGGTAGCAAAAGAAAATTCGAAGAAAAGGATACAAAAACATGGAAAAACAGCCCTCCCTGACAATAGTCATTGTATCAGATCATAGTGGAGCTGCCCCGCACAGCCCGAAGTGCTTGTTTTTAAGGTTGTGGGTCTTCCTGGCCACTGGGGTTCCTGTTCTCCTTTGTGGGCAATCTGCATTTGTTGGGGGAGGGATTAAGCACTCTTTTTAATTAAGCTCAGAGCTATGTTTTTTACTGGCTCTTTACACCAAAGCCTGGGTTAGCAAAAGTGTCTGGTTCCTTCATTTCTTCTGAGTTCCTCTGTGTAGGCTGGATGCCTGGTTCAGATCAGACAGCACAGCTTCCAAGACCCAGAGGTAAACTCTGCCCCTAAAGTCCTTTTAGCCACCCAGGCCAAGGTGATTTGTTTCTCAGCCCTAAAAGACCATACCCCAGTGGCTAGCTCTCCACTCTTTCTCCAGATCCAGAAGGAGAGGGTGGCTTACTAGGGTTCCCTGTCCCCTTTGCCTAATAGGCCAGCCTGGCACACTCCACTGTCAGGAGTGCCAGGACAAAGGAACATTGGTGAGAAGCCCTCGGCTTCCAAATAGCATCCTTTGAACCTCACAGTCATCCTGGGAAGGAATGCACAGCCTGGAGTCAGAAGCCAGGATGCAATGTCCCTTGAACTGCAGGTTCTGTCAGAAAAGTATGAGGATGCATGTAGGAGAGTATGAAGATGGAAGAACCGAGCAAGAAGGACAAGTCACTTTGGAAAAGTGGCGTAGAGGAGACCTTCCTGGGAGAGTGACCTATGATGAGTAGGACTTTGTAAATAAGGACACAGAAGGCATAGTTAATATCCCATTTTTGCAGACGAGGCTACTGGGTATCAATGTACAGATAAAATTCTATGAACAGATAAAATTCAAGGGCTTGTAGGGTGGTAAGAATGGCAAGTGCTTCTGAGGGAAGGAATTGACAGTGGTCTGGGGGGATCCGGAAAAGGAGCTAAAGGAGGATGGATCGGATGGGCAGGCCCCTGCCACATCTCTGCCCAGCTCATCAGAGCAGCAGCTACCTGCTCCTCTTACCAGGTGGAGTAAAACAAGATAAGGAAAGATACTAGAACCAAAGGAGAGACTCTTAGTAAGCTTAATTTCAATGATTTTCTATCTTCTCCCTTGGGAAGTTTACAAAGTTCCTCAAAAACTTCAGCCTGGGAAAACAAACAGACCTTGGCCTGAAAAGTTCCTCCTTACTAAATACACCTTACTAAATCCTAGGCTATGGGGGAACACTACTATTCCCCACCCAGGCCCTACAGTCCTGAGCTTGCCCTTCCGGTTACCCTGGGAATTTGGGATGAAGTATTTGTGTCTCTGTCCTCATCACTTCCAGTCTGTGAACTCCCTTAGCAGGAATTCTCCCTGGGGTCTTTCTGATCCCTTATACTAGAGCTTCTAAACTTAAGCGTGAGAGGACTCCCATATAGACCCGTGGGCTGGCCCTGGAGAGCTTGATTTAGTGCTATGAGACACTTGGAACTTGAATGTTTAACTTCCCCATGTCAGTCCACTGCAGGAAATATCTGATCATATGTGAGAAACAGTGACTTAGAAACTTTTCCAGGACTAAACCACTGTGATTCACCAATCCCTGCCCTCCTCATCAGGTCTGCAACTGTCCAGATGTTGAGAACTTGGAATTTATCAGGATAGCAGCATCCAGATTGCAAAAGTTCCAGCAGCAAGATTTGCAAACAATTCCCAATTTGCCTTAGAAGTACCAAAGACACTTCTGAATTCAATCCCATTCATCAAAGAGAACTTGATATAGCGCTTAGTCCTGAAGGGAGATGAACGCTTTCTGTCCTCAAGTTGCTTGCAGTCAGGTTGGAGAAATAAACCTATAACACAAGGTAGAACTTGATCAGGATTTTAATCAAATATAATTAGGGAAATGAAGGAGGCGTCCTTCCTTCCTTCTAGGGGGCATCTATGAAGAGTTCTTCATCTTCATCATTTCATCTGGGTTTGGAAAACCCAGCAGGAAAAGATGGGGACAAGGATGATATAGACCAAGGGTTCAGCGTGAACAATAACTTGGAGGTAGAAAATCATGGCCTGTTTAAGAATTGGCAAGACAGAAGGAGAGAAAAACTTTATAGTGTTGAAACTGGGACCAGCTGAGGAAATAAGTACCCCAGAAGATACAGGAAGAACTGCATTAGAGCACTCTTGCCCACAACTCCCAGGTGGCATTCGTGGGATCATCTGGATTCTTTGGGAGCTTTGCAAGACCTCCTTGCCAAGCCTCTCTGACTGAGCCCTCTGCTGAGTAGGAGTCACTGCTGACTGCTTTTTTATATTTTTGTGCCTGGGGTCACTCCATTAATGAGTTTATCAGCTCCCTCTAGGGCCTACACTTCTGTTGGTGCCTTTGTCACTTTGTCATAGCTCTTTGTCCTCTTGTCTTCACAATGTGTGACCCATTTCATCAACTCCAGAAACAGCACAGAACTTGCACATAAAAGATGTTCATGTAAAAGTCAGAAGAACAAATGTACTGAAGGGAAAAATCTTCCCTGGACTGAGCCCTCTTGAGCCCTCTTTTGGCCTCTAACTTCTGCTTCCATACCCTATAAGTATGACTTCACCTCTCTGCTCCTCAGTTTGCTCACCTGTATAATGGGGAGTGTGTTTGCAGCCCCCTCAACTTTCTTTCCTATGGTGGTGTGAGAACCAAATGATGTAACAGCTGGCTACTTGCTCCACAAAGTATTGTTAGGATGGGTTTGGATTCCTCAAGGATGTTTAAAGAAAATCATTTTTGGTTGACTAAATATATTTATCTTTTGGTAGAAGAGCCGAGGGCCCCACATTTCTGACAGGAGTGAAGGTTTGTATAGAAAGAGGCTGGCAGAACTCATGTGTTGAAAAATTGTGTGTTTCTTTTTACAGCATCCTTTTCTAGCACTGAAAGAGAGAAAGCAAAGAAATTCAACTCAAGCACATCTGAGGGCTGTAAGGTTAACAGCTGTCATGATACTGCTGCTAAAATTCTGAAAAGACAGTGTTGGATGTTGAGTTGCTGGGTTAAAACACAGTTGGGCAGAGTTAAAGGGGGAATAAAATCTTAGATCCTGGAGAGAAAACAGCAAGAAATAATGGCAGTCAATAGTGCATTAATGAGAGGTCCTCTACCGTGTATACACAAATCTATACACACACTCACATCTCTTCTCTTATTTAACAGATGGAGACACTAAGAAACCCAGAGAGAGAAATAGAATTGCCAGAGTTTCCATAGCAATTTAGAGGAAAGGGCAGAACTAATGAGAGCAACTGACATTTTTGTTTGTTATATTTTTTCTTTCTTTTTTAAATCTTATTATTTTCAAACTTTTTTTTTTTTTCTGGTAATGGGGATTGAACCCAGGGATGCCATACCACTGAGCTGCATCCCCAGCCTTTATATTTTTTTTTTCTTTTGAGACTGTGTCTCACTAAGTTGTTTAGGGTCTCCCTAAGTTGCTGAGGCTGGCTTTGAACTTGGAATCCTCCTGCCTCAGCCTCCCAAGTTGCTGGGATTACAGGTATGCATGACTAGTTCTGACTGCTTTTTGGAGGGGAGACAAGACTGAGGTCTCACTATGTCATCCAGACTGGTCTGGTCTTGAATTCCTAGACTCAGATCATCCTCCCACCTCAGCCTTCTGAGTGGCTGGGATTACCTACCACATTTTTTTTTTTTTTTTAGTTCACATTTCTTGAACATTCACCGGGCACTGTACTTCACATACGTTATTAAATTTCATCCTCAAAACAAATGTGTGCAGCAGGTTTTACTAAAGCTCTTGTTTCAGAGATAAAATTTCAACTGAGGCTCAGAGATACCAAAAGTTGCTCAAGATCACATAGGAGATGGCAGAGCCAAATTTGAAAGGCAGTTCTGATTTCACAGACAAATGTTTGAACCATTAACATTATATTGCTTCCTTAAAGCTCAATAACCCCCTCTTCCTATCCACCCTGTTTCTACCTCTGTGTGTCCTTCATTATATCACACTAATTCTTCTTTTTGGCAGTCCTGGAGATCAAACCCTTGGCCTTGAGAATGATAGGCAGACAACTCTATTACTAGACAACTCTACCAGCCCCCAGCCCACTCAGCCTATATTTTTTTTTTTTTTGTACTGGTTATTGAACCCAGGGCACTTTACCACAGCCTTTTTATTTTCTATTTTGAGACAGATTCTCAATAAATAGCTGAAAGTTTTGCTAATTCCTGAAGTCAACCTTGGACTCCTGATCCTCAGCTTCTCAAGTGGCTAGGATGAGAGGTGTGTGCCACTACATCCATCCACAATAGTTTCATTGTCCTAAAAATGCCCTGTGCTCCACTTATTTACCCCTTCTTTTTTTTAGCCATAAACTCTGCCAATTACTGATCCTCTTACTATCTCTATATAGCTTTGCCTTTTCTAGAATGCCATATTATTGAAATCATGCACTATGGACAGTCTTTTCAGACTGACTTCTTTCACTTAGCAATATTCATTTGTTTCTTCCATGTCTTTTTGTGGCTCGATCCACACTGATTCTCATAGAAAATAAGATCCAATTGTACACAGTCTTAGAGGATTCGCAAAGCAGTTTTGTGTCTTCCTGCACATTATCTCAGAGAATCCTGACACCAGACTCAGGTTGCAGTTGGGCAGAAGTTAGCACACTCATTTCATAAAGCAAGACTATTGAGGTCCCTTTGGTCTTGACTGGACCTTCTCCAGCATAGTCTACAAATCTGAGTGGAAGTTAACAGGCTGAGAAATGTGTGTGGTCAAAATGGTGAGCCAGGCCCTGCCAATAGGGAAGAACAGACATATGGAACTAGCCTGGGGTCTAGGAATGTGGCTCAATGGTAGAGTGCTTGCCTGGCATGCATGAAGCCGGGCTTTGGTCCCTAGCACTACCATCACCACCACAACAAAAGAATTGGGACTTGGCTCAGATAACTTTTAATTAAAGAGAGAGAAGGGTGGGGGGAAGGAATTATTTTTTCTTTATATGTTTGGAATACAATGAGATAACCCTGGAATTTTTTCAGTACTAGGGACTGAACCCAGGACACTGTATCATTGAGCTATATCCCCAGCCCTTTTTTATTTTTTGAGACAGAGTTTCACTAAGTTGCTGAGGCTGGCCTCGAAGTTTTTCTTATTTCTTGGTGGATTTTTTTTTCTTTTTTCTTTTTGGAATTGGGAATCAAACCCAGGGCTTTGCATATTTGAGGCAAGTGCTTTGCCAATGAGCTACGTCCCAACTCTGGCCTCAAACTTTTGATCCTCCTGCCTCGGCCTCCCCTGTAGCTGGAATTACAGGCATGCACCACCACGCCCGGCTGCTAATCCTGGATTTTAAAAACTCAGCTCTGGTGTTTGTATTTTAATTTATTCTCAGAAGGGTAGGAGGGTCTGGAGCAAGTGCAGTATGTGGGTTTTATTTCATGATTTGCTATGGTAAGCCACATTTAATCCCTTTTTCAGTGAAAGGATTTAAGAAGGATACAACAGAATGTATCTATCTGTTGCTTTCATGGTATTTTCCCCCAGATTTTTATTTAGTTTATAATGTTATAACAATAAAGGAAATTAAAAGGAATGAATATTATCCCTAATCCTACCATCCTAACAAATGAACTGTACAGTGTTCCTTTTCTGTCCTTTCTTATAGGCAGGCAAAATTTACATAGGTGATTTATTAGTATAGTTGCAGATTTGTATTCAGCTTTCTTGTGTAACAGTTTATCATTACAATGCCACATGGTCTTCATAATTACCATTTAAAAATAAATGTTTTAATAATTATTTTAATGGCTGCTTAATACCCTTTTAAGTGGATATATCATTCCCTGGTATTGCATATTTAGAAGGACTCCAATTTTTCACTATCACAGATAATCCCAAAGTGCATGTCTTCATACATATCACTTTCTCCTATTTTTGTCATTTCCTTAAAATCCCCAGATCTAGATTGGCTGGGTCAAAGGGCCTGAATTCCTGCATGATTCTTAATATATGTGGGCAGATCGTCTTGCAAAAGCTTTTATAAATTTATTTAGCTTCCAGTGATGAATGAGTATCATAACTTCACACCATGTTCTTGCCACAACCCAGGACATCTATCAACAAATGAAATGTAACTTGATAAGCAGTGTTTTTAACTAACCAAACAACGGTTTGTCAAACTCATTGTAGGCTCTCTTTCCTTAGCTATATTTCTGTCATAAATTAGATGCCTATACCCAGAATTGGTGGAA
Source organism: Ictidomys tridecemlineatus (assembly GCF_052094955.1). Classification (NCBI taxonomy): domain Eukaryota; kingdom Metazoa; phylum Chordata; class Mammalia; order Rodentia; family Sciuridae; genus Ictidomys; species Ictidomys tridecemlineatus. The sequence continues at coordinate 175,721,295 of NC_135480.1, forward strand.
GCAGCAAAGCAATTATCATACCTACTTTATAGCTGAGTAAACTGAATCTTGACTCAGGGTTTTGCCCAAGGTTATCCAGTAAGAAAGTTGAAATACCAAGACTTGGGCAAAATTACAAGTGACAGTTGTGAATCAAAGATGATTGCATTAGTTTCTTATAACCTCCCAGAATATCTTCTGAGTATTTGTGTGTGTGTGTGTGTGTGTGTGTGTGTGTGTGTGCTGGGGATTGAACTCAGGGACATCTCTTACTCCCTACCCCATACAGTTCTTAAGGAAGGAGGCGGGGGTGGGGGGTGCTGAGGCATGTGTCCACAGGTACATGTGTAACTTATTTTACAAGTATCATGGACCTCCTTTCCTCCAATTGCTACACCAAGTGCAGGCTCACGTTGGAGGAGATTTGACATGTTTTTATCAGAGAGTCCTTGATCTTCAGAGCCAGGGGGAACATCGAGAAAATCTCATACAATTGGCTGATTTTGGAGATGAAGACTTTGAGGTCCAGAAGAAAGAAGACTTGCCCAGGTTCATTCACAGGGTTGGCGGTAGTCATCATTCACGCTCTGGTTTGAAATGTTACTTAGAGCCTAAAGCGGGTCACTTGTGTGTGAGATATTAATAAGTGTTTTGGAAAAGAATAGCAGGAGCCAGGTTTAAGAGTGCATATTTGTAATTTCAGCTACCTGAGAGACTGAGGCAGGAGGATAACAAGTTCAAGGCCAGCCTCTGCAAATTTAGAAGACCCTCAGTAACTTAGTGAGGCTTTGTCTCAAAATAATATAAGGCTTATTGGGTTGGGGGGTAGCTCAGTGGTGGTAGAGTGCCCCCTGGGTTCCATTTTCAGTACACCACCAAAAAAAAAAAAAAGGTGTGGGGGGGTGGTGGGGAGAAAAGAAAAGGAAAAAAAATATCAGAGTGAAAAACTATTTGAGAAGCACTGGAGTCCAATACCACAAATGATTCTTGGTTTTGTTGATTGAATTTTTACTTGAACAAATATTTCCTTTCTACTAGATTTTACTTTTTGATTTAGAGTTCTATTTTGTTCCTTTTTTAAAACTAGGAACTGCATACATGTTGCTCAAATTCAGAACATACAGAAAGAACCTGAAGGAATCTTGTCAGTCTACCTCCTGTAACCTGGTAATCAGTGTCACCAGAATACTTATAGAGATAGTGCCCATGTACATCCAGCAATCCATCTTGGTGAGTGGTCTACGTTAGTACATAAAGAACTTCCTCAATCTTTGTATTGTTTTCCTCCTGCAACATTGGAATATAGCCAACACTTTAAGGTTTGCTGGGTCAAAGAGCCTGAATTCTTGCATGATTCTTAATATTATATGGGCAAATCACTTTGCAAGAGGCTTTTATACGTTTATTTTAAAAAAATTTGTTTAATCCACACAGTCCCCTGGAAATAGGAAGTGTGTCGTTATGGCTATTTAAAGAAGGTAGAAAGTTCTGGGTGGGGTGGCATATAACATGTGGTAACCAAGCAGAGGAAAGAGATCACTGCCAGCTGGGTCTGAGAATTGGCCGGGAGCTGGCATCTGAGAAGGCATTTGCGACAGGTGAGTTTCCAGCTGGTGAAAAGTGACAAGCAATTGTTCACCATACCACAAATGACCTTTGTTTTAAAACAAAGAAAGCCAGCAAATGTGACTCTGGCCAACACCAACATCTAGATGCTGAGCACAACAATTTGATTTTTATTAGCTATATTTGTTGCCCATATATTGGAACCAATCTTAAAGTGGAAGTCAGACGTGTATATCAGATATCATTTGGAGTAATGAGTGCGTTTTCCTAATCTTTCCAACACCAACCTAACAACTCATCTCCAATAGCATGCATACTAATTAATTTGTTTTCCATATAGTAATAAGATTAACAACCTCACATTTACACGGGGTACTGAGTCATGTTCAAATAAAACAAGTTCTAATGAGAAAAATTGAATGCGGCAGTAAATCATGTCCCACCCGGCAATCCAGGTTTATGTGTGTTTGTCTGTCTTTGCTACACGTATTTTTGTCAGGATCTCATTGTAAACAAGATGATTTCTTTCATGTTGGGTTAGTCTGGGTAAATTTGTTTAATGAACAACAAAGTCATTGTAAACACTGCACAAATCTGAGAGCCTTGCAGCGTGGCTGGGAATCTTTTAAGCTGCTTCAAAAAATGAAACGTGTTAACCACAAAAACAATATTGGGGGAAAACACTATTAATAGATCAAGACTCTTAGATATGCAGCTTGGTTCAGTTCTATCCTAGGCTACTGAAGAGTTTGGAGTGAAATGAGATGTGGCTTTCCTCAGACCCTCTACCTCCCCTAATCTGGCCTCAGTCTCTCCCTTTGTCAACCGGAGCTGTCTGGGACTGTGAATGCCCTGCCTGTCAATCATCAGAATCAGCTAGGGGTAGAAAGCAGGAAGTGAGTGCTTTACGAAATACTCATGGGGGCTGGGGCTGGAGCTCAGTGGTAGAGCGCTGTCTAGCACATGCAAGGCCCTGGGTTCGATCCTCAGCACTACATAAAAATAAATAAACAAATAAAATAAAGATATTGTGACCAACTACAAATAAAAAATAAAATATTCAAAAAAAAAAAAGAAATATTCATGACCAGGTGTGGTGGAGTATAGCTATAATCCCAGCCACTTGGGAGACTGAGACAGGAGTATCACAAGTTAGAGGACAATCTCTGCAACTTTGCAACACCTTGTCTCAAAAATAATTTTCAAAAAAATTTAAAGGGCCGTCAGGGGGTTGTAGTTTTGTGGTAGAGCACCTCTGAGTTCAGTTCCCATTCCTGAAAAAGAAATACACATGGATAAGTTGAACTATTAAATCCCAGTCTTACTAGACTCCAAAACCCCATTTCTAGAGCATGGGGTTCCAGAATCTGTACTTTTGAAAACAAGTTCATCAGGTAATTTGCTTCTAGCCAGGACTAGATTACCACTAAGATAATTTCCTGCTCTTATGTACTCTTTTTAAATCTCATATTTTTTATTGGTGCATTATAGTTATAAACAGTGGTATGGTTTGTTGTTATATATTCTTCACAATATAGCAATATAATTTAGCTAATATCATGCCCCAGTATTTTCCTTTTTCTTCCCCTCTTCTGCTTGTCAGTTTTCCTAACTTCTGAAGAATGGGATCATACTGGAAGTATTTTGTGTCTTGCTTCTTTCACTCAACATTGTATTCTATTTCCTGATTAGATGGGGGGTGGTCACCGGTATTCCCTTTCAATATGCATTTTTTAGCACCTGCACAATACCTCACAATGAAAGAAGAAAAACTGAGGGACTCCAAGATGGTGACTATTCAATTTTGTCTTCAGGAGACAACCTACAAAGAGGTCTCTTCTTTAGTCTTAAAAATGTGACTTGGGATCCTTGTTTCTGAAAGGACCCACTCCCTTCCTTGAGAATGTCCCCCTTTCCTCTTCTGTATCCCTTCTAATAAGCTCATGCCTGTTACTCTGAAAAATGAAAAAAAGTGACTTGGGAAGCTGCAAGAATTTTTACTAAAGTTAAGATCCTTGGGGAAGTTTTTCACCTGGGGACATTACCCAAGAGCTTCCCAAATACCTTCCCTTTTCCCCTCCTCTTGGTAAGCATTGCCCAGCCATGTCCACACTTCATACAGCACACAAGGCTGTGCCTCCCCTACCAAGTGATCTAACCTCTCTGGGCTCAATTTCCTCCAATATAAAATGATGACTTCACCTGCAGCACAATGCAGGTGGGAGGGGCACACTTATAAATAAGGTATCAGGACCCAAATTACTATACTTCTGTTTGGATCTGAATCTACACCTGTGGAAAGGTGACAGCATGGCAAATGGAGGTTATAGGGTTTGGGTTGATAAAGCTGAGAAAAAATGGGGAAAAATCAGACCCAGTTCAGCAACACTTGAGCATTACCTGCCCAGGCTGCCTTCTGCCTTGCTCTGTGGGGAGTCAGGGTCTAATGAAGTAGGATAAACCACACTCGCACATTAGTTAGCCTTGGCACAGGCAGGATTAACTTTACACTCCATTTGCAAGAGCAAAGCTCCTCTCCTAGAGTTTGTTATAAAGGGATTTAGAATCACAGAATGATAGAGCTGGAAGAGAGCCCTAAGACATCATCATAATCCTCCCCCGTCATTTTACACTGGGTTAAACTGAAGTCTGGAGAGTAGAAGGGACGTGCCCAAGGTCACCTACTGACAGTGGCAGAGCTCAGATTGGAGCCCTCCCGATCTCCAGGCCTGTGTCCTTGCCACTCTGTCACAAATTACATTATTTTGCCTCAGAACAAAGGTGAGGTAACAGTCACATTATTCGTAGTAGTATTAATTAATTATCATTTTATTTCGGTTTTGCCCTACATCCCTTTATAGTGACATCCCTTTATGTAGGTTTTGCCCTACATCCCTCCATATTTAGGTTTTGTGGGCACATGAGCAAGTTTTGCCCTTAACCAACTGAGCTAAGCTCCCTTGAATCAGTGTAGCTTTGAAATTGCTGTTTCCTGTCCAAATTGCTCTTCCCTCATTACTCCTTCTAGAAGGACTTTGCTCAGTGTCACCTCCCCCAGGAATTCTTCTCTGACTCATGGTCACTCCAACCCCACTAGACTGCAAGCTAATGTAGGGACCACTTCTTACTTGTAAACTTTTTGTTTGTTGATTTGTTTGTTTTAATTTATTTTTTATTGTTTGGGCATTAGGGATTGAACTCAGGGGTGCTTTACCACTGAGCTACATCGTCAGATTCCCCACCAACTTTTTGAGATAGGGTCTCACTAATTGCTTAGAGGCTCATTCAGCTTTGGAGGTTGGCCTCAAACTTGCAATCCTCCTGCTTCAGCCTCCTGAGTCACTGGGATTATAGGCATGTGCCATCATAACTTGGCCAGAGTAAATGAATAAATGACCAGATGAAAAAAATCAACCAGCAATTAAATGCACAAATAAATGAATGAAGAAGTCAAAGGTGGGTAGGAGGCAGCATTGGTTTTAAGCAACTGAGTTCTTGACAACTTGTCCATGTTAGGTCCTATCCCTCCTTGTGGAGGACTATGGTCTGCCTTTTCTAGACAGTTTCTGTTGCTACCATGCCCCTCCACTTTTCGAGAGTGTGTTTCTGAGCACATATCACTGAGATGAATCTACCATAGCCTTGGACTCTCTGCTCAGACCCTAAATAGACCTGCAGTGAGCTCTCACTTCCTTTCCTGCCATCATCTGCCACCAATTCCCCTGAGCTGTCTGCACTAGGAGGCACATGTAGGAAACTGCCACATGAGACCTGAAGCCAGACTCTTAGACTAGGTGACAGAGCCCCTGACTGTAAGGTATCAACACCAATTCACTATGGGTACCTCATTTCTAGCAACTCCTGATTGAAGAAGGTATCTTTGGACATCCCTTGTTTGTATACAGATCCCTGAAAGGGAAATTCGGGAGTAATTTTGTGTAAGTACCTATCTGTGTGTATATGCTCAAGGAGTAAGGATTGAAATAAAAGTGAGGCACCTTAGTGTAGGTACCAACTTTGTCAGCATAGGAGAATGGTCAAGCATATGGGCTCTGGCATCATGCAACTTGGTTTGAATCCTGCATCACCTCCATCGCTTACTACCTGTTCAGCTTTATGCATTTATTTTCCTAACTGTAAAATGGAGATAATAATATTGCCCTGCCTCCTAGGGCTTTTGTGAAGAATAAATAAAGTAATATATGTAATGTGCTTAGAATAGTGCAGGCACATAGTAAGTGTTAAATGTTAAGAATTATTTTTATCTCAGAACCTTAGTTCATGTCAGTCTTTCTACTTGGAACAGTCTTCACTCTGGCTTTGTTTTTTTTTAAGTTGTTGATGAATACGATACCTTTATTTTATTTATTTTTATGTGGTGCTGAGGTTTGAACCCAGTACCTCACACGTTAGACAAGTGCTCTACCACTGAGCCCCAACCTCAGCCCTTCACTCTGGCTTTTTGATCTCCATACCTAACACCTTCTTATCCTGCAAATCTCCAGTTAAATGTCATCTTCTCAGACAACGCTTCCTTGACTTGACCTAGAATAGGCTCTCCCCCACCCCAGTTATACTGAACAAGGGCTTGTGGTTTTATTCATAGCCCTCAACATAATTTGGAATTGATTAGTTGACTCGTTTAATTATTGCCTCTCTCTTTCCTCCAGACTAAAAGCTCCCTGCAGGCAGATGGGTTTCAGCCAGCGTAGGAGATTGTAGGTGCCTATTGATCAAAAAAATGAACTGTTCACCAACTGACTATGTGATGTCTCCATCCTCCCTCTGGCCTTGTGGTCTCCCTCAGTAGATTGAAGAGTCCAAGCTCTGGGCTTCTAGGATTTTTAGACTCCAGGATCAGCATGTTTGGAGACAAGGTTCTTGAGGGAGCCTGGCTATGTGAGTAAGAGTGGGGTGGAGTGGAAACTGGAAATGTCACATCAGTGTCTGAAACTGACCTTAGATGAAGTTGTTGGCATGCCCAGGACAGGACTCAGTCCCTCTCCTCCCTGCCCCAACATCCCTAAGTATCAGGGATGGAACCCAGGGCCTCATGCATGCTAGGCAATCACTCTCCCACTGAGCTATAAGCACAGTCCTTTTTAAACATTTTTTGAGTAGCTGGGATTCAAGGTGTGGGCCAACATGCCTGGCTTCAGCCCTTCTCCTTTCAGCTCAGTGGATATACCATTGTTTGTCCTGTGCCTTGTTGTGTGGACTTGGGCAAACACTTTATTCTCTGGGCCTCACTTATGAATTGAGAGGATTTCTCAAAATGCCCTGAGCTAGGTACACTGTGTAAGTCAAAGTTAAAATCAAGTGGACCATGGATTTGGGTTTTACACTTTTTAAATGAAAGTCTTCTTGCTCCATTTTTTAAAACCCTGCTTTTTGCAGAAATCAAATATGAACACCTCAGTCACCCTACATCTCCATCCAGAAGGACACCAGGGCTCTGTAGCAGGGAAGGAAACTCCCTCTCTTTGAACTATTGGTTTTTAAAAACATAGGCAGTAGGAGAAAATGGGAAAGGATCAGGGATGACCCTTCAAGACTTGTTCAAGTCTTAGCTTCACCCTTTACTGGTGTGCATCTAAAGCAAGTTGCTAAACTTCCTCAAGTCTCTGTTTCTTTACCTGAAAAATGAAAATTAAAATATCAACTTTTTTTTTCTTTGTATTGGGGATTGAACCCAAGGGTATGTAATCACTGAACCACATCCCCAGTACTTTTTTTTTTTTTGGTGGGGGTTACCGGGGAATGAACTTGGGCACTCAACCACTGAGCCACAGCCCCTGCCCAATTTTGTACTTTATTTAGAGATAGGGTCTTGCTAAATTGCTTAGGGCCTCCCTAAGTTGCTGAGGCTGGCTTTAAACTTGCAATCCTCCTGCCTTAGACTTCCAAGTCACTGGAATTGTTACTGTCTAGGGGTGTTAGGTTCATTGTCTCCATTCAGTAAAGAGTTGAAGAACAGGATACAGAGAGAGCAAGCAGCAGTTTATTGCAAAAGTCACAGTAACGGACTTCTCTGAAGAGAAGGGGCCCTGGAGCCAGGGTCTGGTGGGAAAATTTGGCTTGTTCTTTTTATGGTCTCTGGAATTTCCTTCTTTCCTTATCTCTCCCCTGTCCATGCTCTACTATTATTCTTTGGTGCCCCCTGTGTCCATGTCTATTTTAGTTTTTCTATTGGATACCCACTTGGGGCACAAGTATGGAAGTGTCTGTCTGGGTATCCTGCTTGTGTCCACGAGCACTTTCATCAACCAGGAAGCTGACCTCATTGGAAGACCTGCTCCATCTCCTTTGATCTGATCCTGCCTCTGACCTCCTCACTCGCCATCTTGCCCTACACCCTTCTACATAGCCCTAAGAAATACAGGCATATGCCACCATGCCCCACCAACATTCACTTTGTCAGGTATGTTATGAAGATTAAAAATAAAAATGCCCATATTTTAGTGAATTTTTGATCTCCTGGGCTTCTATCCTTGAGGAACATCTCTATATCCTCTGCCCTGGATCCCAAATGGTAAGAACCCAGCACTTGAAGACAGAGAATCTCTGGAGATCATTCATTGAACAGCACCAGGCTGACGTCTGGCACCAGAGACCTCAAAATGTGAGGAAAAAAATATTCCCTTGTTATTCATAAATTAAACATCACCACGTTTCTTGGAAGGGATTTCTGTATTAGGCAAGGTTCAGATTTAGAGCAGCATGTTTGAAACTTGTTATTCTTTGGAGGGAGAAGCACTTGCCTGCCAAATTGAAGGCTACCTTTCAAGTAACAAAAAAAAAAAAAAAAAAAAAGAGAGAAAAGGCTGACATGTGGGCCAATACTTTATGTGGTTCTGATTTTACTGTAACTGTCACTTTCCCAGTAAAAATGATTTCACCTATGTAGGGGGTCTTAGAAGTCTGGGTAAAAAAGTTCATAAATTGTAGCAAAATGATATCCAATTTTATTTTACCCTTCTGTATTGTGAAACTGGAAAATTTACGACATTATAAATTATCAGTTGGTTTTCTGAATATAAAGTGTGAAAACACAGAACAGTATTTTGATCTATTTGATAATTTTGTAGTTTTTTAAAAAAATGAATGTGCATATACAGAGAAATAGTGACTACTTGAATACTGTATTTACTTGCACTTTTTCAGTACCTCAAGATTCCTGTATATTTTAGACTATAACAAAATATAGATGTGAGTTGTAAAAAAAAAAAAATGTGAGGAAAGGTTGAAGGCCATAGGGTTCTAAGGTCGTGAAAAGAACAGGAAAGTGAGGAGAACACAAGGACTGGCTTCAGCATATTAAGGACCACGGAAAGAGTGCCATCCACATCTCTATGACAGGGAGGGTCGGGAATGCCTCTGGCCAGTTCCTGGGACCACTGTTGCCAACATCACATCTGGGAGGGGAGAGTTACAGAGGAGTCAGGTCTGAAGAGACCCTGAAAGGAGCAAGAGAGCCAGTGGACACAAGGGACAGTAGGGGAGGGGAGAAGGAGGGCAAAGAGCATGTCCTGGTTCCCTGCTAAAAATGAGATGGGCTGCAGGGTGGGGAGCAGCTGCTACTGCTGTGGACCCCAGGGTTGACTGGGGGAGATTACAGAGAAGCAGATTTGGGCTTCCTCCCGAGGATAGTTTTCTACTGTCTCTATTAGTCAGCCTTATTTTGGGGTTGGAACTGACAAAAACCCAAATCAAGGGAGTTTAAGGGGGAAAAAAGATTAAATTGGTTCATGTATGTGGGTACTTCAGGGTAGAGTTTCAGAAACTGAGAACTTGAAGACTGTCACTGGCTATCTCCCCATCCCCTTGTGGGGTCTCTCTCTCTCTCTCTCTCTCTCTCTCTCTCTCTCTCTCTCTCTGTGTGTGTGTGTGTGTGTGTGTGTGTGTGTGTGTTAGCTTCATTCTCTCATTTTGCAGATGAACACTGTAATCATGACCATAGACTCCCAGGCTCAGTGACCCCCATCAGCAAGAGAGTAGATAGTTCCTGAGCACTTTGATACATCCAGCTTGGGACATATGTTCATCCCTGAGCCAATTACTGAGGCCAGAAATAGGCCCTATGATTGTCAGACCTGGGTCACATTTTGACATATATCCATGTGACCTGGGAAATAGAAGCCACTTTGAGTACAATATTTAGCAGAGGGAATTTACTGATTAAAAACAAGTGACAGGGGGCTGAGGCTAGCATGCATGAGGCCCTGGGTTCTATCCTCAGCACCACATAAAAATAAACAATTAAAATAAAGGCATTCTGTCCATATACAGCTACAATTTTTTTTAAACAAGTGATGGAAGAGCTTCAGAAGCCTATGGGGAAATAGTGAAAAAACCCAATTATCATCAACAGCTAGATGCCACTGCTGACCATAGGTTGGATAAATAGTGGGAAAAAGTGGTGTTTCTGGGGTTACCTAGCAGAAGTTGGAACCATAGTGGGTCTGTCCAGCAGGAGCTGGAGCCAAGGCATGGAAGAAACACAGCTGCAGTAAGAAAGAAGGGGAAGAAAGCTTCTCCCTTTCTCACCCTCCAGTCTGCTGATGCCTTCCATATGTCACACCCACCTAAACCCAGCTACCAGGGAGCCTGAGACTTAGAGGCTGAGTGGGTCAGTCTCCATGCCTTGCAGTACAGAGAAGACAAGAGGAAAGACAAATAATGGATAGGAGGGCAAACAGGCTGGGAAGCAGCCTGGTACCTCTGTGACCAGGGAGAGGCAATACCCCTGTGACTGGCTGTCCTGTCATGAAATGAACAATCACAAGCAAGGAAGAAATAGCAGTTCCTCCAAGGAAGTTGGTGCTGTTATTACAGGGGGTAAGGATCTTGGGCAGTATATGCCAACTGTCCTAATGTGAAATAGGTCACTTCATAAGGTAGAGAGATGTCCATTACTGGAGGAGCTCAACAAAGACTGAATACTCACCTGTCAGGCGTCCAACAGGGACATTGCTGAGTACAGAGAGGAAGGACCAATATCTTTAAATCCCTTCTTGCTTTTACCTAGTAGATTTTCTATAGTGTTTCTATTTTTCAGACATGCTGTTTTTCCTGTAAGCCTAAGCTATTCATTTATGTGATTAGCACAGAATAACAAATGTGTAAACTGCAAGCATGTTTGATTTGGAACCCACTGAGGAATCTGGTGCTATCAAGTGGGCTACTGATTGTATTTCCAGCTTGCATCTGGTCCTTCTTGTTACATCTTTGCTCCTGCGCCAAGCGATATCATTGCCAAAAATGGTCAGAGACTTAAAAGTTTACTTTTGCCTTTTGGTAGAATCAGCAAACTGGATCATTAAAGTTTTGTCTTCCCTCTTTGAAACTCCCAAAAGAAAAGAAATCACAAGAACAGATCTTGGCAAAGAAAGAAAATGAGACAAAGAATGTAATCATAACACTAGTGAATGGTTTTCAGACTGACATCTGTACATTAAGAATATGTAAAAATACCAATTTCATGCTCTGACAGCTTATTCTGCATCAGGGGTGGGGTAATGCCTTGGGAACGCCAAATGTCAAAGCATTACATAATGTCAGCTATTCATGTGCTCCTTTGATGAGATATCTTTGGGAATGGGAATTCCTTAAGGGAGAGATGTCTTAAAAAGGAGTGAAGAGGGAAGGCATAAGAAAAGAAAGGAAGGAAAGAAAGAAGGGATAGGAGAGAAGTTATCAAATCAGAACAGGAGAGGACTGAGTATAGAAGTTAATGTATATATTTTTAAACAATACATAAAATCCCAAGTCTAAGCCACCATGAGTGGGGGTTATTTACCTGTTTCATTTCCCACATTGGAAGCTCCATGTTTGATTTCTTTTCTTTCATACTTTTAGCAGTGCTATTTTGTCTGAATTTTACAACATCATCAGAAATCTAAGTAGCTTAATTTTTCTGTTCCATATTATTTTTTTGTCTAAACGTATAATATCACACAGTGATTATCATACTGTAAGTAAAAATTGACATCCTTTCTAAAAAAATATTTTTGGTATTAGGGATTAAATCCAGGGGCACTTTACCACCGAGATACATCCCCAGCCCTTTAAATTTTTATTTTGAGATAGGGTCTTGCTAAGTTACTTAGGACCTTGCTAGCTTGCCAAGGCTGGCCTCAAACTTGTGATCCTTCTCTCTCAGCCTCTTGAGTTGCTGGAATTACAGGTATGAGCCACTGCACCCAGCCCTTTCTAAAATTTTATCCTAGGAATTTTCCTATAGTATCAAATGGACCATTAAAGACCATTCTAATTACTTAAGAATATTCCCAGGTATATTTGTACTAGAATTTACTTACCCATTCTAGTGTTATGGTATTTTTAGAGTACCTCCCTACTTGTCCATAGTTCTAGATAAAATATGATAAGTATCTTCATGTACTCAATGCATTTAAAACTTTTTTATATGGCAGGTACTGTTGCAGACAATAGGGATTATCAAGAAGGATTTTGCTTCAGGGTCCAAGGAGATAGACAGACAAATGAACACACAATTGCAATTCATAGGTCTGTTGCCTTGCTCCCCAAAGTACTGCATCAGTACCACTCAGGCACTTGTTAGAATCAGGAATCGTGGGCCTCACTTTAGACCTATTGAATCAATGTTGGTGTGTGTGTGTGTGTGTGTGTGTGTGTGTGTGTGTGTGTGTGTGTGTGTTGCTAGGGACTGAACCCAGGGCCTTGTTCATATGAGGCAAGCACTCTACCAACTGAGCTATATCCCCAGCTAGACCTATTGAATCAGAATCTGAGTTTTACCAAGACCCCTAGGTGATTTGTATGTACATTATAAGTTTGAATCATGCACAGTAGTACATGCCTGCAGTCCTGGCAGTTTGGGAGGCTGAGGCAGAAGGATCACAAGTTCAGAGACAGGCTTAGCAATTTAGGCCCTAAACAACTTAACAAGATCCTACCTCAAAATAAAACACAAAAAAGGCTGGGATGTGGTTCAGTGGTAAAGTGTAAAGTGGTAAATGTTCAATCCTTAGTATCTCTCTCTCTCTCTCTCTCTCACACACACACACACACATACACGCATGCACAAAAAAAAGTTTGAGAAACTTCCAATTCCAATCCCCTCCTGTATACCTTGGTAGGTCACTTGATTAATAAATCCCAGTCTTTCCTGTTTTTCCAACTTCTCTACATTTCCACAGCCACAAACTTGCATAAGTCTCACCCGTCTTAAACACACCACTAAAAAACTCCCACAAACCTTCCTTGGCGCATGTTTTTCTATTGTATGATGTTTTGTGAAACTTTCTAAATGTTCCTCTATAATCTCATCTCCAACTTACTCCTTATTTCTCACCACTTCTCTCAGACTGCTCTGATGACAGGCTCTGGGGGGCCCCTGGATGCCCAGGTGATCAGTCAGTGGACCAGTGGACTCTCTAGTTTTCATTTGACTTCACTTCTTGGTATTATTTGACACTACAATAGATTCTCTCTTCTAATACTCCCTTCCGGTTTTCTTTTATGTCACTTTTGTCTCTTATCTTTTGCTGCTAGCTCCTTGGTCTGCCTCTTAAACCTTGGGATTAATCCTAAGGATTCTGTCCTTGATTTTCTTCTTACTTTATACATTTTCGTCAATACATTCTTTTATTTTTACCACAGAGAACACTTACTTTTCTATTAAATTCAGAGATTTACTTCTTAAGGGGACTTTCTTCATTCTCTTGGTTATACATGAACTACTCACTCTTGTGTTCCTGGGAGCTCCATAATACTGTGAGCATCTTATTTCACATTTGTTTATAGATCTGTTTTTTTTCTATAAGATTATGAACACACAGTATAGGATTAGGACAGAGCAGGACAAATAGTTAAATGAGTAAGGACCAAGAAAGCTCTACAGCTGAGGTCCCTAGGATCCTGTGGCAAAGACAGTGTGGTGAGGACCAGGAGGCTAGAATAGTTCTGTTCTTGCTCTTGATTAACAAAAGAAGAGATGTCTTCCTATAGAGGCAGAGGATCTCAGTGTTAGAAGGGAACTGAAAAGTTCTGCAGTCTCAAGAAGAGTCTGTTTCTAATTCTGACATATTCTACAACAAAGATGAATCTTGAGACATATGCCAATTGAAACAGGACAGATAAAAAAGGCTGTATATATATATTAGTCAGCTTTCTGTCACTGTGACAAAATACATGAGATAATTAACTTGTTAGGAGAAATGTTTATTTTGGCTCATGGTTTCAGAGATTCTAGTTGATGGTCACTTGTGCATGTTGCTTTGGATCTGTGGGAACACAGTACATCATGGTGGGGGCATGTGGTAGAGGAGTCCTATTCACCTCATGGTGGCCAGGAAACAGAGAAAGAATAAAGGTCAGATCCCAATATTCCCTTCAAGGACATACTCCCAATTACCTAACTTTCTTCTAGTAGGCCTCACCTCCTAAAGATGATACTATCTTCCAATAGTACTCCAGGCTGGTGACCAAAACTTTAACACATGGACCTTTGGAGAATATTTACCAAACCACAGCACTACATATTGTGTAATGCTATTTATATGAGATACCTAGAACAGATTCATAGAAGTCAAAAATAGAATGGGAGTTGCCAAGAACTAGTGTGTTGGGGATGGGGAGTTGTTTAATGGACATGGAATTTGAATTTGGAAAGATGAAAAAGTTTTAGAGATGGATAGTAGTGATGGCTACAAAGTAACGTGAATGTTGTCACTGAACTATATACTTAAAAAAGAGTTAATGGTAAATTTTTAGGTAATGTGTATTTTAGCACAGTTTAGTAAAGGCAAATCAATTCCTAGTTTTGGATTTATGGGTCAAAGAAGGTGGGTCAGAGTTGATTTGTCTTATGATTGATTTATCTTCCTACCCCTCATTTCTCCCTCCAACATTGGCTCTGGGACAGGTTCTGTTTTGAGGGTTACTACATCTATGTATGTGCACTCAGATGCATAAGAAGAGTACTGCCCTAGGGGAGTCACTGCTACAAATCAGTTGGGTTAGGGGGTCATAGGAGTGAAGTTCACAGGTAGGATGATGAGGGAGATCATACAGCATGGCTCTAAATCTTTGCAGATTCCACTTTCCCCCTCAGACCTCTGTGACATGCTTCTATTTGAGTTTCCCAGAGAGGAAAACCCACAATATTCCTTGAATCAAGGATAGATGAGCATTTAATAGCATTAGGAGAAACATCTGGCACCAATTATGGAGCTTTAAATGCAGCTTTTACATTTGACACTTGAAATTAAGGCTAGTGAATCCTCCTGATGTTTTCAAATAAATCAAACTATCTCATAGGCAATAGGAGAGTAATTGGAAATAAGCCCAGAGAGACCCTGAGTATAAGCAGTCTGAGGACACAGTTTAAGCAAGGCATTGTATCACTTTCAAAATATTTATTAGCACTGGATGCATATGTTCAAGAATCTTAGAAATTGGGAGCTCAGTGGGACCTGCTTTGGCAACTGTTAAGTATAAATTCTCATTTTATAGTTGAGGAAATTAAAGTTTGAAGAGATAAGGTGGGTTGGAAGTGAACACAGAAAAATTATGCCATACCTGCTACCAGAGTTCTATCTTTTGACTTCTGGTTCACAGCTTTTCATTTTTGTTCACCTATTGCTTTCCTTGGATAAAATGTTCTAAAGTCTTTTTATAGGTTATTTTTTTTCTTCCAGGACTACAAGAATCAGGAAGGTAGAGATATCCTTGCAAATGATAAGTAATTTTGTTATGGGTCAAACTGTGTTTCCCCAAAAACTATGTTGAAATCCAAACCCCCATATCTCAAAACGTGACCTTATTTGAAAATAGGCACAATACAGATAAAATTACTTATGATACAATGGAGTCTTTATCCACTGTGACTGGTAGTCTTATAAGAATAGGAAAGAGACTCACAGGGAGAAGATAGCCATGTAAGAATACAAGTCGAGACTGGAGTGATGCATTTACTAGCCAAAGAATGCCCAGGATTACTGACAGCCTTCAGAAGCTAGGAAGAAGCAAGAAAAGATTCTTCCTTATAGCCATCAGAGAGAGCATGGACCTGCCAACATGTGATCTTAGACTACTAGCCTCCAGAACTGTGGAAAATAAATTTATGTTGTTTAAAGGAACCTAGTTGTTGGCAATTTATTTCAGCAGTCCTTGGAAATAGATACATAAATATTGCCAGCACATATATTTCCCTGGGCCAAGAGAGATGGATTCCATTAAGGTCTTGGAATGGAGGTAGTTATGAACAAAGAGTTGGGCGGGTTCAAACTCTTGGTAGCCTTAATTCCCAAAGTTCAAGTATCTAGCTTGCTATGGTCATGGGGCTAAGCTAGGTATATTTTGAGTGTGCCTCCTAAATTCATGTGTTGGAAACTTAATTCCCACAGTCATATGTTACTAGTATTAAGAGGGTGGAAATTTAATCTGGCTATTGTGTTTGGAAGTGAAGTCTTTGGGAAGGGATGAGGATTCGATAAAATCATTAGCATGGAGCCCTCATGATTGCATCCATGTAGTTTTGTAATAAGAGAGAGAGAGAGAGAGAGAGATCACATAGACACAGATATTCACAAGATCTCTGTTTCTTTTCATGTGATGTTGTATGCTACTGATAGATTCTGCCAGCAAGAAGGCCATCACCAGATTCAAACCCCTAAATTTCCAGAACTGTGACCTAATAAACCTCTGTTCTTCATAAGTAGTCTCTCTCATATATTTTGTTTTGGTAATAAACAATGAATATATCCAGATATTGGCAATAGATGATGAACAGAATCAGAAGCAAAGGCAGGAAGGATATTTTTGTTCCTATTTGAAGAAACTGCAGTCAAAAATCTTCAATTCAACAAGGCTATAGAGCCTTATAGTTTGACCAAGTTATATCTTTGTGTTGCTAAAAATTCTTCTTTGCACTTACCAAACTTCTCCAACCCCTATAGCCAATCAAGGACTTATGCATGTTCAAAGGCCAGAAAGGACTGAGAAATTATTATTAAAACTTCCCTCATTCTGGAGTCTTACTTGCCTGCTGAAGGCTGACTTCAGTCTAGAGAGATGTGTTTACTGTTAGATATTTGAACTAGAGTCACAGAACGAAAGAGATGGCACATTTTAAAGGAGTTAAAAATTTTTAAAAAATTGAGGAAAGTTTAGTAAAGGAATAAAGGGATGGTAGGGTTCAGGGAATCCAACAGGGATGGTATACACTTAATATAAAAAAGGAAGGAGTGGCTATATGGAGAAGGGTATCTGACAAGCTATGGACACAATCAACTCATGGTGACCCAGCAGAGAGGGAGCCAGTGAACTAAGTCCCTCTTTCTCTCCAAAATACAGCTCATGCCTCCTAATGTCTAACTCCAATCAAAAGCCAAAGGACAAGGAAGTTCCTGAGGTAGACTGTAGAGATAAGTATTTTTAGGGCATTAGAGCAAAGTAGAGAAGAGTGGATTCGGAATGATAAAGAAGATACACAGTCCAGGATTCAAATAGAAATTTTCTGGTATCTTAACATGCATTATGAGGCTCCTGAGCACAGAAATAGTAGCAAATGGGTCAATAAGTTAAGTAGATTTTTTTTGCTCTGCATAAAGAGGATGTTTTTAAATTAAAGAATATTTACTTTTTTAAAAAAGTCACCCTTGTAACAAGGTCTAGCAATCAAAATTGTATTAATTAAAATATGAAAGTCTAACCTTTCTCTCTCCTTCAACTAACTTCCTAGATATTTTCTGTCACTATAATGTACATATCAAATCCAAGTGCCAGCAAGATGGTTCCTTCTGAAGGCTATAAGAGAAAATTTGAAATCTCTTGCATGCCTTTCACCTAGCTTTTATGGTTGCTCTAAACTTGTGTTATAGAAGCATCATCCCAATATCTGCCTTCATCTTTGCAAGGTGTTTTCTCTGTGTATGTGTCTCTTTGTCCAAATTTCCTCCTCTTACAAGGACATTAGTCATGTTGGATTATGGCCTATCCTAAGGAACTAATGACACTTCCCAAAAACCCTATTTCCTAATAAGGTCACATTTTGAGTACTGGGTTTAGGACTTCAATATATGTATGGGAAAGCACAATTAAACATATAACATTAGATGAAGATGTTAACTGTCTTAAATATGCTCAAAAAGCTACAGGAAATCATCACAATGTACTAAAGATAATCAGGGACTATCAGTAGACAGAAATTATAAAAAGAAGCCAAAACGAAAATATGGAGCTGAAATTAAAAACTCAGCAAAGGGTGTCCAAGAGCAGATTTTAGCAAGAAAAGGAAGAACTAGTGAACTTGGAGATCTGTTGTTTGAAATTATCCAGTCTAACGAGAGAAAAAACCAAAAAACAGAGTCACTGGGACAAAAGGGAAAAGGGATATCATCAAGCATATCAATCGATGTTTACATTACTAGTGTTTCAAAAGAGATGAGAAAGAGGGGCAGAAAGAATATTTGTAGAAATAATTGCCTAAACTTTTGAAAGACATGAACTTACATATCCAAGGAACTTAGCAAAGTAAATTCAAAGAGATCCACACTAAGGCAGTTTATAATGTAAAAACATTGTCAAAACCCAAAAAGAATCTTGGAAGCAGAGAGAGGCAACAAGAGGGTGCTTTACATAAAGGATCCTACACATAAAGGATTCCTGGTATGATAAAAAGCCAGTTACTCATTGGAAACCTAAAGAGAATTATATATTTTAAAGCAAGACA
The DNA here is from genome assembly GCF_052094955.1 of Ictidomys tridecemlineatus. Lineage (NCBI taxonomy): Eukaryota > Metazoa > Chordata > Mammalia > Rodentia > Sciuridae > Ictidomys > Ictidomys tridecemlineatus. The sequence goes on from NC_135480.1 coordinate 175,739,557, forward strand.
ATATAAAAGTGCTAAATAAAAAAATTATCCAAGAATCTTATACCCAGCAAAACTATCCTTCAAAAATAAAAATGAAATTAAGACATTCATACACAAATAAAAGGTAAGAAAATTTGTTCCTAGTAGAATTGTTCCTCAAGAAATATGAAGTAAATTCTTTTGGCCTATATGAAATGACATTAAATGGTAACTCAAAACCAAAAAAGAAATAAATATTTCTGGCAAAGGTAACTAAGTAAGTTAATATAAAAGCTAGTATCACTTTAGTTTTGGCTTATAACTCCTCTTTTTGTTTTATATATGACTTAGACAATTTCATAAAACAGTAGTTATAAATCTATGGTAATAGGCACATAATGTATAAAAATGTAATTTGTTGCTGGCATGGTGGTGCATGCCTATAATCCTAGTGACTTGGAATGCTGTGGCAGGAGGATTATAATTAAAGGTCTGCCTGGGCAACTTAGTGAGACCCTTACTTAAAACAAAAAATAAAAAGAAGTGGGGATGTAGCTTAATGGTAGAGTGTGACTCAGTTTAATCCTTTTTTTTTTTCAGTGAAATTTCCTTTATTTTTTTTTTATAATAATCTGTGGATTTTTATTAGCATTCCAAACAATTTTTCTTCTCAGTTTAATCCTTAATACTGCAAAAATAAAACAAAACAAAAAGATGTAATTTGTGACAATAACAACATAAATAGGGGTAAGAGAACAGAGGTAGATAGAAGCAGAATTAAGATACACTATGGAGGTTAAGTTAGTATCAAGTCCAACTAGATTGGTATAAATCTGCTATAATACCTGTAGTAATCACCAAGAAAATAACTAAATTATATAGATAAAATGAAATGAACAGAGAATTAAAATAGTACTCTAGGAAAAAAAGAAACAAAAGAGGTCATTTTGGGAGGAATTGAGAAACAAGAAAGATATCAGTCATATAGAAAATAAACAGCAAAATGACAGAAAAGGTCTTGTATTATCAGCAATCACTCTAAATAATGCACCAATTAAAGGAAAGACTGGCAGAAGGGAGAAGAAAATATATGATACAAATATATGCTGCTCACAAGAGACTCATTTTTTATTCATAGACAGAAGTTGAAAGTGAAAGGATGGAAAAATATATTCTTTGCAAAGAGTAACCAAAAGAGAGTTGTACTAATATCAGACAAAATAAATTTTTAAGTTAAAAAATGTTATAAGAAAGAACTTTATATATTGTTAAGGGGGTCAGAAGATACAGCAATTATAAACACATATGCATTAAACAACAGAGCCCCAAAATAAATGAAGCAAACTGATGGATTTGAAGGAAGAAGTAGTTCTTCAACAATAGTTCTTCAACATCCCACTGTGATGGCTAATTTTATATGTCAACAATCATGCTATGGGGTGCCTAGATATTTGGTCAAACATTATTCTAGGTATGTCTGACAGGGTGTTTTGGAATGAGGTTAGCATTCAAATTGGAAGACTAAGTAAACCAGATTATACTTCCTGATGTAGTGGCGCTCATCCAATCAGGTGAAAGAAAGCCTGAATAAAACCAAAATGCTGATCATTCTGCAAAGAAGAAAGGATTCCTTTTACTGATAGCTTGAGATGGGACATTCATCTATTCTAGCCTTTGGACACAAAGTGAAACATTAGCTCTTCTTTGGTCTTGAGAGGCTTTTGGACAAGAAATACACCATTGGCTTTTCTGTGTCTCCAACTTGCCAACTCTAGATTTTGGTAATTCTTAGCCTCCAGAATTGTGTTAACTAATTCATTATAATAATTATCTCTCTATATCTATATATGTCTATGATATATATATCTGCTGATTGTCATGCCATTGTGGTGCTCACTATGGCCTCTTTCCTGTTCTCACAGATTCAGGCCATTTGCCTTTCACTGCCCAGTACAACTGCTAGTGATGCCTACCTATTGCTTTACTGGACCGACTTCATATAATTCTATCCTGTTCTAATCAGGTCAATGTTTGCTCAGATATGCTTTGAAGACAGCAAATGGAAGCCCTAATGTAGCCCTCATGTAGCCCTAATGCTACGTGAGCAGAATCAATATTAGTATACTCTAAGCAAGCCTTGAGCTTTCATTGGATAATATTCATTTAAATAGGTAGACCCCTGTCTGTGCCAAAAAACCAAGATAGACAAAACCTCTCTCACTCTTCCTACACAACTAAGCATAGGCACAGAGGAGAGAAAGTAAGTTCCCAGAGCAACAACACAACACAGAAAGAAAGAAGCCATTATTGAAAGACGTTGAGCATTCTGAAGAAAATGTATGGTAGTTCCAGGATTTTAACAGATCTATCCAGTAGAAAAACAAGAACAGAGGTATCTGGAGTCAGGTATTACGGTTGCTGAAGACATAACAGGAAGTATGAAGTATGAGGTATTGCAGATAGTGAGACCGAATCTTCTGCAATTAGTAAGTTCGATAAAAGAACTACAGTAGTCCTCCTTTATCTGCAGTTTCTTTGTTGCAGTTTTAGTAACCCACAATCAACCACAGTGTGAAAATATTAAATGGGAAATTATGGAAGTAAAAATTCATAAGCTTTAAATAACTTATAGCATATGATTATAATTGTTCTTTTATTATTAGTTATTCTTATTCTCTTACTAAGCCTAATTTACAAATTAAAAAACAGTATATAGAGTTTGGTACCATCTGTGGTTTCAAGCATCCTTGGGGGAATCTTGGAATGAATCCCCCAAGGATAAGGGGGGGAAATCGTATCCCTTCCAAATGCAGACCGGTATCAGTTATAGAAGAGTATCAATTCAGAATGGAGACAGAGGAAGAAGAAATAGACTATAACAGAATAAAGGCAATCCATTTAACGTGCTACACTGCTAATGGTTTCTCTAAGTTAATAAGCAGCAATAGATATTAATGGTTGAAACACAAAACACAAAGTCTATAGTTTATTCCATAAAATTATGCTCAAGTTGACCACATTAAGATGTATATGGCTTGTTGGGTAGTGTGAATTCCATTATTCTGAATTATCTTTTTTCTGTTGTCAATCTAAAGTCCTGACTGAAATAAATAATGCTAGTATTGTTATAAAAACATTTTAGGACTAAAAATTGTAGGCATGATTCTGTGGTTCAGGATAGGCAGCTGAAGAAAAGTGTCCCATACAGAATGAGATATAAGTAAGGTGTGTCTCTGAGCCTGCATCTTTCTGTTTTTTTATTTTGAGACAGGGTCTCACCAAGTTGCTTAGGGCCTCTCTAAGTTGCTGAGGTTGGCCTTGGACTTGTGATCCTCCTGCCTCAGTCTCCCAAGCTTCTGGGATTACAGGCACATACCACCATACTTGGCTACTGCATCTTTCTTTATGTCCTAGAATCTATAGAGCGAAGGCATGTGGACATTTAAAATAGAGACACACTTTTTGGAGTGTATAGCTTCACAAGACATTACTGATGACATGCTTCAAGGTTTCTTGTATGGAATCTGATGTTTCTTCCTTTTTTTCTTTTCTTTTCTTTTTCCCCCTCATGCATGCTAAACAAATGTGCCACCACTGAACTACATCCCCAGCCTTAATGATTTTTACATAAATTAGAATGTCAATAGTTATCCTAGTCAATGTTCATTTTATAGTCATTTAGATCTAAGTTTCGAGCAATACAATTCCAACTAGGAATTATAACAAATGGGAATGGGTCCTTAAAGGATTTTATTGTAATGAGAATATTATCATTTATATAGTTTAATTTATAGTATACGTGTTTTTTTAAACATTTCATGATTTTATAAGGAAAGGCAGTCTCCAAGAAAAATTAAAAGCCATCTATATGAATGTCCAAATTTTCAAGAATGATTTCATAGTCTGCTTGAAATTGCGTGCTCTCTCCATCACCTTGCAATTTGAAGAACTGCAAAATCATGAATAATAAAAAAGGACGTTAAACTTTTCAGCAAATCCAGATGGGTACCAATGTCATTGAGAATTCCTGAGAATCACCTTGATTGCTGCTTCAGACCCAGGAGCCTAAATTGAATATCCCTTACCATTGCATGTATTGGCTGTGATAACTGTTTCTGTAATCACATTGGTGCCTGCATTTACTTTTAAAACCATACAACCAGTAAGTCTGTATTTTGGGCAAATAAAAACACCCAAACTTTAAAGGGTAACATTCAGTCATTCCACTTGCTAGCCTTCTATTTCTGCCTTATCCTTCAGATTTTGATACAGCAAAAAGAATGATGGATGATGAACTGGAGACCGTTTTTACATTAGCTCTAGCTAGGAGTTTGCAATTCCCTTCTTTGTTTTGGGTCTTAATCTTTTTGCAAAACAAGCGAGTTGTATTACCTGTCCCTTTCAGCTAATAAAGGGTTTCTTATTGTTTTACAGAGTCCCTGGATAAAATAGCCAATGGAATGACTGAGTCACTAAAAGAATTCAAATTATTTTTTGTAAGGTTTGAGGTTGGGTATAAGGAAGGCATAAAATCTTAATTTTCAATATTAGATAGCATTAGTACTGTAACATTGTTTCAGTACTGTCATCTAATCTAGACTTGAATTTTACTGTTTCCATGTTTTTTTTAAACAAATAGCCTTAATTAAAATTTCTGGGGGCTTTTAGTTTAGAATGTTCTTCACATTTACTTCAGAATAATAGACTGTCCTTCTGTTTTTCTATAGCATGCATTTCATGAGCATACATGGTGATACTGTTTGCAGGTATCTGATTCTTTCAAAGGTATACCTTTCCTGATCTGTGTCAGATTTCTTATTTTCCAGTTTGTCTAAATGCTTCATTTTGATCTCCACCCCACCCTAGATATCCTTATTTCCAAACTATCACCTGGACTCACCATCACACTATACTGATTTTTTTTTAATCTGTGGCTCTTCTTTTTACCTTTTATTCCCTCTGGGTCATCACCTGAAATGACATTATTATAGGCAACATAAAAAAAAACCTAAATCTGTGAATCACAAATACTAAGAGATGTCATGATACTCCATTCTTCATTGTGAAAGAAGACTGGAGATGAAGTCTTCCTATACCAGGTGAATTCATTTGAGTGTCTTTGAAGTGTGCAAAAGAGAGAGAGTTCTGTGTAGTTTTTGAGTTCAGGAGATCAAAGATAGGTGGTTCTGGAAGTTCAATCCATGGTCAGCCAACTCCAAAGCTCTAGGCTTGAGGGGAGGCAGAACATCATGGTGGGGGGGGGCACGCCAGAGGAGAGCTGTTCAGTTCATGATAACCAGGAAGTAGACAGACAGTTCCAGTAACTGTTCCAGTAATTTTAAGAGAAAATCCTAGATCATGCATTGGGTTTATTATGTATCATGTCTCTTTGATCTGCTTTAATGAGGCACAGTTCCCCAATTTTCCTTTTTGCTTCATGACACTGACACTTTTGAAGAGGTAAGTTGGATATTTGTAGAATACCTTTCAATTTATGTTTGTCAGATCATCTTCTCGTTGTTATTCAGATTATGCACTTTTGGTAGGAATATCATAGAAGTGATGAAAGAATCTCAATGAATCACATCTTTTTTTTTTTAAACTGAAAGCTCTTCATCCTTCTCCATTCCTACTCCTCTAAAAAGTTTTAAAATAATCATTGTCATCCATTAGCATCTATTCAGTACTCTCTATGTATTTACATACACTCACATCTGTATTCAGGCACACACAAGTAACCTTTAAAAAAATCAACAAAAAGAGTACATAATGCTCATTTTCCTACTGCTATGCAATTTGCCTTTTTTTATTTAACTGTATGTCTTAGAGAGCATTTCATGATCTATCCAGTGCAGATTCATCTCATTCTTTAAAAGAAGCATTTTTTAAAATAGTATGTATCCTTGTTTATTTTGTCCCCTATTGATGAATACTTATTTTCCATTTTTCTATCACAATCTTTTGTGATAAATCACAAACATACATATAAGAACACAGCTAATTTACAATTTTGATACTATCAATAGCTTTCCTAAAACACTGCGACAACTTGTATTTCCATCCACCACATGTGAGACAATTTTCTATTTTCTGATTATTGGTGATATTGAGCACCACTTATCATAGTTCATTGCCTTTTGATTCTTTTATTGTTTGTTTGAGGTGCTAGGGATTGAACCCAGGGCCTTGTGCATGTGAGGCAAGCACTCTACCAACCGAGCTATGTCCCCAGTCCCAGTTCATTGCCTTTTGAATATATTGTTTTGTAAAATGCCAGTTAGTGTTCTTTGTTGTTAGAATTCTGGATTATTAGTCTTTTTCAGTCTTACTATTTATTGTCCAGGTCCTGTCAGCTGACATCCTATAGAAAAGTTTCTCCTTTCCTCTGGGCAGCCAACTATTCTCTTCTTTGCTATCTTACAATACTGTTCACATTGCACCAGGCTTTCAGTTACCAACCATTCCATATTAAATTCACTTATTCTTAAATGTTCACCTTATGTTTTTGGCCTTAGGCAAAGTTCTAGGTAGAGATATAGGATTGGGTCATGCATTGGGTTTATTATGTATCATATCTCTTTGATCTGCTTTAATGAGGCACAGTTTCCCAATTTTCCTTTTCTCCATCAAGGAGTTTGAAATGAACCTCAGAGTACAGAGAAGAACATAAATTTGGATTCAGACAAAACTTGGATTTGAATCCCAGCTCCACCACTTCTCAGTTGTGGGACAGAAAAAGTTACTTGACCTCTCTAAATTTCAATTTCCACCCTGAAGAAACAAGCTAATACTTCTTTTACAGAGTTATTTTTAAGGTAGGTGAGAGGCAAAGTATCTGAGGTGGCTAGCAAAGGCCTGTTCCATAGTAGGCTCTAAGTAAATTAATCATAATTGAAAGGCAACTGTTAAGAGATTGAAAGGATTAGTTTTAGGACCTGTTAAGAAAATGGAAAAAAGAAAAACAGAAAAAAGGTAGTTTTTCCTCTTTGCACTGGGAAGGATAAGAATGAGTCCTGATATGCCCCACTCCTACTCCCCCCATCCTACTACAGTCTATCTCCCATCTTGTCTGTCCTCTTCAGCAGGTTTCTGCTTTGTCCTGGACCATTATCCCAATTCAGCTCGCTATTGTTGACATAGGGCTATTACTACCCCAGAGGAAAACAAGTGCTTCCTTCCTCAAATAATCTCTTCAGAATATTTTCTGTAAGAGTACATGCTGCTGATGATTTGAAAAAGTGGAGACTAGAGACAACTTGAAGTGGAAAGAGAAATGCTGTGTGTGTGTGTGTGTATGTGTGTGCGCGCGTGTGCGTGCGCGCGCATGCACATGCACACATCCATGTGTACTTAGGGGTAGACTTAGACTAATCGGACCAGGATTAAAGACACAACTCTGCCTTTCTTAAGTTACTAATGGCAAGTCAGTCTTTCCCTTCTTGGCTTCAGTTACTCTGCAATAAAAGATTAGATCTCAATTTCTAGAGTCTTGTAAATGGAGAGTTCACTATATAAAGACATGGGATGTGTGAATATACACCACTGTCCTTAGTCAGAAATCTCTGTATCCTTGGACTCCCGCAGGTTTTTATAACCATCTTAATGTCATGGAGCACCATACTTGCATTCTAGTTATTTGGGGTCATGACATAGTTTTCCCACTGAACTGACAGTGGTGGATCCAATTCTGGTTCTTAGTTTCTCAAAGCCTATATACTTTTATTGAATGTCCTGGTGTCTTCTAGGCACTGTATCAGCTAGTAAACAAGAACAAAATTAGAACTTCTGCCTTTAAGGAGTTCCACAGTTTAGCTGGGACCCAACTTTAAGACCAATACATATAATTACCTTGACGGAGGTTTGTCCAAAGTATGGGGAGTCATAGGGAAGGAATGTCTGTCTTGTCTGACTGAATTGGAAGGTTTCCCTTAAGACCCAAGACTTCAGCTGAGTAGGGTGGAAAGTCAGGAAAAAGAACGTTGCTGCTGTGGGAGTGTTGTCTGTAAATGCATGGATAAGGGGAATCAGTATGCTGGCATCTGCTCAGGATTCAGCATGACAGTGAACAGGTAGGCAGATGTCATCTTATGAAGTGCCATTTATGCTATCTAAAAGTCTATATGTTTTGATTCATAATTTAAGGAAGTTTTGAGGTGGGAGAGAAGTACATCTGTGTTGAATGCATGAGGAATAGTGAGAGAATGGAGTATAGTAATTGGATGTATTTCCTAAACTTGTGGCTGTTAGCAAATTATTTAACCTCTCAAGTCTGTTTCCTTTTTTTCTTCTGTGAAATGAGAGCTTTAAAAAAGAAAAACAAAGAAAACAATCTCAAAGGGTTGTTCATATTTTAAAGAAGGTATACTTGCCCTGTGTTGTGGTGCATGGGTGTGGTGGTACACCCCTGTAATTCCAGTGGCTTTGGAGGCTGAGGTGAAGGAGCACAAGTTCAAAGCAAGCCTTAGCAACTTAGCAAGGCTGTAAGCAACCTAGTGATAACTGTCTCAAAAATAAAAAACAAATAAGGCTGGGGATGCGACTGAATGATTAACGGCCCTTGGATTCAATCCCTGATAAGAAAGAAAGAAAAGGAAAGAAAGAAAGAAAGAGAGAAAGAAAGAAAGAGAAGTTGGTTGTATTTTATCTTTTAGATGGAGTAAGCCTGGCCTGGCACTTGACAAAAATTCAAAAAATTCATAAAGATGGCACTTATTTTACCTATTACCTAAACACAAACAATTCAGAAATCTGTGACCTCATTTCTATGCCTGTTTGCTTATTTGCAAAATGGGCTTTCCAATTTCACCTGTTTATGGTATTTCCTTTTCTTTCTAGCATTTTACCAACGTTTTAATCAAAATTTCTAATTATTTTCCTTGTTAAACTCTTAAGATTATAGTCAAACTATCTATATTCTGTTTTTCCAGCTTAACTCTTGGCTCCATGAGACAAGAGATTTAAAAAATTTTACCACTTATCCTTACTTTCTAGCACAGGTTGGCTCTTAATAGATGTTCAACAGATGTTGACAACAAGAATAGAAGTCAAGCTTTTCTTGGAGGTCTGTTGCTAGGGGCCAAGGAATTGGTTAAGTGTTATTTGTAAGTGTGCACAGATGGGTTTAAAGTGTTTAAAGGGGTGTGAGAAGCAGAACTACAGCTAAACGCACCTAGCACATTCTTGTAAGTCTCCAGAGGCTTCCAACGGACCAGCATTAATTCCAATCTTTTTCAGCACTCAAGGTTCACAGTGGGTTAATTTATTGCCTGGTATTTCATTAAAACGCGGAAGCCCCCCAGTGTGAACTACGTTCAACTGCAACCTACAAGGGGCAGGTAACCAGTCAGGGTTCCTCAGAGAATGGGCCAAGTAATTTGAAGCCAGGCAATCTCCACAGTCTTTTCCCTCGCTGAGGATTCTCGGGTCCTCCGCCAGCCCACGTTGCCGGCGGTGGTAGGCCCCGTCGCTGCCGGGCTTTGGATCTGCTCCGCGCCACGTGGCGCAGAGAGGGCGTTCCCTCGGCTCGAGAGGAGGAGGTGGAGACTGTTCTAAATCTCCAGAGGCACCATGGGAGTCGTAGTTTTCTCGTGTGCACAGAAGGCGGGAGCTCCTGCCCTTCAAGTAACAACTCTCTCGAGAAAATAATCTAAACAAAATATTCTCCACAATAGATGGATCTAGGTAGTTTCAAAATAAGGCGTGAAGAGGAAGGAGCAAAGCAAATAAAGCAAACCAAAAAAATTATCGGCGAGGAAGAGAAAGGGTTAACAGTTGTTACGCATGCGTACAGAGGTCCAGGTGGTGGGCGGGGACGGAAGAACGACTGTCGAGAGCTCTGTTTTCCCGGAAGTGCCTTCCCTCCTCCCGGGTCCGCGCGGACGCGGCTTCCTTACCTCATTTGTCCTCGCCCCTCCCCGTCCCTCTACGCGTTTTGGTTCCTGGTTGGTGCTTCCTGGTCGCAGCCGCGGCAGTGAGTATGTGTGTGACGGACCCCATGTCTTCCGCGACCGGGGACCCTTGCCCGCCCTCCGCCTCGCCCGCCGGGCTGTGGCACTAGCGTGTGCTCCCTCGTCGGCCTCCGCACCCGGGTCCCTCTTCACTCGTGTCAGGGCGCAGTTCATGGCTCCTCATCCGTGTGCTGCTCCGGGCGGCTCGGCCAACAGGCTGGGTTGTGCGCGACTCCCTGCTCCTTCACGGCCTGAGGCCGTGGTTCAAGAAGGACTGGGCGTTGATGGTCTGCGAAGGGGTGGCTTTTCTGCCTATTTCACCTGACGCCCCACAAGGTTCCCCTGTTCTGGGAAGCCGGTCCGTCAGTTAAACGCGCAGGTCCTGCTGCGCCGAGGCCTTGAGGACCGATCAATCCCGGGCTGACTCCATCTACTGTCAGAAGCTGCAGCTACGGGACCAAAAAAATTGGGGGAGCTGAAATCTTTCCCCCTTGTAAAACAAGGAGACTTGAATTATATTCCCAAAGATTCCTCTTATCCCCCATATCTTGTTAGTCAATAGTTGCTTTAAACTTTAGGGAAAAGCTTCCGGTGCATTGGAAAAACTCTGGCAGCAGGCCTGGATTCTAGCCATGGCTCCACCACTGACTAGAAATCTCTTCTTTAGGCTGAATTTACGGTTGTTTCAGATTAAAGGATTGAATTAGAAATTGAATTAGAAAATCTTTTAGGGCCTTTATATTTCTCTGAGGACGTTTCTCCCAAGTATAAAATCAAAGCGTTTATTTGATAACTCAGGTTCCTTCAAAAGCTCTTGACTTTGTTTTGAGTACTTAGGCTGTCGCAAAGACTTCTGAGTGACATTGTATACTTAAGGCTGTATTGTGCTTTGGGGACAGTTTAGTATTATTGCTATTATCTGGAGAATCTGAGGATGAGGAATGAATTGAGGAAGATTTGGAAGAGGGGATTGAACAAGGGAATGACATGGGGGAATGGGATGGGGATTATTGGACAGCTCACCGGGGAAGAGGCTTTATGGTAAAAGGAGAAGAGTTGAGAGAAATGCGATGGAAGTGTTTTCAGATAGGGTTTAGTTCTTGTAAAAAGCCTTTGTATATTCCAAGAACAGCTGAGATTTATCTCAAATTGAGCATAATTTTCTCATCTTGATACTGTGTTCCCTCTTTCTCTTTTTTATGACCATTGTTTCACACATATAGATCTTTAAGTCATATTTGATTTAAAGTGTCACATTTGAAAAATGGACAGGAATTTTAACCCCAGTTGTTGTTTTCAGGGCAGCACTAAAGATTAAGTCAGAATTTTTCAGGTTAGATAAACTATGTAGAAATCACTTCCATTGGAAACTGTGGACTTAAAATCAAGCTGTAGGGCTGGGGATGTAGTTCAGTGGTTGAGAGCTTGCCTAGTTGTTTAAGACTCTGGGTTCAATCCCTAGCCCTGCAAAAAGCAAGCAAGCAAGTTAATTGTAAATTTTATTTAAATCTGACTGAAGTGAATGCTTATGTCATCAAGAAGGAGCATCTTAGCGAAAACACTTTGGAAGGAAATAAGAGCAAAATGTTTGGAATGACCAGCAGGTAGACTGTTAGAATAGAAGCATTGGCTTTAAAGATTGTGTAAGTAAAGTCTGAAAGCTTAAATAAACTTAAGTTGTGTAGTTTTTAAAAATCCAGTGAATAAATACTACTCCCTTTTTTGACAGCAGTAGCTGTCAAAATTTATATTTGATATGTTATTTTAATTCTTCAGATGAGTTTTCCTCTATTTTAGGTTCTTATATAGAAGCATCCTTTTTAGTAATAGGATTGATAAAGTCTATCTTTGAGTTCTTGAGTGATAAACTGACAAATTTAAGTGTGTGCTTTTTCTTTTAATGAAAATTCCTCTGAAAGTTTTCATACTGCACTGAGAAGTAAAGCAGATATGCATGAGGTAAATTTAGGTGTTAGAGCCAATGCACATATAACAATCTTCATTTGAAATTTTATTTTGAAAATTTTATTTTCAAATCTTAGTGCTTGATTGAGAGTCAGAAAAGTGTGAATCATCAGTTCTAGCTGTATTCTTAATCAACTGCCTGACTTTGGGTGGGCTCCCTTATTTCTTATCTCTTTGGATCTCAGTTTTCGCATGTAAATTGAGGGGGTTGTGTGAAATAATCCAAAAGGTCCCCTCCAGATTTACAAGTTTGTGACTATCATAAGGGCCTTATTTTATCTAGTTGAGTAGATTTGGGAATCATGTCCAATGATCAAAAAAACGGAGAAAGCTTTCTGAGTTCAGGGATCTATCTGTATCTATATTCTTTCTTTCTCTCTCTCTCTCTCTCTCTCTCTATATATATATATATATATATACACACATACATATATGTTTTTATATATGCATACATAGATATAGATACATTTTATCTTATGTTCATCTCTGAGTATGCTTTTAAAAAAATGCATTCAAATGTAATTAAAATAGTAACATAAACCAAACAGCCTGAGGCAAACCTTAACCCTGGCATACATAAGCTACATAAATAGAAGAGAGCATGTTATGCCTGAGCACAATTTTCAAGTACAGAAGGTACAAAATCCTCTTAAAGGCCATAGGGGCTAAATTGTTAAATTCATTTTTCTACATTTCAGGAAAGGAGATAAATCCTTAGACCCAAGGAAGTCAGTTTTTATTATGGTTCTGTAGTTTATTTTTGGCATACATTCACAGGTGTGCCTATGGCTCTATTCTTAATCCCTTTCCTTTGGGATGGCTCCAAGAGTAGTACAAATTTGTAACTCTGTAATTTAGCTCTTTAATTTTTTCTGTGCTGCACTGGAATTATGTTTTATCTTAAGTCCACATTGGATCCTCAGGATGGATCCAGTGAGGATTTTGAAGGAAGCATAATTCCTTTGCCTTCTTTTAGAATTAATTTACCTATTAAATAAAAAGGAAAGGATTCATCTTTTATTTGAATTCCTCTGAGGCTAACATTTCAATATAAACTGATAAATGCTATGGGCATTATTATTCAGATAGTCACATTCAACTTTTATGACCATAACAGCATAGCAACCTAAAAGTGCAATAGGGGAACAGATATATTGTAACTTTTAGAAGTAAAAAGATAGTAAAAGTTGGTTTCTTTATTTCTGGAAAACAAAAGAGTTTTTGGCTCTTGTTCATTTGGTTTTTGGGTCAGCTGCTTTTATGACCAAAATCACCATCACAGTATCACAGTATCCTGGCGTTTTGGGCAGAGATGGGAAACTAAAAACATAATTATTCTCTCTTAATTGTATCTGTATAGCTGAAAGTGGAAAAAATAATAAATTGGCATTACTAGGGCATCCGTGGTGTGCTGTAGGCCAGACCACCCAACCCTCACCCCTGTAATAGAAATTTAACCCAGGGGGACTCTAACATTGAGGTACATCCACAGACCTTTTTCTATATTTTATTTTGAGACACGTTGCCCAGGTGGCTTCAAACTCAGGATTCTCCTGCCTTAGCCTTCCAGGTAGCTGGGATTACAGGTGTGTGCTTCCTTCCTTGCACAGTTTTTAAACAAACACAATTTGCTTTTCTAAAGCTCTCATTTGGATTAATATTCCATTATACCTAGTTGAAACATCTTTGTAGATTTTTGGTTGATGATTAAGAGAATTTAAGTCTTTAGAATGTTGAAAACAACTGAGAAATTATCTCCATAATTTCTATTTTTTAGGCACACATTAGCTCTATCAGAGCTGAAGAAAAATGTCTGAAAATATGATTCCTATTCATTCATTAATTCAACAGACATTTATAGAAGTCCCCCTAAATATCAGTTACTCTGTTTTTGGTGATACTTCGTTTGAAACAAAGTAACAGAGGGTCTTGCCCTCCTGTGGTTTCCAATCTGTTTCTGGGACATTTACATTGAAAAAGTAATTAAAAATGTGATGAATATTTTGAAATGTAAAGCATTGTGGAGACCTATAAAGAGATTTATAGTGGTATTAAAGCTGAGTTGGAAGATGAGCAGGATTTAATATGTGCATAATAGGAAAGTAAAGTGTTTTTTTGTATGCATTTATTCCCAAAGCCAGGAGTTTTACCTCAACTTCAGGTCTTTACTAAGTTTGCATTTCATATATGTTTTTATAACTAGCAAGGAAGTAAGTAGGTTTATCAGATTTTTAAAATATATTCTTTTGGCCAAAGATCAGAAGGCCATCTTTTTTTTTTTTTTTTTTTTTTTTTTTTGGGTGCTGCTGGGGATTGAATGTAGGACTGCATGCATACTAGACAGGTGCTCTACCCCTAAGCTATACCCCTAATCCTTTAGATTAATTTTAAAATCAGAATAAATACTTATACTCAAACACTAAATATGATAATGGCTTCATGTTATGGATTCAATCATAGTTGAAATAATATTCTTGTATGACAGGGTATACCTAAAAAGAGAAAATAAAGAACCAGAACCAAGGAAGGGAAGATGAATGGGATAATGAGAAATATTTACTTTTTTTTTTTTTTTTTAAGTACTAGGGATTGAACCCAGGGCCTCTGACATGCTAGGCAAGTCATCTATTACTGAACTACACCCTTAGTACTACTTAAAATCTTTTTGCAATTTTTAACATTTTGGAGAACAAGTGTTCAGTGTCAGGCGGTGGGTCTCAACCGTTTTTCTTTTCCAGTATACCTATGAATTATGATATTTCCATTAATAACTCTAACAACTGGTTGTTAGTAATTCTCATTTAAGAGTATTATTCTCATTTGAGGGCATTTTTACATTGGGTCATAATATGATTTAGAAATTCATGGAAAAAAGCTCTCCTACAAGAAAAAAGTATTTTAATAAGTTGGAGAGAAGTGTTGGCCTTCATATAGAAGGTTGTGCTACGGATTGATATTATGCACTAACCACATAAGATCTGAGCTTTTAAAATACCTTTTTTGTATGACTTTTCTCTTTTACAGCATTAAGATTACCAACTTTCCATGATGTTTGGTGGCTATGAGACTATAGAAGCATATGAAGATGACCTTTATCGTGAAGAGTCATCTAGTGAACTGAGTGTTGATAGTGAGGTGGAATTTCAACTCTACAGTCAAATTCATTATGCCCAAGATCTTGGTAATGCTATTAGGGAGGAAGGACATGAAGAAAAGAACTCTGGGAATTCTGAATCATCAAGTAGTAAACCAAATCAGAAGAACTTAATTGTTGTTTCAGATAGTGAGGTCATCCAGCTCTCAGATGGGTCAGAGGTCATCACTTTATCTGATGAAGACAGTATTTATAGATGTAAAAGAAAAAATATTAGGGTCCAAGCACAAGAAAAGACCCACAGTTGTTCTGCTTCTCCTCACTCTAATGAGTTGGCTGATAAGAAATCCAAGAGGAATATTGAGAAGCCTAAATCTGAAGAGAGATCAGCTATACTCCGAGAGGTCATGATTATAGAGGTCAGTTCAAGTGAAGAAGAGAGCACCATTTCAGAAAGTGATAATGTGGAAAGCTGGATGCTACTGGGATGTGAAGTAGATGATAAAGATGATGATATCCTCCTCAACCTTGTGGGATGTGAAAACTCTGTTACTGAAGGTTAGTATTATATAGGCCATTTTGAAAAGTAATATCATCCTTAATAAGGAGAACTGCTTTTTCTAGACAATAGACCAGTAGGGTCTGCTCCTTAATTCCTCACTTTTTGGTCTTGTTTTTCATGAGACTTTCTTACCAGAGTCTACTTTAATGGTGGTCTCTCTGAACATCAGAAAGAGTATGTCAGAGTACCAAAGACTCTGCTTCTGCTATAAGCACATTCATAGCTGCTGCTTCCTGTTTGGCTAGAGCCAGTTCTGGACCTGAAATCTTAGTTCTCTTCTCTCTCTGCTTGGTATCACAGGTGAGTACTACTTCTACCTCTGACATTGGCCTTGTGCTTGCATTTGGCCAAGTCTGTTGGGACTACCTCTTCCTAAGTGTTTTGCTTACCCAAGTGTTAGCCAGATAGCACGCATGGAGAATGATTGGTACTTAGAAGATATGGTTTTAGTATTAGGATTTTAGGAACTCCAAAGCCAGTAAGAGCAGATAAGAAAAACTGAAAGTCTTCAGAGTAGATTATAGGAGAGAATGTAAATTCCAAAAGCCACATCATTGAGGATTAAACTTTAGGTGTTGTCTCTTCTGTCACAAGTGTAAGTCTTAATGCCTATTCATCTGCCCTATATACTACTCTTGAGACGTACTGTGGTACTTTACTGCTGCTCCAAAACTGTAGTGGCACCCTGCCATCCTTAGAAGAAATGATGACATCAGGATCCTCAGGAAGTAGCAAACTTTTTTTTTGTAAGGAATCAGGAAATATTTTAGGCTTCCAGGCCCTAGGATATCTTAAACTATTTGTTTTAGTTACTTTTTTTTGCTGCTATGACTAAAGGATCTGACCAGCACAATTATAGAGGAGGAACTGTTTATTCAGGGGCTCACAGTTTCAGAGGTCTTAGTCCATAGAAGGCTGACTCCATTTCTTGGAGCTCCAGGTAAGGCTGAACATCACAGCGGGAGAGGGTAGTAGAGGGAAGCAGCTTACATCACACAGGAAGCAGAGAGAGAGAAAGAGACACTCCACTTTCCAGATAAAAATATATACTCCAAAGCCACGCCCCCAATTCTCACCTTCTCCAGCCACATCCTACCACTTCAGTCACCACCCATTTAATCCTATTAGGGATTAATTAACTGATTAGGCTAAGACTCTCATAATCCAATCATTTCTCCTCCAAACCTTGCATTGTCTCACACATGAATTTGTGGGGAATACCTCACATCCAAACCATAACACTATTCAACTTTTCGTCTGTGGGAAAGCAACCTTAGTTCCTAAAGAAATGGGATGACTGTTTCAATTTTATTTGCAAAAACAGGTAGTTGGCACAGGCTGTAATTTGATGACTCCAAGAATTTGACAGCATAAAGAAAAAGACTAGTAGTTTCAATATACAGCAGCATCAAATGAAATTTTGTAAGAATAAAGGAAATATGATAATGTTTTTAGGAAGACAGGAGGAACTTGAAGAGAGTAAACCTGTTTAATGCTTGGGATAGTGAGGTGAGCTAAGAGGTGGGATTGAATGTCTGTGTCATTAGTCTTAAAAATTGCTAAGTGATCAGATATTTGTAGCAGTAGAGAAATAAGAAATTCAGATGAATTGAGGGGGATAAGGGAACAATATAAGTATATTTATGATTTTCATGGGAAAATGAAAGCAGAAGGGAGAATGGGCAGAGGATAACTGGGGTGTTTCACACCATAAGCTTTTGTTGTGAGAAGGATGTTTAAGTCCTATGGGGAGCACTCTTTGGCAGTGGTTGGTTCCTAATAATTTGAAGATGACAACTCCTTTAAAACAATTAGTATTTGGTAATTGAGAAAATGCATATTAGCAGAGAGATGCTAGTACTCTTTTAAATGACTTTCTATTTTATTAATCATGTTGACTGCACAGCTGAGAAATCTTTATACATATATGTGGGAGATACTTTAAATAATGTATGTCTCTAGGTATCTATTATAGTAACTAATTTTATAGCTCCCCTAGAGCCTGAAACTTATGGCTTGGAAATCATTGTGCTAACAGATCAACAGTAAGAGAATAAAAGAATTGCTTGGAAGTAGTACTCAGTCAAAATTGAAATAGTATGAACTTGTAATGAGCTCACTTTGAAAGTTTCCATAACTTTTTTTTTTTTTCCAGGAATACTTGGTAGCCTGGAGCAAGGTAACAGAGACCAAATTATCCAGTATTAGGCATAACATTGTAGAAGGTCAAAATAAGCATTTAGTCTCTTCTTTCTCTAAATTGTGTTTCTCCAGGTTGACTTCCCGTGAGATCACACTTAGTTTCATTAGTCACTTCTATTATTTGGAATGATCATATTGGCATTTTCTTAACTATTTTCTTGAGTTCAAGTTCCTCATGTGCAATTTGCTGAATATCTCCATTTGGGTATTGTACTGTTGTATCAGATTTAATATACTGAAAAGAAAGATTATTATTTTTCCTTTGAAACCAACTTTCTTTCAGTTTAAGAATCTGTAGAGAGTCAAGTTTGGGTGGTATTCACCTGTAATTCCACCTACACAGGAGAGTGAGGCAGGAGGATCACAATTTTGAGGCCAGCCTGGGCAAGTTAGGGGGACCCTGCCTCAAAATAAAAAATAAAAAGTTCTGGGGTGTAGCTTAATGGTAGAGTGCCTCTGAGTTCAATACCCAGTATCATCTCTAACCTCCCCCACCACACACCCACACACAGAATCTGTAGAGATGCTGAAGTTGGTGGCAGAGTATAGATAGATTGTGAAAAAAGGAATAAGTGCTACCTTCATGGAGGGACTTGGAATTGTCATGCCTGTGATAAATGATGGTGATAAGATGCCAAGAGACTGATCATCTAGACTAAAGAGCTAGTAAAGTGATGATGGATAGTGGATACACTGTGGTAGTGTAGCATGGGGTAGGGTGACCATTTTTCTTTTGGTTGAAAAAAGGAGTGTCAGAGCTAAAATTTCCATGAGAGTTAATTGCTTTTTTTGGAATTGTTAGCAAAAGATAGTTTTCAATTAAAAATAAGGCATGTGGAGGTGATTTGTTTATTAAAATTATATTGTGTAAGTGTTGGGTCATGGAAATGAAGGGCAGTCTTAAAAGGTGTTAACTGTACAGTTTGGACACCCCCCAACCCCCCAAAAAGTACATGGAAATGTGGAAGGTCATTTATTTCAGATTGGAGAGTAGGGAAAGACTTGTTAGAGACCAGGATGTAAGAGTTGAGGTTTGAAGAAAGGACGAGAGGTGGGTTGAAATGGAAGGTTTTAGGAGAAGAGGACCGCACGTGCAAAGGCATTGCAGAATGAAAACGGTGACTTTGGGGGATGTGCAAGTATTTTAGTCTGATTTGTAAGGTGCTTGTTCGAGAGTAAGGAATTATAAATGCAGTGAGACCATGGTGCCTAGCACATAAGGGGACTTTCTGTGTCCATTTTAAAAAAATATTTTGAAATCCAGGCTGGTAGCACATGCCTTTAATTTTGGCTACTCAGGAAGCTAAGACAGGAAGATCATGATTTGGAGACCAATCTGGGCAACTTAGCAAGAACTTGTCTCAAAAAAATAACAATCTGAGGATGTAGCTCAGTGCTAAGAGCACCCCTGGTTCCTCAGGATTGTAAAATAAACAAAAACAAAACAAATTATCCTGAAATTTCTACAGCTATTGAAGGATTTTAAGCAGGTGAGTGACATGTTCACATTTTTTATTTTAGAAAGAATTTTAGTGATATGTGAAAAATGAATTGCAGAGTTAGGAATTATCAAGATGGGGGGGTAGATGGGTTTTCTTTTGTAGCAATCTGAACTAAAAGTGATAGGGACAGAATTAAGCTAGAGAGTGGTAGAAAGGATAGCAAGGAGGAAATGAATTTGAGAGAGAGCTTTATGTGGGAATATGGATATAACTTGGTGTTGGATTAGAAAAGAGAGAGAGGAACAAGTTAATGATGACTTTGAAGTCATAAACCTGGGGAACAGAAAAAGGAGCAAATTAAATGGGAGCTGATGTGATAGAAAAGGGGATTCTTAGGACAAAATGAAGAATTGGTAAGATGGTGGATGTGAGGATGGAATAAGAGGCAACCGAATCTTGGAAATGAGGAGTCTAGAGGAAAGGAATTGATGGATTTAGTAAAGTATGTTTTAGAGATCAAAAAGAAGATTGGTAATCAGGTATATAAAAAAATCTCTGGCAGAACAACTTTAATATTTTGTGTTATAAATAAGCATATCTTCTTGAGCTACATTTTTCGGGGGTTATTTTTATTTTATTGAAGTGAAACATTACAACTATTTTATAGTGTTTAATTCCGTGGTATTTAGAGCATTTACAGGATTGTGTTATCATTACATCTGTTGATTCAAAAAGTTTGTATTATATTCAAGGGAGAGCCTGTAACCATTAAGCAGTCACTCACTATTTCCCAGCTTCCTCCAGTCACTGACAGCTACCAATATGCTTTCTGTTTCTATAGATTCATCTATTTTTGATGTGACCTTTTGTCTTTTTTCACTTAGCTTAATGTTTTGGAGGTTTATGCATATTGTAGCATATATCAGTTCTTCGTTACTTTTTAAGGCTGAATAATATTCCATTGGATGTATATTCTGTATTTTGCTTATTTGTTATCTGTTGATGAATTTCTGGGTTGTTTCCACCTTTTGGCCATTGTGAATAGTGCTGCTGTAGAAATTTGTGAACAAGTGTTTACTTAAATACCTGCTTTCAGTTACTGGGCTGGGGTTGTGGCTCAGCAGGAGAGCCCTTGCCTAGCACCACATAAAAATAAATAAACAAAATAAAGGTATTGTCTACAACTAAAAAATAAATATTAAAAAAAAGAATAGAGTTACTTTTTGAGGAGCCCATAAACTGTTTCCCATAGTGGCTGTATCATTTTACATTCTTATCAATAATATGCAATAGTTCTAGTTAACTGCTTTTTTTTTTTTGTACCAGGGATGGAACCCAGGGGCCACATCCCCAGCCTTTTTTATATTTTATTTATAGACAGGGTCTTGCTGAGTTGCTCAGGGCCTCACTAATTTGCTGAGGCTGATTTTGAACTCACAACCCTCTTGCCTTAGCCTTCCGAGCCACTGGGATTACAGGTGTTCACCACTGTGCCCAGCAACTGCATTGTTTTTTATAGTGACTTGTCATGTTTCAAATTTGTCTGATTTGCTGGTAGGCACTTTGTTATTCTTACAGTTCTGTCTCCTAGTATTTTGGCTTTTATGGTTATAGTTTATGTTGACTTCCATTTTCCTAGTATGGCTTTTTTTTTTTAACATTAAAATTTTCAGGTGTTTTCCATTAATTTATGATTTTAAAAAAAAATAATTTATCCTAATAGGTATTTCTTTAAAGTTTAGTGTATGCATTTATAAATTTATACTATTTTTCCTGCAACATAAAATAATTGATTTAAAATCAAAATAACTTTAGACATTCAATGTATCTTCCTTTTATCTAATAATGCTGTTTATCCCTACTCTTTGACCTTAGGATTTGTTTTTTTGAACCAGCCAAATTGAAACAAATTCTGCATATTAACTTGACTCATTTTTACATTCAAATATATATCTTCTATTTTATTTTTTGATCCGTTAATGCTGTAATTTGATTTCTTTCCAATTAATAAATAATATATTCTGAATGATACCTATTAGAGTGTTTTGTTACTCTTTAGTCATTATCCCTTTTATATCTAGATCTGGGATTGATCTGGGTCATGTGATAATTTTAGATATTTTTTCATGTTAATGGAAGTCTGTAGAAATTCTGGCATGCTTTTGAAATGCTAATTGTAAACATCATTGACAACTATTATGTGTACTGATCCCCCCCATCCGAGACAAACTGCTAAAACCATGGCTGCTACTGCCTTTTTTTGATGGTACTGGGGATTGAACCCAGGGACATTCTATCACTGAGCTACCTCCCCAGACCTTTAATTTTTAAATTTTGAAGTAGGGTCTTGCCATGTTGCCGTTGTGCAGGCTAAACTTGAACTTGCTATCCTCTTGTCCTGGCCTCCTGAGTTGTAGGGATTACAGTGTGTACCACTGTATCTGGCTACTGTGGCATGTTTAAAACATCTATTTGATACAAGGGAAAAGATTGCAAACTCCTTGATGGCAGGTCTTTGTCATACTCATAGCCTATAATAATATTTGGAGTAATTCCATGACACATGTATTAGTTTGATTCCCATTAATTGGTAAATCATTAAATGTTTATTGGGCATCTGCTCTATGTAGAATGTAAGCAGTGCTTGCAATTTAAAGTGGTAAAGGGCATAGTTTTAGTCTAAGTGACTTCATTGTTGAGATAGAGTATAATAAGAAGCTAAGTAATTTTGTAAGAAGTCTTAACCATAGGAGTTAAATCTCTCAAAATCCTGATGATAGATGTGTTTGAAAACTTACACTTTCTCAATAAATAGGATTAATGGATTTAAGGTTGTACATAAACCTATAGAAGACTATATAGATGCATATATAATTTGTATTTGCTGTAATTAAATTTGAGTTAATGAGTGTGGCACTACCTCTGTGAAAACTTTAGGTTCTCCCCTATAAAATTTCAGTGAGATACTTAAACATTTATTTTGCTTTATTGGCAGATAATATATAATTATGAGGCATTTATTTCCTTTCTTTACTTTATCTAAATGTTGAACCCTTTCCTCATTTTTGATCTGGAGTTGTTGATTAACTTCTTGAGATTCCATTGAGACTAGAGATATGTGACACTCAGTTGATACCTAATCTTTCTTAATTCATATAATTATATAATGGTGGCTTTGCCTGTAATAAATTCATGCTAAAACACAGAAACATAGGCCATCAGTTCTTTCTACTGTAGGATTTCTTTCTAAGGTCTGGGCTTCATTTCCTTTACTTTCATTACTCTTTCTTAAGGCTTTTTTTCCCCTACCCCTGTGTTGGGGATCAAACCCAGAGCTTTGTGCACGCTAAGTCTTTTTTATAAAAACATGTTTGATCTATCATTTGCTTTTCTTCTTAAAGTCCCAATCTTTACTTTTATTATCCTCAGTAGGAGTGATTTTGTATAGTATAGTGTATAGTGATTTTTGTATAGTAATTTTGTGTAGTTCTCATGTAACTCTCTTATCTTCAAGAATGCATTTCAAGACCTTCAGTGGATGCCTGAAACTGGATACTGCCAAACCTTAATTTTTTCCCCATATGCATTCCTATGGTAAATTTAATTTATAAATTAGGCAAAGTAAGAGATTAACAATAATAACCTATAGTAATAGGACAGTTTTTAACAATATACTATCATAGACCCACAAATTTAATACCTGTTCTAGTACTTATTTCACGGTGTGACCATAAATTTTGTAATTTGATGTGTGATGGCAAAACTATCACAAATTTTTTTCTTACGTTCACGCATTTGTTCTTACCATACATCTTAGCAACCTCAGCATGTGATTTTTTTTTTAATTGAGTCAGTTTTCACCTTTCACTTAAAGAAAGCACTTTAGGTCTGTCTTTGGCGTATCCTAATGACACACATCACTACTCTTAAGCTTTGGGGCCATTATCAAGTAAAATAAAGGTTGCATGACACAAGCACTGGGATAATCCTACAGTGGACCAGAGAACTAAAATAGCTACTAAATGACTAATGAGTGGGTAATATATACGACATGAATATGCTGGACAAAGGGATGATTCACATTCCATGTGAATGGGCAAGTTTTTGCACATTAAATGACACATAATTTTAAGATTTATGAATTATCGATTTCTGACATTTTCCATTTAATAATTTGATTATGGGTAACAAACTTTGGAAAGCAAAACTATAGATGGGAGAGGCAATGCATTAGAAAAACATCTCTTTTTGAAGAAAAGATGTACCAAAGGAAATCATATATTTTAATTTACAGAGTGAGTCTTGTGGATTTACTTGTATAAGACAACCAAATAATGAGGATAGATAATAAGTACTTTAGGAATTATAGAGAAATAATCGACAGTTTATTTTCCTGGATGGAGAAGAGATGTTAACTATAGGAGTAATAGATTTTTCTTTTAAATGTTTTATTATAGAAAATTAAAAAAAATTTAGATGGATATAATACCTTTATTTTACTTATTTATTTTTATATGATGCTGGGGATTGAACCCAGTGCCTTACAGTGTTAGGCAAGTGCTCTACCACTGAGCTACAACCCCAGCCTTGCTATGAAATTTCTTAAGTGTAGAAAAAATAGAATGTTATCATGGACTCCAGTGTCCCATAAAATAATTCAACAATTATTAACCTGTGACTAGTATTTTTTCATCTGTAACTCCATTGTCTCTTTCATATTTTGAAACAAACTACAGATAGAGTGTCATTTCATTTGTTTAAATATGCACACACATAGATATGTATATTTCACAATGAATAACTTTTTGAAAGGTAAAGATTCTTTTTAAAAAATATGTTCATATCATTATCACACCTAAACAAATAGGCAGTAAATCTTTTATCATTAAATATCCAGTCAATGTTCAAATTTCCCAGATCTCTGCTATTTTTTTCTTACAGTTTATATAAATTATATCTGATCTATATATTGCAATTCGTTGATAACTTAAGTATCATTTAATCTGTAAGTTCTCCTTTATCTCTTCTATTTTATTTTTAATTCTTTGTAATATAATTGTTGTAGTAATTGGATTGTTGTTACTCTAGAATCTAGTGTAGTCTGTACTTGTAGTTTTTATTTTATTTTGTTTTCATGGTAGAACCTAGGGCTTCTTCAGTACATGCTAGAAAAGCACTCTACCATTGAGCTATATCCCAAGCCTGTGGTACTCTTTAATCTGTTTCACTGACTTCTCTTTCTCATGAATTGGTAGTTAGATCTATAAGCTTGTTAAATTTAGGTTTTTCTTTCTCTAGCTATGTGATCAACTCGATAGGCAGTTAGGTTCATTTTCTTCATATTGTTTTTTATATATTTATTTTATAGGATTATGCTTTTAAAGTTTAATTTTGTTTTATAACTATATAAAATGTTTATGTGAGATTCCAAATTCAAATCAACAAAACAAGGTAAAATCTATCCAGAGAAACCTACCTTCTGGCCAAGTCTCCTTTCAATTCCTGACCTTCCCCATATGAGTAGCTGTTAAGAGAAAATTAATGCTTTATTTTTAACAGTTAAAAAAAAAGCAAATATGTATGTATGTGTATTTATGTGTGTGTGAATATATAAATAAATACACATATATGTGTACTATTTCCATTTCTTAAATGAAAATGACATCCCATCACACTTGGTTCTACCTTGCTTTTTCAGTTAACAGTAAGCATAGCCTGGAGATGAATCCATCTTACTATGTAAAGATATTTCTTGTTTATAGGTCTGTGAACTATTTTTTGTTAATATGTTCTTCTGTATTACTCTGAGCTGATACCTTAGACATGTAATACTTTTTGAAATTGAATGAGGAATAATTGATGAATAATGTAATTGTTACAGAATTAAAATATATTGTAAGCAAATAAGTAGTAATAGTCTAATTCTACTTCTAGAAGCATGCTTTATTCTTGTTCATCTTAATGTTTTTCAGTTAGTAATATTGAAAGATTTAGATTTAGTAAATTTAAATAGTTCGGGATTTTAAAATGGAAAAATGAGGAATATTAACATTTTTAAAATTTATCTGTGTATTTGTTTTTTGTGGTACTGGGGTTTGAACCCAGGGCATCACACCTGCTAGACAAGCACTCTACCATTGAGCTACATCTTTGTTCCTTTAAAGTTTTTTTTTTTTTTATTGTGAGACAGCGATTTGGTAAATTGCCCAGTCTGGCCTTGAATTTATTTATGATCCTCCTGGTTCAGCAAGAATATAGCAGTTTTAAGAGTTAAGGAAGCCATTATTAGTTCCTAGTTTGTGACTGTAATGATGTAGAATTTTATGTAGAATTAATATAGGGCTACATTAATTAGAATTAATGTAGAGTTCCTTCAGTATGTACATTTTGGGCATTGCTCTTTTAGTTTGCCACATCATAGGTACTTAAAAAGTCTTTAGTGAATTTAATTGCAATCCACCTTTGTGTATAGAGTAGTGTTCTTTACAAATTATTATTTGAAGTTGAAGTGAAATCATGGCTTTATTAAGATAAAATCATGGCTTTTGAAATTGAAGTAAAATTATGGCTTTTAACTTAGGATAGTAAGTCTTAACTTATTTTTGTGTCAAATTACATTTCTTCCTAAAATAAACTTAATTTTTTTTTTTAATACTGGGAATTGAACCCAGGGCCTTGCATGTGGGAGGTAAGTGCTCTACCACTGAGCTATATGCTCAGCTCCATCCCCTAAAATATAAATATAAAAGTTTTAGGTATAATTTTACAGATGTATAACTTATTTAGGGGCATTTGCTGAGTCCTTGGTGTTTATTAGGCACTCAATCAAGAATAATTAAAATTTTGAGTGGGTTACTTATTTTAATTTTAGTTTTTCAAATATGTCAACATTTTATTTGATCTGGGTCTTTACATATGCTATTTTTTTTCTGCTTGGATTAGTTTTTACTTTACCTGGCTGATAACCTGGTCATCCCTCAGGTTTCACTTTGAAGTTCAGTTATCAATGAGGTAATGGTTATAGGTTCTCATTTAGTGGTATTATTAGATGTTACAACTCTATAGTTAGCTTGCTGTGACTTTGGGTAACTTAATTTTTTTATTGTTTAAATAATGTATTGTATTTTTTTAAGGTTATAAAGCTAAAGTGAGGCAACAGGTAGATTTGATATAATAGGAAAATATTTTGACATCTCATAGTTATCAGGTAGGTTCATTATCATTGTGGAAAACAGGATTATAGCTTCCACTTGGTTTCTTGAGTTGAAAGTTCTCAGCTTTTTTTTTTTTAAATCCAAGTTGGTTTTGAACATGTCTACAGCTTATTACTTTCCTTAGATACATTTTATTTTATTTGGTTACATTTTATGATACTCTAGTGTATGTCATTAATCTTAGTTCTGAAGACTTTTTTGAGTCCAACATTGTGCAAGCCACTGTACCATTAAGATATGGGGATTCAGGAATTACCATGTAGTCCTGGCCTTTAGAAACCTTAACGTGCATGACAACATGGAAAGTTCACTATAATACCAGAGTTAAATACATTTCTACAAATATAAGAGATGCCCCATCACAATACATAATTATTCCAGATGAATGTAATAGGCTTTTTAAAAAAGATTGCTGTGGGTAGGCATAGTACAAGATTGAATTGAAAAGGAGCTCTTTGAGCTTTGTCTCTAAGAATGGATAGGATTTAAAGTTCAGGTTAAATGCAAGAAAGAAGAATGGAAGCTGAAACTCTTAATAGAAACTTAAGACTGTATGGTACCATTGATGTTATATGTGGCTAGACAGGATTAAACATTTAAATAGCATATATTTTCAGAAGCCACATCAGCCTAAATGAAAAAGGATATTTATGTTCTTTATTTGTCCAGAATGATGTTGCAAGATTTCTGGTGCATGATTTTCTTCTGTTGTTTTCTTGTTTCTATATCTCCTCTTTCTTTTCCTTTAAAACACAATTGGATATTTTATATAGTTTTATGGAAGATAAAACCATTCTCTCAATTGGACTAGCTACTATAAGTTAGTCAAAGGACATGACTAGCTATTTAAAACATTTTATGCAGGGCTGTTCAAAGTAGAGTATGTTTTAAAATACAACTTTGGTTCCTAATAGCTTGGGTTCTTATAATCTTTTAACATAGGCAAGGAGCATATTTTGTCAGTTTGGAAGCATTAGTAAATTATCATTTACTTTTAGTACTACTACTAAAATTGTTGAGGTGGTACTTTTTCCCGTTTTTGCATTCATCAGCTTAATTTCAGTAAATATAGTTCTTGAGATATGTTAAGCCTAATAGGTTGTAAGAGTGGGTTGCCATTTGACATGCTTTTCATTGGTATAGTTTAACATCTGTCTTATAATTTAGAAATGGCCACATGCTGGAGTTTCCAGTGACCAAGAGCATTAAGGAGCTCCCTCTCTGATGTTTTTAGCTTTTGTAAGCCTGTACTACATAATTCTTAAAGCTGCTTTTGAACTGTGTCTCTAGTTGTAGCATGTCACCTTACACTTATCTATTGTAAGGGCATCTTTTTATTTAATTTCTAATTAGCATAATAACTTGAACAGTGTTATTCACCATTCCATGATGAAATTGTTATAGGGAAAAAAGAAATAAAAATGTTCAGTTTCAACTTTACTTGTGAATAGAATGAAATTTGAAAACCTTTTTATGTCATTGTTCAGCTGACTGAAAATCTTATTAGAAACTCCAGAAATGCCAAGGCAGCTTTGGGTTGGATTTTAATAACACTTGGAATGTTGATATTATGTGTTGCTAATTTTTCTGATTTCACTGTAGATCAGCAACTTACATTCTTCCAAAGTCAATTTATAAAAAACTTTTAATCTAAATTCATTTCTAGTAATTTTTCCTTTTAACAACGTGAAGTCTCTAGGAAGAGAATTGAATTTTATTTTTTAAAAAACATTTCTTTTAGTAACTGATTTGATTTTCATGTAAATTTACTAAATTCATTAGAAACTGCTAATAATAATTGTGATGTATATTTTTGAACTAATGACTTAGTATAGTTACCATTAAAATGTTACCTTATCCAGAGGTTTGCATATATATATATTTTTGGAATGGACAAGTATAAAATTAAATGGGCAGTATTTTCATTCTTGTCAAAAGAACTTGAATCCTAATGTCTGTTTGGGTAGAGAGTGTTTAAATGTAATTTTCATATAACTCTTTTCATGTTTTGCATATAATGATCATTTGTCTAAATTAAATATAATTAGTAGATAATGTATTTTTGTGGTATTAAGGTAAATTTGATATGAATGACACATGATTAGGTTATAAAACTTTTTTCCGAAAGAAATACAGAACATTTAATCCTTTTTATCCTTAAGAGTAAAGATTATTCAGATAATTCTTTCATCTCTAAGTAGAAGATTCTGATTTTAAGACTTCACTAAATTTATATTTAATTTAAAGTAATTTGTTAATTTGCTAAACACTGTCTTAGTGGTTAACAATAATGAAGTAAAAGTGTTGAGTTAATGGGAGATTTTTTCAGTCTAATTTTTTTTAATCTTATTGTTTACCTTTGTTTTGTTTTAAATTAAAGGTATTGTCATTTTGAGATACATGCCTGATTGTTATAAATTCTGCTAGAAGAGATAATTATTTAAGCATCCACAATGTATAAGGTCACATTTTCTTTTTAAATTTTATAGATGTACTTAAGAATACACTAAAAGAATAGATTTGATTTGATTTTTTGTTTGAGTCTTTATCTAATAACATTGGCTTTGAATAGAGGTATAATTTTACTCATAAAGTTTATTTTCATAATATAGATTTGAATATAGAATATAAATGTGAAATAAATTATTTAAAAGTGGCTCTTACCTGCCAATGTGTAATTTTATGACAAATTCTTACTTAGAATTTCAGCTTTTGTCAGTTTTGAAAATTAGTTCATAGTGGACTTGACAACATCTGCTCTTATCCTGTCTTGCAAACACGGTTTAAAGGAAGGTAGCATAAATCTATGATGATGAAAATCATTTTTACTCTCCCACTCTTTTTTTTAAAATTTAAATATGTAGTCATCTTACTACTGCCTCCAGGTTAAAAAAAATGGCTAAAAGAATTACACATTAAGGGAAAGTGTTTTTATTGGCAATTCCCTTAAAGTGAATAGGTCACATCTGATTTTTCTTTGTGATTAAATAGCACTTGTTAACAGAAGTTATCTTCTCCAGGGAGGGAAACTTCCAACTCTAGAAAACTTTTCAATACTCTTTCCATATTTGTAGTTAATGAAAAATTCTAAAGATGTAGGAAATATGTTTATGGCTGATAATTGAGATTACTAAAATAATACAAATTATGCTCTCTTAAAAAGAGGGATTCAGGGACATGGCAAATAAATATAACTGTAAAAGGAGATTTTATTTAAAGAGAAGGTGTACGATCACATCAGTCCTTAAGTCCTTATGCTGCACTTGCCACTTTTTGATTTTAAATGGTCTGATTTAAAGAATAAATTTTTATCAGTGGTTTTTAGAAATAGCATTACTCTCCACATTTAAGGAGGATTTTAATTTCCAATAAAATTTCATTGTTCCAATAAGAACTTGAAAGATTACCTCACTACCATATAATTGAGTATTTTTGCCCATTACATACTTCCTTATATTTACTTAAGTTTTTTTGGTTTAATTTAAAAATGATATAAATTTTATGTAAGAATAAATATAACTTAAATATTGCTGTTAGTTCTGTGTAATAATCGTTTAATTAGCTTTATTAGTTTTTATGTGTATGAAATACTTCCTTAAAGAGTTTTATAACATTTGATTTAAATGTTTTTGGATTGAATTGAATTGTGGAATATTTGTGTATGTTCTTAATACCATAAAGAACTTTTAAAAAACTGTATCTGTGCCCATTTTCTTTTGTTTAAGATGTTTCAGTTTGGGAAATTTCTATTATTATTAGATTTAACAGAAAAAAATGTAATGGTTGTAGCACAGATCATTCAATTTTCAAAGTGTTGAAAACGATATACTAATGTTGGTATATAGTTCTTTATGGGGTAGCCAGTTGTGTTCACCATAATTGTGCCACCACTTAAATTAACATCAGTAGCAAAGAGTCTTTTCTTCATTTTGTTAAATTTTTATACCCTTAAAATTATTTAAACATAGAAGAACATGGATGGATTTGTGAAGCAGGTTTCTGAAGCAATATTAATCAATGGGGATCCTTTCTTCTCCTTTAGATACATTACTTATATGCATATACATATTTTGATTAAAAGGGTAAAACATTTTTTCTAGTATAACATGGATACAGTAATTATTTTATTTTAAAAAATTAATAAAACCAATAAAGTTTGTTTAGAAATCTCAAAAGATCATTAGTAGTATACCTGCAACCTCAGCAGTCCCTTTTTATCTATACAGATTTCCCTGCCTATTGTGGCCGTTTGCTCTAATTTAAATTTCCCATGGCTTTGGGTTGCAGACTTGGTTTTCTGCAAGAGTGCCCATGCTTACATGGTCATATATTCTGGGTGACTTTTCCACTTTTTCTTTTTTTGTTATTTTGTTGATTGCTGAAGGGAAAGAGGATTTAAAAATAATAAAAAAAAAACCCCAAACACAACAACAACTTGTTCTTTGTTTTGATCTTTCTTCCTTAGCCCATCTATTTGTGTGTTGTTTTATATTGTTTTGCAGATTGGGAAGAATTATTGTGTTGTACTTAAATCCATGGGGACCAGCCTAGAAAAACTAATTTTGTTTTTGGTTTTGTTTTCTTAATAACAGCACCAATTTAATTCTGGAGCCATTGAGAAGCTCAAAAGATATTAGCTTTATGCATGAAATTGATGGAAAATTATTAATCCTGAAATTTTTTATCCTTGGTCATTTTACTGTTGGGATAATTTTATAGTTGAACCAAGTTAATACTAAAAATACTAATTAGCAGTAAGTATTATTGTTAAAAATTTTTAGTGTAACTATTGTGTATTAAAATATATTAATAAGGAATCGGTTATAATCTGATATATGAATTCTTCTATTGAATTTTTATTGTCCATGGTGTGTGTGTGTGTTTGTGTGTATATATTCAGATAGACATATGAATGTACATAACATTGTTACCTTGACCAGATCATAAAAGTTTGCCTCTTCTTACAAAACATGCTTATTTTTCAAATTTAAAGAATTTTGTTTTATGAAACACAACTTTATGCTTTTAAATGTTAAGTCCTTGGAGAAGGTGTGTCAATTTAAATATTGAGTGATTAATTATTGTTAAAAAGGAAAACTAAAGGCCTCTAGTCCTAATAGCTTTCCAGAATATCTGTTTATTAGTATGTGAAGACTTCAGTATCAAATTAATGTGATCAATATGAGTATATTTTAAAGTTTTGCAAGGGTGACATAAAGCAGTAGCATATTTAACTGAATTTTTTATTCATTAAGTGAATATAAGATAATAAAAAAGATCCTTCTTACTCTGTCAAGAATTCTAATAATCTCCTAATCTACCAGAAAAAATGATGTTGTGCTATATTATTAAGTAACAGTGTAAAAAAACTTTCTAATGATGATAAGTAGAAAACAAAAGGGTAATTTTGGTAATTTATAACTTTAGGTTTTTGAATTTTATTGATTATACATCATGGCAGTGAGGAATCTAAAATGTTCTTTTGTATGAGCACTTTGGGATGTATGAGTATTTTGGGGATTGGGGTAAGTAAGGGTAAGCCGCCTTTCTGTATTTGTTTTATAAGGGTTTTTTTTTTTTTTTTATTCTTTGCGATTAGGACTCCTACAGTGTATAGTTGAATTATAGAATTTGTGATTACCAAGAAACAATTAGTAGTTTTTTGTTTATTTTTACTATTTTTCCTAATTATTTTGTTTCACAGTTTGATTTCTATGAAATGACTTCTCAAGAAACAGTTTCTTTTTTAAAATCAGAGTTTCAAAATCAGAAGAAACTATATCCTGGTATCTAATTAGCTGTTGTTGTTCATGACAATTAAAATAATCTTTTGAATTTCTACTCTTTGATCATAGTTCATCTTCTCAAATTAGAATTATTCCCCTTAATTCTGGTTAGTATTTTTTAAAAGCATTTTTTAAGTTTACACTTGATGTTTATGTGTAATTATTAAGAAACAAAAACATCTCAAATGTTTATTTCTGGTATTTAGCACATCAAATCAGGATATAATTTGTTATATGAAAAGTGGTAGAACTATTGTAAAACTATGCAGCTTTAAAAATAACAAGGCATTCTGTAAGCTTATTTTTCTAGGAAGTATTTGTGGAAAATATTACTAGTAAGCTCATCAAATTGAATGGATTTTATTGTGTATGGTGTAATTAGGAGAGCCTGTAGAGCCAAAATTGAAATTAAGGAAAGAAACTGGTGAAGTGCTTTTGTACTATTACAAAACTTCACAGACAGTTGTCAATTGTTTTTTAAAGGTCATGATTGCTTGATGCCTTTTCTATTCTTTATTTGAAGTTTTCATTTTATGGAATTTCCATTTTGTTTTCACTCTCTCTCTTTCTTTTGGTAGTAGGTGGAAGTTTGTTTTAAAACTGAATGACTAAACATACCTAGTAACTATTAAAGTGTAAGGTCAGCCAATGAGTGTAAATCCCTTTAGTACTGATATTGTTTAGCTTGAGAGTTTTCTGTTCAGAAAAAAAGGCTCTTGAGTTAAACTTTAAATTGGAGTTGTTTATGTAGAATTTTGCAGTTATCTTATTCTTTGGTATTTTTATGTTTTAGTGTTCTAGTTGATTATTGAAATTTCCTGAAAAATAATATTCTATGAATGAGCAAAAAAGAGTGAGGTCAGAATAAGAATTGGGGGAAGGAAAATCTCCACACTAAAATATCGTCAACTGACAGGTAGAGATACCTACATAAGTACAGATTTTCAAAATAATGTACTTGAATTCTCTTTTTAAAAGTGTTTAACATATGTGACAAAGCTTGTGATAAGTATTAAAATTTTACCTCTAATCTTAATCATAAATTAATTTAAGCCTTTACAAATTTAAAAGAAAACAGTGCCTTGAGACCAATCACTAGTATTTAATTAAGTTATATGTTTTGTTAGGTAATATTTATTTGATTATTGTATTTGTCAGTTTTATTAATATGAAAAACTAAAGCTATAAAAGGTCTATCACAATGCAGAAAATGAAATATGTAAAATTAATTTTTATATTTTGCTAGACACAGTATAGAATTCAAGTATGCTTTGATGTGTAGTAATTTTATTTCTTAGTGTTATAAAAGGACATCTATTGGCTTTTGTATTCGGAAAATTTTGACCTGTTAATTTTCAATACTGATGTAAATTGGAGCTGTATTTTTAAATTACAGTAACCTGAAGCAGACATAATTATAGTAGTGGTTTAAAATTTTTAGTAATTAGACTTTGTGAAATAGAAATATAGCCTGGAATTTTATTTTAGAAAACACATTTTTATTAAGAGTATTAGTATTAGAACAACAAACCTTATCAAGTTTAGCATATTTGTATCCATAATTATTTTCAATCACTGAGAATGAAGTTGTGAGTTATTAGTATTTTCTTTGTTGGAAGATATAAATTGTATTTTAAAAAGGGATGAGAAAGAAAAAGTAATTAATTTCAGTCAAGTTTGTATCATCTTGAGACTGTTGTTTGTGAGTTCATGTCACAAAAGCCAGCAAAACTTCACAGAATAATTAAGTTTATTTAATTTAATAGGTTTGCTGAAAATTTTATTGTGATCAATATAGGAAAAAAATTATGTTTTCCTTTTTGAAATGTAGTGATTCATCTTCATGTTGTATCTCAGATTCAGACTTTTTCATTAATTTAGATATAATCTTATTTTTCACTTTAAAATTTATTTCTAATATGCTGTTGCTTGGATGAATCCTCATTGTGCAAATTACTTTCATCCATTTATTTTTTACTAGCCAGCTGTAACTATTTTATCATATTTTCTGATGCTTTTGTTATAAGATTTAGTATATATTACAGTGTATATGACCATTTCTAATTTGACCTGTTACTGTAAAGAAGGCTAACAAGTGTGTATGACTGGCTCACCCCTTCTGGAACAGTTGAAAACAGGCCTCAGAAGACTCAAAGGAATTCTTTTAACTCCTAGCAGGGCCACGGGGTCAATGTCAGATTTAGTCATGCTGTTATTTTAGCCCAGTGGTCCAGAGAGATGACTGAAAAGTGAGTCTTTTATTTCTTTTTTTGTGTGGTTATTAACAGGATTAAATGTAAGCCATTGTGTACTTAGTACCAATTAGTTTCTCATCTGAGAGGTTCATTATGATTTTTTGTCAGCCTTGTTCTTGTAATATTTGTTTCATTGTTTGATTAGTTAAGGGGGCTGAATGGACTTAGGAAAAGTTTTATAACAGTGATTTTAAATTCATTGAGAGTTTTAATAAGCATTCAACTTTTCAGATATGTTGATTCTGATTAAAAAAATGGATCATATTGAAAATTGGCATGGAAAAATGATAAAGTTAATTGTTTAAAACTTTCCTTACCTCTCATAATTTTCATTAGTCTTAAAATAAGGCTACCTTTAGTATGTCAAATAATTTATGTTTTTAGAAGTCTATTTCAGATTCTTACATACATGTTTCTGAAAATTATGTTTATTTTGCTGTGAATATGTAGTTGTTATCCAGGTGGGACTAACACCAAAAAGCTCTGAAATTAACCCTTCCAGTTTCTAGGTTAGCAACAGATTGAGCTATGAAGCAAAACAAAAAATATTTAATATATACTAAATCTTATAACAAAAGCACCAGAAAATATGATAAAATAGTTACAAAGCTTCTAGAATAAGGATAGTTGTCAAGTATAAACAAACCTTAATTTAAAATGAGGACTATAAGCAGATATTTAATTGCTTATTAAATTGGTAGTTGCTTTAGAACCTTGACTTTTAAAAATTCTTTTATTAAAGTAATTTTTTTTAAATTCTTTTTTTTTTTAAATTGTAGATGGACACAATATCTTTGTTTATTTTTATGTGTGCTGAGGATCGAACCCAGGGCTTCACATGTGTGAGTCAAGCGCTCTACCACTGAGCTACAACCCCAGCTCAAAATAAATGTTTTATTGAGTAGCATTTCTCATAACATTTTAGGATACCTCAGTAAAATTTTGGACAAAGTGTGTTCTTATTAATTGTATTGGAGATACTGATTTTAACTAAAAGCAAGGATTATAACCGAAAATTAAAAGATAAGTTATTTTGCTAATAGGTATTATTTGGGACAGTAGATCTTATATCTTGTTGAAGTGTGTGCAACACACTTTTCACATGTTTTCTTTCACCTTTAAGTAAGTATGCCTGTGAATTGATTCAAGTTTGACATTGAGGATTTTTTTAAACATTAGAAATGATATATTAATTCAAGCAAGTACCATTACTATTTTTAACTTACTTTTCAAGAAGACCTGCTTAATTTATTTCAGATGGTTTGATGTACCATATTTAGATTGTACCATCTACTAAGTACTTAACTTACTAAGGTTTTCTATACCTAGATTGCTTTATTATGGAATTGAATATTAAAAGATTTTTATGATCCAGAGATTGTAACATATAGTTCCCCTGCTCTAATCCCAATTGGTTTCAGGCATAGTTCTTGAATAGCCCTTGCTTTTGGGTATTTTTGTATCCAGTTTTCTGAGGAATACATTTCTACAAAGTTTGTATATATTATCTTTCATTTCTTTTTTAGTTTATAATTTGAAATGTACTTAGATCCTCCAAATGAAAAACCTTAGTTTTGACCTTATGATAAATATGTCTTCTTTATTACTGTCTAGCAGTCACTCTCCCATTACTTAACCTTTACCCTCTTTTTAAAAACTAAAAATGTGTAGTAGTTGTATTAAGTTGCCAGAATATTTTCAAGTAACAGGAAATAAATCAAGTAGTTACTTCCTCCAGTGATTTCTTGTCATTGAATAGGAAAATAGTTTATTTTGAGAGAACACACTTATTTTGCTAACTCAACATTTCCTCAAGATCTTTGGAAAATAAGAGGAAAAATTTTTAGTGCAATGGTCTTGTAATATGGAAAAGGACATATTTTAAAACAATTTATTTCTCATTATTTTATATTCAACTTTAGAGGAAGCTAAAAGAAGTAGATATTAAATTGAAAATCTGACTCAATATATCAGATGCACATATAATATAAATAATATAAAATTAGTGAATACTTTTGATCTGCCCAATATTTTAAAAATATAATAAGTAGCATTGACTATAACTTCTCTAAAAGTTAAATCAATGTTAGGTTTCTGATACAGTATATCCAGAAATTCACATTCAGATATCTTTAGGAAATATAAAGAAAAAGGTAAAGGACAGGCTCTCCTAAAGATAATTTATTAGGGCTTCTGTTTCTTAGGCATCTCTAATGTAGTAGTAATGATTATAAACAGTTGAACCATATTTGTCACTTTAGTAAATAATTTCCCTATAAATAATTATAATTGATACCCAAATACCCTCAAATTATTCTACTTTAAAAGTAGTTTAATGGACTTTGGGGATTTAAAGTAATACTCTTTCATTTTAAAACCACTAAGGAATCTTTTTTCTTTTAAAACTAAAGCTTTTGTGAAAATAAGCATTGTAATACAATTGAGAGATCTTACATAAAAACTACTTTTATGTGATACTTTGTTTTTCTGTCTAAGAAGGCAAAGTCAAATATAGAAAAAAATATTTTTTTTTAAAAAAATTCTAATATTGAGTGATATAGGTTTGTTATTTATTCCATAAAATTAAAACAAAGGTAAGGGGAAATAAACCCATCTAAGTCCTGAGAAGTTAAATGGAAATTGAGTGAAGAATGAGTAGATAAAAATAGAGATCTAATATTTCATTTATCAGCTAAATTTTATATCCAAATTTTCAGCACTTTTGGCTTTTATATTTCCTGCAAAAGCACATGACTTCCCTTGGTAAGGGGCATGACAGTTGAATATAATAGCTCATATAGTGCTTTTTATCAGCATAAAATAAACCACCAGTTTTGAGTATATAGTAACTCAGAATGGAGTTTTTAAAAATAGTTTTTTAATATGCCAAAACATTTGTGGCTTTTGAACAAAACACAGTGAGATTTTATTTTGACTTCTGTATTTGATGAATTACATTTTTTTAAAAATATTTTTCCTGAAAAGCACTATACACAAAATAGTTGTTTATGTACTGATTTTATTGGATCACACTAAGCCCATTGGCCATTTTAAAAATGTTTAGGTTTTAAAACCACCAATATGTATCAGCTACATTTTACTAGCATTGTATTATTGTAAGTGTTGTAACATATTAGAGTTCAATTTAAAAGAAATTTTTGCTTCCATTTTATAAAGATGTTCTGTTGAGAGCGTTGAAGGTAGTAGTGTTTTTATCTGTATATTTCATTGACTTTTAGGTGGTGTCTTAAACTATCAGTATTTGCTTCATATTGTGAAAAAAGAAAGAAAACTGCACTTGTCTTTCTATTGTTGTTTGTGTTTTTATCATGTAGGCATGTTGTAGGCATTAATTTGAGAAGTCTATAAACTTTGGTTGTTTACACTGATTAGAACAAAGATAATCTGAGATAGCAAATAATAGCCACCCCCCCCATATATTTCACATCCATTCTCTTAATCAACAAATAATCAGGGCCTACTGTGTCATTATGCAGAATGTGCTGGTACAGTCAAAGATGAATCAGATATAGACCTTGTATAGTTTAGTAGAAGAGATAAGGAATGAATGGTATAAGAAAGTTATAGTAGTGCAAGAGAGGAAAGGTGTGTCTTCCAGGGTGGAAGAATATGGAAGTCAAAGATATCTTATGATTAGGCAGAGAGCACATTCTTTAATTCTGTTTTGAATAGGGAAGCATTTTTCAGACTCCAGGTATTCATTTGAAGGGGAAGGTTTTAGAGTTCAAAAAAAATTTTTAAGATTGCTGGGGTGTGGCTCAGTGGTAGAGCACTATACCTAGCATGTGTGAGGCCCTGGGTTTGATTCTCAGCACTGCATATGAAGAAATAAAATAAAGGTCCATCAACAACTAAAAAATATTTTTAAAAAATTTAAGATAAGTGTTTTTTAATTTTTGCATTGGAAAGGTTTTGTATCTGTTGTAAAGATTACTCTTTGCAGTGATAATTGCAGTAGAAAGTCATTTGTTACAGAATGAGATTTGTTTCTTAAACAGTGTTTTCTCAAGTTGGGATTTGTGGACAGAGTTTTTTTTTAATTGTTGGTACTGAGAACTGAACCCAGGGCCTCGTGCATAGTAGGCAAGTGCCTTAGTGCCCTATCAGGGAGCCACATCCTCAGCTCTTGTGGACAGATTTGATTGATGTTCAAGAGAACTTTTTTTTCCCCTTAAAGGACTGTACACATTTCTTAAATTTGAGAAACAAAGGCTTAAATTAATTTTTAAAATGAATTTATGCTGTCTGAAAGACATTCAAGTCAATGAAAGGAAGTTAGGTGTCCAGAAGTATACAAGTAGCAAGGGGAACCATTTTAGGAATAAAAAAATTTATTTTATCAGGAGATGATTTCTTTTGTAGCTGTGTCCTGTGTAGTGGTCAAAACCTTTCTGTAATTTGTAACTTTTGAAATCCCAGTTTCACCTTCTGCTTATAGTTTTCCAGTAAATTAATAGTTTGAATTCATTTAAAGTTAAGCCAAATGATAACTCAAAAGTTAACTCAGAAGTTATATTGTAGAATATGGTATAGTATTTTCTTTCAATAATTGGGGTAGGTAGAATTCATAAAGAATAAAGAAATAGTTCATTTAGTTCATGGTCTATTGAAGAAATTTGAGTTTCATATTAGGTGAATTTGATACCACATTTATATTGTCATTTTTAGAATATTTTTATGGAACATACCAAATATGCACAATTTTGAGGAAGAATATTGAGAAATGCTTTTACTTTTCCTCTTAAAAATATTTTTAAGGAAAAAATATTCTCTTTCCCCAATAAACAAACAAAACTGACCAAAAGAAGAAATAGATGATGGTTTTCAGTTCCTCACATTTTCTGAAAACCGTTCAGGCTTTTAGAATGGGGAAATTCATAGAAACTACTGTTCTTTTCTGGAAAAAAAGAGTATTTTAACCAGGGGAGGAAGTCAGGGTGACATTATTTGTTCATATCATACATAGAATAGTATAATTTTTGTTCATCTATTCTTATTTTCTTATTTTATATGTAATATATACCATTTTGAGGATAATATTTTATTATCATTTGATATTTTCAATGGTTTGTGTCAGTTGACACTTTAAATAGCAAATGGGAAACACAAAAATGCAGTATTGCCACATTTTCTTTTTGTCTTTTTTCTTAAATTCTCAGAGCAGTTCTCAGAGCATTTCTCATAATTTCCTAATGCACAGAAATTCTCTGAAACATTCAGAAGCTGCTAAAAGACTCAGGCTCTGAAAGAAGTCCCCAAGATACATCACTGCTTGACTGCAAACATTTTTAAGAAGTCACTGATTATAATGAACACAGCCTTTAATGGCAGTTTTTTCTTTTCTTTTCATGAGAATGTGACAGAGTGTCATTAAGGTTTTAGAAATGAATGCTCCTGAGGAAAGGAGGATCACTAGGACTACAATGATGCCCAGTATGTGGCCGTGGGATTCTCAGCTGGACTCTTTTTTAGGTTTTTAATCTGGTTGGCCAAGGGGATGGAGAAGAAGGGAATGGAATAGACAAGAACTTTGGGACACCTGTACACCAGAGTATTTACTTTCTCATTGATCCTCCTAGATATTAAATTTGTAGAGTCTAATATAGAAAGGTGAACCAAATTCTAAATATGTTAAAGGCTAATAGATAGTCATCTCTAACCATTTACATTTAGAAACACATAATTCTTTTTTGTATTTAACTTAAATTTTTTGGATATATTAAATCTGAAATTTCATTTAAATTGTAATTTCACTTCTGCCCTAAGGATATTGTTTTAACATATTGTTTATTTTTATTTTGTCTTAATTGTTCTTGGTATATTCTGCAGGTCAGTTAGATTAGGGCACAAAAGAGGGCAAATATAACAATAGTTTGCCAGAAACAGGTATATCTCAGTACAGGAACAGAAAAGCATATTTGGGCATCAATCTTTGAAATAAGATCCAAAATACATTGATTACATAAAACAGATCTTCTTTTGTGGGGTGGAGGATGAAAAGAGGTATTATTTTAAAGTATTCATTCATAACTTCTTTAAGTTTTCCTTTCCTTATTTTTCCTTTCTCCCTTATTGGGGTTTGAACCCAGGGACACTCTACCCTTGACCTTTTAATTTACTTTTTATTTATTTATTTTTAAAATTGATTTTATTATTTTTAAAAATACACAACAACAGCGGAATGCATTACAATCCTTATTACACATATAAAGCACAATTTTTCACATCTCTGTATATAAAGTATGTTCATGTCAATTTATGCCATTATACATATACTTTTTTGCATTACAATTCTTAATACACGTATATACCACAATTTTTCATATCTCTGTATATAAGGTATGGTGACACCCAATTCACGTCTTTATCCATGTACTTTGTATAATGATGTTCATCACATTCCACCATCCTTACTAATCCCTTCCCCCTCCCTTTCCCTCCCACCCCTCTTCCCTATTTAGAATTAATCTAATCCTCCCATGCCTCTCCCTCCCTACCCCACCATGAGTCACCTCCCTTATATCAGAGAAAACATTCGACATTTGTGTTTTTGGGATTGGCTGACTTCACTTAGAATTATCTTCTCCAATGCCATTCATTTACCTGCAAACACCATGATTTTGTTCTTTTTTAATATTCCATTGTGTATAAATGCCACATTTTTTTATCCATTTTCCACTGAAGGACATCTAGGTTGGCTCCACAGTCTAGTTATAGTGAATTGTGCTGCTATAAACATTGAGTCCTTTGGGAATAGTCCGAGAAAAGGAATAGCTGGGTCAAATGGTGGTTCCATTCCCAGATTTCCAAGGAATCTCCATACTGCTTTCCAAATTGGCTGCACCAGTTTGCAGTCCAACGAGCAATGTATGAGTGTACCTTTTTCCCCACATCCTCGCCAGCATTTATTATTGTTTGTCTTCATAATAGCTGCCATTCTGACTGGAGTGAGATGATATCTTAGAGTAGGCATTTCTGTATATCAGTGAGAAATCCTCTGAGAAGGAAATGAGGAAAACTATCCCATTCACAATATCCTCAAAAAAAAAAAAAAGATATTTGGGAATCAACGAAAGAGGTGAAAGATCTATATAATGAAAACTACAGAACCCTAAAGAGAGAAATCAAAGAAGACCTTAGAAGATGGAAAGATCTACCTTGCTCATGGACAGGCAGAATTAATGTTATCAAAATGACCATACAAAAGCACTATACAGGCAGAATTAATGTTATCAAAATGACCATACAAAAGCACTATACAGGTTTAATGCAATTCCGATCAAAATCCCAACGGCATTCCTCATAGAAATAGAAAAAGCAGTCATGAAATTCATCTGGAAAAATAAGAGACCCAGAAT
This sequence comes from Ictidomys tridecemlineatus, assembly GCF_052094955.1. Taxonomy (NCBI): domain Eukaryota; kingdom Metazoa; phylum Chordata; class Mammalia; order Rodentia; family Sciuridae; genus Ictidomys; species Ictidomys tridecemlineatus. Next base: position 175,781,361 of record NC_135480.1, read on the forward strand.
AGCTAAAGCAATTCTAAGCAGGCAGAGCATATATAACTATACCAGACCTTAAACTATACTACAGAGCAATAGTAACAAAAACAGCATGATATTGGCATCAAAACAGGCTGGGAGACAAATGGTACAGAATAAAGGACACAGAGACTAACCCACAAAATTACAATTATCTTATATTAGACAAAGGTGCCAAAAACATGCACTGGAGAAAAGATAGTATCTTCAACAAATGGTGCTGGGAAAACTGGAAATTCATATGCAACAAAATGAAATTGAACCCCTATCTCTCACCATGTAAAAACTTAAAATGGATCAAGGACCTAGGAATTAAATCAGAGACTCTGTCTAATAGAAGAAAAAGTAGGCCCTAATCTTCATCATGTGGGATTAGGCCCCAACTTCCTTAATAAGACTCCTGTAGCACAAGAATTAAAAACAAGAATCAATAAATGGGATGGATTCAAACTAAAAAGTTTTTTTTTTCTCAGCAAAAGAAACAATCTGTCAGGTGAACAGAGAGTCTATGTCCTGGGAGCAAATTTTTATCCCTCATACATCAGATAGAGCACTAATCCCTAGGGTACGTAAAGAACTCAAGAAGCTAAGCACCAAAAACCCAAATAACCCAATCAATAAATGGGCCAAGGACCTGAACAGACACTTCTCAGAAGAGGTATAAAATCAATCAACAAATATTTATTTTTTTATTTTGAGTCAGGGCTTGCTGAGTTGCTAAGGCTGCTTTCAAACTTGTGATCCTCCTGCCTCAGTCTCCTGATTCATTGGTGTTATAGGTATACACTGGCTTCTCTTTAAGTTTCTTAATAATAAGCACTTTAAATCTCATATTTAAAGAATGATATGTAAGATCTATGAAGTATTTTATGATTTTTTTGAAATTACAGCATGTATATAGTACATGAGAAGTTATTTTCCTGTTTAGTAAGTCATAAGAGCATTTCTGCACAGGTAATTCCTGTGACTCTTTGTAGCCTGGGAATTTCTAGAAACATGACTTAATGTATTTCTTTACTTCTTTTTCCAGTTGAAATTGTAAAGAAATTGCTTGAGCACCTTGTCTATTTCTCACTAAGAATAAACCTTTTCTCTGGAAAATGATCATTCTATACTTCATTTTACTTTTTTAATTTTTAAATGGTAAAGCTGACTTGGAAATGGTAGCTTTTGTTTTACTTTTTGAAGTTACTTATATTTTATGGAAACATAAAATCATCTTAATGTTATTTTTAAAAAATTTACCCTTTGACTCTAGGATGATGTTGAAACTCTGAATATCAACTTAATCCTGTGTGTTGTTTCTTGGTACTCTTGCTGGTAGCTCAGAGCTACGTTAACATTTATTTTGTCACTGTGTATTCCACACACAATAAAAATTTTTTATGAACACTTTTTAAAAATATTAATTAAAAAAAATTTTTTTTGGTATGGTACAGGGGATTGAACCAAGAGGCACTCTACCACTGAGCTATATCCCCTGTCTTTAATTTTTATTTTGAGACAGTGTCCTAGTAAGTTGCCCAGGCTGGCACCAAATCTGTGATTTTTCTGCTGCAGCCTGCCAAGTGGCTGAGATTACAGGTGTGCACTATTGTACATGGCTATAGGCTCATTATGTGTTTTTTTTCCTCCCCCTAGGCCTGGAATCAGTGGTTTTTGGAAGGAGTCTTTGGTTCCTTTAATTGGAAAATGATATTAGAATCCAAGATCTAGGCAATTAATGTTTGTCTTTACTTTTAATATGGCAATATTGAGTTGAGTCAAATCATAGATATATTTGAATATCTACGTCTTGATGATATTATATAAAATTCAGTTGTTGATTCAGACTGTAGTCATGTCCCCAATGATTCAGAAGGAAGATTTGGAAGTTTATTTAGAAGTTTACTTAGATACTTTCCTTGCCTTGATATCAATTTAATATACTTTGGTGTATCTTTCTTTTCAGTGTTCTTTCAACTTTGTGTTTTTTGTAAGTTTCTTAAGTATTTTGTGTCTTTATAAAATTTATATTAATATTTGAGTATACACCCTTTATTAATTTAATTATCATCTTCTCAAGACTTGAACCATATGTTTTTCTCATTTGAAAATTCTTAGACTCTGGATTTTTTTTTTTTTTTTTTGTACCAGGGATTGAATCTAGCAGTGCTTAAACCACTGAGCTGCATCCCCAGTTCATTTTAGTTTTTATTTTGAGACAGAATCTTGCTAAGTTGCTGAGGTTTTCTTTGAATTTGTGATCCTCCCGCCTCTGCCCCCCAAGTCTGGGATTATAGGAGTAATCCATTGCACCTCACTCTGGATAGTTTTTAATGGGGGAGTTACCAAACCTTTGGTATGATTCCCTCTTTAATTATTACAAGGTTTTAAAGAAATTGTATGCAAAATTCACTGGGAACTAACATTATATGGAATTTGTTAGTGGATTTTATTTGACCTACTTTTTTAGGGAAACTGCCACAAAAAGAATTGTTATTAATAATTAAGCCCTTTTAGTGTGGGGTAATGATGAGAAAAGTTGCATGTGGTGACTGGGTAGAAAACATTACTTATTCATCATAAGAGACTTTGAGGGTCTTGAATATTCTGGAGGGTGGAAGGACCCCTTTCTTTTCCCCCTCCTTTTGGTACCAGGGATTGAACCCTGGGGCGTTTAACCACTGAGCCACATTCCCAAACCTTTTTCATATTTTATTTTGAGACAGGGTCTTGCCAAGTTGCTTAAAACCTTGATAAGTTGCTGAGGCTGGCTTTGAATTTACTATCTTCCTGCTTCAGCCTCCTGAGCCTCTGGAATTACAGGTGTATGCCACTACACCTTGCTCTTTCCTTTTTTTTAATATTTATTTTTTAGTTGTAGTTAGAAACAATACCTTTATTTCAGTTATTTATTTTCAGGTGGTGCTGAGGATCAAACCCAGGGTCTCGCACATGTGAGGCAAGCACTCTACCACTGAGCCACAACCCCAGCCTTTCTTTCCTTCTTCTTCTTCTTTTTTTTTTTTTTTTTAGAGTGAGAGAGAGAGAATTTTAATATTTATTTTTTGGTATTTGGCGGACACAACATCTTTGTTTGTATGTGGTGCTGAGGATCGAACCTGGGCCGCACGCATGCCAGGCAAGCACGCTACCGCTTGAGCCACATCCCCAGCCCCTCTCTTTCCTTCTTTAATACCAATCTTTCCCCTGCCCTGCTTCCTTCTCAGAACTTTTTCCTAGTTTATATCTGGATAAGATTTCTCTCTTCACTTCTGCCATTCACTGTGGCAGTCCAGTATGGTATGTAGTGAATGCACTGTGATTGTGAGCACAGAAACAGAGCTAGGTTTGATTCTGCCACTTACTACTAGCCATCTAATTTTGGACAAATTCCACTTTCTAAGCCTCTTTTTCCCTCATCTGCAAAGAAGATAATAGTGCTTACCTTTGCAGAAATGAACTAATGTATGTAAAAGACTTACTGTCATCATCCTTGGAACACTGTAAGATCTTAATATTAATTATTGTGTGAACTATATTGTTAACTCCTTTTGAGACATGAACTATTTGAAAATGAGGGTGTCATTTAGCAAGAATATAGTATAAGCTTGTTTAGAACTATATGTCATTAATTGCATGTTATGTAGCAGATTCTTGATCTCAGTTTGTATTTAAAATTAAGGTGAATGATTATGTTTAATAAAATCTTAATCAATTGAGTTCTGTTTAACCTCTTCACATTTACTAAAATATGAAGAGTTTAGAATTTTTTTTTAAATCAATATAATTTGTTTAACTGGCTTTAAAAAAATGCAATCTATATAATTTTAAAACACAATTAGATGGCACTTAATATAGCATGGCTCTACATGTTGCAGCCACACTGGTGATATGAGTGTATATGTGTGTGTGTATGATGGAAATTAAGAAGACATTTATATAGTTCACTTAGCAATAACCAACTCAACCAAATTGATTTTTTTGTGTGTGTGGGTGGGTGGTACTGAGGATTGAACCCAAGGCCTTGTGCATGCAAGGCAAGCACTCTACCAACTGAGTTATATCTCCAGCCCCAACCAAATTGATTTTTATTAGTTTCTAGTAGTAATGCATTTATTGTTTTTAATAGTTTTTTTTCTTTTTCTCAATACTGGGGATCTAACTCAGGGGTGCTTTACCACTGAGCTACATCTCCAGACCCTTTTTATTTTTTATTATGAGACAGGGTCTCACTAAGTTGCTGAGGGCCTTGTTATATTGCTGAGCTGGCCTTGAACTTCTGATATTGCTGCCTCAGCTTTTTGAGTTGCTGGGATTACAGACATATGCCACTGTTCCTGGTTTCAGTTGAGTTTCTCTATGGTAACTATCTGAAAAAGAAATAAAATAGTTTGATTTTAGTGACATCAAAAGAATAAAATAAACATGAATAATTTTAGACAAGCAAGTGAAAGATTTTTTCACTAAAATTTGGAATATCCATTAAAGAAATGAAAGATACTCAAAAAAAAAAAGAAAGAAAGAAAAATAACCCAATTAGTAAAGGGGCAAATGAACTAAAAGATACTTCTCAAAAGAAGTACAAATGGCCAGCAAATATATGAAAAATGTTCAATATCTTTAGTCAATTAGCTGTAAATCAAAACTACACTGAGGTTTCATCTCACTCCAGTTAAGACTGACAACCATAAAGAATACAAATATCAGCAAATGCTGGAGAGGATGTAGGGGGAAAAAGGAACAGTTTTACATTACATTAGTAAATTAGTGTAACCACTATGGAAATCAGTATGGAAGTTACTAAAAAAATTAGGCATTAGGCACAGAACTATTGTATGACCCAGCTGTACCAGTCCCCCCCCCCCCCAGGATTGAACCCAAGGGCATTTAACCACTGAGCCACATGGCTAGCCCTTTTGTATTTATTATTTAGAGACAGGGTCTTGCTGAGTTGCTTAGAGCCTTGCTAAGTTGCTGAGGCTGGCTTTGAACTTTTGAGCCTCCTGCCACAGCCTCCTGAGATGCTGGGATTACATGTGTGTGCTACCACCCATTCATTGGTATTGTCCTAAAGAATTAAAGCCAGCAAACTGTAATGACACATGCATATCCATGTTTATAGCAACACAATTCACAATAGCCAAATTGTGGAACCAGCCTAAGTGTCTGTCAACAGATCAATGGATAAACAATACATAGTATGTACACAGAGTGGAGTTTTATTTGCCACAAAGAAGAATGAAATTATGTCATGTGCTAGTTAATGGGTGGAACTGGAGAACATCATGCTGAGTGAAATAAGCCAAACTCAGAAAGTCAAGGGTCATGTTTTCTATCATGTGAATGCTAGGAAGAGAGGAGGTGCTAACAAATGAAATTCACCAAATGAAACTGTTGTATTTAGTGTATGTACAAATATGTAGCAATAAATCCCACTGTTTATATTATTATAATACAACAATAAAAAGGAAAAAGATAAATGGAAAGATATCCTACATTCATAGTTTGGAAGAATTAGTCTTGTTAAGATGTCCACACTGTATAACACAATCTGTATAGATTAAATACAATTCCTATCAAAATTCCAGTGACATTTTTTCCATAGAAAGTGAAAAAAATAATCCCAGAATTCATATGGAACCACAAAAGATCCCAAAGCAGTGTGGAGGAAGAACAAAGTTGGAGGCATCACACTAACTGATTTGAAAGTATATTATGAATTTATAGTAATCAAAACAGGATGGTACTGGCATAAAACAGACTATTGGAATAATGTCACAGAAATAAACCCACACATGGAGGGTCAAACTAATATTTGACAAAAGTACCAAGAATATGCAGTGAGGAAAGGATAGTCTCTTGTAACAAAAGATGTTAGGACAACTGGTTATCCACCTGTGAAAAAATGAAATTAAACCCTTATTATACACCACACACAAAAAGCAATTTAGAGTAGATTAAACACTTACATGTATAAAATGTGAAACAGTAAAAATGTCAGGAAAAGCTCTGACATTGGTCTTGGCATTGAGTTTTTTAGACATGATATCAAAAACACATGAAAGATAAATAAGTGGGGCCACATCAGACTAAAGATTTTCTATACAGTGAAGAAAGCAGTCAACAAAATGAAAAGTTAACCTATGGAGTGGGAGAAAATATTTGTTAACCATTTATCAGATAGTCCACCTTTATCCAAAATTATATATAAAGAATGCATAGACCTTGGGCTGGGTTTGTGGCTTAGTGGTAGAGCGCTCGCCCAGCACATGCAAGGCCCTGGGTTCAATCCCCAACACCACATAAAAATAAATAAAATAAAGATATTGTGTCCAACTACAGCTAAAAAATAAATGTTGAAAAAAAAGAATGCATAGACCTTAATAGCCAAAAACCCAAATAACTGAAAGCAGGCAAAGGACTTGAATAGACATTTTTCCAGAGAAGACATACAAATAGTTAATAGGCATATGAAAAGGTGCCCCAAAACATCACTAATTTTATGGGAAATGCAAATCAAAACGACAATGAGGCAGAGCTCAGTGGCATACACCTGTAATTCCAGTGATTTGGGAGGCTGAGGCAGAAGGATCGCAGGTTCAAAGCCAGCCTCGGCAAAAGTGAGGTGCTAAGCAACTCAGTGAGACCTGTCTCTAAATAAAATACAAAATAGGGCTGGAGATGTGGCTTAGTGGCCGAGTGTTCCTGAGTTCAATCCCCAGAACCTGTTCCTCTCCACCCCTCCCCCCAAAATTAAAAAACCACAGTGAAATAGCACCTCATGTCTGCTATTATAGCTATTATCCAAAAGAGATGATAGTAAGTATTGAAGATGTGGAGAAAAGGAAATCTTTGTACAACCCTGCTATTGGTGGGATTGTAAATTGGTGCAGCCATTAGGGAAAACAGTATGGAAGTTTTTAAAAAATACTGGATATATGTCTTGAGGAAAGGATATCAGTATCTTGAAGAGATAGCTGTACTCCCATATTCTTTGGTAAGCATGTACTTTAACTGGTTGAATTAGGGGTGAGTGGGTGAATTTGAGGGTGATCTACAACTCTTGATCATTTAGTATGCAATAGCATTAGTATATTTTATAAGCAGAGTATTGGACATTTAAGTCAATGGATTAAGTAAAGATTTTGTTAAATGATTATTTATACATTTTTGAGAATAAGCTGTATTCCTGGATAGAGACAAAATGCTCTAAGGAATGGATACATCTATAGTTTATTTTTCTTTTTTTATACCCTTAAATATTTAGGGGTGTCATAGTCCCAAGAATGTTTGCTGTTTGGCTTTAAGCTCTTGGTGTCACATTAAACAAGAACTTGAGGTAAGGAAAAAATTTGCGTGAGGCAAAACGGGTAAAAAAAACCAAAGCCAGAAATGGATTTTGATCATGTAGTGGTGGTCAAGGGACAGAGAATGTGGAATAAGTGTGTTAGGATTATCTGTAGGGACCATGGAAGGAAGTAATTGTATTGAACAGGTTTGAGGAAATCAACATTTGTACCTATTATTTTGAATGTTATATTTATAAACATACCCTAATTGCATATTTTAGCTAATATATAAACAATTTTTTTCTCTTCCTGGGATAGATTGACTCATGTTGTTTATTTAAAAGGTATGTAAATGATGAGATGTCTGAGAACTTTTTTGACATGTAATTATTTGAATTTATTCTTTAAAAAAAGATTTTATACAAACTGAAAGATCAAGGAATATGGGGTAGGCAATGGTTGTTGACAACCTGGCTTGCAAATAGTAACAAAATGTATTAGTTTACTGAATAAAATTAAAGCTTATTTTTCTTTCTGTAGTATATTAATTATGTTATAGTATGCCGTAGCCACTTTCAATACAATCTTCCTAGTCTTGGAACAGCAGCCAATTTCAGGAATTAAGAGAATTAGGTTACTTTGCCTGGTAGCAAAAAAGCCCAAGGTATTAAATCATTGGCATGTCTGTTTGGGGCACAATCAGAAATAAAGTTTAGAGATAAAAGTCAATTTGCATACTGTTCACATTTATTCATATTATAACAGGTATATTTTTCTTTTTCTCTCTATATAATCCTTTTTGAAACAGATTTTCAATTGCTGTTATATCCAGAAGAGCAGCATTTTAATAAAATTTTATGATACAGAAATTCAGAATTGAACTACAGTAAGTTGAAACTGGCTATGAAAATATTTTAATCTATCTTTAAAATATTTAAGCAAATATTAAAATGTGGTTATCTAATAACTATATGTTATAAAACATGTAAAATATTCATTTACTGTATCAAATAACATAAGAAATCAGTTTGGTAGTGGAAGAAATGATGATTTCATTTTAACTTCAATATTTTAAAAAAGTGATGTTGTTTTTGTACTCAAAGCAATAGAAGCAGAGAGGAGATGACAATATCAGAACATTTAAATTTTTTTAGGATAGAACTTGGCCTGGGGCTGGGGATGTGGCTCAAGTGGTGGTGCGCTCTCTGGCATGCATGCGGCCCGGGTTCGATCCTCAGCACTACATACAAACAAAGATGTTGTGTCTGCTGAAAACTAAAAAAATAAATATTAAAAATTCTCTCTCTTAAAAAAAAAAGAACTTGGCCAGCTGTTATAGCTGACATTAGTAATATGTCTCAGTGATTTTTATGAATTTTTTGGGAACGTTGTTTTCTTCCCCAAGTTCTGAAGTCCTTGCAGAATTCTTTGTCTTTCTGTTCCTATGACCATTGCTATCCCATTTTGAAGCTATGAGAATCTGGATCGTCTTTGACTTACAGAATCTCTTCAGAGCCATATACTTTAAAGTCTCCCAAGAGTATGAAGAAGAAAATTACTTTAATATAATTGGAAAAATACCAGGAAAACTAATCAATCCTTAGGGTCTCCAGCAAGTGCAAAATGGAGTAAAACTAAAGAATTCAGTGATTAGAAGTGACCTGTTATTAATACAGACTAGGCTCAAAACTTAATATTTAACTCAGTCAACTTAAAACTATATTTTCCACATCAGTAGAGTTTAAAGAGATTCCTTTAGACATTAAACATTAGGGCCTTCAGTGGTGTGCCTTTTGCAAAGTACCATTCACTGTCTACCTTTCTTTGACCCTTATGGTTCTCAGATATCTCACTTGAAAGGTCCCGTTGCAACCTATAGAAATAATGCCTAGAAGAATGTTGCAAGTAAAATGCCCTAAAAGGTTATCTAGCCCATAATTTCCTAAATCTGTTCGTTTGTCAGATTTACAATATATTTCCAGGCCTACCCCAGTCCTGATGAAATAGAATATACAGGTGAAGCCCAAGAATCTGTATTTTAACTAGGGTGTCTTAGTATTAGGCTGGCACAGATGGATTGGAAATTACTGTTTCAAGACCAGTGCTCTTATTTTCTAGATAAAAATCTTCAAGCCCAGTCTTCCTAGTATGTAGTCAGTTTGGTCCTCTTCATGTGAACTACAAATAGAACACCTTGAACTTAGATCATTATAGCTATAGAAGTTTACTTAATGAAACTAAACTCAAATGTTCCTGAAGAGTTAGCTGTTTGGTATTTGATTCTTCAAGACATTGTTTGAGCATACAAAAAAGTTTCTTGAGCTATGTAGCAGGCAGATGTTGAATCAATAACAAAAGAACCCAGATATCTTCTCCTTCATGTTAATATCCTGTGAGTGAGGACAGTCAGATTCTTCTTGCTAACACTTGCTAGGTTTTTAATTTTAATCATTCTAATACTTATGCCCTGGTTTTATTTTGATTTTAATTATATTTTATTAATTATAAAATATAAATTATAAAATTATACCTGAAAATGTTGGGAATCTTTTTGTGTGTTTATTTACCATCTGCCCAGACTTTGCTTTAAAGTCTGGGCAGATGGTAAATAAAAGATGGCAGATAGCAAATAAAATATTTTTACCTGAAATAAAAGTTATTACTTTTGAAACCCAGTTTGTTAGTTTGTTCTTTTATGGTTCATGTTTTTGGTATTGAGTTTTAGAAATCTTAACAAAAGCTTATGTTTTCTACTTTTTTTTTAATAGAGATTATATAGTTTCAGGTTAAACATTTAGGTCTGTGATTGATTTTGAATTAATCTTTGTATAAAGTGAGATATAAATTGAAGTTTCTTCTTTTTTTTGGCATATGAATATTCAGCTATTCTAACATCATTTGTTGAAAAATGATCCTTTATTGAGTTTTCTTTGCACTTTTGTTGAAAATCAGTAATCTGTGGGCTGGAGGTATAGCCCAGTTATACAGTATTTACTTAGCATGTATGAGGCCCTGGGTTCAATCCCCAGCAACAATAATAACAACAGAAATCAAAAATTTTGAAGTTTGTTCTCTTCCATTCTTCTGTTTGTCTGTCTTGATGCCAATATGATATTCTGTTGATTCCATAGCTTTGTAATAATTCTTCAAATTAAATAATGTAAGTCCTCCTGCTTTGTTGTTTTTCAAAGTTGTTCTGGCTATTGTAGGTTCTTTGCATTTCTGCGTCAATTTTTAAGAATAATTAATTTCTTCCAGAAAATATGTGGAGGTTAATTTTGATTGTGTTGGAAGTATCTATTAGTTGAGAATTGACCAGTTAAAAATATTTATTCTTCTAACTCATGAACATGGTATATCTCCCTATTTAAGTCTTCTTTAATTTCTCTTAACAATGTTTTATAGCTTTAGCACATAAATTTTATGTTAGAATTGTCCCTAAGCATCTTATATTTTTTGATGCTGTTGTGAATGATATAGTTTAGAATTTTTATTTCTAGTGTTGCTGGCAGACAGAACTATAATTGCTTTTTGCATGTTGGTCTTGATTCCTATATCTATATTATCATCACTTATTAGTTGTACAAATATTTTTGGTAGATTCTACAGAACTTTTTGTGTTCTTGAACTTGTCTTCTGCAAATAAAGACAGTATACTTCTTTCTTTACAGTCCAGATGAATTTTATTTTTCTTGCATTATTACACTGACTAGAAACTTTAATAACAGTGTTGATTAGGGGGTGGGAATGGACATCCTTGTCTTTTTTTCTGATTTTAGGGGAAAGTATAGTCTTCCACCATTATATATAATGTCACCTGTTGGCTTTTTACTTTTGTGGTCCTGGGGATTGAACTAGGGCCTTGCATGTACTTGATAACCCCTCTTCCATGTAGCTACATTCCCAACCCGGCTATAGGTTTTTTTGTATATACTATTTCTTGGATTGAGGAAATCTCCAGTTTGCTAAGCATTTTTATCAGGAATTTGATTTTTTTTCCTCTCTTTTTTTTGGTGCTGGGTATCAACCCAGGGCCTTGTGCTCTACCCCTGAGTTAAACTCACAGCCTCTGGGTTTTTGACTTTTTAAAAAAATTTTTTTTATTGTAGATGGACACAGTAGTTTTTATTTTTTATTTGTTTATTTTTTTGTGGTGCTGAGGATCAAAACCAGTGCCTCACATGTGCTAGGCAAGTACTGTACCACTAAGCTACAATCCTAGCCCCTGGATTTTGGATTTTATCAAATGGTTTTTAAATGTCTGTTGAGATGATTTTTAAAAATGTATAGTGAACTATGTTAGTTGATTTTTCAAATACTAAAGCAACTTTGTACTTCCGGGTTAAACAATGCTTAGTAATGCCATATTATCTTTTCAATATATCAATGAAGTCATTTTACTAAAGTGGTGTTTAGAATTATATAGAATTATATGAATGAGGCATATTTGTGGTTTTCTTTAATGTCTTTGGTCTTGATATCTAAGTAATGCTGATCTTATAGAAAAAGTCAGAAAATATTCTTTTTCATTCTACTTTTGGAGAGATTTTGTCTAAGATTGGCATTATTTCTTCTTAATATTTGGTAGAGTTACCCAGTAAAGCAATTTGGGTCTTGAGTTTTCTTTGTGGAAAGGTTTTTAGCTACAAAATCAATTTCTTTACTAGACATAGAGCTACTCAGGTTATCAATTTCTTCTTCAGTAAGCTTAAATGATTCATGTTTTTCAAAGATTTTAAAATATTTTAACTAAGTAGTTTAATTTATCTGCCCAAAGTTGTCCATAATATTTCTTATTCAATATGTGTAGGATAGGGTGGGGAATATAGCTTAGTGTAAGAGCACTTGCCTAGTATGTGAAAGCCCCTCCGTTCAATCCCCAGTACCACCAAGGAAAAACAAAAGAAGACATAAAGTATGTATAGAGTCGCTAGTGATATCACCTTTTTTCTGATCTATCTGACTTGAGATTAATAAAGTTTTTTCTGATCTATCTGACTTGAGATTAATAAATTTTATTGATCTCAAAGAAAGCTTTTAATTTCATTAATTTGTTTTTTAGCTTTAATCTTTATTCTTTTCTTTTTTTTCCCTGTTTACAGTGGATTTTATTAGTTTTTTCCCCCCATTTTCTTTTTTTTTTAAAGAGAGTGAGGAGAGAGAGAGAGAGAGAGAGAGAGAAAATTTTTAATATTTATTTTTTAGTTCTCGGCGAACACAACATCTTTGTTGGTATGTGGCGCTGAGGATCGAACCCGGGCCGCACGCATCCCAGGCAAGCGCGCTACCGCTTGAGCCACATCCCCAGCCCTCCCCCCATTTTCTTGAGGTGGAAGTGAAGTTTTGTGAATGTAAAATCACAAACAAGGGGCTGGGGATATAGCTCAGTTGGTAGAGTGCTTGCCTAGCATTCACAAGGCCCTAGGTTCAATCCCCAGCACCAGCACCACCCCCTAAAGAAATCACAAACAAGATTAAAATGAAATTGGATGCTAATATACATGTATATTAGGTTACTTGAAGTTGTTCCATAGCTCAGTGATGCTCTTTCATTATCTTTATTTCTTTCTTCTCTGTTTTTTATTATAAGTTATTTATTTATTTATTTATTTATTTATTTATTTATTTGTACCAGGAATTGAACCCTTTACCACTGAGCTTAATCCTCAGTTCTCTCTCTCTCTCTCTCTCTCTCTCTCTCTCTCTCTCTCTCTCTCTCTCTCTCTCTCTCTCTCTCTGAGACAGGGCCTCACTAAATTGCAAAGACAGGCTTTGAACTTGCGATCTTCCTGCCTCAGCATCCCAGGCCACTGGAATTACAGATGTGTGCCTCTGTTCCTGGCTGCTATAAGTAATATAATATCTTGTTTCTGTGGTTCAAGTTCATTTGTCTTTGCTTCTGCAGTGTTTTATCTGCCATTAATTTTATCCAATGTGGTATTTGTTCTTGGGTGCTGAGGATTGAATTCAGAGGCCCTTTACTACTCTACATCCCCACCCCTTTTTAATTTTTGAGATAAGGTCTCAATAAATTCCTTAGGGCTCTCACTGTTGCTGCAGCTGGCCTTAAACTAGTGATCCTCCTGCTTCAGCCTTTGGAGTCTGTGGAATTACAGGCATGTGCCATTGTGCCTGGCACATGTGTTTTTAAGCTTAGTTATTGAAACTTCCACTCCTTAAATTTGATTTGAGTATTTTTTTATATCTTCAATTTCTGTTCTTAATTTTTCAAATATAAAGAAAATACATATACACTTATAGTAGCTGTTTTATTGTTCTTATCTTCCAATTTTAACATCTGTGTTGAGTCTAAGTTGGTTTTAGTGGATTGATTCTTTTTTTCTTCATTATGAATCTTATTTTCTCTTTTTTTTGCATGCCTTGCATTTTTTGATTAAAAGCCATACATTATTAATTTTATCTTGTTTGGTGTTTCTTTTTTTAAATCCTATAAATATTCTTGACTTTTGTTCTGGGACAAGATTTAATTATTAAATTGTTTGATTCTTTTGTATCCTGCTTTTTTAGGTGGACAGAGGAATGTTTAGTACTGAGTATTCCCCACTGCTAAGGCAAGATACTTCTTTGTGCTGTGTATAATAACCCATGAGAGATTTTGCAGTCTGGCTGGTAGAAACAGGCACTATTTCCATCCTTGTAGGTGCCTGGTACTATTCTTTAACTTTTTTGCAAAATTCTTTCCCCAACCTCAGATGGTTTCTTTCACATGCACTCAATATTCTCTGCTGAATATTCAGTGAAACCTTTAGAGATCTGTGGGATTGTTTCTCTGTGTAGTTCTCTCTCCTTCATTATTAGATCTTTCACATTTATTTATCTTGGCCTCTTTGGGTTCTCCTTCTTTCTGTTTTTCAAAGTCAATTTTCATTCTTACTTCCCATGGAAATTCTGAAGATAGTAAACTGAAGCAGAGGAAGTACTCTCCCTCTAGCTCGCTCTCAGGGACTATTGACCTTTGTCACTGGTTTCAAGTATCATAAACACTGATTTTATATATATCTATATATCTATTTTTTTTGCGGGGGAGGGGAGTGGACAGGTGGGATGAGAAATGTAATTCCTGTTAATTTATCCTAGTTGGAAGCAGAGGTGTAGTACTCACTTTTGATTTGAGTCTAATAATTTCTTGAGTTTTGATTTTGTACTGTGGTATACATTATACTATCATCTATACCTGTAAAGATTTATATGTTTGTATGCTAAAAGGCTAAGTTTTTTTTTTAAGAGAGAGAATTTTAATATTTATTTTTTAATTATCAGTGGACACAACATCTTTGTACGTGGTGCTGAGGATCGAACCCGGGTCGCACGCATGCCAGGCGAGCACGCTACCACTTAAGCCACATCCCCAGCCCCTAAAAGGCTAAGTTTTAAAACTCCTTATTGTGAAAATGGGAATTCATTTTACATTTGTGGTTTTCTTATTGTATTTTGCCATATTCAGTATGCCCTCCATAATGCCTGGTGAAATAAAATTTCACAAACAAAATATTCAGTACATAGTCGAGGAATAAATAATATGTTGATTTTAAAGGACCAGGATCATTCCCTGAGACATGTACAATTTATATAGCAGTAGATCCATATCCTGTGAAATTTATGTAGCAAGTCTTTGAACTGTTAAAATGTATCTTGGTAAGTAATTATTATTGAGGTTGTGTAAAATAAACTGGAAGGCCTAATTATAAGTTCCTCTGTTCAGGGAACAAAATACGAGGGTCATAGTTGGGATACTGCCTATATTATGCTTAGAATTTTTTGGGTCTTAGAAATTTTGGGGTCTACTAGAATATTTTCTTTTTTCAGTTTGGATATTAATTCAAGGGAAGCATTCCATTGGTTTCAGGAACATAAATATTTTGACTAAAATCTTGTTAACTCTGGCATAGTTCTTTCTAAAAAACCCACAGATACTTTTTTCTGGGGGGGAATGGTACCATCTGTTTTACCAGGGGACCTATCTGTGTGGGGTCAGTTGTCATCCTGAGAAATACTTGGAAGATTTGTGAGACTCATACTACTTTTGCCAACCAAATGTCTGCCAGCTTCTGTGACCTAGATGTAGCTCCAGGGGGAATTTCACTGTGGATGCTTGGTCTTAATGCTACTTCCCCTGGCAATCCAACATTTCTGGCTTTATAATTTAATAGTCTTCAGAAATTCTTTAAGATAAATTTGCTATTTTCTTTATCATTGTTTAATGACTTTTATAACATGGGATTTTTATTGTGTGTGTGCATCTTAATTACTTTGGGCACTAAATAGACCATAAAGAAAATGTCTAAATTTTGAATTCCACTTCTCATTGATTTCAATTATTGATCATTCCTTTTGGAAAAGTTTGAGGAAGTGGGGTACAGAGCAGAAGTCATTGTAAGTTCAAACCCAGCACTACACACACACACACACACACACACACACACACACACACATGTCCTATTAGTTTGTCCTGGTATGTCTTCTTGGTGTCCGGTTTACTTTTTATGCCACGTTCAGTGAGCTGCTTGTTGGTTTATTCACTGATGTTTCCATGTTAACCTAGTATGTACATTTGTTATGTTGAGCAGTTCGTAAATTAAAAATTAATTTAATGTTCTTATTGAGCAAATAAAAGACTACTGTGATTTTAATTTTGTGTGTCAACTTGACTGGGCCAAGTGAAGAAATAATGCTGGTGAACATTATTTTTGGATGTGTCTATGAGAGCATTTCCACAAGACGTTAGTGTGTAATCTGTGCAATTTAAAGATCTTCCTCACCAGTACAGATGGGTATCATCCAGACTCTTGAGGGCCTGAATATAACAAAAAGATGGAGTATGGCTGAATTTGCTCTTTCTTTTGGAGATGGGTAGAAGTAGGACATCCTCTGCATGCGGAGATTTCTGGTTTTGCAGCCTTTGACTTTGGACTGGGACTTATTCCCACCCTCTACCCCCATCATTGTACTATGCTTTGCATTTTCTGTACATTTGAAAATTTTTATCATAAAATATTGGGAAAAAATTAAACTTTACTATTTTACATTTGAAGAAATTTGCTGTTTTAGGTTATCTTTATTTTTAGAATAGTTTAATAAATTTTGTTAGAATCTTAACCAAATACCATCATAAACAGGATAAATGGATATTTTTCTCATGTCTTATAGTTATTTTTATTTTTAAAATTAGTTAAATTTTTTTGGTGATGCCTGGGTTTGAACCTAGGGCCTTGTGTATGTGAGGTGAGAACTCTACTGCTGAGCTTTGTCCCTGTCCCCTAGGGTTATTTTTCTAAAACCAATTATTGTTTGCTGCCATAAACAAATTGTGGCTTTTAGAGGCTGTGAAGGTATATGAGCAATTGGCTGGGTATGGTGGCATATGCCTGTAATTTCAGTGACTAGAGAGACTGAAGCAGGAGAATTGCAGGTTCCAGGCCAGCTGTGGCAAGTTATCAAGACCCTCAGTATCATAGTGAGACCCTACCTCAAAATAAAAAAATAGAAAGAGCTGAAGATATACCTCAGTGGTATAGCAGCCCTGGGTTCAATCCCCAGTACCAAAAAAAAAAAAAAAAAAAAAAGTGTGAGAAATTTATACTTAAAATTATCCTAAGATTGCAATATTTTTGGAGTTTTTTGACTTCTGTTTCCAAGCTAAGAATAGCAGAAAGGTTTCATTTGACATACCAATTCTAGTCAGTTGAAACAGTGTTAGGAAGAGTTCTGAGAACTTTTGGGCTCAGCATACTAACACAGAAACAGCCACAATTGTCTTTGTCCTTTGGAAAGGGAGGAATAGAGTCATGGGACTGGTATATATGTTGTTATCTGTTGTTAAGAACAAGATTTTGGGGCTGGGATTGTGGCTCAGCATTAGAGCTCTTGCCTAGCATGGGCAGGACCCAGTTTCCATCCTCAGCATCACATAAAAAATAAAGGCATTGTGTTGTGTACATCTATATCTAAAAAGTAAATATTTTTTAAAAAAGGACAGGATTTTAAGTATAGTTATATACATCTTGAAAACATATCAGTGAAACCAAATGTTTTTTAATGTGTTGGATTCAGGTGCTTATAATCCCTGCTCTGCCTTTTTAATCTATCAGTGCCATACAATTTCTATTTCTAATCTGTAATATTTGGAAATTTTTGCTCTTTCTTGTCCCAGCCTTTTAAAACAACTTTAGTAGTAGCACCTTTTTAAACTTCTACATTGATAAATGCTACCTAGGTAAAAAAGAAGTCTCTCTTGTTATGGAATTTATAATCACTTTGGGTGGAAATGAGTGGCATTTCTCATGTAGAAGAACCTATCTACTGGGGCTGGGATGTGGCTCAAGTAGGAACACGCTCACCTGGCATGCGTGAGGCACTGGGTTTTATCCTCAGCACCGCATTAAAAAATAATAATAAAGATATTGTATCCACCTAAAGCTAATAAATAAATATTAAAAAAAGAAGAACCTATCTACTATAGACCAAAATTCTAAAAGGTTTAAATTCTTAAATAAAGAAAGCAGGGAATTCTTTTTACTCTTCTGGAGAAAAAAGCTCACAGATTGCAGAACTATAGGTAAGAAGTATTTATGCTTTTTCTTGGTTGAATTAATTATACTGGGACAGTAGATTTATAAATATACTTTTGCGGTTTTTAAGGAGTTTTTAAAGATTTTATTTGGTTAAAATGAAGATTGGAAGCAACACTTTGAGGAACCATGCAAACATGAATTTTAGAAATTCTTTTGCTTATTTTCTCTTTCATTGGCTTTTTTGTAGGTGATTCTTGTTAGATGTCAAGGTAGATTGTTGGTAATTGATAGAACCAGATGGCAGAATTCCAGCTCTCATGTTTTCTGTTGCTGCTGAGTTGTTAGCATACTAGTAAATGCTGCTTTTTAGTGCTCTTAATTTCAGTATTGGACAAAATTGTGAAGTTAATGAAAGTCTTTTTGGCATTTTCTTGAACCTTTTCTTTCCTAATGATGTTATTCAGTACCTCAACAATAGTTTGCAGAGGAACTTGAGTTCTATAGACTAGTTACAGTAAGCTCTGCTAAGGTCTTGTCTTATAATAACTTAAGAGGTTGCTGTGATTTTTCATTGGTATTTACATCTGTTTCACAAGAATGAATTTCTTCAGGTGGAAAACATTATTTTGGGGGAGATGTGTTCCTATAGTAGTTCATAAATCATACGGATAAGTAGTCATATATTCAGTTTGTGGGTGATCTTGACCTGGTTGATTACCATATTCATTAAATAAAGAATTTGTACACTGGGCTGTTTAGTAATAAGTGATGCTTGAATTTTTATGGGTTTTAGGCTTAAATTTTTCATGGGTCTTCTGAAGCTAAAAAATTGTCATTTTAAAAACTAAGATTAAAGGCAAAAATTATAAAGAATTACAATGCGTAGATATATTATTTATCCTAAGTTCTTTATTTTTTGACTAAGTTTTCAAATATACTGGGCAGCTTCAACAGCTAGGAAAATTCGTTAGATTGTAATTTATTACACTTTTTAAAAAATCCAATGGCTTTTCTATAGTTTTCCTAAAGTAATTAGTCTTAGTGACTTTTATGGCTTGACTTTTTGCGGCGAGGGTGGCGGGGAGCGTTGGGGGTACTGGGGATTGAACTGCGACACTCAAATCACTGAGCCACATTGCCCAGCCTTTTTAAATATTTT
Organism: Ictidomys tridecemlineatus; assembly: GCF_052094955.1. NCBI lineage: Eukaryota > Metazoa > Chordata > Mammalia > Rodentia > Sciuridae > Ictidomys > Ictidomys tridecemlineatus. The sequence goes on from NC_135480.1 coordinate 175,800,338, forward strand.
ATTTAGAGACAGGGTCTTGCTAAGTTGCTAAGGCTGGCTTCAAACTTGTGATCCTCCTTGCTTCAGCCTCAAGCTGCGGGGATTACAGGCGTGAACCACGATGCCCTGATTATAGCTTGCCTTTTGATAATTTTCTGAATTTTGTCAGCTCTTTTGGTATTACAGACTGATTTTGAGACTTAAACATTCACTACCCCTCTTGTTTTTTGCTCTCATAGAAAGAAGTTTGACTTGAATTAGTATATGCAATACCAATCAATTTTATGAATAATTAATAAATTACTTTTAAACACATGTCTTGAAAATACAGGCCCTGGTGGCTTAGTGGTAGAGCACTTGCCTAGCATGTGTCAGCCACTGTGTTAAATTCTCAGCATAATTTATAATTATGCTGAGAATTTATTTATAAATAAATATTTATTTATAAATAATTATTATATTTATTTATAAATAAATAAATTAAAAAGGATCATTGATAACTAAAAAAAAAATTAAAAAAATATTGAAAATACAGAGTAGGCATGTTCCACTGGCTTATAAAGTACTGCTAGCATTGATATTTTAGTTTTAGTTTTGTCTGTAATAACTTGAATAAGTAATGTGAGTATTCTAATAGTGTAATAGGAATTATTTTGATTAGTCTTCTATTCATTTTAAAGAGTTAAAATTTACTTTTTTTATAGAAATTAGAAAAACTATCCCATTAATAATAGCCAAAACAAAATAAAAAAACTAGGGAATCAATCTCACAAAAAAGGTGAATGACCTCTACAGTGAAGATTATAGAACATTAAAGAAAGAAATTTGAAGATGACCTTAGAAGATGGAAAGATGTCCAGTGTACTTGGACAGGCAGAATTAATATTGTCAAAATGGCCATCCTCTTAAAAGTGCTATTTAAATTGAATGCAATTCCCATAAAAATATTAATGATGTTCTTCACAGAAATAGAAAAAGCAGTTATGAAATTATTTGGAAAAATAAGAGACCCGGAATAGCCAAAACAATCCTTAGCAGGGAAAAAAACAAAGGAGGCATCATAATATTGGATCTCAAATTAGACTGCAGAGTTATAATAATAAGAATAGCATGGTGCTGTCACTAAAACAGGCATGAAGACCAGTGGAATAGAAGAAACAGAGACAAACCCACGTAACTATGGTTATATTAGACAAAGATGCCAATAACATACGTTGGAGAAAAGATAGCCATTTTAATAAATGGTGCCAGAAAAACTGGAAATCTATATGTAGTGGAATGAAATTTAACCCTTGTCTCTCACCCTGCAAAAAACTCAACTCAAAGTGGATCAAAGACTTAGGAATTTGACCAGAAACCCTATATCTGCTAGAAGAACTGATTTCCTTAACAAAATTTCTCTAAAACATGAGAAATAAATAAAATATCAATAAATGGTGTGGCATCTTCACAGCAAAGCACAAGAAGTAGGATAAAAAAATCAACAAATGGGATGGCATCTTCACAGCAAAGGATATAATCAAGGACGTGAAGAGAGCCAGCTGAATGGGAGAAAGTCTTTGCTGCCTGCCCCTCATACAGGGCATTGATATCCAGGATATATAAAAAAACTCAGAAGACTTAGCACTAAAAAAAAAAAAAACCTCAAATAACCCAGTCAATAAATGGGCAAAGTAACTAAATTAGAGACACTTGACAAAAGAAAACATACAAATGGTCAACAAATATATGAAAAAATGTTCAATATGTCTAGCAGTTAGAGAAATGCAAATTAAAACAACACTAAGATGTCATCTCACTCCAGTCAGAATAGCAATTTTCAGGAATACAAGTATTGGTAAGGATAGGGGGAAAAGGGTACACTCATACATTGTTGGGGGGACTTCAGTTTGGAGCAACCACTCTTGAAAGCAGTATGGAGATTCTTGAATAAACTAGAAATGAAACCATCACATGACCCAGCTATTCCACTTCTTGTTATAATCTAAAAGTTTTAAAATCAGCATACTACAGTGATATAGCCACATCAGTGTTTCTAGCAGCACACTTCACACTAGCTAAGCTATGGAGCCAACCTAGGTGCCCTTCAAAGATGAGTGGATAAAGAAAGTAAGCTATATGTACCCAATGGAGTATTACTAAGCCATAAAGAAGAATGAAATTATGGCATTTGCTGGTAAATGGATGGATCTGATTAATAAGCATTGAGGTTAATAAGTACAATAACATGCAAGTGGAATACAAAACTTTTCTAAGGGGGTGATGCAGAGAAGAAAGGAAGGGAAGTTTGAGTTAGATTTTTGAAACCCACGTAATAGTGAAATAGCATCTGCTCAGGAGAATGTTGAAAGGTATAACTTTCAGGAAATAATTTGGTAATATGTGAAAATTTAGAGACTGCTTAATCGTTTTATCCAGCAATCTAAGGAAATTATCTGAGACAAAAAATTATATAAAGAATGTTTTTTCCTTCCTCCTTTTTTTGTGGGGCTGGGCATTGAACCTACGGCTTCACTCATGCTAGGCAAGTCCTTTTTTTATACTGGACTGCATTCGTAGCCCAGAATGTGTGATTTCTTTTTTTCTTTTTCTTTCTTTTATTTATTTATTTTTCTCTTTGCACAACTGGTGTGGAATGTAGAGGCATTCTACCACTGAGCTATTTTCCCAACCTTTTTATTTTTTAAGACGGGGTCTTGTTAAGTTGCTGGGGCTGACCCTGAATTTGTAATCCTCCTTCTCTTAGCCTGTATGTGATACACTGTACCCAGCTGTGGTTTTTTTCAATTAAAATTTTTTATTTTGAGATAATTAGATATTCACATGCTGTGTCAGAATTCTCCAGAGAAACAGAACCCTTAGGAAATGGGGGGGGGAAATAAATAAATAAATATATATATATATATATATATATAGAGAGAGAGAGAGAGAGAGAGAGAGAGAGAGAGAGAGAGAGAGATTGATTTAAGAGAGATACTGGAGAGAGAATTTACTAGGGAATTGGCTCACATGATAATAGTGGTTAGTTGAGAAATTTCACGAGTCATTTGAAGGCTAGAGAACCTCGGATGCTAATAACATGGCTCAGGCCAACTCTGAAGGCCTCAGAATGAGTAGAGCCGACGGTTCCAGTTTGAGACCCAGGGTTTGAATACTCAGGGAGAGGCCACTGGTATAAGTCTTAGAATCCAAAGGCCAGCCAACCTGGAGTTCCCATGACCAAGACAGGAGCTGAATGTGTTCCAGCCATTGGACAAGATCTGTTTGTCTTCTGATTTGTTTTTTCTGGTCCCCAGTCTGTTGAATGCTGTCTGTCCACATTGAGGGTCTTTCCCACCTAGTCCACTCAGACTCACATGCTGACTTTGTCTGGAAATCCTCTCTCAGACATACCCCAAATAATTTTCCAGATTTTTAGGTAATCCTTAATCCAGTCAAATTGATACTTAAAATTTATCATCACTTGAACTTTTGTGAAATAATGTAGAGATCCTCTGTATTCTTTACCTGTTTTCTAATGGTGTAACTTCTTACAAAGCTATGATATAATATCACAGAATATTTATATTGATACAGTCAAGATAAGAACATTTCTGTTAGCCAGGTGTGACAGCACATGCCTGTAATCCCAGTGAGGATCACAAATACATGGCCAACCTTATTAATTTAGTGAGACCCTGTTTTATAATAAAAAAAAAGGTGTGGCTCAGTGGTAGAGGGCTTCTGGGTTCAATTCCTAGTACCACACATACACAAAACCTCAAAACAAACAAAAACCAGTTCTGTCACTACAAGGACCCTTCCTCATGTTGGCCTTTTATAGACCCATTTTCCCTGCCTTCCACGACCCGTAACAACATCTAATCTCTTCTCTATTTCTATAATTTTGAAGGTTATATAAATGGAATCAAATCAGTGTGTGTGACCTTTTGAGATTCCCTTTTCATCCCCTGAAGATTTATTTTAGTTGTGTGTACATTATTAGGTAGTTCCTTTTTTATTGCTGAGTTGTATTCCATGATATGGATGTTATAGGTGAAGAATAGCAGATTTTTTCCAGTTTTTGTCTATTATAAATAAATCTGTTATAAACATTCACATATGAGTTTGTGTATACATAAGTTTTCTTTTTTTGTTATATAAATGCTCAGGAATGCAGCAGTTGGGTTAGAGGATATTTGCATGATTAGTTTAAGAAACTCCTCTAAATTTTTTTAGAGGAGCATACCACTTTATATTTCCATCAATATTCTATGAATTCAAAGGATGTATGTATTAGATTTACAAAAGAAATAACAAGGACTGTAGCTCAGTGGTAGAGCACTTGCCTAGCACGTGTGAAGCACTGGGTTCGATACTTGGCACCACATAAAAATAAATCAATAAAATAAAAGTATTGTGTCCATCTACAATGAAAAAATTTAAAAAAGAAATAACAATCCAACAAAGTGAAATAATTGTTGAATGTACATTGTATGGGTCATCGGAAATGTTTATATAATTTTTTTTAAATATGGGAAAAATTGCTATGCTAGAAAATAGAATCTAAACATTATTATCAAGTAATAAAGGCATATAAAGTAGAAAAATTCATAATTGGTAATTTAAATAAAGAGTGTTTATGACAAGTTTATGTCAAAGGACATTTTTAATTAGCTTGATTCTTGTATCACTTCTAGCAGCTCATGGACTCTTTGAGAAAAGGAGGAAGAGGGTATATTCTTCCCCATATAAAGCTTGTTTATGGTACTTTTGAAGGGTTTGGGGTATTCACAATCTAGGAAGATACATTACTTTTGCTTAGTCTTTTGCTATGTGTTTTATGAAAGTTAATATAATAGCCTTAAGAATACCTCATCCTGGGGTTGGGGTTATGGTTCAGTGGCAAAGTGTTTGCCTAGCATGTGTGAGGCACTGGGTTAGATCCTCAGCACTAGGTAAAATAAAAGTATAATATTCATTTACAATAAACAAAAAAATATTTGAGAAAAATAAAAAAAGAATTCCTGGTCCTGTGGTTTACTGGATGTAATTAAGTTACCAATTCAGCATGGTTTCTTATTATCTTACTATGAGAACATATATAAATGCTTTCATTGTTTAGCATATACAATATGTATATAGCATATACAAAGTCTTTTCACTTGGAATTGCATCTCCAAGTTAAGATCTCTTGCTTATTTTGTGTTTTGGCAGCTAAAGCTTTCATTTTCCATGGCTTTTAACCTTTTCTGCGCCTACTATTCATACCCGTTGTTTAGAAGTTGTTCTCCCCATTTTATAGCCTGGGTCCCCATCCATCACCCACACAGCTGTTTCATTCTTTCCTCATGGTAGAATTGTCCATCTTTCAGACCATATGATCTGATCAGTCCTCAGGAGTTAGTACTTAAGATTAAATGCATTTTAAAAAATAATTTCTAAGTTTTGTTTAAATATTATTTTTGTGGAGGCTGTTTTTCTGTCTTATTGAAATATAAAGAATGATGAAATGTTTGAATACAGCAATTTCATGTGCTTTAGATAAATATTTAGCCTTTTGGGTTAAATATTCTTTTATTAAATCTGTGTGGAAATTCAACTACACCATCAATTGTTGTTGCAGTACAAAACAGAGCCCTAGATTTCAAAGAAATTCTGTCATTGTTGGTAGTAGTTAGTATCCAATCTTTTGGGATCTCTTCCTTGGAATATGTACATTTTATCATTAGTAATACTGCTAAATGTCAGTCATTGTCCTCAGCCTCTGACTATGCTTAATAGCATTGCAGTGTCCTTAAGTCATATAGGGTTCATTGAAGCCAAAGCTATTTAGGGAAGAACCAAAGATATAAGAAATATAAACCCAAAATAATATATCATAGTTATGAATGTTGTTAATGGGAAAACAGACAAATAGTTAAGAGTGCTATAAAGGTATAAAGGGGAAGACAGAGATCAGCCTGCACTGTAGCACTCAATATAGAACTGAGGCCTTGGACATAAGATAACCTGGAGAGTTTAAAGAAACTGTTAATGACCAAATCTTCTTCCAGGAATTCAGATTACGTTGGGGCCTGGACAATAGTATTTTTAAAAGATCCAACATATGCTTCTAGTGGTCCCCCAAAATTGAGTCCCTCAGTTTTTTGTAAAGGAGGAGCCAGATCAGAAATAACTATAGCCTTGGAATAATCACTGCTTCTGGTGGAACAAAGACTAATCTTTGTGCACTATGGGAAGCACAGCTAGATTGTTCCTTGATTCCTCCTGCCCCACTTAGCCATAAGAGAAAAGCCATTAAAATTGTTACCTTCAACAGTGAAGTATAGTGGTATATTATTATAGAAGATCTGTAGTTTAGAAAAGTATAAGTGTACTTTTTGTGAAGACTAAGATTAGGGTAGAACAAATAAAGAAGTGATCAAGACTAGTATCATCAATTATGTCATGTTGATAGCATTTTATTCTTTGTAAGATATAGTGAGAGTCACCAGTACTGAGGTCTTCCTCCTTGCTACAGTGTTGTAATAAGAAGGCCCTCACCAGATGTGACGCCTTGACCTGGAACTGTCCAGTCCTCCAGAACAGTACTAATTAAATAAATTTATCAATTTCCCATTTTGTGGTATTCTGTTATAGTACCACTAAATAGACTAAGACAATAACCTAATCCGAGCCAGTAATTTACAGAAAATGATGTCTTTTTAATAGTTAAAACACTGTGGTTGATGAGTGTATGATTTCTAGCTAGCTTCATTAACTGACCTATGACAGGGTGTGGATATGTCACTCTCTTTGGAAAAGTAGGTTCATTCCCTGTAGATTAGAACACTAACATTATTTGGCTTTATAATTTAGAGCATATTTCAGTGTTTTACTATTTCAGTGCTCTGCAAAAAAAGGGGGGGGTAAAACAGGAGAAAAAGAAATGAGGTAAAGCTAAAAGGAATAAAGGAAAGGGAAAACAAATAGAGAAAGGAAGAAAAGAAAAAGAAAACAATGATTGGCACATAAGCCCATTTATTTCAAATTATGTGGTTGGGATGATAAAACTCAATTACAATTAGAATCTGATAAAAGAAGTAGCATTGGTACATGATATTGGAATAATTCATCTTTAATGTGAATAGTGATATGATGTTCAGCTGTTGTAGAAGAATATTTTAGAAATAGCAAGCAGTAAAATAAATTTGGGATCTCTATTGAAATAATTAAGTTGTCATTAGATTTTCTTGGATATTTGTGAAAATAAATTTTGAAGGAATTTTTGAAACATCAACTTAGCAACTGTATTGAAAACTACAAATGAGTAAAATGGAATGGGCTTTTAATAAATAGGGGGTTACATGTGGTATTCTTACTGTATATTAAATTAATGATCTGTAGTGATGATTGAGAATAATTTATGTTGCAAATCAGGGTAATATTTGTTCTTGATGTCTTTTATTTTACTTTCTTATGTTATTCTCATATTCTTGATATTATGTGGTCATTGATTCTTTGCTTTTTGTCATGATGTAATATTTAGTTCTATTTGTTAGCCTGAGTTTATCTTGATCTTCAAAATAACCAGGCATGGTATTTTACATAAAGCAGATAAGCATGACCCATGTAAATCTTCGTTGAGTCCCTGAGAGTATGTTTTTTCCCCCTTTTTCTTTTAAAAACAATTTTTTTTCCTGGCAGCCTTAATAATGTTTTCATAAAATATGATCGATTTATAAGTCTGTTTAACATGCCTTTCCCTTTTTGTCTTAGTGCTTTGCTTCTAAGTTGCAGATGCAGTGACTGAACAATACGCTGTGTGGTGTGACAGGTAAATTTCCCAATTTACCTGCCGTAATAGTGTGCTGTGTAATGCCATTCAATCATTTCTGAATTTTACTTGCCTGATTAGTTGAGTGAAGCAGATTTTCAATTTAAATGTAACTTCATCTGCTTGATTAAAAATGTAACAGAACATTATCTGCTGCAAATAAATTTCAGTGGAAGAGATGATTTTGCCTGTTTAAAAATAACATCTGTTTATATTGGCTGGAAGCAGACGATTAATACCTCTCTAATTTCGAGGTTTACCAGTCCAGCTCACCTGTCTTTTTGCATGGATAGTTGAAATTGATGGCTGTCGAGTATAAACATTTACCTGTTGATGTTTAGTTGATGGATTTCTTTTTTAAGGATAATACAGAATCCCATCATTGGGCATTCATTTATTTGCTGCTCATCAAGATGATTGACAGTTTTGCCAACAACATGGAAAAAGGATCTTCCTTCATGATGCATACGAGAAAAATTTTACCCCTCAGTGATAAGTGCCCTATAGTAGAAAAACAGATTCTTGTGAATTCCTTTTCATAGTTGGTATTTATTTGAATTCTGAATTTAGAGTCCATGAGTATAAATTTAAGTCAAGTGTGTAGAAAATGAGGGTAGTACTCCCCTGCTGGCATCTTTCATCAAGTGATTATATGTGTAGGCCATACCGACAAGAAAGGAGAAAGATAGGGAAAACCAAAATCGTTATTTTTTCCCTCAGCATTTAGCATAGTGTTAGGCATATACTAGACCACTTAATAAATATTTATTGAGTTTGAATTAAAAATTAGGCCCAGGGTATATTTGATATTCTAAAAATGTAAAAAACAAGATTTAATTGTTTAAACATGTAGTTTAAAAACTATAACAAAAAGAAATTATGGAATACTGGTTTGTCACTTTAAAAAAATTTTGTTTTTTCTTTAGGAGCCTCCTGAAAGTATAGTTTTAAATACAGATTTTGTAACAAATTTCTTCTGGGGAAAAAGGCATTATTTACCATTAATTTTCCTGACTATAAGTATAACTGAGTTGAAAAAAATAGATGTAAAAATTTCTAACTCTAGTAAGGTAGTAGTACAGTTCAATGGTTCCTAGTAAATTTGATATTTGTTTTTTGAAAACTCATGTAGCTCAAAACTACACCAAAAGCTAGTCTTCTTAAAAATTTATTTATTTATTTATTTATTTTTATTTTTAATTTTTGCAGAGCTTTGAACCTATGGCCTTACACATGTCAGGCAAACACTCTACCATTCATCCTTAGCCTTTTTTAAAGTCTATTTTTGATTGATGTGAAAAACATAAAATTATACATATAAATGGTGGTCATTTTTAAAAATTTTTAATTCTTTTTAGTTATATATGGCAGTAGAATGTATTTTGATATGTCATATATACACTAAGTATCACTTTCTGTGTTTGTACATGATGTAGAGTTAACACTGTGCATTCATATAAAAAACAAGAAAGTATGTCCGATTCATGCTGCTCTCTTTCTTATTCCCATCTCCCTCCCTTCCCCCTTTCCCCTCTGTCTAATTCAGTGAACTTCCAGGTGGTCATTTTTTTTAACACTTCATTTATTTTGGTAGAGTATTTTAAATGTTACCACTTAGTTGTAGAGGAATAACAATTGTTTTGATAATATTTTTATTGTGGTTTGAAAGTCACTGAATTGCAAACTCTTGTTCTAGTTGTGATATTAAGGAGTTCTTAACCACATAGTGTATAATTTGAATTGAAATTATATTTTTGAGGCAGATATTTCAGCAGATTTTTTTCAGATTGTTTTCAGTCAATAATAAGAAAATTAGTTTCCCAAATATATAAGATTTAACCTCTAATCAGTTTTGTTGTTTTGGATATTTTGGATAATTTGAATGTTTTATTTACAAAATGTAAAGTTTAGGGATTGAATCTTTTCAGATCCACCAGGTTAATCTTGAATATTTAGCAGAAACATTTTGCCAAACTGTAAAAATGTACTGTTATAAATATATTTGGTATGGGCTTGCGAGATAAGCACTCTACCAACTGAGCTATACCCCCAGCCCCTGGTATGTTCTGCTAAGAGCCATAGCCAAGTAGTATAACTCATGGCATTTTTGGTTGAAAGGTGATGCCAGCAAGCCATTGAGATGATATGTTAAGATCTGCATTCATATGGATATTAGACCCTTGCTGTCCACCTTGGCCTGCTAAGGGACTCCTGGAGAGTTCTCATTGGTTGGGGAAGTGCAGTAGGAGGGAATTCCGGAGGAGGGCTTTTCTGTTGGAGTGTTTGCCCGGGAGAATGCCGCCTGTGTGGGTTGGCATATTTCCCAAGAGCATACAAGGCATTGGCGGGAGTTGCAAAATAAAGTTTGTTCCTATTTGAGTGGCTGGTAATTTTGTGCCCAGCCAGACTGCGGCAATGTTCTATTCTTCAATTACAAATTTGTAATCTTGATTATCATTGCAATAAGTTGATTTAATCTTATTTAAATACTTAAATGTAAAATGTGCAGGCTTTTCATTTTTTGAAGATCAGTGTAAAAAACTTAGAATACTATATTTGTTGGCTTTCTTTATTTCTTTTCCTTCCTATTTATTCATGGTTTGCAGAAGGTAGATGGAATTTTTTGTTTTATTTGTCCCGATGATACTTAATTTGTACAATGAAAGAACTCAAGAAGAGCAGAGTTGATAGCTAAAGAAGAAGGTATACAAGTTGAAAATTCAAAATATCTAAATCTGAAATGTTCCAACCCTGAAAATTCAAAATAACTAAGTCTGAAATGCTCCAAATCTGAAGCTTTGAGTTTAACATAATGCCATAAATGGAAAATTTCACACTTGATCTCATGTGACAAGAGTTGCAACCAAAATGCAAGTATGCCAGATATTGCATAAAATTATCTTCAGGCTATGTATATAAAATATGTATGAAACAAATGAATTTTATTTTTAGACTTGTTTCCCAACCTCAAGATATCTCATGTATATGCAAATATTCAAAATCCAGAAAAATCTTAAATCTGAAACAGTTTTGTTTACAAAATTTCAGTTAAGAGAAATTCAACATGTATTACTTGAAATTTATATTATTTAGTTTACTTTGGGGGCTCATGAGACTTCCGCTAGTCCCTCTATGATTTATTTTTAACTTCCAATATTTGTCATGTATTTTCAGAGGGGGTTAAAAATGTTCATAGTGGCATTATTTCTAATAACTAAGACTTGGAAATAACCCAGATGTCAGTTATTTAATGAATGGATTAACAAAATGTGATATAGACTTTTTTCAATTTTTTTGTTAGTACATTGTAATTCTATGTAATAGTGGTATTTATTTTTATATATTTGTACATGTACATGGTAGAATAGTATAATTGGAAAATTTGATATATCCTTCCAGTGGAATATTATTTAGCCATGATAAGTAATGAAGCGTTTCCTGGAGATGTAGCTCAGAGGTAGATTGCTTACCTAACTTGTATAGGCACTGGGTTTATCTCCAACACTTCACACACAAAGAAGTAGTGAAGTATGAATAAATGTTACAATATGGATAACTTTGAAAACATGCCAAGTGAAAGAAACTAGACACTATGATTTAACTTATGTGAAATGTCCCAGATAGGCATATTCATAGAGATAATGGTAGATTAGTGGTTGCCAGGGACTGGCATGAGCTAGAATGGGAGAGTGACTCTGTGAGTACAGGGTGTACACAGATGTTTTGGAATTAGATAGTGGTTATGGTTGCAACAGCTTTGTGAGTGTACTAAAAACCCAGTAAATTTATACTTCACAAAGGTAATTTTTATGATAGATGAATTATATTTATTAAAAAGGGGAAAATATATAAGTTGTTGGTTTATAGAGAGATTATTATCTGAAGAGTTTGTCATTGTTTATTCTTCTTGACATTTAAGATGCTGAGATAACTAAAACTTCACTGGCTTTTTAATAATTTTTTCAAAAATTACAAAATTATAGTTATTAGCTTTTTATAAAACTTTAAGAAGATCATTTAATTTTGATTATATAAATACATTTATCTCTTTATTATTAACATTGTATTGGCTTATGTGTTTTTATATATCTTAAAAACCATAGTTACCTTATAGTTCAAAAGCTGTGCATGAGACAGCTTTGTGGAAAATCAAGCTATTCGGAAATTGTGCTGTCATTATTAAAGATTTTATTGTATTCATTTCCATTTGTGAGATTAATGGCCTTTAAAGTAGATTGTAAGTACGTTGTTAAAATGGGGAAGATTATCCTTCTGGAAATAGTTAGGAAAATAAAAGGAATTTTATATTAAAAATAATGTAGGGCTGAGGTTGTGGCTTAGTGGTAGAGCACTCGCCTAGCATGTGCACGGCCCGATCCTCAGCACAACATAAAAATAAATAAATAAAATAAAGATATTGTGTTCAACTATAACTAAAAAATAAATATTTTTTTAAAAAATTAATGTAAATATTTATGAAGTATTAATATATTCTAACAAATTATTTTGACTAAAAACTTAAGATTTTTTTGAATTAAAAATCTTATAAATCAGCAGTAGCTTTGTAAAATGTTCATGTGTCAAAATTAGACATCTCTTAATAATAGTACAGTATGTACATATTGAAATTGAGAATGTTCATTTTGTGACTCAGAGGAAAAGATAGATACTTGAATATAAAATATTTGTTCAGCTTTCAAAATCAATGCAGTGTAAAATATTTGTTGCCTTAGAGGTCAGTCATACTGAATTGTATGCTTTATTTTTTGAGATGAGGTTTGTTTTCAACCTGCTGCAGAAATCCTTTACCTTCAGTTATATTTTAAGCTGCTTGAGTATATTCCTAGGTCAATTTTAGCACTTCCTGGCCTCCATAAGCATTCTTAGCAATTTTTTTTTCACTGCCCCCCCCTTTTTTTTTTCAAGAGAGGGAGAGAATTTATATATATATATATTTTAGTTTTTGGTGGACACAACATCTTAATTTTTTATGTGATGCTGAGAATTGAACCCAGTGCCCTGCGCATGCCAGGTGATTGCGATATCACTTGAGCCACATCCCCAGCCCTCACTGCCCCTTCTTTTAATTCATTTGAACTGTGAAGTGTTTATATTCAAAGTATTTTGACCTATAAAAATAGTAATTTGCTTCTGTTTACTGGACACATATGGCAGTAGAGCAAATATTTACTCACTGCTCTTTGCTGAGTGGTTTACATGTATTAATTGATTTCATTCACACAATAACCCAATGAGGTGGTACTATTATCTTTTCTTTATAGTGAGGAAATAACTGTGAAGAGGTAAATTCATGTGCCCAAATAAGTGAGAGACTTGCGGTTTGAACCCAAGCCATCTTGCTTCAGAGCCCAGACATTTAAAATAGACAATGCTATGTTGCCTTTGTAGTGCTGGGTGTTGAACCCAAGGCCTGATGAATGCTAGGGAAACACTCTACTACCAAGCTGTCCCCTCAGTCCTGCCTTCTACTCTTGATCTAATCTCCTCTTAACCTTTTGGTAGTTTTATAAATTCAAGCCCAATTCCTTTTCTTGCCTTGAGCCCTTCTTTTTTCCCCGACAGCGTTAGTGAAGGGTTGATCTGTAATTGTATTGTGTTTATATTGTAATTGTATATTTTTCCAGTTGTTTCTAACTTCAGGAATACTCAGCCTTTCAGCAGAATCTATTATATTGATGTACATCCTTGTGTGTTATTTTGTAAATTTTGGAAGCCTTCTCTAGTTCATATCGGTTAAGCTAACACTTTTTGAATGATTTTATGTTAGACCTTATTATGTAGGAATTCGATATATATATATAATAATGTTGACCAAATTGAGCCAAGAGTCAACTTTGTGTCATCTAGACCTAAGTGCTTTGGATCACTGGTAAAGTAAGTTATTTCTTGTTTTATTTAGTGCTTAGTAGCAGTTTTTCTGATTTTCATTATGGGCTTGCATCCAGGGAACAAACATTTAATAAAAATATGCCAGAGCTTGGAAAGCAAGAAGTGCTCTACTTTTTACTGTAGGGCCTAACAGGATATTCTTACTTCCTGATCTGTCATCCATCCTGAAGCTTCTGACGTCTCTCTTTCAGGAATTCTTCTTTTTCATACTTGGTATTAGTAGGGAAATAGTATTAATACCCTAAAGAAGGAGATTGGATTTAATTCTGTATTTAAATCACTTTGGTGTTTTCATACTTGTTTAAAATTGTAGTCTATTGTGATGGTATATGAATCTGGTATGTTAAAAGGACAATTTGATATACACTGCATTAAAAGCAACAGATTGGGCTGATAACATATAGGTTATATTGTGGGTTTCTTATATTGGTTGGAATGACCTAGGATAGTAGATCTTTTGGACCCAAATAATCTGAAATTTTGTCTTAAAGAAATAAACCAAAGCTGGAATTTCATTTTAAAACACAAAAAAGCTGAGACCAAGTATTTTGGGTATTTTTTTGAGTTTGAGAATGAAATAATACTGTATTAAATTAATATCATTAATGATTTTTTAGCATATAAAATTATTTGTCTCAGATCCATTAAAATAGTAATAGATGAGGACTGGAGTTCTCATGTTATTTTTGGTATACTAATCTTAGGAAGCAGCATTGTATATGTCAAATGTTGGTTTTATTAATGATTACTGTTGCCATTAGATTTCTTATTACATATAGCTAAATAAATCTTTGATTTGAAAATAGAGAAATAAGTTAATTATGAAATGGTTCCAAATTTCTTTGATTCCAAAATGGTTCCAAAAATGGTTCTAAATTGTTTTAAACATTGTAAGTGGAAAAAATAAATTTCCCTGTCACTTGCCATTAGTAGTTAACAACTTATGACTGTCTTGTTTAATCTACACCTTCACTTTTCCCTCTCCCTTCTGGATTTTTTAAAAAGCAAATTTTAGTTATTAATTATTTCACCCATAAATATTTAATCTTAATCTAAATGATAAGAATTAAACTATTTGTTTCACACCTGACATTTATAAATAAATCAAGGTAATTAACAAATTATGGGCTGGGGATGTGGCTCAAGCAGTAACCCACTCGCCCGGCATGCTCGGGACGCTGGGTTCGATCTTCAGCACCACATAAAAAATAAAATAAAAAGATGTTGTGTCCGCCAAAAACTGAAAAATAAATATTAAAAATTCTCTCTCTCTTTCTGTCTCTCTCTCTCTTTTCTCTCTCTCTCTTCTCTCTCTCTCTCTTAAAAAAACAAATTATAAGTCAGGATAAAAGTAATTAATGGGTAAATCACTAAAATAATAAGTTAATTGTAAATCATGATCCAAATAAAGAATATACATTACAATTGGTTATTATATCTTAATATCTGTAGCTTGCCTTTCCTGTTATAGCTAGGCACAATAGTGCACACCTGTAATCTCAGTGGCTTGGGAGGCCAAGGCAGGAGAATCATGAGTTCAAAGCTAGCCTCAGCAACTTAGCAAGCCCCTAAGCAACTTGACAAGACCCTATCTTTAAATTAAATAGAAAAAAAGGGCTACGGATGTTGGTCAGTGATTAAGCTCCCTGGGCTCAGTCTCTGGTGCAAAACAAAAAAACAAAAACAAAACAAAGTACATGTTCTTAGTCTAGGGATGTAGGGTCAGTGCTTGCTTAGTGTATGTGAGACCCTATTTTTGAACCCAGAAATGCCAAAATAATAAGTTCTAAACATGAGTATATAACATATATTTAGGTTAATGTTATTTATTTGCTTCTAGATTTAAAAAAAAATTTTCATATTATACCAATTTTAATTTTGGATAAGTAGTTTTATGCTATTAAAATCCTATATTAAAGTATATCCATTTTTACTAAAAATTAAAATGAGCCATTAAGATTATTTTTAAAATTCTTGACGTACTTCTTAAGAGTAGTAAAATTAGCTTCTAGATTTTGATCCTGTTTACTTTATCCTGCCCCACCTCTTACAGACAGCATGCATATAAATCTTGAAGTTTGGGGCAGGAGAAATGGAAGAAGTTAATCTACTTCTAAGGCTGACATCATTTTCAGAATAACTGACTTCAAGGATGAGCAGAATATATTTTATGTAATAGCTACGAGAGATGGGTTTTTTATAAACTTTTATCCAAAGTAACAGGTTCTCACCCTCAGTGTAAAGGGTGTTATGAAAATATAAAGTTCATTAATATGCTGTATATTTTTATCCTCTTGAATGTAATTTAGAGATTATATACTGTAATAGGATTTATGACATTATACTGTTTAATCTTTAGGGTGTTACAAACACATCTAGGACAATTGGCAGTAACTGAGGTTTGCCTGCATTTTAAGAATGTATTAGTATTGTTGAATATCATACATTTTAGTTAAAAGCAAACAAAATGTATGCTGTTTGAATGTTTATAGATTCAAAGATACTTTTCTGCAAACCAAGAATAAAATCTTTAAGAACCAACCAGATGAATTAAAGATGAAATGATTTATTTCTTAGGTTAGGTTTTAATTAATACATGGGAGAAGATATTGACTTTTCTTCAAAGTGTTTATTTCTTTGTGTCTGAATTTGCATGTATTCCTAGGATGTATAAAATGAAAAATCTCTTTTCAGTTTTGCATTCAAAAGTTCTAACTTACAAAAGATAAGTTTATTTTTCTGATATGAATTCCTCTCTCTTCTAAAATAAGAAAAGAAAAACAATGGCCCAATGAAGCTTTTCTTTTTTCTTTGTGCACAGCAAATATATTGGTCTTACTGGTATAAATAAGTCTTTTACTTAAGTCTTTAAATTCATTGCTCATTTTTTTTAGTTTATTTTAATCCATTTCTTATTTTTTTTTAAAGTTGGGGATTTGAATATTTTAGATTTTTAACTTCTAAAGAACAAAGAATGTATCTTTTCAGTTTGTGGCCTTGACAGTATCATGCACAAGTAGGTACTCAATAGCTCTTGTTTTCACTTACAGAGAAGAGAGGATCAGTGGAAAGAAATGGGGAAAATGACTCTGCTGTTAAAGAGCTATGGGTATCTGATTTTTCACACAGTTAACCTTGTTTAAGTGTTGAAAGTGGCAGTTATGAAGTCTTTTTGCCCTCTTTTGTGTTGTGTGGAGTTATCCCTCAGTTGTTTGATAAATTTTTTTCCTGAGGTATTATATTTATGTTGAAAACTTCATCAGAAGTTTGACACCTTTTAACACTTTTTGTTTTCTGTTTTCAAATGGAATATAATTTAAAGATGTCAAGAGGACTATACCCATGTTTTTCCTCAATCCTAACATCCTAAATTTCCTTCCCATGTTATGTTTCTTATCCCTGAAGAACTTTCTTTGGCAGTTCTTTTAGAGATAGTGTGTCTGCTGGTAGTAAATTCCGATAGTTTTCCTTGCATCTGAGAGTGTCTTTATTTAACCTTCATTTCTGAAGGACATTTTCCCCAAATACAGAATTCTGGTCTAGCAGTTCATTTTTTAGAAGCATAAAAAATGTTATGCCACTTCCTATTGGTCCCCCTTCATCTTTTTTATCTGTTAAGATTGCATACTTTTTATTAATCTATCTTCAATTTCACTGATGATTATTTTTTTCTGTCATATCCATTCAGTTCTTAAACCTATACAGTGAGATTTTCATTTGGTTCTTTATTTTTCAGTCTCTGAATTTTCCACTTGGTTCTTCTTTATATCTTTGTGTTTTTTTTTCAGATTTTCCATCTTTTTATTTATTCTAAGAGTGTTAGCACTTATTAGAACATTTTGCATGATAATGGCTTTAAAAATCTTTTGTCAGATAAATCCATTATCTTACTTCAGTGTTGTTATCTGTTAATTTGTTGTTCCTTACAAGTTGAGGTTTTCCTGATTCTTCATGTGTTAAATTATTTTGGATTGTTTTCTGGACAATGTAAGCACTATGAGACTCTTTGTCTCTATCAATCCTGTGGTGATTTTGACATTTTTGTTTTAGTAAGCAGCCAGTGCAGTTGGATTCAATAGCAAGTTCTAGGCAGCCTTCTCTGTGTTGGGATTCATTGCTAATTTCTTTTACAGTCTTGTCTAACTTGCATGTGTGCCAAATATTGGTCTTCATGGTAACTGGGTAGTTGTCTATTGTAGAGTTCAGTTTTCCAGCTTCAGCATGTGCAACTTGGGTTGGAGAATAAGCACAGGAATTTATAAACAACTTTATGGAGTCATTTTCTTTTCGTAGTCTCCTTGGCATGTTTTGATTACCTGGGCCTCTTTATTTTGGTCTTCTAGCCACAAAGGTAGAACTTTCATTACTCACTTCTGATGCACTCACAACTGTGCCCACATATGAGGCCAAGGATCAGGATAAGCAGGAGTTTCTGGCATCCTTTTTAAGAGGAAGGTTTCCTCCCTCAGAGTTTTAGACTCCTGCATGCATCATTGCTGATACTATCACCTCATCGACCACCATCCTAAAATTGCCTGGAGTCTTGGGTAGAAGAGACTATTGAAAAGAAAAAAGTCTGAAGAATTTTCTCCACTTTCTGAGCATTAATAGACTACTTTCTTATCCCTCAACCTAGAAAGAGAGGGATTCTTCTGGAGTTCTCTCTATCTACCCAAGTGCCTACTTCCAGAATTTGACTGTGTTGAGTAAAGGCCAGGGATTCACAGGGGGAAAGTGGTAAACTTGCTACCAGTTGGATGGTAGTTCAAAGTCTTGATATTCTTAAGACTGCCTTAACTAGCTAGCTGCTTTATGCATTCTATCCAAATTTTATACTTGTATTCCATGGAAAAGACAGGATAGATCGTACTTATTCTATTTTACCTGGAGTTAAAACTTATGATATATTTTTGAAATCACACTTAAAACAAGTGAAGCAGTTCTAACCATAGGGTAGGGGTTTTCCTTTACTCTTTGATTTCCTGCCTCAAATTGTTTAAGATTATAGGTGTTAGACTTTATACTAGGAAAACTAGCCGATTTGTTGGTATGTTTAATGCAAATTTAGAGAAACATTTTGAGCTATGAAAGTGTTTGCATTTTTAGTTAAGCAGGATAAAGAAATCTTTCCCTAAGGTAAAAGTACTTTTATTTTTGTGTATTTCTAATTTGTCGTAAGAAAGATTCTAGTCCACTATCTTACAGTTATTTTCTTATAAGTCATTTTTGTTTATTGGAAATACATTGGGTTTCTTTTTTCTTTTTGAAAAATCACCAGTTCTATTTTTTAAAGTATATTGAGTTTTTTTTTTCTTTTCCTTATTTCTTCTTACCGTTTTGTCCTTTGTATTTCTTCGGTTTCTCTACATTACAACCTCTTCCACACCCCCTGTGTTTTTGCTAAAATAGATGGGTAGAAATTATGTAGGGGTTCTCTCTGAGAGTAGTTAGAACTCTGATTGAGAGAATAATCCTGCCCCCTCCCCAAAGGCCGTCTGCATCAGCTGTCCCCCTGGCTAATTAGAATTCCAAAGAGCATTAATAACCATTTAAATTAATCCGATTATACCTGCAATTGCTAAAGGTGAGGTTCAGGCTTTTTAACTCCTGTTAATGAACACAAACATGAATCAAAACTGGGTAGAAATTTTACATTTTATTTTCATTTTTGCCCAAAAGTAAAAAAAGAAACCATTCACTTGCTTCCTTGGAGCAATCTAGTTTCCAATAATAAAAGGAAACCCTGTCTTCATTAGGAAACCTAAGCTAAATAGCTTGAGTTAGTGAAAATACATTTGCATTGTTTGTTAAAGTCCTTTGAGACAGAGATATAGAAAACCACCTAACAGTAAATAATCCTTTAGTTAAATGCAAAGGTGTTATAAAAGAACTAAAAATTCTTTTGTAAAAACTAATGTTGCAACAGTAATTCAACAATAACAGTTTCCCAAGGGGCACTATGCAAATGATAAAACAAGTATAATTTCACAACTTTAGATAAAGAAGAGTGGAAACTGACTAGTCATAGGAGTTAGAAGCCCTATAGGTTATCTAGTCCAGACTTCCTCATATAGGCAGTCTCTCTTCAATATGGTGGATTTGGTCTCCTAGCTTTTGTGGAACATCTTAGTAATAGAAAGTATTAAAAAGGAGGCCCATCCAATAGTCAGATGACTTGTTATTGTTAGAGAAATATGATCTGAAATTAATAAATAATTTTTTTTCATTTTACCCCTTAAGCCATAGAAAAGTGTTTCAGTACACGATATTTCTCCTATTCCCCTTTACCTGGCACTGCTGTAATCTCTTCTCATAGCAGACGTTTATACAGCAGATTTTTTGAAATTTAAAAAATGTATTGGAGAACAAAATGTTTAATAAATAATGCAAAGGTGATGATTCATACATGGTTGAAATTGGACAATTTTAAAGGAAAAAATCAACAGTTAGATGAAACATTTCTTTCCATATAGTAGGTTATTTCTCAAAGAACTATTCTTTTAAGTGCTGATGTATGTGTGCCAGCTGTGGATTCAAGAACTAAGAAAGAAAATTTAATTGGTTTGAGAAAAAGACATCTACTGAAATCTGCACGGTACTCCTTCAACAAAGATATCTTTTAGTCAATAGATGTCATCCCCAACACCTGTCTAAAATAACTCATTTCTTTTCCTGATTACCACTTATAGATTTTTCCCTTAAAAAAAAAAACTTTACACAAAATGTAAACTTCATACATTGGGATTATTCTTTGGTCTGGATCTTTTCTTTGAATGAAATAAGCTTTGGGATGCTTATTTAGATGTTCAATGGAACAGTGTGGAGAACAGTAATTGTGTTTGGGCTAAAGAATTAATCCACTTAGTCATGGGAAGCATTACTTAGCTTTTTCTTAGTAGCTGAATTGTGGTGCTACTTAGGGGCTATTTTAGGATCTTATCCTCAAATAGAAACTTTTAGAAATGAAAATTTATTTGTACTGTTGAACATATGCTTTTTAATAATGATCTATTGACTTCATTTCAGTGAAATTGTTTTTCAATTCACAGTTCTTATTTGTGAAAGTTACATCTTTGTATTGCCCAAATTTAAAAAATTATTAGTATCTTTCAGTTAGAAAACACCTTTTAACAAATAAAATGGTTTAATAAAAATTAATGGGGTGACTTCGGAGGAATTACAACTTAAATTTTTTTTGATAATTCCAGTACACTTACTTTTATCAACAACAATTACTCTCCTGAAACAGAAAAATTTGGTGCATTTTCAAGCCAAAAAAAAAAAAAAATCAGAGAAGTCTTATTTCCTCCTCAGAGGAACAATAATCCTTTGTTTTATATAAAAACATTCCTTTAAATTGTTTAAATAATTGGACAAAAGAGAATATCTCAAGTGATATAAGCTACATATATGTCCCTGTAATATCATCTGCCAGGATTGACAGCCTGAAAAAAAATAGTAATTTAAAAAAAAATTAGTGCTTATCATAGTCTGTTTATGTTGTTGGATTTTCCATTGTTTCATATGCATTTTATATGCACTGTAAATAGACTTCACTGTATGCCTAGCACAAGAGTGAATTTTAATGAGATAGATGGATATATGCAAGACGGAAAAACAGGTTATAGATTTGCCTATTATGGACATTTTATAAAAGTAGAAGCATATAGCACCTGGTTCCTTGTGACTGGCTTCTTTCACTTCACTATTTTCTTAGGATCCATCCATGTTATAGCATCTATCAGAACTTAATGCCTTCTAATGGCTGAATAATATTTAGTTGTATAACTGTAATACACTTTATTTCTCAATTCATCTATTGATGAGCATTTGATTTGTTTTCACTTTTTGATTGTTAATAATAAAGCTGCTGTGAAAACTTATGTACAAGTTTTTCATGGGCATATATTTTTAATTTTCTTGGGTATAGATGTAGGAATAGAATTGCTAGCTCTTACTCATTCTCTCTCCCTTAGAATATATAGTTTATTGTTTGTTTAGTTACTCTTTCCACTCTTATAGTCTCATTAGATCTCTCCAAATCAGGCTTTAGTTATTTCCCTGATCATCCCCCTGTCTTTCACAGAGAAAATTTTATTTATTTACTTTTCAAGGCATGGGTTGAATTTTCTCTCTTCCATAAGATCTTTTCCAGCTCTAACCACCAAATATTTTTGTATTGATTGTTAGCACTTGACTCATTGCTGTTATATCAGATTTTATGGTAGTTATAAAATGTAATCATGCATATTAGTCTCACGTATGTTGAGTTTTATTGAATATAAGTTTGCCAGGAATCTGCATTTCTTTATTATATAGCGAAATGCCTAACACACAGCATTAAAGGTTTGTTAATTTTTAAAATCTTCTTGTTCAGTTTTTCCATGATATTTATATCACCTTACACCTTCTCATTTTCCTGCTTCTTAAACTGGCATTCAAGACTTTATGGTTTTGATCCCGGCAAACCAAAGTACTCATTTTGCTAGATTCTTCTCACTTTCTAGCTTCCTCATTTTTTCCCAGCTTTTCTTCTGAGCAGAATGCCCCTTTCCACCCTGTTTCAGCCTTTTGATAGACTTCCTACCCTTCAAGGCATTTGTGGATCAGGCCATTAGATATATTCCTAAGAATATATATTTAATTTTAAATAAATTTAATATATTTAAGAATTTCATCTATGTTCTTATGGTTAACCTAAGCTTTAGAAACTATTTAATATATTTATCTTATTCTCTAAGGGTTGGACCAAGTAACAGTATGTTTAAGCAGTCTCTCCTTTTCAAAGTCTACTTTATAAAGTACTTGTGCAAATCACCTAGCAAAACCTGTATCTTTAACTCCTTAGCTCTAAGCAATTATTCCCTTCTCTTTACTTCACCATAATGCTCTTTAAAAAATTCTCATTAAGGTGCTGTATTTGTTGTTGTTAGATACATACCCCACTTTTCTGATAAGATTAGGGCAGGTTAAACATCTTATTCTTTGCTCAGGATAGTCCTATGAATGAGTTGGTTCATGGAAGGTAGTCATCTGCATAACCATATGTTTGCCAGAAAGGCACGTAGTAACTCAGAACCTCCTGGGGTTAGGTGTTTCCTGGGCATGTCATATGGGATTTCTGGGTTTCTGGAGGGCATATATTTATTTATAGCATTTTAAGAATACATTTTAGTTTGCATTGATAGAGGCAATATTAGCTAGTAGTTAAACCCAGTAAATAGATGACAGTGTGGTAATAAAACCAATTTATTCTGAAAAGAAGACTGATAGTTTCTTGTAAATCTATGTCAAATGTAATATAATCTTGGGTTGATAGGTTATCTATTCCTACCACTCCCTGTACTGGGGTTTGAATCCGCGTGTGCTCTACCACTGAGCTATATCGTGAGTCCCTTTTTTCCTCCAATATTTATTTTTTTTTAGTTATAGATGAGCACAGTATCTTTATTTTATTTTTATGTGGTGCTGAGGTTCCAACCCAGTGCCTCAAGCATGCTAGGCAAGCGCTCTATCTCTGAGCCACAACTCCAGCCACTGAGTCCCTTTTTAATTTTAATTTTGAGACGGGGTCTCTCTAAGTTGCTCTGGCTGGCCTTGAACTTGTGATCCTCCTGGCTCAGCCTGTCAGCTTGCTGGGATCACAGGTGCACATCTTTGTGCCTGGCTTAAGTTCATTTTTTTCATAGTCCCATTTTAGAAGACTGATAGTGATAGAGCATGAGAATTGAAATATTTTCTAAGGGGCCAAGTGTACCTTAAGAAATTTTTAAAGATGAAAAAGACCCTAGCATTACACAAAAGGTGGAAAGAAGGCTGGAAAAGATAAGAGTATTATATAAGTAATAGATGGGGAAACCTGCAATACTGAAAAGAACATAGACTATGCTCTCTGCACCAAAATGAATCAAGGGTTTTTTGTTTCATTTTTGACACTGTGAACCTTAGAATTCTTACACTGTACAAAGTAGAGGTGATAACAGAAAGTCTGTTTATCAGGAGCAAAGGCAATCTATCAAAGGAACTTAGCACAGGAACTGGCACATGGTAGTTATTTAAACATTCTTTCCATGAATATTTATTAAATCAAATTGCTTCTCTACCTTTGCTTTTTATCTGGTCTCAAGGATTTCTTTCTCCCTCTTTCTTAATGGGTCTAGTCCACTTAAACTCTCATCTCCTCCATAGTTTTTCCTGTGTGATTCTTATCATCCAGTTTCTTCCTCTTTACCATACTGTGTATTGAACTCAGGTGTGCCCAACCACTGTGCTTCTTTCCCGCTGTTTTTATGTTCATTTAGTGACAGAGTCTCACTAAGTTGACCAGACTGGCCTTGAACTTACAATCCTCTTGGTAGTATAGGAATGGGTCACCCTGCTCAGCCTAATTTCCTCCTCTTTAAAATGGGAGATTCGAATTGATTGCCTAGTCTCTTTCTGCTCTTCATTTTGATTCTCTAGAGGGCTCAGTCTCAAGCATATTGATATTGCTCTTTGAACTACTCTGGCACAGATTTGCCTATACCACACAATTAAGTACTCATCTTACACTTGAGGTTAAATTTTCATGTGAATGTGGATATATTAAGCATAATTTGTCACTTATGTCATAGTGTTAGTTGAATATATTGAGAAGTATTTGTAGTTTTGTTGGGACAATACTTTTAATAGAAAACTGGAAAGTTCAGATTGGCTACCTGATTCTACTGTGATTCAGGAGATAATTCTGAGATACTATGAAAGACTTGAGAGCCTATTTAGTAAGTGGGCAGGACAGTTTAGAGTTCAATAGAAAAAAACTCAAGAGCAAGAATATCTGGTCATAAAAAAAAAAGAATATCTGGTCATGTAGGTAGAGAACCAAGTAGTATAAAATAGGATTTGGTGTATGGAATTGAACTGAAGTAATGGTACTTGGAAAGTGCAACTGAATAGGTAATGGTAATGGGGTGGGGTAGACTGTAGAGGCACGTGGGTGGTTGGAGTAGTGCTTGGGGTTGCACAGACATCATGCTTTAAGTTTAAGTGATGTATTCATTATTTTCATGGAGCATTTATTCTTCTCAAAGGAAAGATTTATTTGGGGTGTTGTCCTGGTTAACTTCTGAAAGGCTTCTGTGTGAAATTATGCTGGAATTGGTTTTAAAGATGTAAATCCCATAAATCCACAGCTTGGGTAACAAATTGAATCTCTAACAAATACTCACAAGGAATTTAAGAGAAAATCCCATTTATAAGAGAATAGCTAATATTTATTACAAGCAGTTATTATATAGACAAATTCTGTATCCAGAGGACATCTTTGTATGTTATGTCACTACGTAATCTCATATAGGTATTAAAGCAGAACTGAAACTCAGATTTCTTGGATTCTGGAATCTTTTTTTTTTTTTTTAAAGGTAAAACGCTTATATAAGTATATGAATTACACACCTTAAATGCCTAAATTATTTTGTTGAAAAATTCAGTCAACACGTGTCTATTATGTTATAAGCCATTATGGGTACTTTCATAAAAGAAATGCAAAATAAGGTTTTTTGTTATTGTTGTTTGCTTTCTTTCTGTCTCCTTCATCTATATGAACATTATCACTCAGATCTCGTTTGTCACATTATTATACAAACTTGTATATTTTGAGTTTGATGTAGCAGTTCAACAAGAGGAAAGGTGACAGTTTCGGTGTAAATGTGGCATATTGTATAGGGAAAGAAACAATTTGAATCCTAGAGAATCTGGCGAGGATTTGACTATGTAGAGGGAAGATAATGGCATTTTAAACTAGAACAGATAAGGGAAGAGTATAAGCAAATTATTTAATGTAGTACTGATTGAATGTGAGTTATTCTGAATTGGCTAGTTTTAGACAGTACCTACAAAATTTTAATTTAGTCCAAAGTCCAGGGGAAGTACTTTACATAGGCTGGTAATGGTAGTTTTGAAAATAAACAAATATTGCCAAAATAATTTTGAATTATTTATCACTAGGACTTGATGACTTCATGAAAAGGTTGATAAAGAGAAAAATAAAAAAGAATTCTGAAATTGTACTTTGTGTGATTTTAAAAATGATTCTACCACTGACAGAAAAAGGGAAGTTGAGGCACAAGGCAGTTTACTTTTAGTTGTGTTTAGTTTGAATTATCTGGTTTTAATGAAGAATCATGAGGATACTCCAAGAAATAAGAGTAGGATGTATGCCAGTTCTTGAGATATAAATATGTAGATTTTTAGATTTGGAAAATTTCCAGAAATCATATAATCTACCAATTTTTATGCTTTTGGAACACCCAGATCTCTGCCTTTTGTTTTTCTAGGTCACACTGCCCACTACAGAAATAGGTTTGACACACATTTGGAATGAATAGTGAAATAATGAACCAATTCTTTTTTACAGAACTATTATATTGGAATTTTATCTATAGATGCAGCCACTTTATAAGATCTCTGATGGGACTAATAGTAGTATTATCTACTTAATTTTAATAATGTCTATTGCCAAGGATTGTTCATAACTTATAGTTCTGTAACAGATAAAGGAGAATATTTGAAATTAAAGGGAATCTAATTTAAGGAAAGAGGCATGTTTTTAGTTGTGTAATGATATTGAGATTGATACCATATAGGAATATACCTTATTCTTATTGTTTTTATTTAATATTTAGCTCTTTATTTTATTATGATCATTTTTAGCACTATAAAAGTTAAGTATAAATATTAAAAAAATCAGTTTTAACAGGTTATCATTTAAAACTGAGAATTTAAATTTAACTATTCCTCTAGCATGTTCACTTTTGAGTTCCATTGTTCTTTTACATAAATATTTGGTTAAAAACTTTTAGTTTAATAAAATTTAGTGTTAGGCTTATTTTAATGTCTTTTGAGAACATTTAAAAAATCTTCCCTTTATATCTAGGATATTGTTACATGATTAAAGCCAAAGCCTTTTTTTTTCTCCTAAGTAGAAGTTTTTAAAATTAGAATATACATTTTTAGGATAAAACCTTTATTGAGAAATATTAGATAATTTTTGGATAATTATTAAAATGATTAATTAAAATTTTTATTTTTTGGAACATGTTAGCAAACATTTGAGTGCATAATGAATTTATTATTCAAATATACAGTGCTGTTTTAAATTTGTTGTATTTTATGAAGAAAGGAGCACTATGTTATATTTTATTCTTCTTTATAAAGAGGAAAAAATAGTCCAGAGCAAGGATCAAAGCCAAGGTAGAGCAACTTGTTAAACACTGTGGAATTAGACACCCCCCCCCCAACACTTCTCCTGTGATACTTCCAAAGCAGCTGCTACAGATAAACTCTGGAGCCCCAGATGGTGGTTGCCTAATCCTCATGAGAATTCATGTCCTGGAAGCAGCTCTTATCTCTCCAGACCTGACATTGTCTGTGAGCTTTCGCTAAGGAGGGAATAATATAAACATGCTATGCATGAGTTTCACTTCTTGAATATGTCAAAGACACAGGAAGTTATAGTAAAGTATAATAAGAATGTAGTTCATATTATTGAAAGTGTTATTTAAAGCACTTGATTCAAGCTTGTGATGAGTGATGATGTGTAGTTGGGAGGAAAGGCACAATGAATATTTTTTTGAAACAGAAATGCCACTCCTTCCAATATCATGAGTTTGGAGGTGTAGATTTGTCATTAAATGTGCAATATGCAGAAGAATGTACTGTTATGTAGTTTGTTTCAATCTAACAATTTGAAATAATCCACCTTGTAAATGATGTTCCCTTCTTTTATTTCCCGCCTAGTAGTCCTCTTTGTTTGGAAAGTCAGAACAACAGTTTTTGCTCTTCTGGATTTAACGCTTTGTTAAAAAAAAAAAAATTCTGGGAATCTGATCTGTGAGATCTGGTCAAGTATAAATGACAAGTATAAATGGATTTTTCTTTAGCATAGCAACCAAATGTTCTGAAGTGGAGCTATAGAATATTAAAGGCAGTGTCTCATTGAACATGTGAGCAGGAACATTGACACTGTCATCATGAATAATTGGCAAATCACATATTCCTTGATAATATGACTCTAAATAGGCAATAAGGGAAATTTTTGCCCTCCTTATTATAAAATTTGTAATCAAACATAACTGCAATATCCCTCATAATAAAGCTTAAGTCTATCTTTCAAATATTCTCATTTCTCTAAACACCCTGTTCCCATTCACTTCAGACTTTCCACTAGTTCCAGAATCTATGGTGTCCATTTTTTTCATACCATTTTTCATTTTTTTTAATCTTCTGTACAGCCCTTTCTCAAAGAAGCTCCTTGTCACCCTATGAGACCCAGCTCAAATATCACTTCTTCTCTGAAGTTTTCCTCAGACTTCATCATTTCATCTTCTTTTCACCCAGAGTGCTCTATCCAGAGAACTTTTCTAAACTATAGATTTACATATGCCTCAATACTTATTTATGTGTGTGTTTGTGTGTGTATGTATATATATATATATATATATATATATATATATATATATATAATTACAATGCATATTAAGTCCAGTATTTCAGCCTAGTTTGTTTTCCTTTGGTTCACATTGTAGCCAATCTCATCTCCTCTCTCTCTCTTTTCAGCTATTGTCCTGTCATGGAGTGACTTGCTATTATTTTCTTAATGAGTCTGTTTCATGTGTTTGTTCTTTGCTCTGAGTTGCCTCCATTCTGTTCATTTTAATCTTTCTTGTTTAAGATCTTTGCCAAATCTTGGCTTCTCCACAAGATCCCCAAATTCCTAATTACTCAGAAATCACAGCACTTTGTTCCCCTCTCACAGCACCATTGCATATTTTATGTAAGACATTATACTAGATTCTATTGAAAACAAAAGTGACTCAGAAAAAAATATTCTAATCCTTAAAAATTAATAGTCTAGACAGGTTGACTATAATACAAAGTAGAAAAGGTAGGTGCCATGAGAGAAAAAGAATTCAGTACCAGGAGAGATTCCCTGTACTTGGCAAACTTAATAAGGAAGGCATATTGTAATTATCTGTGTTTGCCTTTCCTTTTCAATTGGGAGCTTCTGATGATAGGGCTAGCCCACTTAAACTTTGTATCCTCTGCAGTGCCTAGCACAGTATTTCAGGAAGGAGGTAGAGAAGGAGATATATTGGAAAGATTAATAAAAGAACTGAGTTAAAACCTGGACTTCTGTTAGATAGGATAGATGGTGGAGTGAAAGAAGAGGTACCAAAGAACTGTATTCAGTTTTTTACATTGAAATAATCGATGATTGACCCTTGGTGTGTTTGTCACATTTTCTTTGCTTTATGAAATTCTTTTGCCTGCTGCCTGCTAGAGTAGCCTGAAACCAAGTGCTTGCCACCTGTGTCCTTTAGCTGGCTACCCGCTGAACTCATTTTTCTATAGCTTCCTGTTTCTGTCATATTTGCCACACCCCCCTCACCACCCACATTCCCTTTTTTGGGGGTTCTGTTTCCTGTAGTACATTAAAAGGCCAAACAAAACATGCCCCAGATGGTGCTGTTCTTTATTAAGATCTCTCACCACTTTGTGTTCCTATTTAAAAGAAACAAAAAGCAAAACAAAAAGACACATGCTGCTGCTTTGTAACCCAGCTGGCTCTGATTCCTCTTATTCTTATCTTTGCTGTTCTCTCTCATTCTTGATTTCTTCTCTGTTTCTTCTTTTATATAAATCCACTCCCACTTCTGCACCATCTTCATGAAATCTTTATATTTTCTCTTGACTGGATCATACATTTTCTTATTGCTCTGCATTCTTAATCCTTTTTCTCAGTTTTCTGTTTTTCTAATTCCCTTATTGCTCATCATTTATTTTTAAAGCAGTGCTGGGATCAAACCTAGGCCTCAGATGTGCTAGGCAAGTACTGGGGCTCTGTATCTTGAATCCCATCTTTTTTCTGTTTTATTTTCTTTGTCATGTCCACTTTCACCTTTCTTATCCTCCAGCTCTACTCCTTTTTCCATTCTTCACTGTATATCATTAAAAAAAAATGAAAAGAAGATCCTAAACAACACAAAAATTCTCCATCTATTTCCAGGCTTCATTTTGTATTTTATTTTCATAGTCTCTATTGTTTTAATTAGAGCTGATTCCATGCTTTCCACTTCATTTATTACTTTTTGTTATTTTTGCATATCTTCTTCATAATAAATCTTAAAAAGTAATAATCCCAGATCTTCTCTTTTCTTTCCATTCCCCATTTCATGTGTTTCCTTTTTCCCCTTTCCTCACAGTGATTGTGTGTGTGTTTGTGTCTGTGTGTGTGTGTTACGGCTCTAAGATGGGTAAGATGTGGCTGACGTATAGCTGAGTCCTGCAATACTACCTACCTATTTGAAGGTGAAGGTAAAAATGGGAGCCAGTTCGAAAGAAGGGAATAAGAGCCAAATAAGAAATTGGAGAACATGTATTGCTGTTTGTACATTATGCTTTGTGGGAAATAGAGTTGCAAGTGTAATTGAGAAACAAGAAGATGGGAGAAGTGGGTCATAAGTGTGGGCCATTGGGAGACTCTGTGCTTAGATACCTATCCTTTCTTCCCTCCCCCTAACTCACACCTACCATCAAGTTCTGTTCATTATAAATGCATGTGGTTTAGCCCGCCCTCTTTGGACTTTAGAAAATGCAAATGTCCTGTGATACTAAGTCTCATTTAGACCTGTGTGAATTAATCTTAATCAGATTGTGAATAGGAATTAAAATTTTAATTTGGAGTATGAGGGAAAGGCAGTTCAGGGAGGGCAGTTTCCATTGGGTAGAAGAGGCTGTGGGAAACCAGGATATCATTGCATTTTTTATAACTTTGATTTTAAATTCGTTGAATTTTTAAAAATCTGAAACAGATGAAGATCTAGTTTAAATTCTTTATTTTATAAGTGAAAAAATGATTCAGTGATTGATTTGTTCAGGTCTTACCGCTTTTTAGTGTTTAAAAAGGGTCAATTTTATCCATTATTCTCTTTATAA
Organism: Ictidomys tridecemlineatus; assembly: GCF_052094955.1. Classification (NCBI taxonomy): domain Eukaryota; kingdom Metazoa; phylum Chordata; class Mammalia; order Rodentia; family Sciuridae; genus Ictidomys; species Ictidomys tridecemlineatus. The sequence continues at coordinate 175,830,999 of NC_135480.1, forward strand.
CACCATATTATTTTTGTACTACATTAGCTCCGTAGCCATTCCTTGACTTGAAGTGGAAGGAACAGGATCAAAGAGAAAAAGGGACAAAAAGTAATATGTTTATATGTCCTTCCACTTCCTCATTCCTTTCTTTCTTTATTGTCACTTTATTCTGAATTTCCATATTTGAAGAACAGATCCCGCTTGAATGCCTAAGGATCTGTTGTATTGCCAGTGGAAGAAAACAAAAAAGTTAGATCTTTATTAAAGAGGAAAGGTAGTAATAGGTATTTTTAAAAGTCTTTCTGTGCCATTTTATGTTCATCAAAATCACTACTTCTGAGATAACAGAATCCTTTTTTGTCTAGAAAATCTGAATGGGTGGGAGGGAAGCCAAAACTGACTGGAGAATCAAGGTCCAGCATTACTTTAAAAAGTTGAATGTGTTTAAATCAGCAGGGCCCAATGACATGCATCATAGGGCACTTAAAGATTTGGCAGATATCATTGCTGAGGCAGTAGCAAATTACCATGCACAGGATGTGAAAAGAACAGAGTAATGGTAGTGCTTCTAAGCCATCACTTTTGTTAGCCTAGTGCTCTTCACCACCTCCCCCTAAAGCTATAGAAACAAAGACACTATACAAAACTCACATTATTTGCATTGCATTGGCCTTTCAAAACACCATTTACCCAGCCATATCCCATTTTCCCTTGTCATTTTCCCAACTTACACATTCTAAATATAAATCCAGTGTGGTTTTAAAAATTTGTATAATGTCTGTGGAAAATAGAGAGTAAAAATAAAGTTTTCATTCATAGGCATTTCTAGAATCCCAGATTTCAGAGTACTTTTAACATATTGTTTCATTTGACCCTCCAACAAACCCTGAAAGTCTCTGGTATGCTATGTAAAGATAAAATTAGCTCAGTATGCCATAAAAGAATTTTTCATTCTGTGGATTCAGTTTGTATTATTAGACTAGTCTGTCTTTACTTATTTATTTTATATACTCTACCTGTTTCCACAAAGGGGTTTGAGATAGCTTGAGATAGGATGAATATACAATAGACATTTACAAACAAAGCTGTGTGGTTGAAAAATCAGATTAAATTTTCTCTTCCAAGAACCTGAGGTGAAATGATTTCTGTTCTTAAACATTAAATTTGGCTCTCAGCTTCAGCAACTAAAGCAAAAGTAAATGTAATGGATTGTGTATTTTGTTGTTTTAATTAGAGTTGCATATTACTTTTTCCTTTTATTATGGTTATTTACATATGCATTATATTATATCTGTAAACTCTTTCAGAGGAAGGACCTTATGGCTCCATGTCTATCAACATCATAGAAGTTAGCACAAGTGAACAAATGGTTAGATATGATTTATGTTGAGGAAAGTAACTTCTTTTGGCATTGGAATCTAAGAGAAAATCTAGCATTTGAATTTTTATGAAAGAAACACTGAGTAATAAGGTTTTATAAATGATGCAAAAACAGTTCTTTTACAGCCCTTGGTTTTATTGATCCCACAAAATCCACAGAGGATAAATAGGAAAGGAAAGGTGGCATCTCAAATAAGTCATGAGTTTAGAGTCAGATGGACCCTAGTGTATTCCAGATCTGCTTTGAACTCTGTGACCTTGGATGATGTATAGACTTATTTGAGCTTTAGTTTCTTCATTTGAAAATAGGACTAATAATACTTTTCTCGAGGTGATTTTTGATTTGGTTAAATGAAGTAAACTAGGTAACTAACAGTTTCTTTCTAAAGAATATAATTTTCTGAGATGAACATTTGTTTTCCAGTTAAACATATCTTGGTTTTATTTTTTTGACTATAGATAGTTACTTAACAAATCTAATCTTTCTTTTCTCATTTGTAAAATAATAGAAATAATAATAATGGAATAAGTGTTAAAACCTGGGATGTAGAGCATTTAATTATTACTAAGCATCAATACAGTTATTATTAATGATACTAAACATTCAATACAGTTATTATTAATGATATTGTGATAAATAAAATATTTTCATTGAGAACTATATCAGTGTTGGCCCAGATACATTGAATGGAATGTTGAATTTTGGTATATTTGTCAGTAATGGATCCAGGTGGGGGTGGGAGGAGATAAGGCTCTAGGTAAGTGCTTAGATTGGTGATTTTTCTGATATTTCATCCTTGTAAAATCATAATCATGAGCTGGGGTGTACCTCAGAGGTCAAGCGCATGGGTTCCAATCCCCAGTTAACCCCACCAATTAAAATCATAGTTATTTGATAACAAGTAAGGCCCTCTTATATTCCCATAATGTGGATTGAATGAATGGTTCTACAAGGCCAGCTATCATGCAGAGTTGTAGCCTTGCATTAAGATGAGAAAAATGGGGGCTGGGATTGTGGCTCAGCGGTAGAGCGCTTGCCTAGCACGGGCAGGACCCGGATTCAATTCTTAGCACCACATAAAAATAAAGGCATTGTGTTGTGTCCATCTACACCTTAACAAAAAAAAAAATGAGAAAAATGAGTTGTTTTCTATACTTAGTAATGGAATATCCTGGCATTCTACTATTGTTTTTTGTTTGTTTTTGTTTTTTTGGTTTTTTTTTTTTTTGGTACTGGGATTGAACTCAGAGGGATGCTTTATCACTGAGCTACATCCCCCAGATATTTTTAAATTTTGAGATAGGGTATTAGAAAGTTGCTGAAGTTAGCCTTGAAATTGGATCCTCCTGTCTCAGCCTCCAAGTTGCTGGGATTACAGGTGTGTATCACCACACCCAGTTCTATTTTTAAATGCCAGCACACATTACATTCATGAAACCATATCATTTACATTTCTTTTTACTAGTGTGGTCTTATTTCTTTATACTTTTTTAAATCTTTGCTACCTTCTACTTCCAGAACTCACCTACCCCAAAATAACTTTTATAATAAAACTTGTGTGTATACTGTTGTTTTCTTCAATCACATATCCATTCCTAAACATTCATTTGTACTTTAGGTGATCGTATTGTTTAAAAATGAGATCATATTATAAATAATTAAACTTTAGCACCACTAGTATATTCTCACAACTTTTAAGTGACATAATATTCCAAAACTTAGATGTATTATTCAATCATTCTTCTGTTGATGCTTATGCTTTAAGCTCCACTTCAAAGTAAAATATTTAAGATAATAATTTTTAGCAAAGAGCTTTCTAAACTGGATTGTTTATATCTTTCTCTTTAATTTTTCTGAACATTATGTACTTCTTTTTATTTTGGCAAAATATATATTTCTTATAATTGACCACTTAATCATTTTTACACACATAGATCATTGGCATTAAGTACATTTATATTATTGTGCATCCCCATTTCTGTTATCCATTTCTAGAACTCCTCTGTCATCTCATACTGAATCTCTGTACCCATTAAACAGTAACTTTCTATCACCCCCCAACAACCACTGTTACACTTTTTCTATGTATTTGACTATTCTAGTTATACCTCATATAAATGGAAGCATACAATATTTGTCTTTTTGTATTCAGTTTATTTCACTTAGCATAATGTCTTTGGCGTTCATCCATGCTGTGGCATGAATCTAATTTTATTTTACCTAGTACTGGGGATTGAATCTAGGGGTATGTTTACCAGTAAGCTATATCCCCTGTCCATTTTTAAATTTTTCCTTTCTGAGAAAGAGTCTAACTAATTCTGTGGCTGGCAATCCTCTGCCTTAGCTTCTCTTCCAAGTAACTGGGATTACAAGGTGTATGCCACTGCCACTGGCCCAGTCTCAGCCTGTGGCCCTGGGCTGTGAACTTTATTAGTGCTTCTCAGTCTCCCGGGCCCACCTTTAGGTGAGACTAGATGGCTAGATGGGCTAGAATCAGGCATTTCCTTTTCCTTAGGTGGATTGGATTCTAATAAAATCTTAGCAAACTCTGGTAAAATAGTTTCTCCAAAGGTAGGCTTTGTTAAGAACAGAATGTTTTGGGCTTATTTCAAAAATGATTCCTGTTCTCCCCCTGCTGAATCTAAGAGGGGATTTTTGTTTGATATTCACTATGAGGACCTTATAGAACTCCTATAGGTAAAACTCACCAAAGAGTAGCATCTCTCTTATGATTAGATTCCACCCCCCCCCCCGGAGTTTTTAACTCTTGAAGTTATCTCCATAGAATCTCTAGTAATTTATCATTTACAGTTTAGGTTTTCCTACTCTGGCATTGTTTCTTTGGATATTTCTGCTGATGGGTTTCTGTTACAATAAGTTGTGATTCTGTCTGTCAACCTGAACTACTTTTGATCCTTATATCCCATATCCAAATCAGTAGTAAATCCTGTTGGTTTAAGCCTTTGGAATGTCATTTAGAAGCAGATTCTGATTACTTCTTATTTACACTGCTACCACTTTGTTTCAATCCAGCATATCATAATCTGGACTATTGCAGTCGTCTTCTAGATTGTCTGTTTGTCTCTGCCAGCAGATAGAAACTTAAGTCAGATGATGTCATTCCTTTGCTCAAAAACTCTATGGTAGCTATCTTTTTCACTTTGAAAAACTTTTGGTGTTCATCATGATGTAAAAGGCTATGTATAATCTGGTTCTTTATATCTCTGATGTTATCTTTTGATGATCACCTACTAGAACTTGGTTCAGCCACACTGACTGCTAGTTCTTAAAAGTTCCAAGTACATTCTTGTCTTCAAGCTTTTGCACTTGCAATGCTTTCTGTGGAATATCCTTTTTTCTCAATATTTACATGGCTATCTCCCTCCCTTTCAGATTTCTGCTCAAATGTCATCAGAGACTCTCTTTTTGGCGAAGGTAAAATTAACATCCCTTAACCCCATCATTTCTCTCTTTTATTTTTCTCCATAGAATTTATTACTATCTCACTTATTTTATATGTATGTGTATGAATGCATGTGTAGGTATATAGACATGTGTGTCCATATGTATGTATGTTTTTAATAGTTTTATTCATTCTACCAATTCAAAAATGTTTTTCTTATATTAATTTGTCTTGATGGCCTAGAACTAAACTTGACTAGACACTGAATAAATGCTCTTTGAATGCATGATTGAATAAAGCAGGTGGGAAAAAACAAGAAAGAATCATGTGAATAAAGTGGGCCTTTGGGTATTTAACAGCATTAGGCTTCTGAAGGAGAGTGGTAAGGTAGAAATGTCTTTGGGGTGAAGGTATTGAGAGTGGACATGCTGGTACTAAGGATTACTTGGTAATCTGATTACTTGGGCAGATTGCCCATGAAGTCAGAGGTGTTCTGAATTATGAATCTTTTTTTATCCACCAAGGACAATTTTTTTTTCTCTTATTTGTCCATTCTTACTCCATGCTATGTGAATAGATCTTTTTTTGGGGGGAGGGGGTTGGAGTAGGTTAGAATAAGCAATCTTTCTTTTACCCTTTCTCAGTTTTCTGGGTTATTGTCATGGCCATTTCCAGTCCTTTCCTGCCAACTTGATTGTGTTCCCTCTGGTGGCTGGCTCTCATCTCCCTGGTTTCATTTTTGTCAGGAAGGGCGTTATATATGTGCACTTTATCTCTGAATGCTAAGAGAATACTCGTCAAACTGACAGTTGGTGTGACTACTGGTTGCCACTTGACATGGAAAACGACACCTAAAAGTCTGCATTTGCAGGCGTGGGCATTCAGGAGACTCACAAGAAATAATATTTGTCAAGTATATTTATCAAGATATATTTATCAAGTAGAGATAATGTTATTGATGAACATTTATATTCTGTTAAAATGTGTCCTTTCTCTACATTTTATTTCCTGCGTATACGGTCTATGCTTGTCTTATATGTCTTTTTCATATGATAAGAAAATATAGAAGGGGCTGGGGATGTGGCTCAAGCAGTAGCGCGCTCACCTGGCATTCCTGCAGCCCAGGTTCGATCATCAGCACCACATACAAACAAAGATGTTGTGTCCGCCGAAAACTACTAAAATAAATATTAAAAGTCTCTCTCTCTCTCTCTCTCTCTCTCTCTTTCTCTCTCTTAAAAAAAAAAGAAAATATAGAAAACACCTGAGAATTTTGAAGACTAGTTGTCTAGTAATGAACTAGATTTATTTTATTGTTTTGTACAGCACAGCATTGATCTCCTTCCCCTGTTTTGACAACTGCAGTGTTTCCCTAATATTCATTAAATATAACTAAAGCTAGCATTTAAGGAAATTCATTACCTAAGCCCTTTCCCCCAGCCTACGTATTCTAGTCTTATTTCTTGGTTCCCTCTCATATTCCCTCTCCTGTAGTCTTTTTGTTTTTAAGCAGTTCTTTGTAGCCTCTCTGGGATTCCTTTGAAGAAATGAGAATAAGTAGCCAAGGCTTTTTCTCTCTGCTTTTTTTATTCAGGGCCTTTAGGTTTTAACTTCTCTTGCACATTTGTCTTATTTTGAAATAATAGGACTCCATAACCAGAAGAATGTTTGAAAGACACTCCATTTGTCTGGTCAAATGATTAGTGTGTGTGTGTCCTCTATGTCTATCCATTTCTCTTTTATATGCCTACCTGTTCACACACATTCCCTAAGATGTTATACTTAGACTTTCTTGTGGCTTTGCTTTTTGGTGTAGTTCCTGTCTGTCAAGAGAATGCTGATTTCCACAGTTGATCATTCATATAGTGCACATTTCTGTACTTGGAATAGTGTGTCAGTTCCAAAAATTTTATTTCTAAGGAACTTATAGTAAATTTTGGAATGAACTATGTGATTAAAATCTTTAGGGATTTATATGTTTTGTTAACTTATGACCTTGTATGAATGATGAACAAAGACAAAGAGCTACTTCTGTTAGAAATAGTAAGTCTTAAGTTGGGGCCACAATTATTTCAATGAGTGAGTACTTCTACAGTATTGATGAAGTTTAGTAGGAGGGTAGAATTTAATATATCTATAATTGTTCAACCTATAGAGTTGGTTTTGTTTGTTTTGGAGTTTTAAAAATAATATAAGCTGTATATGAAACCAACATGGATTATATTTTTTTGTGAGTTTTATTATTCTGAATTTTATAGGAGAGTTTCACATGTTTCAATGCTTCTTTTTCCTCTCTAGCTTCTTGATGAAATGGTGACTTAGGAATTTTTTTGTGTGTCAATTGCTGAAAATTTTGTAATTATAATACAGTTTAGAAGAATACACTTATCTTTCCTTAATTTTAGTCCTAAAATACTGAGTTCCCTTAGGGTGGTATTTACCTTGAATTTACATAGTAGATAAGAAGTATATTTCATAATGATAGTCCTTTTACTTCCCAATACTTTTTAAGCTTTAGTTTTCATGTCTTGGAAGTAGAGTGCTATTGATGTGATACTGTTTTATATTTAACATTTCCCACTGTAGAACATTAAAATGTAAATATTGCCCAGCAGTCTATAAAGGATAATTGTTACTTGTATAAAACATTCAAAATTGTTTTCTCAGAAAACCTGTAGCTGAAGCAGTGGTTCTCAGTTAGGGATGGTTACCCCTTCACCTCCTAGGACTATTTTGGTAATGTCTGGACACATTTTTGGTTGTCACTGCTGAGGTTACAGAAGCACTATTGGCATCTATTGGGTAGAGGCCGGGGATGCTAAATCCTTCAGTGTATAAAATGGTTGCCTACAAAAAAAAAAACAAACAAACTTTATTTCGCTCTCTTTCTCTCCTTTTTTTGTACTGGGGATTTAGCCCAGAGGTCCTTTACCACTGAGCCACATCCCCAGACCTTATGTTTTATTTTGAGACAGGATCTCCATAAGTTGCCTAGGACCTCAAAAGTTGCTGAGATGGCCTCAAATTTGTAATCCTCCTGTCTTAGTCTCTCAAGTTGCTGGAATTTCAGGCGTGTGCCTCCACCCATGTCAACTAATAATTTTCCTGCCTCAAATGTTAGTAGTACCAAGGTTGAGAAACCTCAAACTCAACACATATTCTTCTACCTTACTTAAAAATGTGTATTTTACTTAGACCTATCTTTCTGTATAGGCATACAGATTTAGCCATTTTCCCAATAAATTTCCCTAAAATTTTTTTTGAAAAAAGTTTTCTTACCTTTGAAAGGAATAGATCTTTAAAACATCTATTTTTATTTAAGAAAGTTGTAAGTGTGAAATAGCTATCTGTGTATGTATGAAATAGCTATCTATATCATTGGATGAATAACAATTAGAAAATCTTAGTAAATATTCCTGCCAACAACAAAACTCTAAGGTTCTAGGATCTGCTTAAGGCAGCTAAGTCTTACTTCAGGGTCCCCATCTAACAGAATAGTTACTTAATGTTAACACACTCTCCCTCTCTTTGTATTGTTGCCCCCAAATACAGTATTGACAGCTTCTATACCTTTGCAGTATACTATCGTTAATATCTTCTGTATCTTTTTGTAGTGTTCTCTGTGGTTATATAAAGAACACACACACACACACACACACACACACACACACGCAGTGTGGAAGTCATTATGAACACCTGAGACATACTTTTCACTTTTACTCTGTAACATTCCTTGATTAATATAGAGCTTGTTTTCTTTTTTAATAGCTATATGATATTGTATGGGATATATACAGTGGCTATTTCAGTTTATTGAACTATCCCACTAGATACTTAATTGTTTTCAGTTTTTTTAACCACGTCAAACAATATTACAAGTACATATACTTTTGTGCTGTATATTTTTTAATCAGGAAAATTGGTTTAGTAATGGTTAGTGCCAAGAAGGAATAATAAGAATATCACAAATTGTTTGTTTGAGCTTGGATTTTTCCTGGAATTTGACTAATGTTTAATTCCAAACTGTGATGACTTTAGTTACACCACAAAAGAAGGTAAATGTTATTACTGCTCATCCTGACTGGACCAACATCTTTTCCTTATTTAAAAGGAGGTAAGTAACAAAACTTAACCAAAAAAAAAATAATAATAATAAGTTTATGGATATAGAAAGAAATGCTTAGAAACTATCTTAAAAGAAGTATTAGTTAAAATTTCAAAAGCAGATGATTCAAAGTAAAACAAAAGAGCTTGTCAGTTGTATAATACAAGGATCCTAATATGTCTCAAAACTTTTTATAAACTGTCCAGTTCAGCATATGCTTTTTATTGTTGTTAATGTTTATTCATCTGATGATACTGTATCTCTAAATACTGAGTGAATGTTAGATTAATTATTCTGCCAGGCAGATAGTGTAAGAAAAGGCTAGATGTGTGGACTCTAGTCCTGGCTGTGCTATTGTTGACACAGATAGGTCAAGTTTTCACCTCCCATAATCTCCATTTCTTTCCTTATTATAAACTTGATTGTTTCTAAAAATTTTTTATGTCTAAAAAGTTATGAATTATTATTATGCACATTCCTTTTTTAGTGCTATCTTCACATTTACATTTCCCAGAGTCACTGCATAGTAGATCAGTAGCATTGAAAAGCCAGGTAGGATCTGGAAATGAAAAACATTTTCACTTAAGTTTTTAGATCCCTAACCAACATTTGGTATGAGGTTTGCTTAGTGGTACTTGTGTGCATTTGTGTATATGTGTGTGTGTGTGTGTGTGTGTCTCATAATTCGTCTGCCAAGAAAATTACTTTCTAGCATAGACATTTTATAAAGAATCATTTATTCTGTTTTGTTCCCCAAAAAGATTTTTGAAACCCCAATTTGCATATCTAAGTGGCAAAGCCCTAAACTTCAATTATCCAGTAGTTTAACAAAAACTCATACTGCAACACTCATTAATACATTTGAGTATACTGTAAGTTCAGAATATGAATTATCTAATAGTGAGCAGTGCTACATTACGTTAATTCTTATGTTGTTGGATTGTTAAGAAAACATTTCGAAAGCCATGTTAATTGCGGATGTACAAAAAAGGAACTAGGAAATGTTTTTATTATGTTGAATGAGCTCTGCAATTTGAAACTTTTACACCTTTGGAACATTTTTCTGACACTCAAATCTTTTTCTTTGATTTCATTGTATTGTTTTATGAATTTATTCAATGTATTATTAATGTCTTAACTAGAGGATATAATTTTTGATCTTGGCTTCTAAAGCATGTGCCGTTTCTCTGACCAGTATAGGAATGAATATAGTTGCTTAGCTAGTAACAGAAGGTCTCAGTGCTCTCCTGCCACCACAAAATTCTTACTTTGACCTCTGGTGCTATTTCAGAGTCCCCCCCCCCCCCATAATTATTTCTGATAATTCTGTAGTATAATTGTTGGAGGGATATAGTTAGTAAAATAAATTTAAGGTGTGGAAGATATCCTTTTCGAACATTAGCAATAATGAAATTGAATTTCAAGGCGTACACTTTTTTGTAGCTATTTGAGTGTTGAATTGTCAGTCTTTGTGAAGTGAGTATTGTGACATAGGCAGTTGAAGAAGGGTATATTTCTTATGTAATTTTAGAAATTAGGGTTAAGGAAAATAAAAACTTTAAAGCTCCCCATATATTAAATTTTAATAACATTGATATGCTGCTTGCTTTATGAAACCTTTTATTACAAACAGTTATGAATATGAACATCTCATTTGACTACTGATGAACAGAGGGGAAAATCTAAATTAAAACTTTAAATACCACTATTTAATTACCCAAATGGCTTTGACTGTGTTAAAGAGTGCCTGGGATTATTCTGTTTTTCAATTTGTTTTAATGCTTCCTTGGTAAAAGCTGATGGATTCCCAGGCCCATTGCTGTCACTGATGAACTATATAAAGATAAATGACATTATGGTAAATTCCACTTAATGACACATTTTTAATTTTCAGAACACAGACATTTTCAGGCTAGTGAATGAAGGCTAATTACCTCAAGATCAGAACAAAATAACTCCTCATTTCGAAAGATAATAGAAAAGAAATGTTGCAGATTAATGATGCTATTTATCTTTAAAGGAAAAAAATTTTATCTTTATCCAGATAGCATAGCTCCCTGAGGAGCATGGTTATAAAATGAATCTGAAGTCGCAACTTAATAGGTTATTAAAATTGTGAGTGCAGGCTCTCCTGCTTTAGTCTTTCCATAAATTTAAATTGAAGGTCTGCTGTATTCAAAAAGGAGCAGCTTGTTTATGAGGCCAGAGGGAGCAACATAGGTTTCTGACAAAAGATGCACTTAACCTCTTTCTAATATCTTGCTTTTTTATTTTTCTGAATGAAACTTAACTATTTGCAAAAGTATTTTGCAATTTTGTTACTACTCTAATTGATAACCTAAGTGGAAGGAGCACACTTGGACATGTTTAATTAAGATTAAAATAAAAATGAAAACTAAATGCTTGATGCCTTGTTGGATATATATAAATCACTTTGTAATCTAATGCAATTATGTATATATATGTGTATATTTTTAAACATTTTAATTTTGTTACCTTAAAAAAAATCTTGGCCTATGAGAGTGTGATTTTGTGGTCACAGTTGGAAATTATGTAGGAATTGTTCAATAAATCATTATTCACAGTTAAAGGATTAGCAATAATCCTTTTACTACACTCCCATACAAGCAACAATATAGTGACTCAGATAATATTACTTGATCATAGAGGCTTTACACTGTTCCTGACATCTAAACTCCGTCTTTTGCCCTAGTAATATAATTATTATTTCTTTACTTAATAAGGTCATGCAGCATTTTATGTAATTTTCATTCATGTCTATTAAATAATACATGATTTGCCTGTGTTGATCATATTTCTGTACTTCAGAAAAATGTTTGTGACCAACATATAATAGAAATAACTGTTTCTTGCATTGGACAGAAATAGCTTCATATTATTTTAAGAAATTATTTTTCCCCTTTGCAATTTTATTTGGTCTAAATAGTTTAAATACACACACACACACACACACACACACACACACACATACACACATTTTATCTCATAGGGACAGCAGTGTACTTACTGATTGCCCCCAGCATCCTTTGATGTGAAATTTTTAGTTAAGACATTTCTTAGAGTAGTCAAGAATGGAATTCTTTGTAATTATAATGGCAGTGTGATTTGATTTTATATTAACTGTTATGAAAACCTTTATATTTTTAAACAATGTTCTTGCTGAAGTAGTTTTGATTCTGTAGGTTAAGGGTAATTTTTCTTTATATTATTTTTTTTACTAGTGATTATAATTGTACATAATACTAAGATTCATTGTTCATATTTGTACGTGCACATAATAGAATAGTCTAATTTTGTCAGTTAAAGTTAGGGGTGATTTCTAATAAAATAATTTTAGATTATTGAATCTGAAATCAGGAGGCTATATTTACTGAAAATTGAATAGTAGTAGAACACATACTTTGTGTCAAATTCTGTTTCACTGGTTTTTTTGTTGTTTTTTATTTTTCAATCCTTGGAATTGAACCCAGGGACATGCGCATGTGGGGAAAGTACTCTATTGCTCTAGTACTGAGCTACATCCACCATCCCCTAACTCATCATTCTTAGGATTGGTATTTAAAATATTACTGTAATGATGTAGCACTATAATATAAAGATAAGAACTACAATATTTTGGCATATTACAGAGCATTTTTTCCTTTCCAACATATCCCATACCAGGCTTTTTTTATTCTTTATTTTCTACAGGTGTATTTGTCTTATAGTGACTTGAGAGAAACTGATAAGAATTGTTAAGGTTATGATTTACAGTCCAGTAATCCTGAGAAAACAAAAATGAATCATCTTTCTTAGTATTGCAATAATTTGTTTATGTAATATTCTTCTTTCTAATTTTTAATAAGAATACATATAAAAGTAAAAAGAAATGTGTATTTTGTACTCATGAGAAAATTTTCAGTTAATTCCTCATTGTTCTCTAAATTCATTTTCAAATGTGTGCTATAAACCTGTTATTTCCCAGTGATTTGGGGGAAGATTTTATTTATTCTCAGTTTTTTAAAAAAATTATAAAAATTTTCTTTAAAAACTGAGCAATCTTTAATCAGGCAGTACGAAATAGCACAATAGTATAATCTAAGCAATCTAAGCAATCATTAATCAGGCAGAACGAAATAGCACAATAGTACAAAGATGGGAACTACCAATATTTTAGCATATTACAGAGCATTTCTTTCTTTCTTTCTCCCCTCCCCTCCCCTCCCTTCCCCTCCCCTTCCCCTCCCCAACCTTTCTTTATTTTTATTTTGAGGCAGGTCTTGCTAAATTGCTGAGGTGGGCTTTGAACTTGTGGTCCTCCTGTCTCAACCTCTGAAATTGTTGGAATAACAGATTTGTGCCACTGCACCTGGATAAAACTTTTTTTTCTTAAAAATTAAATTTATTTTAATGGATACCTCTTAGAATATATATATAAAAGCCACCACAACTAGCTTCTTTAAGTTTTCTTACTTGTTAAAAAAAAAAAAAGGATTTGGATACATTTAAATTGTATTCTATAGGGCTTTAGGAAAAGAAAAGTGGGTGATAGCAAGAGGAAGGTCTGGGTTTTCTCCTGCTTAACCAGACAATTCTGTTTTTTATTTTGTTTATTTGTGAGTCTACTTAGGATTTGATTGATAAAAAGTACTTACTTAAAAACAAAAAACTACTTCTATATTGGGTCAAGAACTAGCAAACGGTCCTACAGGTCACATCTGTCCTAGCATCATTTGCATAAAGTGTTTTATTGGAAGAAAGCCATGTTCTTTGGTTTACCTATTGGTCATGGCTGCTTGTGTGGCATAATTAGCAATTGTGATACAGAGTGTATGCCAAGCAGAGCTCAAAATATTTATCTGCTGATTCCTGGACTAGGTACTTATAATCTTATACTTGAAACTTAGTTCCTAGAGATGGCTTAAACTGTGTGGTGTGCAGTTCCTCTCAGACTACACACTAATTCTTAGCTAATTACTTTTGTTTTAAAGCATAATTAAGGATAAATCTTCATGAAATTCTGACCATTCACCCTCTGTATTCCCTAGCATGTTTTAAAGAATAGTTGTTTTGTGCTTATTATTATCCTAAGAACATAAAAGGAAATAATGTTCATATTGTTTCATAGCCCTTAGTTAATTTGGGTAGGCAAGATTAACACAGTGGAAATGATTATAGGACATTTTCAATAATATTATGGTATAGTCTCAGACTATGAATCTAAAAGTAAATTTAGTAGGAGTTCAAAGAACTCCTATTGTGGCAGGAATAGCCTATTAAGAAAATTTTGGGTTTTTTTTTTTTTTTTTTTTAAGAAATGTGACTTAAACTAGTCTGTGAAGTCTAATGGAATTTGAATAGATATCATGAAAGTTAAAAGGACTTTTCTTGGGTGAAGAAGCTAGTATAGAGAAAGGAATGAACTTAGAGGCAGCAAAGATTATTGGGCTTATTGGAGCAGTGAAAATGAAAGAACCTTAAAAGGAAGGAAATAGCAGATTACTAGATGACAGAGTTTCCTATGAAAGATACTTATAAATCATGTTATTGTTGGATAATAAGGGATACTTACTCTATCATGGTGTTGATAATCTATAACCATTGACAATGATTAGTTGGGCAAATACTGGATAGAATATTGTTATCATTTAATAAGTGAAAATACAGATAGTAAAACAGCATGCAACTAATTTGCATTTTTAAAAAAATATTTACACATGAAACAAAGGACTGAACATTCATATTGTTAAAAACTGGAATGGTTATCAAGAGATTTCTCTCATTCTTATACCATGAACATGTACATTTTAGGTTCTAAGGTGGTTTTTTTGTTGTTGTTGTTGTTGTTTTTTTTGATAGCAGGAATTGAACTCAAGGCGTTTAACCACTAAGCCACATCCTTAGTCATTTTTAATTTAATTTTTTTTTTAAATTTAGAGACAGATTCTCACTAAGTTGCTTAGGGCCTTGCTAAGTTGCTGAGACTGGCTTTGAACTTACCATCCTCCTGACTCAGCCTTATGAGCTACTGGGAGGGATTATAAGCATGTGCCAAATCACCTAGCTTATTTTGTTTTTAAGTAAAGAACAGTAATGTGGACTTTGACTTGGTCATAACAGAGAAGCAGAGACTGTATTTACATTAAACCACTAGGAAATCAGTCATACAAATAGGAAATAGCTGTGCATAGACATGATTTATAACAGTGATTGCTATGTATTTCACTTTTTTGATACTAAAGGGCATTTTTAAATATGGATAAACTTAAAATTGGATAATAAGCTATATAGGGCACTTATATTAGAGGGGAAGCAAATGAAATATAGTCTACAGCTACCCTTAACATATTGCCTAGTGAGTATCCACACTATAGTATCAGAAAGGGGATACATTTAGGTATCAGAGAAGGGATCACACTACAAAGAAAAGATATGGTTCAGAGTATGAGGAAGCCAAGATGTTTTGAATTTGTGGATAAAATTACTGAAGAGAAGGAAGAAATAACTGTGACATACAAAACAATCCTGATAAATTTTTGTCTGAGTACTATATATGTTGTAAGAGGAAATTACTCAAGACTGTAGAAATGCTAACTAGAAAGGAATAGGTGTGGGCTGGGGATGTGGCTCAAGCGGTAGCGCGCTCGCCTGGCATGCATGCGGCCCGGGTTCGATCCTCAGCACCACATACCAACAAAGATGTTGTGTCCGCCGAGAACTGAAAAATAAATATTAAAAATTCTCTCTCTCTCTCTCTCTCTCTCTCTCTCTCTCTCTCTCTCTCTCTCTCTCTCTCTCTCTCTCTCTCTCTCTCTCTCTCTCTCACTCTCTCTTAAAAAAAAAAAAGGAATAGGTGTGAAAATTCATGGAACTCATGCAAAGCATTTGCCACTGTAAATTTCCACTGCTTTTGCTGTATGCCATAAATATGGTAAATAAAATTGAAAAAAAAATCTAGCCAAACCGATTAGGAGACAAAACATAATGAAAGAAGACAGAGAGAGTATTTTCAGTAATGAAAGAAGGGATATCATACTAGTCTTATAGATGTTAAAAGTTTAAGGGAATTTAAAAAAAATTTTTTTTAGTTGTAGATGGACAGAATGCCTTTATTTTATTTGTTTATTTTTATGTGATTATTATGAACTACCTTAAATCAGTGAGTTCAACAATTTGAAATTGACAAATTCTTTGAAAGACACAAAGTTAAGGAGAAGTAGAAAACCTGAAGTTAAATTGGTAGGTAAAAACTTTTCCAAAGAGAAACCTACAGGTTCAGGTAGCATTGATAGTACATTATACCAAATTTTAAAGAAGAAATAATAGCAATTCTGTAAAAATTCTTTTAGAATATAGAAGGTAAGGTTAACACCTTGCAAATCATTTTATAAGGCTTGTTATCACCACACACATAAACTAGACAAGATTTTGCAAGAAAGCTGCAGACCACTGTCCTTCATGGATATAGGCACAAAAATCATTAACAGAATTTGTAGTATAGGTGAAGTTTATTTCAGGGTAGTTTAACCTGTGAAAAGTAATCAGTTATTCACTGAATTAACAGGCTGATAAAGAAAAACCCTATGATCTCAATAGATGAAAATAAGCATTTTACAAAATTCAACTCCGTGATAGATTAAAATAAATTTTAAAATTTGGCAGATGAAGAGTGAAGGACCTACTTAAAACCTACAGCTAAAGACTCAATACTTTTACTCTATAATTAATGAAAAGACAAGACTATTCCTTTTTATTAATTCTATTCCATATTTTACTGAAATACATGCTACCAGAGCATAAGACAAGAAAAAGAAATAGAAGGCATACAACTAGAGAGAAAGGTAAGATAGTGTTTAATTATAGTTGACATAATAATCTACTTACTTAGGATATCTTATTTTAAAAAGCTATTAGAGGTAATAAGTAAGCTTTATAAAGTTTTGTAGGAAAACCAGTTCTTTTTCTTTGTATTAGCAATAAACATTGGAACTAGAATTTTTCAAAAATGAGCTGTACAATAGTATCAAAAAATATGAAATACATAGTAATCATTGTTAACAAAAATGCATAAAACCTTTACACTGAAAACTCTGAAGCAATGCAGAGACAAATTAGAGGATCTAAGTAAATGAAGATCTAAGTAGATGTTAACAGATTAGAAGGTTTAATTATTTTAAAGATGTTCTTTTCAGACTTATCTTTATATTCAGTGTGATCAGCAGACTTTTTTTAAAAAAATATTTTTTAGTTGTAGTGGACATAATACATTTATTTTATTTATTTATTTTTAATATAGTGCTGAGAATCGAACCCTGTGCCTTGCACATGCTAGGAGCCCTCTACTGCTGACCCACAACCCTAGCTCCAAGACTTTTTTTAATTAGGTAGAATTTTAAACATTGATAAAAATGTGTTTAGAAGTACAAAAAGATCAGGAATACAATGATCAAGACAGTGTGATATTGTTACAAACAGAAACATATAGATATTATGAGGCAGAAGAATCAAGAAATGGATTCATACAAAGTGCCAAACATTTCAATCAGGAAAGAACAGGCTTTATAACACACCTGTATGGAACCAACTGGACAGCTAGTATGCCCAAAATGAACTATAACTCTTGTGTCATGTGACATACAACAGTTAAGACTTGTTATATACTATATGTTTAAATATAAGAATTAACTATATGAAAGGCCTCAAAACAGGAGAAATGACTGAATAATTTTGGGTTAATAATATATTTTTTAAAATAAAGTACAAAATGTAAAATATTTACTCTTAAAAAATATGACAATAAACTGAAAATACAAGCCACAGACCTGGAGGAAATATTTTAAAGGATGTATATCCAGATTATACACAGGACTTTCACAACTCAATATGAGCAATCTAAATAAAACTCGGCAAAAAAAATTTATAGTTATTTACCCAAGAAGATATGCAAGTGGAAGATAAGCTCATGAAAAGATCAAAATCATTAGTCATTAGGAAAGTCATCTAGAATAGAATATAACTGAAAACTCAACAATTCCAAAAGGATGGAACATATCAAGTAACAATGCACATATATTGCTATTCACAATGAAAACTGTACAGTGTTTTTTGTTGTTGTTTTGTTTTGTTTTGTTTGTACTGGGTATTGAACCCACTGAGCCACATCCCTGTACCTTTTTAATTTTTTATTTTGAGACAGGGTCTCACTGAGTTGCTGAGACCGGCCTTGAACTTGCAATCCTGCTGCCTTGGCCTCCCAAGTCACTAGGATTACAGGTGTGCACCACCGCACCCAGTGAACAGTGTTGTTGGAAGAGTTTGGTTTGGAAAAGTCTTTTTCAGGTTAAATAACACTTTATCATTTGACCCAAGAGTTCTACTCCCAGGTGTGTACCCAAGAGAAATGAAAAAATGACTTAAATGTTCCTACTAGCTATATTTATAATAAACAAAAAATTTTAAGTAAACTGAAAGTCTATTAGACTGATAAATAAATTGTGATATATTAATTCAATGGAACAAAGTACCAGTACATCCCACAACATGGAGAAGTCTCTAAAACTTTAAACTAAGTCGTTGAAGTCAGACCTAATGAATCATATACTCTGTGAATTTATTCCTATGACATTTGGTAAAAGGCAAGACTAATGGCAAAAAAAATCAGACCAGTGGTTGCCTGGTATAAAAAGAAGAGATTTATTGTGAAAAAGCATGAAAGGAGTCTTTTGGAGGCATGACAATGCTCTGTCTTAATCATGGTGGATATTGCAGAATTTTATACACTTGGATTTTCAAAACTTGCTGAATTGTAAATCATTTTATTTTCTATAAACTATAATGCTGATTTTTGAAAACAGATGAGGAAATAAGTTCATATTAAAAATATATTTCTATATATTTAAAACTACTTTCGTGATTTCCAATTAATACAAATGAAAAAATGTCAACATTTAATTTAATATTACATTAATTAATGACCAAAGCTCTTTTATCTAAATGGCCTAAATAGGCAACAGTGGGGCAGTGTTAATTAAGGTACATTCAAACAATTAAAAAACTAATTAAAAATCAATTTCTGGCAGAATATACAATAATACAGGAGACTGTTCACAACATATTGAATGGAGAAAACAGGACATATAGCAAGATCTGGGGATTTTGTTTGTTTTTGGCAAAAATAGGGATTGTGAGGCATTATTTTATGAATGTATGTGTAGAAAGAAAACACATCAGGTATCAACTGTGTATTTCTGAGTGTTAGGATAATGATAATCTTTCTTTCTGGGATTTAACATACCACTGAGCCACATTTCCAGCCTTTTTCATTTTTTTAAATTTTGAATTGGAGTCTGGCTAAGTTGTTGAGGCTGACCTTGAACTTTATCATCCTGCCTCAGCTTCCTGAGTAACTGTATTACAAGCATGTATTCCTGCACCCATCTTCCTCTTTTTCTCTTAATAGTAGTTAAAATATGTTTAAATATGACTACTAAGTTATTTTCTTCCCCATTAGAATATAAATACCAAAACCCAGAAATGTTTCCTTTACTGCCCTGTGGTTATATTCCCAGAGACTAGAACAGTGTTCCTTAAATGTTTGCTGAATGAATGAATGAACTAACTCTTATTGGTACTTATATCTCAGATCAGATTTTTTTCCCACTGCTTTATCTATTTTTGTTTTAACTTCATGGTTGTGATGACTGGAACTTTATGGTATATTTTTCTATCTGGTGGGACAATTCCTTTTTGTTATTCAAGTTATTCTAAACTTCTGTTACACTACTTTAAAAGTAGGTGTTTTCTCCATTCTCACCCTGTTTAGAGAGCTTCCTGTATAATGGTCAAGTATTCATTATTTAAAGCCAGACCCTGAATTTAATAGCTATTGTAGTGGTACTTTGCAAGTGTTGGGGGGATATATTTTAACTATCCCAAGGTATCAAGCAGAAATCCTGGAGAATCTTGAAAGATCAATGCTATACTTGTTGGTCAGCAAGTGATTGTTTAGTCATAATTTATAGATGAAGGAGGTGGTCACAGTATTTTGGACCTCTTATCAAACAGACATGTAGGTAAATTACTCTTTATCCTTGTTACTTCATTTCTGCTGTCCTAGAATATAATTCAGGAGTCCTTTCTTTTTATTTCTGGTAGTCACATCTCTGAGAAGAACTACATATCATGTTAACTGTTATTTGTTATGTAAATTTCTAGTGTATAGTTTGTTCCTTGTCCTCCTTAAATTCTAAGTTCTTTTTTTAAATTGGTGAATTATCATTATATGTAATAGTAGGATATGAGGATATGTTATTACATATTTGTACATGGATACAGTGATATAACAATCTGGTCAGTTTTTGTTCAAATTATAAGTTCTTTGAGAGGAGTATGTTTTGTGAGAAATTCTCTTAATCATATCCATACTGAGCAATTATTATTTACACTGCAGCATAGGAAAGGAGTAATATGTGATTGAACACTTGTCCTGGCTTCCCAATAGATAGATAGATAGATAGATAGATAGATAGATAGATAGATAGATAGATCAATCTCATAAAATTACACATAAAAGGAAATAAAAATCTCTAGGGCCAGTCACCTCCAGTTTCAAATCATTTCTTCCCTTATCATCTACTATTTTGATGAATGTTTAAATATATCCTTTTTGTTGCTTTAACTCTTAAGATTGGAGAGGGGAAATTACTAGATTAAGTTCCATAATCATTTTAGAGTTTGAGGAGGTCCTTTTGGTTTATGCTTTCATGTTTTAAACTGTCCTGTATTCACATAATACAGTATTCTCAATTTGATGACTTTGGATTAGGGATTTAAAGTAACATTTCTTTTTCATTTCCAAATAAAAAGGGAGAGAATTGAACAACAGCAGAGGAGGCAGAGAGGGAAGATGGGAGGGGAGTGGAGGGGAGGGAGGATAGTAGGGGATAGGAAAGGTAGCAGAATACAACAGTCACTGATATGCCATTATGTAAAAATGTGAGTATGTAACAGATGTGATTCTGCAATCTGTATTTGGGGTAGAAATGGGAGTTCAAAACCCAATTGAGTCAAATGTATGAAAGATGATTTATCAAGAGCTCTGTAATGTTTTGAACAATCAATTAAAAAAAAATAAAGTCACTCTTGACAGGTATGATGAAAAACACCTATAATCCCAGCAACTTCAGAGGCTGAGGAAGGAGGATCACAAGTTCAAGGCTAGCCTCAACAACTTAGAGAGACTGTATTTCAAAATAAAAAATAAAGAGAGCTGTGGATGAAGCTCAGTGGTAGAGTACTTCTGGGTTCCATCCCTGGTACCAAAAAAAAAAAAAAAAAAAAAAGGTCACTGTTTTCATAAGCAACCTGAGCTTACCAAAAGTATTTTTTAGATGGATTCATTACTTCAAGTCTATCCTTTGTGGAAATCCACCCTATAAATAACTAGCCAATACATGAAAACTCATTTACAATGGACCTGGTGTCCATTTAAATACATCAACAGTTGTGGCTTCATTAAAGCTCTGATTTTTCCTGAGACATGAATTGACTTAATAAAATATGTAATTTTCAAGTAAAAAAAAACAAATCAAATGTATATGGATTGCTATTTATAAGTTCTCCCAATGCTTGCCTTCAAAGTTTGTCATCTGAGATTTTAAATTGCATTTGAATGCAAGTTGTTTTTAAATTGAGTATTTTAAAATTTTTCTTTCATAAAGCATTCAGAAAAGAAGATTTTGACTTCTGTTTCCAAGACTATTTTTTTTTAAGTTGGACACAATATCTTTATTTATTTATTTTTATGTGGTGCTGAGGATCCAACCCAGGGCCTCGCATGTGCTAGGCAAACGCTCCACCACTGAGCCACAACCCCAGCCCCACCAAGACTATTATCTATTAGTAAAACAGTGAAGTTTAAACTGTGTGTATAGGATTTCTCCATATAGTCAACCCAAGAAAACTATCTTGTTTTGAGAGCTTTACAGTTTGCTTATGATGCCATGCTGCCCATACTGCATGGTTACCTTGATTGCATTGTAGTTCAGAATATTGGTTTTGAGATCTGACAGACTTGAATTGACCAGAAAGCATATCTAATCCAACACTGCCAGTCTTCGTAGACCAACTTAACTTCATGGTACTTAAGAAAGAGTTTACTTAGGTGTATAAATATCTATATTGTTTCAAAGTTTTATAAAGATTTTTGTAGAAGTGTGGTGAGTTTTAGTTACAAATGATCCAACATTTTTAACAGGGAGACAACTAAGAAGTCAGGCTTTTTTAATTATTTAAATGAAAACCATTTGTTAAAATATGATATTATGTATTTTGTTAAATTTGTAAAGGCATAGTTTTTATTGTTGCCTCTTAAGGTTTAGGATATATAGGTGGACCTTTCAGAAGTGTTTATATAATTTGTGCATGTAAATTATTACATATTTGTGAAGTGGTTTTTTTTTTCAAATATTTCCTTGCAGTGTTTGTTTTACTTCATTTTGCTGCCTGTGTCTTGCTCTGTAGTGAAGTGAGAAAAAAAAACAAAAACACTTGAGAGTAATGTGTTCACTTATTTAAGGTAAATTACTTCCATGATCAAATTTGATATTAGGCATTATACAAGTTTGTATTATAGAAAAACAGTTGACATTTTTGTAATCAAATCATAAATTTGATTACTTATTTGATCAAATTTTTTTTATTTTTGTCATTTTGCATGTAATTAATATATTTCATGTTTTTAGAAATGAGAATTTAATATAAGTTCTTTTTAACCATATGCCTTCACAATAAAGGTGCATTACCCTTTAGCAATCTGTGAAGAGATGCTTTGAAATGATGTATAGATCCTGTTTTCCTACTTACTTGAAGCCTGTGATTTTAAAATCAGTGGATGATTCTTGTCTGAATTAGCAATACTGTTGTTATTTGATTCACCAAGTGTTGCATTCACAATTCTTAAGGACCTGTATGTGCATATATAAATACAAAATCACATACTTTTTAGTTATGTACATCTTACAGCATAGTACTTGTTTTAGGTTCCTGTGCCTATTGTAACAAATTAGCACAATCTTGGTTGCTTTCACAGTTCCGGAGACCAGAAGCCCAAAATCATTATCACTAGACAAAAATTAAGGTGTTAGCAGGGATGTACTCACTTACGATGCTCTTGGGGAAAGTCTGCTTCTTGCTTCTTTGAGTGCTAGGAACTGCCTGAATTTCTTAGCTTGTGACCACATCATTTCAGTCCTTAAGGCTACCTCATCAAATCTGTTTGTTCTGTCTTCACATTATTGCCTTCTCCTTTGTATCTCAAATCTTCCTTTGCCTACCTCTAATAAGGATACATGCAATTGCATTTATGTATGTATTCCAAATGGTAGATTTCCCCTCAAACACAAGCCAAAACTTTTTAAACTTCTTTGTTTATTTGTGTCTTATGACACAAATGGATTATCTCATTTTTCTCTAATTTCTAAGGATAGCATTTAATATAATTCCATTTATGGTGGTGCATACCTGTAACCCCAGAGACTTGGGAGGTTGAGGCAGAAGGACCACCAATTCAAAGTCCACTTCAGCAACTTAGACAGATTCTGTCTGAGAAAATTAAAAAGACTGTAGCTCAGCAGTAAAGTACCCCCTGGGTTCAGTCCCCAGTACCAAAATCATCATTATCACAAAATAATTCCAAGTGCCATCATTTTCCACAGCAAACTTTTAGCAACCGGTCTAGGATATATGTGCACCTATCTTTTGGCTTGTGGATTTCCTGTTGGATTTGGTGGTATAATATGATTTTTTAAATTAATTATGATTGTACTGCTTAAAAGAAGGGACTTTCTACAATTTTTTTTTTTTTTGCAAATTGTAGACCAATATTAAATATAAAATCAGCTATGTTAAGGGGTGGGAAATTGGGAAGAGGTGGGGAAGTGCTAAGGAATGATATTGGCCAAATTACAATGTTATACTGTTATTGTGTGCATGTACAGATATGTAACAACAAATTTCATCAATGTGTACATTTGTAATGCACTAATAAGAAATGGAGAGGGGTCATCTGTGTTTGAACTTTTAGCAATTATGATCTCCTTAAGGACTGATCATGTAATCTCTTAAGTCCTACCTCATACTTTTAGTGACAAGGTCAGGTAACAAATAAAATAGACCCAACTTGGACTTTGTCCACCATCTTCATTACTTCAATGGAGGCAGAGAATTGCCCTGAGTAGCAGAGAATGGCACTATGTGTAGGAAAGACAGGACACTGGTAGGATCAAGTGAAAGTGGTAGAGGCCTTTAGTAATTTATACCCCTGATGCAAATAACAGCAAAGTAAATAAAATGGAGAAGAAAAAAAGTGAGCATGAGGAATTTATTAACTTATGTGTAATTAGAAACATAGGTATTTGTGTGTCTCCAATGGCTGAGTCATTCTAGGTCATCCAAGAAGCTTAAGCATGAATTCACCCATTTCTCAATTCTCATTTTCTTAGTGCTGGCTGGCTTTATTCTCAGGCTGGCTCTAGTTGGAAGAATTTGGCCTTGGCAGCTTCAGACTTTACATTGTCCTTAATACCTAGGTGTCAGACAGACAATATCTCTTTTTTGATAATTCTGGTAAAAGCTCTGAGAAGTTCTTTTATTGGCTCAACTGGGGTTATTCCTGTCCAGTCAGTGGGATCTAAGATTGTATTGGCTAGGTTTAAATCATGTGCCCACCCCTGTAATGGAGGTGCAATGGTGTGTGGGATTGGGATGAGTAATCATCACACATCACTATCAAAGCCATATGGGATGATTTTCCAATAAGAAACAGTTTTGTTACTAGAAGAAAGGGAATGAATGCTAAGGAGCTAAAATTGTTTTCTATTATAAGGTCAAAACCTAGTACATGTGATGTCTAATACAGAATCCTTTATTTATTTTTTTTAAAAAAAGTAAAATTAGAAAAAATATATTTAATCTTTTTGAAAGCTTGGAATATTTTTTTCAGGTTTATATTTCTCCTTTGGTTTCTTGGTGTAACTTATGGAAATATTTTACACTTTAACAATTTATTGAATGTCTATCATTTAATCTTTTCAAAGGTGACAGTTTTTAAAATAACTTTTTATGTGTAGAGCCCAATTTTAAGACATTTTCACAGAGAATTTTAAAAAGTTTTGTTTCAGTATGTCAGATAACCAGTCTCAAGGATTTATGCAAGCCAAGAAATACCAAGTTATATTTTAAAACGTTTTAACCAAGGCTCACAGGGTATCTCCCACTTTTATTTATCGAAAGTGCTATGGGATTTTTAAATGCCTACGCAAAACATACAGTTAGCCTCATCTGGAAGACCCATGCACAGCACAGTGCAAGCTACTCAATTTATCTACCTTGGAAGGATGAAAGGCTAAGTTGAAAAATCATTTATCAGTTCCACTCCAGTTGTTACATTTTTGCTTCAGAAACATACTTCATCTCCTGAGTCTCATAATCTCTTGCCTTTGAGGTTGTTTCATAGACACGCTTTCACTCAAATGGTTTCAATTTGAACTTCTTCAAGAGGGGTGCCTATCTCCCAGAAGTTGCCTCTAGGGACTATTTTATAGCTGTTATATCAGCTCCTCCCACCCTAGCTTGTTGAAAGTCCTTTAACCAAAGACATTTCTAATAGGAAACCAGTACTAGTCAAGCAGTAGTGGCCACTTTATGAAGATTGAGCACCCAACCTGGAATTCCATAAAAA
The DNA here is from genome assembly GCF_052094955.1 of Ictidomys tridecemlineatus. Taxonomy (NCBI): domain Eukaryota; kingdom Metazoa; phylum Chordata; class Mammalia; order Rodentia; family Sciuridae; genus Ictidomys; species Ictidomys tridecemlineatus. The sequence continues at coordinate 175,856,608 of NC_135480.1, forward strand.
GCTTGAACAATACAACCCAATAAGAGGGCTCAAGATGGGATGAGGATATAGCTTAGTTGGTAGAGTGCTTGCCTTTTCAGGCACAAAGCCTTATAAGGAGGTAGTGAACCTGTCCACATGTTTTGGGCTCTATGTTCAGACTATATTTTCTTCCTTTCCTCCAGGTTCTCTCTCCTTGACTATCACTTACTGTTCTTTAGAATTTATATTGCTTCTTATATATATAGTCTACCTCCTTAACCATGCTATAAACCTTTGAAACTCAAGGGACTCTGACCTGTATTTATTTTGTATTTTCACTTAAAAGTAAACTAAGTATTGTTATTTGGGATTATGGCACTTAGTTGAAATAATTAATAAATTTTTAGCATCCAAGTATTATGACAGAAACAAAGAAAAATAAGACATAGTTCCTGCCTTCAAAGAGCTCTTAACCTTGTAAAAGAGAAATGACATGCAAGTATAATATAAGAAAATCATTAAGAACAGAATAGTCAGTTTCTCAGAACACTGAGGGCAGGCTCCATGAAGGAGATGGTATTTGAACCAGGCCTTTAGTAGCATTAGATTATTGGGATATTTTAATTTATGTCACTAATTTTCTGAGACACAGCATTATAGAAGAGGCATTTATAGGCAACAGTAGTGACTATAATCCCTCACATGTGTAATTTTTGGTGGCTGACAAAACTCTTAAACATTTTTATCTCATTTGTGCTTTCTAAAATAATTATCAATAGATTTATTAGAGACATGTAAAAAATTCTCTCACCTATGTAGCTTTCAGAGTTTTGTTTTCTAATTGCCTTGATGATCAGAAAACAGAATTATCAGAATCTTGATTTCTCTGCCATGGTTTTTTGTACTGAGATTAACTCTAGAAGAAAGGAGAGACTTCTTGTTTCTAGCTTCTGCTCTGACAAGTCAGAACTGATCCTATCCTGCTTGACCAAATTTGTTAATGACCTTCTTATAATACTATTACAGCTTTCCTGTTGCCACTCCCCCTCCCAAGAAAGTGAAGTTGGAATTTTTGTTAATTAGAAGTATTCCTAAAATTTTTAATAAGTTTTTCTGAGATAATTTCACTTTTTTTGGGCAATATACCTGCTATAACGTGCAAACTCAGATTGTACTATCTTGCTAAATAATTTTCCTCCCTTTTAACAGAATTATACTTTAACTATTTAGTTCTTTGTTTTCATTGTGTTCAAATATTCTCTGAGAAGGGAAAATGAAAGAAGAAACCTAAGTGAAATAATAAGTTTTTACATGTTACAGGAAACTGCTTATTAGTAAACTCTACTCAATGTATCTGGTATTTACGTGTCTTAAAAATGACCTTTATTGAAGGCAAAGTTTGGTTTTGATTTTGCTGAAATCAAATTTCATTCTTTTTATATGATTCAGAAGCCTGTGTCTCACCTGGTTGATCATTCCAACTATTTCTCTGTGCTTCAAATCATCAAAATCCCATTTACCCCACTGCAGGGCTGGCATGAGAATGAATGTGATGGCAGCAATTAATATAATGATTGTAATAAAAACTTAAAAGGAAACAGCAGCTTCATTAATATCTAACATTTCTTCACCCACAGTTATATCAATAATAAGAGATGATAGTAGGGAAAATAAAAGCAGGAAAAGCTGCATTTTGTAATTAATTATGAAATTATTTTCATTATGACCCTTTATAGTTGTAGCTTTTAAATTTTAGGAACAACACAATAAATTGGAGAAGTCAGTGTTCTGCATAGATTAAATGAAATTTATTGTTAATTAGAAAAAGCCCAGGAACTTACAGTATGCCCTTACTCATACATAGATTTAGGCATAAGGTTTCCTAGTTAATAAGTCATTGTGTTATTGTGTGTTTGGAGATGCATTTCACTTGAATTTGAAAATAATTATTTAATGGCCAGTGTTTCAATTCTTATTAGAAAGACTGTCATCTAAAAATTTACATAAAGCAAAAGCAGGCATTCTTGGCATTGCCAGTGTTTACTGTTTCTCATAATTGTGGGTATTTTCTGTAGGCTTTTCTCTTTTGTTGGAATTAGGTTCTTATTGTAATGCCTTTGCTCTTCACCCTGTGATGTTGCTTTGTTGGCTTGTTCATCTACCTTGTAGACCTTGATGACCCTCATGTTCTAGTCCTTTGACTTTTTACTAGACTGAACCAAAAGAAAGCACTTGGTTGCTATTAAAAGAGCTGAACAAAGGCAGGAAGGGAGGGTTTTAAGCATGGGATACTACCATAGAAAACAGCAAATATATTTCTGCTCAGTTTATGAAAACCAGCTTCTATAAGGTTAGGCCACTGACTCTCATTTTTGTTATTTGCATCCTTTAACCTCTCTACACTGTTAAAAAAGTTTCACCACAGAATGGTTTGAAAATCTTAGCATGTTCAGCCCTTTAAAGTTGGGGAATTTAGTTTTCTACATCATGTATCTATTACACACGTGCATTTTTAGGGCAGCCTGCCTTTTAATGGCATGGTACTCCATCTGTATGTTTAGTTTAGGGTGGGATTTATTTATACAGCTTTTAAACATTTTTTTCTTTTATTATCAGTATTAAAGGAAAACATAACAGAATCATTCAGAAATAGTTAGTAGATATTAAAATAAAGAGAAAAATGTTTGACAATTTTCCTATATATCAAAGCAGAAAGAAAACATATCATTTAAGTGCATTTTCAACACTTTGAAACGGCAGTAGTGAGTTTTTCAGGTTTTTTATTTAATACTTATTTTTAGTTTTAGGTGGACACAACATCTTTATTTTATTTTTATGTGGTGCTGAGCATCGAACTCAGTACTTCATACATGCTAGGCGAGCACTTTACCACTGAGCCACAACCCAGCCCCTCAGGTTTTTTTTTTAACCACAGCTTCATCTTTATTGGCTAATTGAGTTGTATTATTTTTACACCATAGCATAACTTTGAAATGCAATGTAGATTAGTAAATAAAAACTAAAAAAAAGGAATCTCATTGCGTAAAATACATTTAATAATAAATTAAAGCTAACATCAAAGATGGGGGAGATCCAAGACAGCAAGATAAGCAAAAAAGTTTGGAATTGCCCAAGGAGATACTCTTTTGAGTCATATTCTTCTCAGGTTCTAATGATCATATAATAAGTATATCAGCCAAAAAAGGCTAGCAAAAGGTTTGATGTTTTAAAATAGAAGCAAATGTAAGCTTTTGTACTATATAAACTACTGCTTTTAATAGATCCACGAAAATAGAAAATATCTAAAAAAAATCATTAATAAAAGCAATGGTTGGTCATGCAATTCAAATTAATATAAGTACCTGCATAGCTAAGTTTTCAATGTCACAGAAAATCAAGGACAGTACTTAGTGCTTAGTATCATAAAAATATTAAAAATTAACCTTCTATCAGGAAATTATTTAAATGTTAATAATCTTATGGTCCTAAAATAGGCCTCTTCCATAGTCTATTAGGGTTTTATTTATTTTTTAATACTACAGGAACTACTAGTTTAAACTAATAATTGTTTTTAAATGTAAGCAGCCCAGTCCATTATATAGTGAAATGATATATTAAAAGCAATTATTAGAATAATGATTAACATAAAACCTGAGTTTGAATTTATACATCATTGGAAGATAATGTTGCTCTTGAGGTTTGAAATCTAAAGATGATTATTATGTCTTGCATTATACATTTGAATCTGAATGTTACTTGTGATTCATTATGTGAAGATAACAAATATAGAAAAATCTTTCAATAATACAGAATAACTGTGTTATTCTCTAGATAACACAGAAAATACAACTATCATAAACAGTAACCTGCTTTCTACCAACCTTTTCCCATAATTGGGATTTGTTTCTGAAGGCTAGTACAGGTCCTGTTGGTCTTACCATAGTAAAATTATTCAGTGTATTTTTTGCTTTAGATTATACAAATTTAATCCAGTTTCAATAATATTACCTGTTTTTAAAGTTTTATCTATCGTTTCAGCAGTAATAGAGAATTTTACAGAAGCTGAAAATAAAAAGTTACTGTACTATAGCTATAATAACCTGGTTGTTAAATTTAATTAATTGTGTGTTAGAAGGCAGATAGATAAAATATTATTTATACATAGTAATAATGGTGGCACGCAAAATTCTCATACAGTATTATATAAAGGTCAGAGAAAATAAAGATGGTTTAAAAGTTTATGAAAATAAATCCTTTAAAATTATTCTTATAACACTAAAGAATAACCCAAAAGCTAATTTTTTTATACTTACTGAATAAGTTCACTTAAAACAATCTTTACATGTGGAAATCCAACACATTACATACTTCAATTCTTAAGAATAAAGGGAAGAAGTTAATAGTAATATCAAAGGTTGGGATTGGGATAGTCAGACCATATAATTTCTTCCAAAATAAAATTAAACAAAATTTGTTCTTCTAGCTCAGAGGTATCTTTTTTGTTTATTATTAAGTAAAAGCCACCCAACTAGAGTTTAAAACATTTTAATAAAAAAATAAAATGTTGATGCAAAGGAAATAGCTGCCAGATACATATTTGCCAATAATTTAGCCACATTTTCAGGTTTTAATAAATACACTGTTATAGAAATACTAGAATTATTAAATAAATAAAATTTCACATTTAAAAATAACCAATTCATTTAACAAAACAATATTTAGAATTTAAGCTTCCTAGCATACTTGGGCCTCTCATTCATTTTATCAAAAGATTCATACATACAATAAGTAAGTGTACATGACTATTAGGTGTATGTATCAAAGATGTTGTTATTTGTTTTTTTTTTTTTAAAAAGCTCTTAGGAATTTTGCTTTAAATTTACCAAACCTTTAACTATTAGATATGTCGCAGTGATAGCTAAAATTTTTACTTTGCAGTTGGGCTTTTGGTATGGTGTTGACTTGGCTAATGATTGTGTAACAAAATGCTATAAATGGAAAGCTATTTCTGATTTAAATTCTTGATTCTTCTACATTAGTGCTAGTAAAATTGATGCATTCTTAGTTCCAAGTAGTGGTATTTTATAATGCCATAGCAAAAGCATGGGTGGAAATGAGAAGTGCTGTCTCTTAGAAGTTCTCTCATATTTCAGCTAAAACATACTCAGCAAAAAAGATATGTAAATTAAAAGAAAATCTCCAATTTCCTATTCTGAGTAAAGCTTTGATTTTTGCTGATTCAGGAAGTAAGGTTGACATTGGAGCTTCTCATTTCATCTGGAATAATCACTTTTTCCTTTTGAAAAGTCTTTCATTTTCGCAGCAATATCTTCTAAAACAGTCCATTTTGCATGGATGAACCTGTTTTTCTCTAGATAACACAGAAAATACAACTATCGTAAACGGTAACCTGCTTTCTATAGTATTGCTTTCCTGAGTGCCCAGTGAGATACTAAAGTGCCAGGCTGTTCATTCTGGAGATTTCACTGATTTTCTCAGCTGCATTCCTACCCCAACCTCCTGAATAACAACCCCCAAAAGAAGAATTTTATAACTTCCAAATTGACTACTGCAATAAAATGTTTAACCCCAGGGTTAGATAAATAAGATGCTGACTATCTAATGAAGGTGGCTAATTCAGTAGAGTTCTCTCCTAAGCCAGTGGCTCATCAGCTGAGGATCATTCAGAATGTATAATTCTAATTCTTGAAATACTGCTCTGTTTTTTTTTCCCATTAAAATAGGTGTGGGATTATCTTACTGATTGTGATATTTTCTCAGATTTTTCATTAATATTGTTTTCTTTCCATATATCAAAATATGTTTAAAATTTGAATGAATAAACTTGCTTTTGTTGTAGGGTAGGCATATAGGGCATCCAGTTGTACTCCAAATATTTGGCTGCCAAATGCAGAAAGCATAATTGCTTACTTATTTAAATTAGTACTAAAATTATTAGTATTTGAGAAATATGTTTTGGTGTGATCTACATGCAGTCTATTTAAAATTCCAAACAAAAGTCAAATTCTTTATTGCTTGGATTTCTGCCAAATGGTGCTCTAAAGCAAATTGAGTTTTTCTTGGGCATCTATGATAAATGGAAATATATATGTGATGTTTAGCATTGACTTCAGAATTACAAACAGGCTCATTGTATTTCAATTTTATAATTTCTGTGCTGTCTATACAGGGTGCTTTCTTGCTTTCCACAGTCCTTGGAACAGTGCTCTCAAATGAGCAAATGTATGCTTATGCAGTTCTGAACACTATATGTATTTCTTTTGCTATTTGACTGTTAATGCTGTATGATATCAAATGTTTTATTCTATGCAGATTGTGCTTTTAAACTACTTCCTGATGGCATATATTCTTGTATTACTACGATAAAACCAAGATGACAGGATGACAGAGTGAACCTCTTATTAAAACCATGTTATAATTATTGCAGAGATATTAATGGAAATCTAGAGCTTGCTGCCTCGAGTTATTTCAAATTGTGTATTTTATATTTATAGTTTACATTTACATATTAATTTTATCTATTAAGAATTGCTTTCACATTAAAATATTTACATATGATTAAATAAAAGCATAAGATTACATTTGAACTTTAGAATTCATTGTATCACCAAGTGGTTTTGCATTAAGGAATGTCAAATTTGATGACAAGTTCCACCCTCACATTTGGAAATACCACGAAGGAAAAGCAGTCGTGGCAATCATATATGTACACTTATCTTTTATTTAAAAGCATATTTTCTTCATTTAGAGAACTAAAATGCCCAAATTATGATGATTAGTACTTAAGCTTTTAAGTCAAAATACAAAAAAGAATTATAGTGGAAAATTCAGAATGATTTCTTAGCAAAGTTCATGACATGCAGATAATTTAGTTTTTAAGACAGTTGATGAGTAATCCATTTCAAACTTATATATACGTATTTATTTTATCTTGATGTCATAGATCTACCTTATAAAATTTAAACATAAAAACAGATTTTTTAGTATTTAGTAAGACCTTCCACGGAAAATTTTAAATAGTTGTTTGAAAATTGTTAGTAGTTCATCTGATTAGTCTGATACTATGAAATTATATTAGCATTGTACATTGCTGGCAAGTGCTTTGGGAACTCTTTAATGCAGCTATTCTTTTTTTACAAAACATTACTTGCCTTTTGAAAAGAGCTTGTTACAGGGGATATCAACATTGCTTCATCCTTTGCTCTGTTTTTAAAACTACATAATTTATTAGTAAATTATAAATACCTCAGAAAAACTGTTCAAGATACATGCATTCAGGATTAAATCTGAATTTATCTACACACATACTTACTAATTTGTATAACAGCCATTCAAACTGCAGTATGCTTAAAGGAGTTGGTATGCTTTCTTTGCAGACATGGTTGATTTGAAAACAGTAACAAAATTATCTAGATAGGCTCCTGAAACTCTTTTCAACCCTTACATACAACTATCTTTGCAAAATGTTGATCAATGTTCAAATGGAAATGGAATCATTAACTAGCCTAGCTTGACTTCCATTGTTTTCATTAGTTAATTCACGGAATCATACAATACCCTGAATTTTTGCCCAGTACTAACAGTTTGCTGTAAAATTGTGTAGTATGGGGGCATTAGCACAGAGTTTGTCTGTAGATTTTCTATTCTGCACATCTTGATTCTCATTCTATTCATTTTCTATTCCTTTAACCAATAAGGATTTACCTTAAATTAAGCATTTTTAGGTATGCCTATTGTCTCCCAGTGGTGCTTTGTAGCACCATATGGTTGATCCTCAGCTTGACTTATAATCTTAAGTCTTTTTACTAGCCATTTTACAAAGATAGCCTGAGCCTCTTTGTGATACAGGTCAAGTACTTGTGGAGTAAAGTATAAAGAAATGAACTTTGATTGTGCTGGAATGTCTTCAAAAATAAAAACAAAACAAAACAACAGGCTGCTTCTTTCTTTTTCAATAGAAACATGTCTTATTTAAAACAACTTGAATTTTCTATGAGATTTGCCATACTATAATAACAGTTACATTTTATTAAAGCAGAATGTTTTTTTACATAGCTCAGTTTATTATGTAAATGAGTGTTTACTTAATAAAAACATTACTTTTAAAATACCATACAGAATGAGTTCTTTGCAAGATAATTTTTAGTGTTTAAATAAGATTTAATTTATAATAAACTTGGGGAATGAGGGAGACCTTTAATCTTAATATATTAAGAGGGAAATGAATGAAAGTGAATTATTTTTGTCAAGATTTTTTTTTCATTATGAAACCTAACTAATCCTATCATTTTCACTTCCTGCTCCCCTTTTTTAAAGGACAGTATATGTCTTGCTTGCTTATTAGCTGTGGCAGTGTTGTGAGAATTCCACCATGACTGATCAATGAGAAACACTGTGTTTTTTCCATATGTATTCATTGTGGAATAGAATCCAAAGTTGGATTTTTATTTTTTTCTTTTACTGAGCATCGTAAGGAATGTGGGTAAGCATTTGTTCCATTGAATAATTTATAATGGCTAATTTCTCCATAAGTATTCTACTAAAACATGATAGTTATATCTCACTTAGGAGAAAAGTTGTCTGTAATGCTGTTCAAACCCTATATGTGTGTGGGTATAACAAATCCTGTTTTCTCACTGATTTTTCAGTACAAAATTGGAAATGCATTCTTCTACAAAATGCATTAATTTTTTAGAAGAAAAGATTCGCTTTTAGATAGAATAGTATGTCATATTCTGAATACAACATAAAGCTGTTTATATGTTTGTCCCAGTAACTTAAATATACAGGATAGCTTAAAATGTCAATGGTTTTCAAATTCTCATCCTGTGCTTCTAATATCCTAGAATATGTAATTCTTCTTTATGCTGAGTAGTCTTTCTTCTACTGTTTTAGAGAAGTTACTATTTTTAAACATTAGCAGATCAAGAGCTGGTGATATAGGTCAGTGGTAGAGCACCGTGGGTTCGATCCTCAACATCACAAAAAATTAGCAGATTCAAATAAGCAAAAGAAGGGATTCAGCATGGAAACAGTTGACATTGCAATTTAAAAATACAGTGGGAAATTATTAAATGTTAAACATGTGGTATTATCCAGGTTCAATGTTGCACAACTATAATCCCAGCAATTTGGGAGGCTGAGGCAGGAGAATTACAAGTTCAAAGCCTGCCTCAGCAATGTAACAAGATCCTGTCTCAAAATTAAGAAAAAATAAAGTACTCCTTGGTTTAATCTCCAGTACAGGGAAAAAGAAAAAAGAAAAAGATACACTGGTATTACCTTCAAGTAGCTAGTTCATAGCTTAATAGTCAGGCACATAAATGGATACTTACAATACAATGAGACAAATATCTTTCTTGATAGATATAAATATAGGATATTATGGGAAGAACTTCTAATTCAGTTTTAGAAGATCAAGGAAAACTCCTGGAGGCAAACTAAAGCAAGTCTTGTTGGATAAGAATAAGTTAAACAAAAATGGACATAGAAGAAAGAGAGTGTAAGAAAGAGATTCAGGAAATAGAAGGTATATATAACTCAACTGCTATTGGGTTGTTTAAAGATTTATGTATAATTAGGTATAGCTAGAGCATAGGGTATAAAGGTGATGGAAAGTAGTGGCAGATTAATCTGGAGTAGTAAACTGAGGTCAGATTATCAAGGGCTTTCTTTGTAGAATGCCCAGAAAATTCAAGTTTCTTGAAGAGATTTTTATTAAGATAGTGACATGATCAGATTTGTAATTTACAAGTCAATTTGGCCCAAGAATGGAGGTCAGAGGGTTGGATAGGTAAAGGTAAATGAAACTTTAAAGAGACTGTTTGCTTTTGGAAAGAGATGAGAAGTGATGGTACCATTCCTATATGTGTGAATAGTAGAGGATGATCAAGCCTGGGAAAGGGGGAAATATGAGTTAGTTTTTAACATTTAATTTGAAGTGCCTGTAGGCTATCTAATTAAAGCTGTCCAAAAAGGAATTGACCAAGCACAAAGGGAACCAAGATGGCTAAATGCATAGGAGTAAATCAACATAAAAATGTTAACTGAAGCCATAGAAATCCAGTGTCTTCAGGGATCAGCATTTTTATCATTACAATGATACTCTTTTGCTCAGTTTGTTAGGTTTTTTGTGGCCATATAGAAAATATATACGAACATATTGTGAAATATTTAATGTACTATACAATATAACATATTATCTAATACAGTGGGGAGTACATTTCCTACATATATTGCTATGGAAAATAATTTGTCAGAACAAATCTTTTACTATAATGGTATTTTTTTCTTTTTCTTTTCTTTCTTTCTTCTTTTTTTGGTATCTGGGATTGAACCCAGGCATGCTTAATCACTGAGCCACATCCCAACCCTTTTTATTTTTTTGAGACAGGGTCTCACTAAGTTGCTGAGGCTTGCTTTGAACCTCCAATCCTACCTCAGCCTCCCAAGTTGCTGGGATTATAGGCGTGTGCTACGGGGCCCTGTTGTAGTAATATCTTTTAAGTTAAACTTGACGTATTTCCTTTGTTAGTGATTTAAACTAACAAGGAAGGAAAGAAACCTATCTTTTCTGTGCGTGACACTATTTTATATGTATTTTTTGTGTTTTTTTCATTATTTACCTAAATTGTCAGAAAATTTTATAAGTGTGTATATATGTATATATTATATACAGTGTGATATTTTGAAATATGTATATTGGGGCTGGAGTTGTGGCTCAGTGGTAGAGCGCTTGCCTGGCAGGCATGAGGATCAGGGTTCGATCCTCAGCATCACATATAAATAAATAAATAAATAATTTTTTAAAAAAAGAAATATGTATATTGTGGAATGGCTAGATCAAGCTAATTAATATATGTATTACTTCACATACTGTACTTTTTTTGTTGTGAGAACCCTTAAGGTTTACTCTTAGTTGGTGGGGGGTGGATTTAGTAGAGGCATACATCTGTAATCCCAGCAGCTTGGGAGTCTGAGGCAGGAGAATTGCAAGTTGGAATCCAGACTGGGAAATTTAGTGAAACCTTCCCTGAGGGGACAAAAGACTTAGTCTTAGCAATTTTGATGAATACAGTATATTGTTATTAACTACAGTCCCCATGTTGTACATGTGAACTTACTTCTAACTGAAATTTTGTATCCTTTGACCAACATTTTCCCAACTCCCATCCCAATCATTTCCTGGTAACCACTATTCTACGCTCTACTTCTGTAAATTTTAAGATTATACATACAAGACAGCATAAAAATACCTTATGTATTTTTATATTCTTTAGCTCATTTAGTTCTTCACACCAAGTAGGTATTGTTATTCCTATTTTCTTAAGAAAACTGATGATGTCAGGAAATACTAAAGTCTCATTGCTCACTATTGAGTTTCAAAGTAAAATTTTTTGAAGAGTGTCCAGGGTAGAAAGAAAGGAGTGAAAAATCATGTCAGTGAATGGTGGGTGACATGTCAGGAAATAAAACTTTTATTTTTTCTATACTGAAGATTGAGTCTGGGAGTGCTCTATCACTGAGCTATGTCCCCAGCCCCAAACCATTTTAAAATTTATTCACTTTTGATATTTTTGATGTCTGTTATGTACCTAACTGTTCTGGGTGCAGCAACTTAAGTGCTAATGTGTTGTTCTGTTTCTGAAAACAATTTTTAAGATAGCTGGTAAGAAGAGCAATAAGACTTAAAAGCCATTGACACAATTCTAATAAAAAATGAGTTGGTGACAGAAGATATTTTTTATTCTCTTCCCCCCGTCGCTTAACAATAAAGCAAATCATAGGCCTGAAGTATACTGCCTTGTCATAAGAAATCAAAAAATTGTTGTTTCCCAACTTCTTTCTCTAGGTTTAAATCTATTAAAAATAAGTTTTTACTGTTACTTTACATATAAGCCAACCTAAATGATGGTAGAATATATATTGTATAGTGCTTTAGGATTTAAGTGTTTTTACATATCATGTAATCCTCACAGTGTCAGAGGAGGTCATCAAAACAGTTGTTAATCTAATTTTGTGTCTGGAGACACAAATAGAGAAGATAAAGTCATGTGTTTGAGACCTAATGCTTTTCTTATTATACTGTAGTTAATAATAATGTACAGTTCCTCAAAATTGCTAACCTGTTTGTAGATGCACAGTCTATTTACAAATTAAAATAATTTAAAATATAAGTAATACATAGGAGTTTCCTTATTTTCAATAGGGATTTCTCCATCATTTGGGAGATTAAACCAAATATTTCTTCATACTCTTTTAGACATCTACAGTTAACCCAGATTTCCTGTGCAAAAACACTATATAGGAGTCAGGGATTTCGGTTGACAGAACCCTTCTAAGTGTTTAGAAGCTACTTGGAGACAATGTTCAGTGAAAGGAAGAAAAACAAGGTGTCTAATCAATACACCATGATCAAATCAACAGGCATGTCATAATTCAAATAAAAGCCTAAAGTTATGGATGCTAGATTATAGCAATGTATTGAATACCTTGCAAACATCACTACTTTTGCTGTTGCTTATCCATTTCTACCTGGAATGGTTCATCTCATCTCAATCTGACAGAACTCAGTAATAACTTCAAAATTATCTCAACTGATATTTCCTTTGTGAAGGATTGATATTCCAACTAGTAATGATGTGAAATTCTTACAGCAGTTTGTAATATTTTAAATTTTTTTATTTAAATTTGTTATATGACAGCAGAATGCATTACAATTCATGTTACACATATAGAGCACAATTTTTTATATCTCTGGTTGTATACAAAGTATATTCACACCATTCTGTCTTCATGCATGTATTTAAGGTAATGATGTCCATCTCATTCCACATCTTTCCTACCCCCCCATGTCCCCTCCCTTCACCTCCTTCCCTTTTGCCCCCTCCCAACCTCGCTATGAATCAGCCTCCTTATTTCAGAGAAAACATTTGGCATTTGTTTTTTTGGGGATTTGCTAACTTCACTTAAGCATTATATTCCCCAACTCCATTCCTTTATTTGCAAATGCCATGATTTTATTCTCTTTTATTGCTGAGTAATATTCCATTGTGTATATATGCCATATTTTTTTAAATTCATTCATCTAATAAAGGGCATCTAGGTTGGTTCCACAATTTAGCTATTGTGAATTGTGCTGCAGTAAACATTGATGTGACTGTGTCCCTGGAGTGTGCTGTTTTTAAGTCCTTTGGGCATACACTAAGGAGTGGGATAGCTGGATCAAAAGGTGGTTCAATTCCCAGTTTTCCAAGGAACCTCCATAAGCAGTTTGTAATATTTTTAATGTAGGTGTCACTTGTAACTTCCCTTGAATATTGTCTTTCCCCTTAGGTCTCTGAGTCTTGTCCTTCCTTCTATCAGAGTTCAAACCACCGATCTCCTATATGTTACAGGTGTAGGTGGGAGAAACAGGGAGATTTTTAAATCAGCCAAGTTTTTTTTTTCTTAAAATGGGCTTTTGTTAGAGTGAGTCTTTTATGATATGACCTTTTTTGGGTCAGACACAGCCTTTTATTTGGAATATTGGAATTATGGAAAGGTGATTTTTGCTGTTTTGATTTCAAAATATTACCTGACCTTTGGACCCTATACCTAATAATAGTGGTGTTGTCATTGTTTACCTGGAGTAATTCTGTGAGTGTTTAGGATTGAATATGAGAATCAAAAGATTTACAAAGAAATTTGTATTTAAAATATTCATGAAATAATTTATGAGAACATAGTCAGTTACTTGTACTACTATCTTTACACTCATCACAGCCAGGCTAATTTTAAAAAATATTGCCTGAATGTATTTTCCCCTTCTCTAAAAACCTTAAATGGTTTGTAATTTCCTAAAAAATAAAGTTTAGCTCTTTTGTATATAATTCCTTGTATTCTAGTAATGCTACTCACTAGCCTGCTTTCTATCTGTCTTTAACACTCTCCTCATACCTTTTCCAATTAACTGAGCTCTGTCTTTCTCTGAAGTTCTATAAAAGACCTTCCTTTCCCCGAATTTTTCACTTCTCTGAGCTTGTGTAACTTTAATTACCTTACAGTTTATGCTTTTCTTTGTTGTTTTTGCTCCCCCTATAGTATAAAATTCCAAAGAGAGATCGATGTTTTACTGTTTCTTTTCACTGTCCATCATTACATGGGATATAGAATGCATGTGTTCATAAAGAACTAATAGCAATAATGATGAGGAGGAGGATTGTGGATTAGTTTTTATTGTCTCCTCAAAAACTTTTAATTTGGCTCAGGTGTTGGACTGTCTGAGTAGGTTGATTCACTTCTAATTATTACCAAAAAACTACCCTATGCTATTTGGCTGATAGAATAGCCTACTGGAGAGGAGAGTAATCCTTAGACCTTTCAACTAAGAATAGGTACTAAAGTCTTATTGATTATAGTAAAAATGCGTGGAGTATTTTTGTAGTGAAACTGTTGGGGACCAGAAATCCTTAGAAAGGGAAAATGTAACCTCCTTCCAGTATTGTATCTAATCCTGCCTGGATTATAGTTCTGATCATTCTCTACCCCCTGATTCCAACTTCTGTACCAAACATTTCCCATAGGAGCCAGTTCCCAGCATCAAGAAATCCAGCAATAAGGAATTGTTCTAACAACATAGGAATATTTTTGTCCATATATTTTCTAAAGAGTTCAACGCTTTTATTAACTTCAAAACTTCAATGTTACTATAGTTTGTAGAACAAAACAAGCATAGCATTGTTTTTCTGTAGCTCTCTAGAATATAATATGATCAGGCATATGTGGAATATGGACCTCCTGGGTTTGCCAAGTCCTCTCTCTTCTGAAGGAAAATGATGACTCCTTCCTCTTCCTATTTAACTCCTATAGAGGAAACACGTTATGATAGAAATGTGGGCTTTGAAGATAAGCAGTCAAATTCTAATTCCTGTTCTTCTAACAGAGAAGCGTTGTTGAGATTACTTATCCTTATAATTAGCTAGATTTCTTCATTTTAAGAAATTCTTTCCTCAGCGGGTTTATTGTAAAGAATAAATGAGTTAAGTTCTATGAAAGAATCTTGCACAGTGCTTATTAAGTTTTAATAGTTTCTTCATATATGTGGCTTCCCTCCCTAGGGTGGCCAGTTTGCCCCTGTTTATCCAGGTTTTTCCCAGCTTTAATACTGAAAATCCCATGTATTCTAGGCACCTCCTTCTTCACTCTCTTCTCGCCTCTCTCTTTTGACATTCCTAGGCTTATTGGCCATTCTTTGAATACAGAGAAGTTTCATTTTACAAATTAGACTTTTAAGTAAACCTGAATAGAGTTCCTTAAGTGATAGTGCTTATTTATTTTAACCTTTCAAGATGTATTAGGAATTTTTTTTGCATTACTCAGTCACTTTGTTGGTTTAGCCAGTCAGACCCTTCATTTATTAGTTGGCCAAATATGAGGACAGGAAGACTTATGAGTTATTTGTGAAGTGGTGGAATTATTGAAGGTGATAATTTTGATCTTTTACCCTGTTGGTGGGTTTAGACTACCTTAAAGAGCCGTGGATCATATTTATAAGTTTCCATCTTGCCCTAGACATTTTAAAATGAACTCTTCATATTAAAGCCAATTTATTCTATAATACTAGACCTTTTAAATTGAAGTTTTTATGACTTGTCAACATGAATGTATAACATGATGAGTTACAAAAATAATTCTTTGGAATGTTTAAGGGTTTTTTTTCACTTTTATTAAAATATTTAAGTACTCACATGTCAGTTTAATAAGCCTTGCTACCTTGTTTTCTAACAAGACAGTAAGTTACAATTATGATTTCTTTATATTTTCTCTTTCTCACCATCTTTCTTGTCCTTAATTATGTTTCCTTTTTAATTAAAAAAAATCAAATAAAAAACAAATATGGTGTTTTTGTCAATGTCATGGCCTTATGTCAAGATATTGAAAGGTATCTCTCCAAATTATTGTTCTGCTATAGTTACTTCTCTGAAAGAAGGCCTCTTGTATAGCTATTTGTTGAATTGTGTACCTACTGAATTAGTCAAAGCTCTAGCTAAAACCATTTTTTTCTTTACCTCTCCCCTCCCCCTCAAACTTGCTTTTGTTATGTATTGGCTTGCTAATCCTTGTGTTGAGCAGTATCAGACATCACCTTTCTTGGGGGCAGTTAGTCCACTCTTCCGCTTTCTTTGTCAAAGGGCTCCCTTAATAGGAGAAGTCAACAGGGAGGACAAAAAGGATTGAAAGTTGTATTTAATCAGGGTCAGAGAGGTGGTGTTCAGAGTGACGGGCCCACAGGCAGGCTGGCCTTTTATGCTTGCCGACGCAGATGGTCCCAGAGCATTCAGCTAAGTGAAGAGAAAGCTGCCCAGTGAAAGCTATTGTAGGGTAGCATCGTTACAGTTGAGAAAGGTTGCCAGGGGTAACTAGAGAGTATCACCAGTATCGTGTGATCACTAGGCTGTGCCATTGAAAATGTTAGACTGAGGATTGTATTGGGTCCCTTGGCATCTTGATGTTCATATGTAAGCAGTATTAGCTTACATTAGTGTTTTTAATTTAATTTTTTTCTGTTTTTCTCCCATTGTTCTTGCCCTACCTTTATTAGCATATAAAATCTAGATTTATTTATATTCATAATTTTGTAAAAACCTCCTCCTAAAAGCATACAATTATTTAATAATTTATGTCTATTGCAGGCTTTATAGTTTTATAAACTATATCAAATTTTTGTGAAATTTGTACTTATGAAAATGGAATGTAATATTTCTTATTTGAAGAGCCTGAAGTTGATTTCCCATTGCTTTGAAACTGCCTCAGTATATCCCAAGTTGATGAGTTTTTTTCTGCATCATTATAAATAACTTATAAAAAAATTGGTATTTATCAGAAAGTAGTATATAACATTGAGTGAAAAGTTGTTACAAAGAACTCCCAAATAATTATAAAATCTGTCTTTAATTTTTTACCTAAGGCAAGAATAAAAAATATGCATCCCGAATGAGCCAGAGCCAAGTAGCATAACAATCATTGGTCTTAATTTAAGATACTTTGAATATGATTTTAATAGTAAGTTTTAGAATTCTTTAATTTCAGTCTTTCTCTTGTCATTTGTGTATTTTTTTTAAAAAATTACTTGTGGTATCATACCAAATGTAAACTCAACAGTCTTTTAAACCACTAGAGGAAAATGCAGAGATTTCTGATTAGTGTAAAAGTGAAATCTGAAGTGTAACTCACATACAAGGTGAAGTGATGATAACCTTACAAATAATAGTTTTAATTTAGATTATCAGTCAATGTAATTTAAGTTACCCTTAGCTAACTAGTGCTGATTTTGACTTACTATATCATACTCACCTATTGGTATAATAGTGAAGACAACATAATACCATATTGGAAGAGCAACATTGCTGTTTTGAGAGCTAATAATCAATGATGGAATTATTTTGTGTTAAAGGTAACTTTATTAGTGTGTTACAAGTGGAGTCATACTTTTAGGTCTCTTAAGATCCCCATTTAAAAGAACAGACTGAATTAATTTCAGACTTTTTTTTACAGAAAAATCTCAAATTGATATTAAAATGAGCTACTTGTTTCTTTCTACATATTGAAAAATGGTTGAGTCATTTTTATTTTGGACAATTCATAACCACTTCCATAAGTAAAACCATTTATCACAAAAAAGGAATGAATCTGGTGAAATTGGAACAAACATGCCGATGTCTACAATCACAGTGGCTTCTAAGAGGTCTGCAGATATGACAGCAGACATTTCATTGTAATGTTCAACATTTATGTTATTTTAAATTAGAATGTGACTTCCCTTATTTTCTGAAAAATAAATAAAAGAATAATAACTAGATTGTGCTATCCTTTTATTGTCATAGTTCATTTTTTTTTTAATTTGATTTGGTTTGCTACTGGGGATTGAAAAGTCAAGGGACTTTATGACTGAGCTACATCCCCAGAACTTTTAATTTTTTAATTTGAGATGGGGTCTCATACTGGTGTGGTGGTATAGGCCTGCAATCCCACTACCTTGGGAGACTGAGGCAGGAGGATTTAAAGTTTAAAGTCAGACTTAGCAACTTAGTGAGGCCTAAGCAATTTAGTGAGATTCTCTCAAAAAATAAAAAGGGCTGGGGATCCAGCTTAGTGGCTAAGTGCCCCTTGGGTTAAAACTTAAAATTCCTTGGAAAAATTTAGGGTCTTGCTAATTTGCTCAAGGCCTTGCTAAGTTGCTGAGGCTGTCCTCAAAACTTGTGATCCTCCTGTCTTAGCATCCCCAGATGCTGGGATTACAGGTGTGTACCACCACACCAGGCAGTTCTTTGTTTTTATGAGAAAATTATAGTATGACTATAACTTATGAAAAAAAAGTTTGTTAAATTGCATCACTTATGGTAAAGAATGGCTTTCCAGGATTTGAGAATACAGGCATCAATATCAAAACAAATTTTAATTAAATTGTTTCTTAATGAACCTTGATAAGTCAAAGATATTAATAGTGTACTTTTGACCCTTCATCATTTTCATTCAATTGATCCACTTTTTCTTCTTCATCTATGTACATGATACAGATTTGACTAAGCACATGGAGACTGAGTGAACTTGAAGAATAAAAGAACAAATTTAAAACATATTTCACATATTTTGATTTAAGTCAACCATGTGATCTGTACAACAGAATCAAGGTGGTGGATACAAAAAAATTTACATTGAACTCCCACAGGGTTTTCCTATTACTTTAATTCTTTGAATCACTACAGATGATGTGAAATGAGTGGGAATATTAATACTGTTGGTAGTCATTTCAACAAAGATTAAAAACAAAATGATTTTAAGATTCGTAAGTATAGATAGAAACATTAATATTTCTTTGATATAGATTAAATTGACTTTAATGATGGTCTGTTTGTGAAATTAAACTGTCCTATCAACACATATTTATAAAAATGTAATTTGACTTATTACATGTCCAATTAAAGTCTCACTTTTAAAAATCCCTTTTATGTGAGTAAAGTAATAAAGATGACTGTTACTGGAATGATTGGATGCATAGCAGAGCCCACTAATAATGGTATCACTAGATCTCTCCTTATGTTTTAGTTATGTGGGAGTTATGGTGAGAAAGTACAACCTGAAAAATGACAACTTTTGGTTTTAGTGAATGCAATTGTATCAAATACTGGCATGATTCTTTAGTCTGAACAGTATTTATGCCAACTAATAAACAAAATAGGCATTTAAGTGTTTTCTAAATATATAAAATTTTGCTTATGACAATTTGAAAATTGGCTGACATAGTTAAGGAAAAGGGCTGTCAGAATAAAAGAATAAATCTGATGAAATTTAGAACAAACATGATGATGTTCACAACCATAGGAAAAATCATAAATGAGAAATTATTACCTTCATTGTTGAGTCTCACTTGGGAAATTTTTAAATGCTTTTATCATAGAATGACTATAGATGGTCATTGTGTACCATGTGTCTCAGCTAGAAGAAGAATTTTGAATGTTTTCACTCTAAAGAAGTGATATATGTTTGAGGAGGTAGTTATGTTTAAGTTGATTATACATTGTCTACATGTATCAAAACATCACATAGTGTCCATTAATATGTTCAATTCTTGTTCTTATGTAGCAATAAAAACAAAAATACTATTAACTTTTTTTTTAATATGTTTGAATCTTACCTAGAAAAAAATCGGAAACATTCTTCGGAATTTTGAGGAGCTCACACTCATCATTATGAATATGTGTTTTTGAGAGAGAGTTGGAGAAGTGGAGAAGTGCTCATGACCAGAGAGTTTCAAATGAAAAAGCATTTTCAAAAGGAATTTAAAAAAAAAAATCCTCGGGCTTAAAATTACTTAAAAAAAATATACCTACCTACTTGCAAAAATCAATGTGAAATTGAACTGTGAAGTATTTTAAAACTATAAAGTATGGTATGCATATAAATGATGGCTCAAGTAATTATTAACTACTCACATTGCTACCACTGCTGCTCCCTCTAGGTAGTGTCTAAACAGCCCAGTGGTGCGTTTACATTTTGATATTTACCAACACTGATAATTTGAATTCAGTTACTTTGAGGGAAAAAAGATTACAAATAATCAGATAGGCCTGGCATGGTGGCTCATGCCTGTAATCCCAGTGGCTCCAGGGGCTGAGGCAGGAGGATCACAAGTTGAAAGCCAGCTTCAGCAAAAGCGAGGTGCTAAGCAACTCAGTGAGACCCCATCTTTAGATAAAATACAAAGTAGGGCTGGGGATGTGGCTTAGTGGTTGATCCCTGCATTCAATCCCCAGTACCTGTCCCGCCAAAAGAAACTCCATAAATAATTGGATAGATATTAATGGATCACTGTGGTATTCTGTGGTTTTAGTACTTTTGTTTTGATTCATTTTATCAAAATGGAACTAGATGACTTATGTGAGATTACAGAATACAAAGTAATAGAAAAATAAATGTGTGAGCTTCTTTTATAGCCAAATATTATTAACAATAGTGAGGAATTGTCCTGAGATCTTTGTACTATCCTAAATTTATCAATGTCACAAGAACATGTATTTTCTTTCAACAGATGTTTTACATTGTTCTATTTAAATCTTTACTAGCAGATGACTTCCTAATAAGGGTTGAGTTTTCAAATGCCATTCAGATTTAGGAGTTAACAGAATTTGCAAATTTTTATAGGTCTTGGGTCATTGTATTTTATTATCAATTTTCAAAAACACAAGCTAGTTGTGGGTCAGAGTTTTTGTAGTTGTTGTTGGCAGTACTAAGGATTGAACTCAGGGATATTCTACCACTGAGCTATATCCCCAGCCCTTTTTTCTATTTTTGAGACAGGGCCTCGCTAAATTGCCAAGGCTCACCTTGAATTTGGAATTCTTCTTCCTTAGTCTTCTCCAAACCTCTTCTCCTGTGTAGATAGATTACAGGCAGGTGCCACCTATATACTCTTCCCTTATACTAGCCAACAGCCTATGCAATGATTCTCAAACCAAGCTTTGAGAACCTCTGGAAGTCCCTGAGCCCCTTATAGAGTCTGTTTCTTCAAGTTCACATCTATTTTTATATTCGTACAAAGACTATATTTGCCTGTTTCACCATGTTGACATTTACACTATTGTTGTAAAAGCAGTGATGATTAAAGCTGCCTCCTTAACATGAATCAAGACAGTTGCATCAAACCTTACAAGTAATAAATCATTATCTTCTTTTTTCTCTACACATCTGCAGTTTAATTTTTAAAAGGTAGTTTCATGTAAGAATGTTCTTGATGTATTGAGGGTGCAATAAAAAGAATTTTATTAACCATTAATACTTTAATACACATCTTTTAAAATATTTTGTATGATAAAATAGGAAGTACATGCAAAATATAATTCAGTAAACTATTATTACCCACCGATGTGATTTTACAAAATTATACATGAATGTATTAATCAATTCAAACTCAGAAACTGCGAAAGTAAAGAAGACTTTATTTAGAGTCAGGTATTACAGTTCTGGAGACAACAGGTTGAGAGAGTTCTGAACCAGTGTGCTGAAGAAGGCAGGGAAAGTGGGAACTTATATTGAGCAAACAGTGTGAATTTGGTACAAGACAGTAAAAATCCTTTTGTGAGGAATCTTCTGCTGAAGTTTAGAATAGATACTATGTGACAGGAGATAAAGAGAAGAACATATATATACTTAGTAGAAATATCCTTGAATAGGAATCCAATAATTTCTATGTATGATCTTGAGTCATTGAGCACAGTGTAATTTTTTTTGTTTTAATTAGTTACACATGACAGTACAATGATCTTGACATATCATACATTTGAATCAAATGGGGTATAATTACTCCTTTTTCTGAGTGTACAGGTTGCTGAATCACATTGGTCGTAATTTAGATACCTGCAGTCAGATGCTAACCAAAGTTCACAGCCTAAGACAACAGCTTGGATTTTACCTAAGCCCTGCTTCCTAATGTCCTCCTATCTTGAACCTTTTCAAGAAGAGGTTGTTTTCAAAAGAAAATAATGTATTGGAAAATGCAGTAAAAATAATTTTATTAACTATCAGTACTTTAACACATGTCTTTTAAAGTGCAAGATAGATTAAGTTCAGATTTTAATATAACTGATCTTTAAAAAAAAATAACACCACTTCTTGAGTTTGATATAGTTTCAAAGAACAACATTCCCAGCTATCTTATTACTATTTTTATTTTTCCTTATGTATCTTAAAAGAGAGTTTGAAATACTGTTCCCTTTTCCAACTTGCATTAAGGTCAAGTTATCTTTTTATCATAAGAGAAGAAAAGTAATTTTTTCTTCAATCCTCAAAGGTTCTTAGTTGGAAATGGACACCTGTAGCAAAAGACAAATGAACAGGAGAAATAGTGTATTTCATTTATGCATGAGAAGCAACCAGGAATGAGTAATTCTCAAACAGGTGGCTTTAAATTCTTGCTCAAATGGCATCTTCAACAAAAAGCAGTAAATTTTTAGAGAAGTTACAAGATAGAAGAAGAGGTCTTTGAGCCCCTAGGGGCGGCAAATTGTAGAAAGGCAAACAGCAAATAAGGCTAGCTAGTGAAGCTTTAGTACCATCAAAGTACAGATGGTACTAAAGTACAGATGGTACAGAGTCTGAAGTTTCCTTCAGTAGTTAACCTTTGTTCCCTCTAGTGAGGAAGGGGGATGGCTTTTTGTCTTTGTAAATCTATATCCTGCTTTTTGGCAAATGGAAGGAGGAGAGACTACTTTCTTGTATCTGCTCCTTTTTAATTGCATTTGGCTCAACAAGTCTTGCTATTTGTGGGTGAACTATTCTGGGTTCCCACAATATACTTCAACCAAAACAACATGTCACAATAAAACTAAATGCAGAACCAGATGTAAGAATCCAGCTATTTTCTATTCAGCCAAATATTTAAAAGCTTTGTAAAAACACAAAACCGCCACTCTATTCATTTCTTCTCATTTTGGGAAATATAGGTATGTTTTCATAAAAGTCATTTACTTTAACATGTAATAGGTTTTGTAGTTGTTTTGGTGTTTAGTTTTGATTCATTTTCTTTTTGGATATGAAGTCTCACTACCTTGCCTGGACTGGCCTCTAACTTCTGGACTCAAAAGACCCTGCCTCAACCTCCCGTGTAGCTGGGACAACAGGTGTTGAGTCACCTTGTCCAGCTTCTTTCTGATTTTCAAATGAGTTGAGAACTGTTTAAAATTTTTTCTGTTTTAATGCCTAAAGTGGTAGATATTATTAGTAGATACAACCCAAATAACTAAAGGCTCCAGGATTCTCAATCATTTTTAAGAATATGAAGATATCCTACGGGGCTGGAGTTATGGCTCAACAATAGAGTGGTCACCTTGCATGTGTAAGGCCCTGTATCCACAGCACCACATACAAATAAATAAATAAAATAAAGGTATTGTATCCAACTACAACTAAAAAATAAATATTAAAAAAAGAGATTCTAACACTAAAATATTTGAGAACTGCTCTTTTCTATAGTAAGTGTAATTTAGTCATCTAATCACTGCAATGTGCAAATAAAAAAATCCTAAATACCTTTATCCTATTTCCCATAAGTAGGTTAGAATCTATGACTAGTGTTTTCTGTTTGCAACTTTTTTTTTCCTGTTTTGTGTTTTGAGATTTTTGTTTTTGCACATTTCTGGCATTTGAACCCAGGATCTGGTACATGCTAAACGAGTGAGTATTCTACCAGTTGAGCTACACCCCCAACCCCAACTCCTGTTGCTTACAAATTTTAGTACAGAGATTGAAACCAATGAAAACTATTTCAATATTTGACAGATTACATGATCTTTTGTTGGAAAATAGGATTATGAAGCTGAAATTAACTGGAGAGTTTGCCAAGCACTGAAGGTAAAATGGGCCGGGTGCTGAATTGTCAGCAAAGCTAACTGTACAGACAGGGTACATGGTTGCAAGTAATTGAAATTACTCTGGTTAATTTATGCAAAAGAGGATAATCTTATAGGATTTGTGATAGGTTTGATAAAGAGGCTTGGAGACCATTTTTCCAGGCATAATGTAAAGCACATGGTAGAACTTGTCCAGTGAAGACACCGCCATGACCCATAAACAGTGATTTGGCATAGCTGATGAGAAAAAAACCACATAAATGGGATGGGAACCTAGAAGTGATGAAGCTGCCAGCACCCATCACCAAAAGGGACTCTGCATGTTCCCAGTTGTTCTCCTTACCAATTTCTATTCAGAGTATTGAAGCTATGTCTTAATAGTGGCATCTAGGAATGCAAGGGAAGAAAGCAAACAGCTTGCCTTAAACACCTTCTTAATGAGAGAATAGCTATGCTTCATAAAATGAAGCATTTCACAAGATGCTTCAAAACCACAGAAGAAAGGAAGTTCTGTTTCTGAGCAGGTGAAACAAAAACCTGCAAATTAACTTACGTTTATAAAGAAAATCCCATCTCTATGTTGTTGATTCAGCAAGTATTTATTTAATAACTACTACATGTAAATTGATATGCCAAGATCTGTTAAAAAAGTGAATGAGACAAGGTAAATGTCTTTTTAGTTCACTACCTTACAGGGGAAGTAATAACGTCTTCACAAATTACCAAACTACAAAGTCCAACTACAGATATACATCATAGTTGTATATATCTGTACCACTGCAGTTGCACAGATTATAGTTATCACTTTACCACCCGAGAAAAGATGTCTCTGGAAGGGTTCTAGGATTCCTTGAAGAAAGCAGGGAAACTAGACTCAGCACAAGTGGGGTCCATCCTTGACATACATAATAGAAAAGAATTATAGTACATGTCAGAAGAGAGACAGAAATTTATTTATGGGACTGGGGTTGTAGCTCCGTAGCAAAGTACTTGTGTAGTATGTGTGAAGCCCTGGGTTCAATCCCCAGTACTGCCAAAAAAGAAAAGAAAAAGTAGGAATACTCATTCAAGGGACATTGGGTCATCTCTACTGTGAGAGATGCATTTTGGGGGCTTCCAGCTCTCCCTTAAAGGGAACTTAGTGAAGGATTGGTCTGGGAAGGTATGTAGGGATGACATCTGTCTGGTAGTCTCAGGATTTTGATAGTCTGGTCATTCTCAGGATCCTTAGGTTGATATTGTCTCTTTTTAAATGAACAGATAATGCTAGAAAGTCCCCTAAATTATAGATTTATCAAATATCATATCTCTCTCTGCTTTATCTGTCTCTCGGAGGGCTAACAGTGCATGAGATATTTATCATAACTGGGAAAATTACAGTAACTTTTAAGATTTACAGAGGCAGAATTGCAAGTTTAAGACCACCCTCTACATTAACTGGTACTGGGTATCATTCTAATTCTCCCTTGTATACTAAGAATTTCTTTTGCTTTTCTCTTGTTGTGGTGCTTCTGTTTCCTACATCCCATTTCATCTCTTTTTTGCTTTACTTCCTCATTTTGAAAGAGTTTCTCTCCAATAATACCCTGAGAGAAGATGCATGGATATAAAAATGGGGGGGGGGTAAGTTGAAAATTATTTTCCTTTGGAAGTTTGATGGCATTGCTCTGTTGATTGATGATTTCCAGTGTTGTTGAGATGTCTAAAGCTGTTCTGATATTAGAACCTTTAAATGCAGTTTTCTTTTTGCATCTCTGGAAAGTATCTCTTTTCTACTTTTTCTTTCTTCTCTTTCTTGAATACCTGATTTTCTTATATTGAACCCCCTGCACTAATTCTCTAATTTTCTTACAATATTTTTAGTTCTATTATATATTTCTTGTCTTTTATGCTGTACTTTCTGGGAGATTTCCTCAACATTATTCTCCTACATGTCTATTGAGTTTCTTAATTTTACTCATGTATTTTTTACTTTCCAAGGATGAATAATTATCTCTTTTATCTGAATGTTGCTTAAGATATATATTGTATGTGTATATCATCCCCCTTATCTAAGAGGGATATGTTCCAAGACTCATCGCAGATGACCAAAACTGCAGATATTACTGAATCCTCTGTATGCTATATTATATTTCTACAAATATACACATATGAATGATATTGTTAAATTTATAAATTAGGCACAGTAAGAGAGTCATGATAACTAATAAAGTGGAGCAACTATAACAATAATAAAAGTTATTGAAAACTTAGGAATTGTTTGTTTCTGGAATTTTCCGTGCAGTATTTTGGGACGATATTGACTATGGTTAAGTAACCAAAATCATAGATAAGTGAGGATTACTCTGTATTTGTGTGTGTGTGTGTGTGTGTGTGTGTGTGTGTGTGTGTGTGTTAGGAGAAAATTTAGATAAGGAAAACATTTTTGATTGATTTAGTAATAAGTATGTAGAAAATTAAGTCTAAAAACAACTTGAAAGGACTTAAAACAATTTTGAATTTAATAATTTCTCATGGAGTGTATTCATCATAATTTTATTTTAAATTTTATTCCTAAAAGTCCAAGTTGCCTTTTCTAGTTTTTTTTTATATTGGTCTCTAGTTTTTTTTGTTTGTTTGTTTGTTTTAAATTTTATCAGCTATTTCATAATCCTTAGTTATTGACTCATTTAAAAGTGGAGGACTAATCAACTAACCGAATGCCCAGAGCTCATTTTGGGTGCATATTACCATGATCTTTATCCAAGGAAATTTAGATAGTCCCATTTTCAGAGGTACTCTTCATGTGAGCAGCTTTAGGACTCACTTTATTCTTGGCCAGTGAAGAGTTGTTGGAAAAAAGTATTTGGTTGGTTGGTTGGTTGGTTGGTTGGTTGGTTGGTTGGTTGGTTTGGTACCAGGCATTGAACTCAGGGGCACTCAACCACTGAGTCACATCCCCAACTCTTTCTTATATATTATTTAGAGAAAGGGTCTCATGAGTTGCTTAGGGCCTTGCTAAGTTGCTGAGGCTGGCTTTGAACTCATGATCATCTGCCTCAGCCTCCCAAGCCTCCCAAACCTCTGGGAGTACAGGCAGTATTTAGATCTTATGCTTGCAAAGACCTTGTTGGCAATATGCTTGTAGTCAACTGGGGAAAGAAGGCTGGGGTCCATTAGGTATATTTTTAGAATCTATTTTATTCATGTATACACACACACACACACATAGCTTTTTTTTAAACCCTATTGTTTAAATTGGACACCCAGCCCCCAGCAGTGTCTGGTATCCCCCAAACTGGAGATCTTGTTATTTTCTCTAGAAAATAAACTTCCAGTCATTTACTGGAGTGGAGAAAAAATGGTCACCTAGCTGCATAGAACAGAAGAATATAATTGGAAGACATCTGACTTTTTAAATCCTTTTACTGTCATTTTAGTGAAGTTTGGAGCTGAACAGTTATATATGCATGTGTTTGGACTTCCTAGGCTTCATATCTGCCTCCACAACATTTGGTGTCCAACATGGCAAGATTTTAAATGTTTGAGTGAATGGGGACATTAGCTGCATTGTGAAAGCCAAATGAGATATTGATTCATTGCTAAGTCTTAAGGGGATATAGAAATGAGTCTTTATGGAACCTCCTTCCAAGGTCAGGATGTAACATGTGTTATATGGTCATGCATATAAATTTCTGTAGAAATTTAGAGAAGTAAAGGATTATTTCTTGATGGGAAAATCAAGGAAGGGATCCTGAGGGAGGTGTCATTTGAGTTAGGACTTTGACAGAAATTTGTTTTGCTAACAGAAGAAGGATCTAGTAACATGAGACTGAAATGGAGAGTCATGTGGGAGTAGTAGGAGATATATGTTTTAAATACACATTAAAACCCAATTCAAGGGGCTGGGGATGTGGCTCAAGCGGTAGCGCGCTTGCCTGGCATGCGTGCGGCCCAGGTTCGATCCTCGGCACCACATACAGACAAAGATATTGTGACCGCCGAAAACTAAAAACAAAATAAATAAATAAAATGGCTAAAATTAAAAAAAAAAACCCAATTCAAGGGCTGGGGTTGTGGCTCAGTGGTAGAGCACTTGTCTAGCATACATGAAGCACTGGGTTTGATCCCCAGCACTACTTAAGAACACTGAATAAATAAAATAAAGGTATTGTGTCCATCTACAACTGAAAATATTTAAAAAAAAAAAAACAATTCAGGGAAGGCAGTGACTGGTTCTAAAATTCTAAGCTTAGACTAAAGCTGTAATTTGCTTCCTAGGCAGTAGTCAGGTATAAAATGCCTTGGATGAAAAGTTTATCTAATGAATATTATTGCACATTAGAGTACTCAAGAGATCAGGTACCACAGTGTGAAGGAGGGTTTCTGATCAGATCCCTGCTTCATAGCTTTGAGCAATTCATTTTCATCAAGACTTTGAGCAGTATCCATTATTTCACTGCTCCTTGATTTCTCCAGTTGTAAAATAGGTTCATTTTGCATTAGATCCTCCTTTATGAGGATAGGATGAAATAATGTAAAGATAATGTGTGAGGTGACACGTCTCTTCCCAGTAGAAACTTTTGAGGACCTTGCATATGACGATCACAGTCAGTGTGGGGTTAAGTCACAGATTCAAGAAGCACATCAAAGGACATCTGACAGGATTTAATGACTGACTGAATATTGGGGATAAACAAAATTAGTTCAAGAATATTCTGAGGATAATTTCAATATTTTGGTAACAAATTGGAGAGATTAGAGAGAAAAGCAAAAAAGGTACTTTGGAACTCATGCCTTTAAGATCAGGCTTGGCAAT
The DNA here is from genome assembly GCF_052094955.1 of Ictidomys tridecemlineatus. Lineage (NCBI taxonomy): Eukaryota > Metazoa > Chordata > Mammalia > Rodentia > Sciuridae > Ictidomys > Ictidomys tridecemlineatus. The sequence continues at coordinate 175,885,273 of NC_135480.1, forward strand.
CTCAGCCCAGGAGTTAGAATAAAGTGTCCAGAGAGAGTTAAGGACAAAACAAGTAGGATGAGGATGTCTATTTAAAATTGCCCCTAAAGAAAGAGGAGTTAAGACAACAGCAAGCATTGAGAAGAATTGTTCCCAGCGTTGGGGCTGGTTATAAAATTTGTGGGATACAGTATAAAATGAAAATGCAGTGCTCTTATTTAAAAAGCAGGAAGAAAGTATAGTACTAACATTTAATTCCAAATTTTTTTAAAACAACATTATTATTTATAAAATATGATAGAGATAATAGTAATATATTAGGAACAACATAAGTTTCTACATCATTTTTGAAGTTTTGGGTATCATAGTTGAATACAGTATTATTTCAACATTGTAATGTTGTGATTAATTTAATTAAAGAAAATGAAATTATATATTCAAACAGTTATTTTTAAAATAAGTATATAATCAGTATTCTCTTTGTTCTTTTTTAGTATTTTCTTGTAATTTTATTTAAGGTAAACTTCTAAGCAGCAGGTAATGTATTGATGAAGATAAATATTAAGAGACTTACTGAACAAAAACTTTTCTGCTGATTTTTATTGGTTTTGTTGTTGATAAGAACCACAGCTCTTAATAAGTGAGAGTTATGCCTCTTAAAAGATAAATCACCAAGTTCTGGGTACTCAGATTATTTTATCACTATTTGGGTCAAATATTTCAGTGTAAAAATAGTAAATTATGCTAGTGTGTATTGTTTTCTGGTATTCGAAAACTGTTTCAATTGTTTATCATGTTGTTGAAAAAAAACAAGGCAACTATATTTGATCATTGTGGTTGACAGTGGAAATCTTTAAATTTATACTAGCAGCACACAGATTATAAATGGAATGTATCTCAAAGATGTGTTAAATCCAGTACTAAAATTGATTATACATGGAGGTTGTGTCCTTCCACTCCACAAATCCATGAGTATGTAATAAACTACACTTATTTGCATTTACTATGTATGTGTGAATTTATTTTGATAAGGAGTTTGGATAACTGAAAATTTAGATAAACTGCCAAAAGTAAAGTAGTTCTTTACAAAAAGTGTATTAGAGTAAAAAAAGGTAGCTAATTTATTAATCATGATACGTATAATTGGTAGCTCTGTATATTCTGTTTATGTGAAAGAAGCAGGAACTTAGCATCATCTTATTTATGAGCTCCAATTGGCATATCAGAAAAATTTCTTACTAGTTACTTGTTATAATGACTTATACTATCCAACTTATCTGTGGCTTTAAAATCTTAATGGTGGTATCTTCCTTATTAGTTAAATATGGAAAGTATAAGTAGAGCATCCTCTTGATAGCAAAGAAAAGGATTCACATCTTCTGAGTTTACCCACAGCTGCAGTGGTGAGCTGCCCTCTCCTGGTCATCTGTGCCATCTAGAACTCCCAGTGGGTTCTGAGGAAAAACAGACATTTTGCCAAATAAGTAGATGTTTTAATTGTGCTTGATATCAATGTTATCCCATTTTGTGATTCTAAATAAAACTGTGATGTAGCTCCTCATCTCTTAAAAAAAGATTTTGTTGATAGAAAAGGTGGACCATCTTTTCTCTCTCCCACATTTTTGTCATCATTTCTTTCACTCAAGAATTTGTCCATTATTTCAGCCTTCATGGTCATAATTTGTGCTATCCTTTATTTACTAAATAACTGATATTTACTTGTAAGATGTTTCTTAGTCTTTTTATGCCCCTTGGGGGGAAAAGACTTTCAAAACTACTTTAAATAGGTTGGATTACCCCAAATTTTCTTTTCATGGAAGGTAATTTTTGCGTATTTTCTCAAACTGGGCATCAAATTTTCTCTACTCTTATTAACAGTTTCATGTTGGATATGACTTTACTAATGATTTTTAAAACCAGTGCTTATGTTTTTATTATTTTGATTGTAGATTCTTCATCTTATTTCTCATAAGCCCATTCTTATTTTAGACTCTGGCCTTATGGACCTATGGGATTAGTATCAATCTTAGGTTTATTATCAGAATACTGAAACAAATACTGTTTAGATTTTCACTTCTTTTTGAGAGTAGCAGATTATCCCTACTTTTTTCTTGATACCAGGAAATCTTTTTATATATTTCATATTTTATATTTTTAAAATGAAAGAAAAGAAAAATCAAAACCTCTTGTTTTTATTATATGTTCATGTAAATTTTGTAGGTTGGTACTAGTTTATATTTCTATTAAGATTTATAGAAGACTTTTTATGACATTATTTCTAAAGTTTAGACATATTTTAATAACTTAGTATATCTCATTTTTTACTAAGGAATGATACTAATATTATCTCTAAAAAATGAGTTGAGCAAAAGACTAGACTTAGGATCTTTTCATTTATTAGTCATTTTACTTTACAGGTAGGGTTTCAACCTTTGTGCCATATCTCCAGCCTTTTTTTTTTTTTTTTTTTTTTTTTGAGACAGGGTCTCACTAACTTGCTGAGACTAGCTTTGAACTCACAATCCTCCTACTTTGGCCTCCCAAGCTTTTTAACTTGGCAAATTTTATCATGTAATTATTTGGCAGATTTTACTGTGTAATTACAAAAATACATTTAGAAAAGACTGGATGCAAAAATAATTAGGATATTTGGAAATTTGTTCCTGAATTAAGAAGAATTCATTCCCATTTTCAAAATATAACAAAACTCAATTAGTTTAGTTCTGAAAGAGTTTAAAACCCTAATTGATAGTTTAAGATTACTTATGAAGCAAATATTAAAAGTATGACCTTTAAATTTAGAAAATTTTAGAATTAAATAAAAATTATAGGAAGGAACTAACTGTTCACAACAAGTACAGAGTATGTGCTACTTCTTCCTCCAACCAGTCAATTTTATCTTAGTAAAGATTTATAGATAACTAAGACCTGACTTGAATTTGGTGACCCTGGATAAACAAGAGCTAAAGATTTTTAGTTTATATGTGCCTTACACTTGCAAAAAAAATAATAAAAATCTCTTCTCGTTGGAGATGAAAATTTTAAATGATTCGAAGCCTGATTTTGAGCCCCTCTATGTCACTTACTAGTTATATGGCAAACTTGCCTAGTTTCTTATTTTATAAAATGGATATCTCATACAGGATACTTGTGAAGATTAAAGTTAGAAGAGTACTAAAAGCATTCTGTAAACTTTTAAATGGCACACAGTGTAAAATGGTATTGCTTATAAAATAAAAATGCCCTTAATTTTTAAAAAAAAATACGTGACATTACCAAAAGAAAAAAAATATTAAGTCGACATTAGTCCAGACTTCATGGAAGATTTTATTTTTCTTCTCATAACCATCTAATTATATCTGTGTCAAACCTGTGTACTGATAAAGATATTTAACTTGCATTGTTTGTGGAGGGCAATGAATTGTGTAACTTTCATGCAACCCACTGTGTTTTCTGTTGTGTATTATGTGCAGTCCAAAATAGGATTTAGATATTGTTTCCTCATTAAATTTGCTTTTCTGACATTTTCTAAACTGCTAAGAACTAGAAAAGTAGACATTTCATATACTAGTCTTTGCCAGTTTTCTTGCCTGATATTTCTGCGTGTGTTTCCTAAGTAGAGAGTTACCACCATAGCACCAAAAATTTCAAGCAATAAGCAGATTTTTGTCTCACCTTATATTGGTAGAAACCCCTCAGATGTTATTTTCTCCCCACCGCCATGGCAGTTAGTTAAACTCTCATCAGAGAAGAAATTTCCTGTGAAAAGATGCTAAACTGAGTACAGAGTCACAAATCTGTAATCCCAGTGACTCGGGAGGCTGAAGCAGGAGGACTGCAAGTTAGGGGCCAGCCAGAGCAACTTAGCAAGACCTATCTCAAAATAAAAAGTAAAAAGGACTGGGGATGTAGCACAATGGTAAAGTACCCCTGGGTTCAATCCCCAGTATAAAAGAGAGAAATGCTGAAAGCCACATGTTTGAGGTATTATATCAGGCTCTTCTAATGTTTAAGAGTTAACTTATGGTAGTACAAGCTTTGATCTGTGTATTCCTGCAATTGAGTTTGTGTTTCTGAATTTTATATGTATGTGGGGGTGGTGGCAGACAATGTAGAATAGAAGATAAATTTGGTAGCCTAGGAAACCTGTATTCCATCAAGAGAGAAAACAGATGTTCTTCCTCCTGGTAAAGAACTGCAGCTATCCATTTAGCAATTATGAATGTCTTCCCTAAATAATACTCTTGAGACAGGAGTCTTACAGCAGGCAGGAATAAGAATCACATGACTTATTTTATACTGTATGGAACTGAACGCTGTTACATTCTCCTCTTTCATGCCATCAGTTAAAAAAAAAAAAAAGTAGAGAGTCCAGTTTGAATCATACAACTACCTTACAGAACTAAAATGTTTACTTGCAGGATCAGTGAGGAGACATTGTGCAAATTCCTGAAACAAAGTTCTCCATCCCCATATCCCCAACCTGATCACCCTAAATATTCAGTTTTTGTTAGCCATATTTTTACATACCAGTTTCTTACTTAAAATTGTTTTGGCTAAAATGATTTTATCCAAGTCTTGTGTATATTTCTCTGAGAAAGGCAAATCCTGTTGATTGTATTTTGGGTAATATCTTACTTCTTTGTACTCCCCCATGCTCTCACCATAATGGAAACCCTTTAGTTCTTACCTTGAATATTACTTTGTCACCTGACTCTTTTTTGTTTGTTTCTTCCACATTTCTATTGGACTAATCTTCCTAAAATAGAGGTCTTATCATTCTTTTCTTTGTTCAGAGACCTTCCTGCCTATTGCCCATCAGCCCATTAAATAAAGCGTAGTCTGTTCAGCCTAGAATTGAAGCTCCTCATTAATCTGCCCGTAGCACTCATTGCCATGATCCAAAATGAGTGATTCCATTTTCTCTCCTTCATTGACTCTTTATTTATCCTCAAATCAGTCTCTCTTCTTGGAATATCTGGATTTCTCTTTCTTTTCTCTTCTCCAAATCCTGCATGTTGAAATCCTATCTTTTCTTCAAAATTTTATCATACTTCTTTAAGGTCAGACTTAAGGAGAAAAGTGTAGAAACTGTACTTCCCAGAACAATATGGTAAAAAGCTTCATTCCCATTTTGAACAAAGAGTTAACCTGCTTCATTTCTATAGTTCACCCAAGAAAACAGAATGACTTTCCCAAATATAATGCTTGATTTGTAAAGTTTCATTGCCATATTTAAGAAAATTCTGTCTGACATGCTTTTGGTTATCAAGAAATGATGATATGTACAAGCTTTGATTGAGAGAGAGAACAATTTTAGGCAAACTGTGAAACCCCAGAGTATCTAATAATACATCTGTAGATTTCTGAACAAGAATGCTTTGATAAATAATCAGGAGAAGAGGTAGTTAGTATTTTAGGGTAAAAACAAAAAAAAATTGCAAAATGGAACTTTGTACTCCTGATATCATATTTGTAACAGTCTCTTTATGACATTAAGCATGTTGTTGGTACTCTGGTTTTTAAAACATTCAGCAGTGATAAAACATTCAGCAGTGATATCTGGAAGGTAAATTGTGACTTTTCCTGTGAATTTAGGAGAAATAAATGCAAATTTTTCTCTGTGTACATTGGTCAGAAAACATTACTGAGAGGTAGAGGTATTCTACTCAGAAGACAGTTCATGGGATCTGTCTGTACATTTAATTTACCTCTTTGTGTTAGCTTCCGTCACTATGACAAAATAATTGTGAAAAACAACTTAAAGAAGGAAAGTTTTTTGGATTTTTTTTTTTTTTCTCTCTGTTTCAGAGGTTTCAGTCCACAGTCACTTGACACCATCACCATCGGCTTGTGGTAAGGCCATGTCCTGGTGAAAGAGCATGATAGAACAATGTCACTTACCTCATGGTGGCAGGGAAGCAGAGAGAGAACAAGAGATAGGGCAAGAATAAGATATATCCTTTCAGGGCATGTCCCCAAATAACCCACTTCTTCCGCCTCTTACATTTACTATAGCCACTCTCAATATTGCCTCCAAATTATAAATTTATCAGCAGATTAATGCACTGATGTGGTTAGAACCCCCATGATCCAATCATTTCCCAAGCCTTCAACACATGAGCCTTTAGGGAACCTTCTAGATCCAAATCATAACACCATTCAGACCTAGTTTTGAAAGGCTTTTGGGAGATAGATCACAGGGTCATCATTAACATTGCATCAATCTTCCCAACTTACCTCAAAATGATGTACACAGCCCTAGAATAAACCTAGATTACCTTTCTGATTATATTGACTCAAGTTTTTCCTTTTCTGAACCCTGTTATTATTTTTTTTTTTCTTCCATGCTGGGTATCAAACCCATGCTAGACAGTTGCTCTACCATTGAACTTCAGCTCCAACCCTTGTTAGCATTTTTTATAGTAACATTCGTCTAAATTTTTTATGTACTGCTTTTGTCTTTATTCTTTTGTATGTGTTACTTTGTTGCCTAACTTGTATGTGTTACTTTGTTGCCTAATAGTTCCTTGAAGCAGGAATCAAGTTTTAGACTTTTTGTTCCCCACAGTACTTAGCACAGAGTCGAATATATAGCAAACTCTGTGTAAACTTTTTAGGAACGCCCTTGAGATCTCTGTTCTCTCATCTCAAAACAAACTACTGTTGGAATGAGATTTCTCTCACTGTTTCTCTACCTGGCCAATATGCCGTATGCAGAGGTTCCAGATCTATCAGGTGTCTGTTTGCAAAGAAACAGAATGTGGTAAATTTCAGAAGCCTCTTGAGTCCTTTACTACTCACTCAAAAAATCAGCAGAGCTGAGCATCTTGGTACACACCTGTAATCCCAGCTACCAGGAGGCTAAGGCAGAAGACTCGCAAGTTCACGGCTAGCCTGGGCCTCTGTTGCAAACAAAATCTTATAAAGGGGAAGATTGGAGGTTTTGCTCAATGATACAGCACTTGCCTAGCATTTGTGAGGCTCTGGGTTTAATCCCCAGTACCGCCCCGCTCCAAAAAAGGAAGAATCTCTAGTATTTCCAAAGCTGATCCTATTGTTTTAACCATGAATCTATATGATTGTCAATTCTGACATTCAGTTAAGAATAGGGTTCTTTCATGTGTAATATTTAAGCCAAAACACAAAAGGTGAATGAGAATTGACTAGTTGAAATGGTGAGATGAACAGCATTTTGAAAATGGTTGAACCATGGAAATAACATGTGTAAGAGTCTTCTGATAGAAGGGACAATGACTTGCTTGCTGTCCTGACCAATGTAGCTTGCAGGTAGAATATAAGAGAGTACATGGTATACGATGAGGCTAGAAAAGCAAGTAAAGGTCAGAAATTTCAGACATTTTTCGGCCATGTTAAGGTTTTGATCTTTATTTATAAAGCATTTAGAAACTAGTAAAGTACGTAAAGCAGTGGTTGTAGTATCAGATTTACAGTTTGAAAAATATTCACTAAGTTCCAGTGTGGCGAATGGTCAGAGGACTTATCGTAGATGCAGAAGGACCATTACGAGGTTATCAAAACAGTTCCAGGAATGATGTGTTGTTATCATAGGACAGTGAGGTAGTAGTAAAGGGAAAGAAAGGAATTCATTATAATTTTTGAAAGTCAAATTAATAGGAGTTTGTAAAGGATTTTATTCAGCAGATGAAGGGGAGAGTAAGACAAAAATAGCTCCTAGATTTTTCCATGTATGTTATCATATACTAAGGAGACACTGAGGGAACCAGTTTTAGGAAGATGGACTCAGCTATGAAAATGTTGAGTTTGAGGCACCTAGACAGTTGGATGTATAAGAGTGGTCACGACAGTAGAGGTTTTTCTGTGTATCATATGTACAGATAAGCAGTCTCATTTAGATATTCAATTATCAAGGGAGAATGTAGAGCTTTATTGTCTAGGATCATGGCTACATGTGGTCATTGAGCACAACAAATGTATCTGGTCTGAATTGAGATGTGCTACAATCTAAAAGACACTGAGAAAAGATTATAAGTGTCATTAATATTTTATGTTGATTATATATTGAAATTATATTTTAGTTATGTTGTTCTCAGTATACTGCTAAAACTTTGGGTAGTTTTAACTCATTTTATAGGGCTACTAGAACATTGTAAATGACCAATCTCACATTTATGATTGCATGTATTTCTGTTGAACAGTACTGGTATGAAATAGCTGGTTTCGGATTGGGCCTTGAGATAACCAACACTTAATGTCTCTTTATTATCAGAATGGTTAAATTCTTGACATTTTTATTAAAAAATATTTAGATAAACTGCATACATATAAAATCCCAGCCTTGAAAACACCTCCTAAGAAATTTTATATAAGAACTTTATTTGCCACGCCTCCTTTCTAAAGAAATTATCATTGAAAGTAAGTAGTTCCTAATAATCAAAAAAAGAAAAAAGAGCCAGTGATTTAATTTCTTTTGGTTTTGAAGAAACAGAAATAACTCTTTCTAAATGACTGTATGATTTGAATTCTAAAAAGAAGTTTTTAGCTATAATATTAGTGGTATAAAATGAACTTCTGGGTACCTAAAGGGCAGACATTTGGTTACCTCAAAGTGGGAAATTTCCCCCTCAAAGAAAAATTGGGCTAGCAAATGACAAAGGAAGTTTACACACCAACATTTTGCAAATCCTAACGAACTGATGGATTTAAAGAATTATCAGTGGCTACTAATTTGTTTTTATTTTTGACCGGAGATTGAGCCCGGGGGTACTTTACCACTGAGCCACATCCTCAGCCCTTTTTATTTTTTACTTTGAGACAGGGACTCACTAAGTTGCTCAGGGTCTCACTAATTTGCTGAGGCTGGTCTTGAACTTACAATCAATCCTCTTGCCTCAGCCTACAGGGCCGCTGGGATTACAGGCATGTGTCTCTATGCCCGGCAATGACTGCTAATTTGACAAAAAGAGACAACCAGACATCCTGCCTCTTTAGAGAGGAACACAACATATTATTTCTAATTTTTCTAAATCAAATCTAAATGTACTCAAACATTTAGATTCAACCACTAGTTACAGGAAATACAAGAAATAGACTATAAAAATACAATCAGGAAAATTCAGAATATAGGAAACTCTCCAGAATATTACCTTGTTTCTTTAACACATTGCAAGGAGAAGTGGAGAGTGGACTCTGAAGGGAAGAAATACGGAAGCAGGGAGCCCATAGATTCAGAGACTTGAATATTAATTTACTACAGTAGCTGTTGTAGTGACTCATGTTTCTTACTGTATTTGTGATAATGCTGGTGTAAACAAACCCATTAAACTGCTAGTTGTATAAAAGTATCACATGTAGTTATGCACAATAAATGCAATAAACAGCTAATTACTGGTTTACATATGTAATATACTTTTTATATTTTAGAGTACACTCCTAATTCTTTAACAAAAATAAATAAATAAATAAAAAGCTTGGGGCTGGGGGCATAACTTAGTGGCAGAGTACAAGCTTAGCATGCACAAGGCCCTAGATTCAGTATCAGTTTATTGTAAAACACTATGATACATTATGCCAGGCACAGCCTCAGTCATCTTAAGATTACATCAGGAAGCCCTATCAAGTAAGTGACCTATATAAACTGCATTTGTATACATGTATTCTACAATGTTCTCACAACAATGGAATTGCCTGATGATATGTTTCTAAGAACATGTCCCCATTTTTAAGCAATATCCAATTGTATTATATTTTATAACCCTACTACCAATGTATTCATTCTCTGATGAACTGTTAGATTGCTGGAAGTTCTTTGGAGTTATAAACAAAGCTATGATGGATATTCTTGTACATGCCCATTGGTGCACAGATATGAGTTATTTCTCTAGTGCAGAAACTGGCAAACTGTGGCTCACTGGCAATTGCACCTGGTTTTGTAAAGAAAATTTTAACAGAACAGCCATGCCCATGCCATTGTATTGCAGACAATGACTACCTATAGTAGCAGAATTGAGTAGTTGTCAAAGAGACTTCATAGCATCCAAGTCTAAAATGTTCACTACCTGACCCTTTAAGAAAGTTTGTTGAGCAGGGCATGGTGACGCTTGCCATTGGCTGGGGATTCTGAGGCTGGAGAATTGTGAGTTCAAAGCCAGCTTCAGAAATGGTGAATCGCTAAGCAACTCAGTGAGACCCCATTTCTAAATAAAATACAAAATAGGGCTGGGGATGTGGCTCAGTGGTCAAGTACCCCTGAGTTCAATCCCCTGTAACCTCGCCTCCCAAAAAAGGAAAATTTGTTAACTCTTAACATCTACAGTACATAGCTAGGAGTAGCATTACAGAGTCATAGTGTAATCTTCAACGTCACTAGATTTTAGTATCCTGTAGAATGGGTTATTTGAGTTCCTGTTTTTCTGCTTCCTGATCAATATTTAGTATTGTCAAGATTTTGTTTTGCAGCCTTATCTCATTGTTTATTCTTCTGTTTCTCTATTAGTGAGGCTGAATATCATTTCAAATATTTATTGAATCTTGAATGATTCTTGAATCTTTTTTCCATTAATTGCCAGTTCAAATCTTTTACCCATTTTCCCTATGTATTGTCTTTTTAAAAAATGTGTGTTAGAATTGTTTTACACGTTCTGAATGCTTTTTTGGTTATATGCATTACCAGTATTTCCTCTCGATCTGAGACTTGTCTTTTAAAATTTATTAATGATTACTTTAAAAATAACCCAAACAGGGCTGGGGTTGGGGCTCAGTGGTAAAGCATTTGCCCAGCATTGTGAGGCACTGGGTTCGATTCTCAACACCGCATATAAATAAATGAATAAAATAAAGATCCATCAACAACTCAAAGTATATATATGAAAATACTTTTTTAAAATAACCCAAATAGTTTCTGTTTTGAAATAATTTCAGTTTTTAAAAATTTGCAAAAATAACAATAGTACAAAAAGACCTGTATACCCTTTTTCCACAATCATTTATTATTTACATTTTACTCCATTTGCTTTTTTTTTTTAAGAGAGAGAGACAGAGAGAGAATTTTTTAATATTTAATTTTCGGTGAACACAACATCTTTATTTTATTTTTATGTGGTGCTAAAGATCAAACCCAGCACCCCAAGCATGCCAAGCGAGCGCGTTACCGCTTGAGCCACATCCTCAGCCCCTCTATTTGCTTTATTAATCTCTTGTTCGCTTGCTCACTTTTTTCTATGGACATATATAGATAAGTATGTGTGTATTTGTATCTTCAAAATTTTGAACTATTTGAGGGTGTTTTATATATATTATATATTGTATTTCACCTCTAAATGCTTTAGTGTGTATTTCCAAAGAATTAAGATATTCTCTCATATAACCACAGTACAGTTGTCAATTACAATTTCTTAATGGTACCTTGATATATAAAAGTTTAAGATTTTATCTTAAACTTTTTACATCTTGCAGTTGTCAGTTTTCCCCTTTATGGTCTATATCTATAAAAAAATTCTTCCCATATCTGAATTTTAAAAGTATATTTTATGTTTCCTTGTATAATTTTTTAAAATTTTGTCATTCATATATAAGAGTTTAATTCATTTGGATTTTCTTTTGGGTGCGGGCATGTGATGAGAGGTTGAGCACCATTTATTGAATAATATATTTGTTCCTTTTATTCTACAGTGGCCCCTCTATCATATATCAAGTTTATAAATGTGTGTCTTTTTAATTTTTAAAATTTATTTATTTATTTATTTTTGTAGTGCTGAGGATTGAACTTAGTGCTTCACACGTGCTGGGCAAGCACTCTACCACTGAGCTACAACCCTATTCTCAAATGCATGTCTTTCTTTGGACTACATGTCAGTTTATGCACATGGACCATAATATCTTAATTATTAGAACTTTTGCTAATTATTAATATCTGACTGAGCAAGTCTGTCCAACATGTTCTCAAATTTAACTTCTATAACAAATGGTTATGTAGTAAACATCTAAGGTAATCACCTAGTCAACATATAGAATGTTACCAACACATTGAAGCACTCAGTGTGTTCCACCCTGGTCTGACCTTCTTCTCCCAAAAGATAACCATTATCCTGACTTTGATATCATCATCATCATCATCATCATCATCATCATCATTATTATTATTATTATTATTATTATTATTATTATTTGGTTCTCTGTATAGTGTTACCATTGATGCATGTGTCTATCTTTTTATACAATACTCTGTAACTTTTTGTATCTTTATTTTGTTTCTTTGAATGTAGCATATTTTATTGTATAACTATACCAGAGTTTATCCATTCTTCTATAAATGGACATTTTGTATGGCTAACAGTGTTTCACTTAGCATGTATGTTTTGTGTTTCTACCTGACAGTAGAATTGCTTTGTTTTATGATATGCTTATCCTCCACTTTAGTATATAATAGCATGTTCCTTTTCCAAAGTGGTTTTGCTAATTTATATAATAACCAACATGTATGAGAGCTCCCATGGTTCACATCTTGCCAATATGTTTAGTGTTCTTAAATTCTATCTATTTTGCTAGGTGGATGGTACTATTTTATTGTGACTTTTATATGCATTTATCAGGTGACTAAATGACATCGAGTACCTTTCATATGTTTATTGGTTACTTCAGTATCCTCATTGTTAAGGACCCATTTAATTATCTTAATTTGTAGGAATTAATTATATATTCTATATTGGGCAGATATCTCTTCCTACTCTGTGGTTGCTTTTTTGCTCTTTAAATGCCATTTTGTTTTGTTTTACTCATTTAAGAACAGAAGTACTTAATTTTAGTGTAGTCAAAAATTATCAAGGGACTGGGGTTCTGGCTCAGCGGTAGAGCACTCACCTAGCACGTGCAAGGCCCTGGGTTCGTTCCTAATCACCACATAAAATAAATAAAATAAAGGTATTGTGTCCCAATGCCCTGGGTTCGTTCCTCATCACCACATAAAATAAATAAAATAAAGGTATTCTGTCCAACTACAACTAAAAAATAAATATTAATAAAAAATTATCAAATTTGAATTTATGCTCTACACTTAACCTACTGTGTGACCTTGACCAGCTTTGAGCTTCCATTTACTTATTTGTAAATAGGTGGTAATAATATTCGTGTCATAGAGTAATTGAGATTAAATAAGATAAAGCACTTCTTATAGAGCTATTCACCTACCATAACCCTCTATAGATGTTAATTGCCTTCCCCATCATTTAGGGTGCTCATTTTCATACTGTCTTTTGGGAAATTTGGTAGTATTCATGAGCTATTTGCAAATGAATGTTTTGGAAATTAGAATCTCACATAATTATCCTAGGAATTTACAAGATAGCCTAAAATAGTAAACCATAATTAATTTGCCCAGAGAACTAAAATATAACAATTTCTCTGATGAAAAGAATTTACACTCAAAATGGAATCCTTGAATAATAAAACTCACAACTTGAGTATCTTATCCAGAAAATGAGAAGTAGTAGTTCAAAATGATCTAAACCCTATGATGCATTAGCATCATATTTTGAACTAAAGATACATCTCTTCTTGAAGAAGAAAGAAAAGTTTCATAAATAATGAGAAATTGCTAATCACTCAAGCCCAAACTACCTTTCCCAACTTCTTGAAACTTCTGGTATTTATTGATAATTTTTCCCTGTTTAATCTTTCATTTGTCCAATAGTAATACCTCTTTACCATGCCCTATGCTAGGGACAAAGTAGTAAATATTATAAATTTAGTCCTTGCCTGAATGGAGATAAGCAAGAAGAATGGAAGATTTTGTAACTATGTCAAATTCTAGAGTTCTACTTTTGGTAATGGCAGATTTGCTTATAGCAGACCAACCCTCCTATAGTTAAAGCATTATACTATGAATGTTTAATACATAAATATATAAGTATTTAAATACACATAGATCACCGCAAGCATATTTTAATATTTAAAATTTAAAGGCAATGGAGACCAACCAAAAGAGACAGAAACTGAATAAATAAATCTGAACACTTAAAATAAAGAAAACTGTGTTGAATGAATTTTCTGTTTTTATGGCTTTTTGCCTGAGGGTAATCATTAATTGTTGTAGCACTGAGGTACCAGAACTGAGAAATACATTGCCTGTTTTGCTGACTTTGAGAATCAGAAAACAGCTACTAATTAAGCTTGAAAATGCAAGGGGATTCACAAAGAGAGAACCCAAATTCTACATATAAATGTTTGCCATATCATTGATTCTTGAATAAAAACATCAGTACTCTTCAGGGGAACATAACAGAATCCCTGATTCTCACAAAGTCTCATTCATGAGGTCTAGGATACAATCCGAAGTTATCAGACATAAAAAGAAAAAGGATGGGGCTGGGGCTGGGGCTCAGTGGTAGAGCGCCCTCCTAGCGCATGCGAGGACCTGGGTTCTATCCTCAGCACCACATAAAAATAAATAAATAACATAAAGATTGTGTCCAACTACAACTAAAAAAAAATGATATTTGAGGTATACTCAAGAAAAGACAGAGCTGGAGTGTGTGTGTGTGTGTGTGTGTGTGTGTGTGTGTGTGTGTGTGTGTGTGTACACACATATATGTGTATGGACATTGACTCTGTGGTGACCAAAATGAAGGAATTGATCAACAAGGATTTTAAAACCAAGATTATAACTTTGCTCCAAACGTGTAATTTCTGCATACTGTCAAATAAATGTGAAACTCAGTGAAGAAGTGAGAATATAAAAACTCAATGGAAGTTCTAAAGCTAAAAAATATTTGTAATAAAAATTCACTGGATGCACTTAATAACAGATTTAAAATATCAGTAAACTTAAAGATCAAAATTATCCAATATAAGAAACAGAAGAATATTACAGATTTCAATTTAAAGGAGAAGAGCCTTAATAATAACCCCACTGAACAATATTAAAAGATATAATATGTATCATTGGAGTTTCAGAGGAAGAGTTGAAAAACATGGGGCAGAAAATGTGTTCAAAGAGATAATGAAATAGAATTCCCTGTTTGATGAAAGATATGATTGTATATATTCAAGAGGTTCATAGTCAAATTGATTAAAACAAAAAATAGCAAGAGAAATGAAAAACAATAAAAATTACATTTGACTTATTAGATACAATGGAGGCCAAAAACAATAGAATATCTTTAAAGTGTTTTGAGAAAGGGAGGACACTGGGGGAGATTTGAACGAGAATTTTCAACACAAAATTCTACATTCAGCAGAAATATGCATCAAGAGTCAATGCCAGGGCTGGGGATGTGGCTCAAGCTGTATTGCGCTCTCCTGGCATGCGTGCGGTCGAGTTCGATCCTCAGCACCACATACAAAGATGTTGTGTCTGCCGAAAACTAAAAAAAAAAAAAAATTTATAAAAAAATTTAAAAAAAAAGAATCAATGCCAGATAAAGATTTAAAAGGGAAAGATATATTACAACTCCTAAAACAAATACTAAAATTTAAAAATTGCAGGGAGATAAATAATCAGTAGAATTTATTATGTTCCAGTTTTATTTCATTGCCACTTGATTAACTAGTCTTTTTTTCATCATTTATAATTTAAAAAGAAGATACTTGGCGGGCTGGGGTTGTAGCTCAATGGTAGAGTGTTTGCCTCGCACGTGTGAGGCCCTGGGTTTGATCCTTAGCACCACATTAAAAAAAAAAAATAGTAAAGATATTGTGCCTCTCTACAATAATTATATAGATAGAAAAGAAGAAACTAGAGGTGAAATTCCTTTTTCTCTATTTTATATAAGTTTTTCCCCTTTTTCTCTTCTCATTCTGTATTCAGAAGAAAGTATGGAGTTATGTGGCATTTTATTTATAATCTTGTTAAATTAGATCTTCCTCATTTGGAGAGTGGTCAGTGTTTCATATTCATAATTTCAGCTAAGGACTTGGCATAAGCATTCATGATCTTTGTAGAATATCTCTCATCAGCCCTTCAGGGTGTTTCTTTTACTGAGTTTTTTCTGCACACCACCATCCTCCATGTCCATCATTACTTCTGCCTCTGTTTCGTCTACCTCCTTTTCCTCCTACCCCAGGAATGTTTGATCTTTATCTTGGATTTGATACCAAAGTATCATTACTTACATTTGTTAATGGAAGGAAATGTTTGACTAAGAAACACTAGCTTCAGCATGTACATATTGAATAATAGCTTCCCTATCAGTCCCTGGAGCCAACCTAATTATCTTTCAGGTTTCATTTTCTAGGTTAAAGATGCTCAAAGAACTCTTTATCATAAAAGAGCCAAATCAAAACTTAATTGCATGTTGTGGTTATTAAAATATGCAAGTAAGCTAAATATTCCTAAATATTTTGCATTTGAAGCTTTGCATTTTAATAAGGATATCCATTTTGTTCATATTCCAACATATAGTTCTTCAGGCCCTAGAATCCCAGTTTCCTTCCAACTTTCAAGTCTTTGTGCCATAAGTGTCTGTTTAGAATAAAGTGTGTTACTGCAGTCATTAGCTGCACTCTCTGGACTTTGAGGCCTTTTCAGTAGAACAGGAACATTATTTCCAATTTATGCACCAAGAGTTGGCAAAATATTATTTAATAGGTATGGTGTTTTGTTCTGGAGAAGGATGGTGTTGATAGTTACACAACATTATGAATATTCTAAATACTTCTGAACTGTACACTTAAAATGGTGTTAGTAAGCATTGTTTTTTTCTGTATTTGTCCATCAAAAGGGGGGGGCGGGTAAAAAGTTGGCTTTTTTTTCAGGGCTCAGGTGTAGCTCAGTGGTAGAACACTTTTCCTAGCATGTAAAAGGAGCTGGATTCCATAGCCAGCACTAAGAAAAAACGGAGAAAAAAAAAGTTGTCCTTTTGATGATAGCTATTGTAAACTGGGGTGAGATGGTATCTTCATTGTGGTTTTGATTTGGATTGCCCTGATGATTGGTGATGTTAAACATTTTTTCATATACTTCTTAACCCTTAGTTTATCTTCTGAGAAATATCTGTTCAGGTCATTGACCCATTTTTAAAATCAGATTATTTATTTATTTTGCTACTGTATTTTGAGTTCCTTATGTATTCTGGGTACTTACCCTTTGTCAGATGAATAATTTGTAAATATATTTTTCCATTTTGCTAGTTCTCTTTACTCTGTTGACCATTTCCTTTGCTATGCAGAAACTTCTTAGTTTGATATACTCCCACTTGTCAACTATTGCATTTGTTGCTTTTAGGATCATCTTCAAAAACTCCTTGCCCATACTAGAATGACAGAGAGAGAGAGAAAGAAATTAAAAATGCTGATGAGGATGTGGGGAAAGGGGAACTCTTATATACTGTTGGTTGGAATATATTTTAGCATAGCCATTGTGGAAAGCAGTATAAAGATTCCTCAAAAAACAAAGAACTCAGGAGTTGAGGTTCTAGCTGAGTGGTTCAGCGCTTGCCTGGCATGCGTGAGGCACTGGGTTCCATGCTTAGCACCTTTGTGTCCATCTATAACTAAAAAAAAAAAAAAAAAAACTCAACATAAGACCCAGCAGTTCCACTACTGTACATATATCCAAGGAAATAAAGTCTATCCCTGAACTTTGGGCAAAGGGAAGGGAGAGAAGGTAGGGGAAGAGATTGACTGCACATATGGTGCAACACTACATCTACAACCAGAGAAATGAAAAGTTGAACTGCAGTTGTGTACAGCGAATCAAAATGCATTCTGCTGTCATATATACTTAATTAAAATAAATAATCTTTTAAAAGATCCCTGTGCTCTTATGTTTATTGCAGTACCATTCACAGTAGCCAAGGTAATCAGCTAAGGTATCCATTGATAAATGAATGGATACAGAAAATGATATATATACACAACGGACTATTTTCCAGCCTTTAAAAAAAATTCCTGTCATTTGCAACAACATGGATGGGATTGCAGGACATTATATTAAGTGAAATAAGCCAAGCAAAGAAAAAGACTACACATTCTCACTCACATTAAAGCTAAAAAGTTGATCTCATAGAAGTAGAAAGCAGAATAGTATTCTGTAGAAGCTGAGAAGGATAGAAGTTAGAAAACGGGTACCAAAATACAGGAGGATGAGAGTTCTAGAACTTCCTAGTTCTAGTGTTCTGTAACAGTAAGGTGACAATTTTACAATTTAGTACATATCTCAATATAACTATAAGAGAGTTCAGAGGTTCCCAACACAAAGGATGCTAATTATCATATTTGATCATACACATTATATACATTTATCAAGTTATCACATTGTACCCCCTAAATATGTACAATACATGTCAACTGAAAACAAACAAGATTTATTTTCAATGTTGACCAAAAAATTTAGGCAAAAGTGCCTTTGATTATTTTTTTCTGTTAAGAAATAGCATTGATTCTAGAGGCAGAAGTATCTTGCTTTTGATTTAAAGAGGTACTCTACTTGCTTACAGTCAATATATAATAATTATATGTTAATATGTGTAAAAGATATTGATGGCACAGTAAGTATTTTGTTTCACTGGGTTCAGAAATAATTTGGGAGAAGTAAAGATAGTTAACCAATGTTGTATCCACCCTATCCTAAAATTTATATTCATGATTCCAAAAAAGGTATATAATCTAAATTACCTTAGTTTCAGGGAAAATTTTTAAACTAAGTTTTCTTTGTGTTCACTCCTCATCCCAATATTCCGCATGTCTAAATCTAACTATAACCTCTTTAAATATCCCCAATGTTTGAAAATAGAACTTTAAGGTGGAAAACTGGGTTCTTCCGTTTGTCCATCCTCACTTGGATTTTTATTTTGAAAAGAATAATAGAGGACAGTTTAACAGAACTGATGCAGTTGACCCCCTTTTTTCCCACCCAGTTTCCCATTACTACTTGAATTTAATGATATACTTTTATTTAGTATATCATTAAATTCAAGTAGTAAATTCACTTTTTTTTTGGTTTGGTAAGAAGAATGAGGATGCAATATGATTGTAGACACTAATTAGATTATTAGTGGTAATGGTGATAAAAGAGAAAAACAATTCTGACTTAGAAAATTATCAGAAGATGGATGAATTTTCAAGTTTATTAGAAAGAATAGACAATTGGTTTGGTTTAGTCATCAAAATAAACTCTGACCTATTAGATTCTCAAGTTGCATATTGTGCTTGAATTTTCTATTGGGAATGAAACATTCCACTGTCCCTTTTTACTGTTTAACTTAAGCTGCAGTGAACACTAAGAGAATGGCCCTGTGGCTGAGCTGCTTATTTTTTTTTTAATCTATTCATTTTATACTTTCAGACAGATTTTTCCCTGGGGTGAAACAAAGGTTAACTGAAATTTCCTCTGTTGTGTACCTGAACGAATCAGCAGTTCGAGAAGGAAATCCCATTGATGGGCCAAGAGAGTGACAGGCTCTATTTAAAGAATTCCCCCGACTGTGTGGTAGACCAGCCATGCCATGAATTTAACTGTTCCTGTGGTCCCCATACTTGTACCCACCAAAAAAAAGAGAGAGAGAGAAAGCGACTTTGTTCTGCAAACGTTGCCTTAAGCTTTGAAAACCATGAGCCATTGAGTTTTGTGAATTCAAGTTAGACAGCAACAGAGGCCAAGACTCTAGGGGAACAATATCTGAAAGGGAATACACAAAAACAGGTAGAAACTGTTTAACTGTTTTATTTCTCTTTGTATATACATATTTATGTGTGTTTATACAAACACCAAAAAAATGACCTTTTTTGCATTTTATGTAGCAAATCCTAATTATATTTAAGTAGTGCTGTTAAGTTTTTTAAAAATGTATGACAAAGAGGTGTTTTTTTTGTTTGGATGGTTGATACAGCTTTCTGATCCATGAAAGTATTCTAGTTTTAACAGGACATATTAAGTATTTTAGAAATGAGAGTAAACACAGTATGAGTTTAAATGTTTTTTTTTTTAAACATGGACACCATATAACCTCTGTAGAAGCTTTACTGTCAGAAACAGCTCATGTATTTTGTATTTTTCCTGTTTAAGGGAAGCTGCTTTAAATATGAAAAGATGGTATCTTGAGTTGGATTAAACATCCTTAATTCATATGTATTTAACCTCAGGACTTGTGAGCCTGTTGAAAAATCCAGCTTTAAACCCTGCCTGGTAGGCCTCAATAGTGCACACTGCATGGGGATTATAAATAGTCCCAGTCTTTCTGAGGTGGAGGTTAATGTGTATTCCCAGGGGGCATGAACTGTTTACATTTCTAACAAATATTTCACACATATTTCTATGTATAAGATTTAATTTTAAACTTTTTTTCCTTTATTATTTTAAATGTGTGTTATCAGGTTTCTTAAGTGTATTCTTCTAGTTGTCTGGAAACTTAAGGAGATTTTGAAAGACATTTGAATTAAAAGAATGATCTGGATATTGAGTGAGTGATTTTGTTTTGGGAACTTTGAAGAAGCAGGTACCTTTTGAGTTGATTCCTGTGGGCAAAATATAGAAATTCATTTTAAAGATAATATGAAAACTGGATTCATGCTCATAAATAAGAAATGGAAGTCTAGAGAGATGAAATGTTTAGTACATATAGTGTGTTTTGGAAGTTAGGTCTCAATTCATGCTTAGTGTTTCCTTGCACAATAACCTTGCCTCTTTTTATTCTGAGTTTATATTTTTAAAATAATTTCTCTCATTTTCTTCTGCTATTTTCTGACTTTCTTGTCTCCTTTTTTTCTGTCCTTTGTCCTTTTCTCCTTATTTCTGTATTGGTCCTATTGCACATAGTGTTTAGCACTGTATGTTAGAAGAATTGTTTTGGGGAATGGATTTGTCTAAATATTTCCACAAGGCCTATAAAAGGGTTTCATCATTCTTTTTGGATAATATTATTCAAAAATCAAAATTATATTTACCCTGATTTTACCCTAAGCAAGCTTTAAAGTAGCCAAATATTTACTTGTTGCTGCTATGCAAATAGAAATAAGCGTTTATAATTCTGTGGATAGATACCTTTGTGTGTTGGGGAGAAGGGTAGTGGGATTGAATCCAGGGGCACTCAACCACTGAGCTGCATCCTTATCCCCCACCCCCTTTTGATGACAAGTTTTCACTAAGTTGCTAAGACTTGTGACTTATTCAGACCTGGATCTTCTTACCCAGCCTCCCAAATTTCTGAGATTACAGGTACCAATTGATCTTTAAAGATAATAAAAATAATTGACAACTTTTTTGGAAAATCACTTGGTTCTTCAAAATTCATTCATCAAATATTTATTGAGCATCTACTACGTGCCAGACATCATGCAAAGTGACAAAGGTACAATGAAGAATGTGATAGAACTATTCCTTCCCCTTTACAGCCTGGTGGAATTACATGAGTTAACCACAAATAAAAGATGGAGCATTATTTTTATAAAACTCTAGTCAAGATTGTCTCTAAATAAATGATCAGTTTTTCTCCTCAGATACCATCGTTCATATCTGAATCAGAATATAGTCCTGAGTTAAAAAAGGAAAAGTACAGTTTGAAACTCAAATTGTTGTATGTGCTACATGATAAAATGGCAATATTGTAGAGTTGAAAACCAGCATTTTAGCTGTTTTTATGTTCTCTCTCTCCTCTCTCTTTCTTTCTCTTTCTGTCTCTCTCTTTTTCTCTCTCTCTCTCTTTTTTTTTTTTTTTTTTTTGGTTTTTCTTTTTTCTTGGGTATTAGGGGAAGAAGGTAATTGGGGACTGAACCCAAAGGCTATGCATGTTAGGGAAACTACATCCCCAGGCATTTTTTCAGATTTTATTTTGAGACAGGACTCACTAAATTTCCTAATCTGGCCTTGAACTTGGGATCCTGCCTCAGCCTTCCTAGTCGCTTTGCAGGAATTACAGACATGTACCACTATGCTTGGCCTTTTTCTTCTTTTATTTCTCATCTTTATTTCCTTTCTATGGAAGTGTCTGTTAGTGGAGATTTGAAAAGGAACATTCTTTATATATTATGATACTTTCTTTGAAGTGTTATATGTTTAAATGAGTTTTTAAAAATTATTTTTATTTGAACACAAAGTTTCATATAATAATTTCGAATTCCTCATACCTTCTTGCTTGCTTTTAGCAGTCTTAACTTAAAGTGAGTAATAATTATTGTAGGTACATTGGCAAATATTTTTGTTTTGTAATTATTTTCTGAGCTAAATTGAAATTTGAGTGGCTTATGTGGCTTACTGTCCAAGTGATTTATAAATTCTACCCCACAAACTGAATCATCTGGTGTTGTGTTTGATGGTAGAAGTTTTAAGGTGATCTGGTACCAGTTTGTAGTTGACAAATGTTTCTTTTATGGTCAGACTCTTCAGACAGTTGTCTATCCTTATTCCTAAAATCTGTCTTTCAATTCTCTGTTTAGTTCAATCAGGTTTTTGTATCACCATTCCATCTAAACTTCTCTTACCTGCATCACTAGTAACTTTGCTAATAGACCTAAGGAACAATTTTCAGACTATTTTATCTGACCTATCAGTGGCATTTACCACAGTTGATAGCACTTCTTTGATATATTGCTTTCAATCGT
Source organism: Ictidomys tridecemlineatus (assembly GCF_052094955.1). Classification (NCBI taxonomy): domain Eukaryota; kingdom Metazoa; phylum Chordata; class Mammalia; order Rodentia; family Sciuridae; genus Ictidomys; species Ictidomys tridecemlineatus. The sequence goes on from NC_135480.1 coordinate 175,907,764, forward strand.
CTGGAACATGAGTCCTTCCCTATGTCACTGATTACTCCTAAGTTCTTTCTCCTCTTTCTCTGTACTTATTCAGTCCCTTGATAATCTTACCCATCCTATTCTAAATATTATCTCCATTCCATAAATGGCAGGGTTGTTTTTTTTTAATATTTCCAGTTCAGATCTTTCTCTTAAACTTAAGACTCATATATTCACTAACCCCTTCCCTGTCTTCATTTAAATAATTTTAGTACAATTGCAAATTAAACCTGTCCAAACCTTAATTCATCTTCTTCCTGCCTCCAACCCTATCCCATCTTCCAACATGTTCCTCTGCAGTGTTTAGTTGCTGCAACTCTATCCTTTCAGTTGTTTAGGTTAAAAGTCTGGGGGTTTTCTTTGTCTTTGTCTTTTATATTCTTTTTGAATTCATCAACAGACATTGTTAACATTACCAGTCAGAAATGCCTTCATTTCTTGACACATCCAGTGTTCCACCCTGATCAGAGATATTAGTATTTGTTGACTGAATTGCTATCATAGCCTCCTAACGGGTCTCCCTTGCTTACATATTTGCCCTCGCCAACCAGTTTTTATTCTCAGCAGAGTGATTCTTCACATTGTAAGTCAAATCATTTCATTCCTCTGCTTACAATAGTCTAATGATATCCCATGTCACTAACAGAAAAAGACAAAATCCTTATAATGTCCTACAAGGCACTTCATAAATGGATACCCTTGTACATCTTTGACTTTGCCTCTCCCCAAATCACTCTATTCTAGCCATACTGTCCATTCTGCTGATCCTTAAACACTCAGGAATATTCGTGCCTTAAGTACTTTTCTTTGAATGTTCTCTCTAGAATATTCTTATCCAAAAACGTATAATCAATTCACTCATCTCCTTTAAGTTTTTGCTTAAATGTCAGTGAAGTATGCTCTATACCCTATGTAAAATTATAACACATACTAAACATGCTCAATTTCCATTACCCTATTCTACCTTTCTTTATTCTAAAGCACTTATAACCCTTTATCATATCTCATTTACTTATTACATTTGATCTTGATGGTTTATCACTCCTATTCTGTAAGAGCAGCAGTTTTTATTTTGTTCCCTGGTGTATCACAGGCATCTAGAATAGTGCCTGGAATGTGGTAATAGCTCAGTAAATGCATGTTGAGTGAATAAATGAATGGTAAGAATTAGAAATAATCTTGATGTTAAATTTATTAGTATACCTTCATGTTCATTGCACTTAATTTTAAGTTTTTTTTCTTTTGTTTTTTTGAGTATTTCTGTTTGTAAGAATTGATACTATATTACTTTTATTTTTTTTCTTAGAGATCCTCAAAAAACAGAGGAAAAATTACTTTTCCTAATAGAATAAAATTCAATCTATCTCAGAATTAACTATATGGGTCCATTGAGCCCTTTTATATATCTGAGGTACATCATAAGATCCTAATGTTTTATTTTTGCCATATCTCTTTTTTTTCACATGTATTTTTTAGATGTTGATGGGCCTTTATTTTATTCATTTATTTACATGTGCTGCTGAGAATCTAACCCAGTGCCTCACACATGCTGGGCAAGTACTCTACCACTGAGTCACAACCCCAGCCCTATTTTTGCCATATCTTGAACATTTTACTGTTTCATCATCCTAAGAATAATTTCATCATTACTTATTCATTATTCCCAAGTGTGCTCAAAAAAAAAACTACTAATAAGAAAAATGATGGAATCCGCAGAAAATTGATCAAATTGCCTAGAAGCTGATGAAGGAATAAAATGAGGCATCACTGTTGTAATCATCCTTCAATTTTCTTACTGTGTTGCCTGAAATACTGCATTATTTTTCATGACTGTATAAAGAAGTCTGGAGACTCTATCTTTATAAACTTTTATAGCTTTCATTGAACAAAGTTGAGAATTAAAATGGCAAACAAAACTAACAAAAGATACTTTCAAATTATTAGATTAATCAGAACATGAGTGGAAAAAGACAGGTACCTAGACCTTAATGGAGTCATGAACTTGACCTTTTAAGTAATTCTCAGACTGTTGATTTTTCAGAGGATATGGTAAGTGAGTTGCCTCAAAATTGAGAACTGACGATTGAACAATAGTTCTGAGTAGAAAAAGGAAACAAGGTATCCTCACCTATTCAAGTCATTCAAAACAAAGTTCTTCCATCACACAATAATTACAAGAAGAACCTGCTTTAATAAAAGACATGTAGCTGTGTTATTTCATGCTTTATGATATTTATGTCTGAAAATTTACCTGATGTTGTTTATATCAAGTGTAGTCTCCTTTAATTAGTCTCCTATAAATTATTTGTGAAATGGCTTAAATTATTAAAAGAGCCCATTGAACCCAGACTAAAGTGATAGTGAAATTAGAAATTTAAACATAGCAAATGTGAAATTTTAATTATATGTTCTTATTTTTGAAATTAAATATACCTAAAACAGGCATCATCCTGGAATACAACTGATTAATCATCAATTATCTTACTTGAATTGGGGACACATAAATTTTGCAAATATTTGTATCAGATTTCAAATGTATCTCTTTTTTGCTCTAGCACTGTAGAACATTTTTACTTTTAAATTTAAATAGATCAATCAAAATGATCAAAAAATTTTTAACTTCTGCATTATCTGTTTCCTTCTAATCAGCCCAGCACATATCACTGTCTTTAGCATTTATATACTTGATATAAACCACATCAGGTACATTTTCAGACATAAGTATCATAAAGCATGAAATAACACAGCTACATGTCTTTTATTAAAGCAGGTTCTTCTTGTAATTATTGTGTGATGGAAGAACTTTGTTTTGAATGACTTGAATAGGTGAGGATACCTTGTTTCCTTTTTCTACTCAGAACTATTGTTCATTCGTCAGTTCTCAATTTTGAGGCAACTCGCCTACCATATCCTCTGAAAAATCAACAGTCTGAGAATTACTTAAAAGGTCAAGTTCATGACTCCATTAAGGTCTAGGTACCTGTCTTTTTCCACTCATGTTCTGATTAATCTAATAATTTGAAAGTATCTTTTGTTAGTTTTGTTTGCCATTTTAATTCTCAACTTTGTTCAATGAAAGCTATAAAAGTTTATAAAGATAGAGTCTCCAGACTTCTTTATACAGTCATGAAAAATAATGCAGTATTTCAGGCAATACAGTAAGAAAATTGAAGGATGATTACAACAGTGATGCCTCATTTTATTCCTTCATCAGCTTCTAGGCAATTTGATCAATTTTCTGCGGATTCCATCATTTTTCTTATTAGTAGTTTTTTTTTTTGAGCACACTTGGGAATAATGAATAAGTAATGATGAAATTATTCTTAGGATGATGAAGTGTTAATAGTTGGCATGATAATAAGTAGATCTTTCAGACCAAGTAAATAAAACAACTATTTCAAAAAAATCAAAAAGTTGTATAAGAAGGGAAACAGTGGGCTGGGGTGTTAGCTCAGTGGTAGAGCGCTTGCCTTGTGCACCTGAGGCATTGGGTTCGATCCTCAGCACCACATAAAAGTAAATAAATAAAAGATATTGTGTCTACTACTAAAAAAATTTTTTTAAAGGAAAACAGTGTTCTGCTATATAGGCATAATATAAATTGCATATTAATTTAACCTGAGAATAAAGGATGAAGGGAGAAAAATTCATATAGAGTATTATAAGAGAACTAAATCCTCTTAAACTTAATAAGAATTTTGATGTCTGTGTTAAAAGTAGATAAATCCATGAATAGCAAAATGAACATTTATATAGAAGTACGCAGATAGATACCAAAAGAAATAGCTGAAGAGTTGGAAATAGTTGACTTTGGGGAATGCAAGTTGGAATGGGGAAGACAGAACTGCCAGTTTTTTTCTTATATAGTATTTTAGCATTACGAGGGTGTTTTTTTAAATGCATGTATTACTTTGATAATAATGAAACTTATCTGGTATGCATCAAATGAAGTTGAAAGTGCAGGGACACCACAGCAATCACAGGCCTGAGGCAATAAATGGACTCTGATGACTAGAAGGACACCTAAATATTGGCCTGGAAAGACATGTTGAAGGAACACACAGTAGAATTGTTAGACCTGGGCTGTTTGAATAGCAGGTGTGATATATCTTTGAACTGTTAATAACAACAGAGGAAAGGTATTTGAGCCCAAATTCAAGTGAGTTATAAAGATGAATTTTGCTTTGGATATGTTATGCTTGTAATAACTAATATAAATATTTGCAGTGCGTCCCATAAGCAGTTGTAAATGTGAGCCTGGCCATATTTGATTTAAGATCTGGAAAGAGATTTGAAGAAAATCCAACCAAAAAATGACAGTAAAAGCAAATTGTTTTGGTGTGACATGTTTCACCAAGGAGAGAGTAAGCACAGAATCAGACTTTAGAGGAAAAAGAAAAAAGGTGTAGGAAGGAGACAAGGAAATATTAAAAGAAATAGAAGGATGATTTAAAGACTATATGTGAGATTGCTAGCTATCAGCCGGTAGATAGCAAATTTTATAGACCTTTTAAATCCTCTCTAGAAACCTTTTTAAAGTAGCCTTTTGATTAGATTTAAATGTGTTTTGTTTGTGCTTATCATTTTACAATTATTTCAAATGGGTGTATTTTCCTTTTTTGCCTTTGGTGGGGCAGAGTTCAGAAACAGATAACCATAGTAGATATCTTTAAAACAAGAAAAAACAACTCCCTCAATCCCACTGTATTGGCGGTTTCTGATGATAATTTCCCCCTTTTTGTTCTTGTTACTTAGTATGATACAACAGTCTTTTAAAATTTCCAAATAAGGACTTCTTAACCATGTGATTCATTGATGGAACCCTTGGGGTATAGGGAATGGAGGATGAGAGATAATTGTCTGTGTCTCTCTGTCTCTCTCTTTCTCTCTAGGGACAGACAAAGCCCTTTATATGACTGATAACTTTGCAGGAGCTCTTTATAACCTTGTGCCAATAAGCACCTGTATTTATTTCCTCTTTTTTCTTCCTCCTCTACTTCTAAAAAAAGAAAAGCCAAATCCCCATTTTATGTTTTACACATATTTTTAAAATATAAGTTGTTTCTGATAAATTTAATACGATTGAAAATAAGATGAACATTTTGCTGCCTTGCAAATTTTTCTTCTATTAAAATTTGTTTTATTTAAACTAGTGCCAGTAATACAACACAAAATTTTAATGACTAAAATAGTTCTGTGCCCAATATTGTAATGAAAAATATAAATATAATAAAACCGAGACAGAACTAAAAAGAGCAGTTTGAGAAAAATGCAAGTGAATGAAGTGGCTTAACCCTCAAGGGATTTGAATGTGGCATTGTGTATATTTCAAAAGTTTCCGTTGAAATAACAGATGCTGCTGATGAAGTTGGGAATAGTAACTTCATTTGTGACTGGTTCAGTTGCTTATTAGAAGTGAGAAGATCCCAGAGGGAAATCGGCTATAGTGGAGTAGGCTCAGGAAAGGATGTGACATAAATATCTGGCAGCTTTGTCTTTGTGATCTTTAATCTGTAAACACTGGTTAGGTACTGGCATGATTATCTATAAATGTACAATTGTCTTACATTTTATGTAGTTCTGTGTCTGCCAGTGTTGTTATTCAATAAAGGTGATTTTTTTTTTAAAGGTTCTTTTTTATTTCTTAGAGTTGCTTACTAAAAAATTCTGTTTTTTCCCTAGGTGTGGAAAACTGTCTTACTGAATGTTTGTATGATGATAGTTCATTAAATTATCTGTTAGCTTAAGTGCCAATTCAGAAAAGTACTTATTCACTCAAGTTTACATATCAATGTGTTTCCTTTTTGTTGTTGCTTTTCTTTTTAATTTCAAGGTATGCAATATATTGTGATGATAATTAGATAAAGAGATGTAGTCTCTATCTAAAGAGAGATTTGACATAGAGAGGGAAATAAAATATTTGATATAGCCCTTAAATACAAGATTTGTAAGTGCTCGGTAGCCTAGAAGATACAGGTGAAATGCTTTTAGACAATGACGGACGGAGAAGATACTTCTACCTGAGAGAAATTAGAATATGTTCACATTATACATTGAATAACAGTAGAATGGAAAGCAGTTTGTGATAACAGAGATAGAGTAATTTTAATAATCTCTGTGAGCAATTAAGTGGCCCTGGGCTAAAGTAATGGTATTAACAAGGCTGGATACAGAATTTATAGGATTTGGTGAGTAATTGTATGGAAGGTGAGAGGGAAGACATGAGGTTTCTTATGTGGAAAACAGTCTCTGGTGCAAGTCACTGAGGTAGAGGATACAAGGAGGAGAAATAGAATGTTTTTGTTTTCACATTTTTTAAGATTCAAAGAATGAGAAGAAAACAGTTCTGTTTTAATGATTATGAATTTGAATTATCTGTGATGAGTAGGCCTAGATGAATAAATTTGATAGTTCTTTAAAAATACAGTTTACTAGCTCCTACTGTCTGTCACATTGTCCAAGAAGTAATGATTACCAGCTCTATAATTTTCTGTAACTGCTCTTTCAGCAGAGGCATGATCTTCAAATATTCTAACACTCCAAAATGTAGACAGACTAAGAACTTTTGAAAATTGAATGCAAAAATACTGGTAAATAACTAGATTAGTACTGTATTTCACAGAAAGTACAAATTGCCCTTTTTTTTTTTTGCTCAATATTGGAAAGCACACACATAGAACAATGAATATTTGTGTATCCATAGCATATAAGTTTGTTCTAAGAATAAAATATATACTTAAAGCACTTTATAGGCTCAAAATCACCATGTAAATTTGAAAGATGTTTATCATAACTAGTTTATGGTTTATCATAATTATCATGTAGTAATTGAATGTGGGGAAATGTGTATGATAAAGACAGCATAGTAGCCCCCCAAATAGAGGGGAAAATATATAAAACAGACTATAAGGTTATGGGTTCTCTTTGTTCGGGGTTTTAAAATTATTTTAGAAGAGGTAAAATGTCCTGAACATTGCATAGTATTAACAGAGCAGTACTCTTCTGGCATCTCTGCCTTCAACATTACTACTCTGCTAGGAAGAGTCCTGCTGCACTATTCCTGTACTGTGGAGATCTCACACTGTAGGGAGTTAGGACTTTTAAAAAAGACATGGAAGGTTTCTTAGTTCAGAGAACAGATTTAATATTAATGAATTCCTCATGTGTGTTTTTGGCAATAAGCTTCTTAAAAATAATAATATTCCAACCAAACTGTATTATTTGCTGAATTATATTGCTTTGTTCATTATATTGCTTACACCTTTCCTTTTTTATTCTTCCTCCTACTCTCCCCCTCTCTCTAATGTCTTTCTTCATCTTCACTTATTAAAATACTCTCTAAAACATCTGCTTTCAGCCATATTGGGTTAACTAGAGCTCGACTTCCTTTTCTGACAGGATATGTTGAATTTAGCAAATAAGGACTTTAAAACAGCTAGTATAAATACAGATTTAAAAGGAAAGATGAATATAATAAGAGAAATGGAAGATGTTTAAAAATTAAGCCAAATGAAACTTTTAGAGCTGAAATATGCAATATTTGAAATGGAAAAAAATTACTCATTTAGCTTAAATACAGATCAGTTAGAAATTTTTCAGATATTGGATGACAGGCAGTACAGGACCAGGATTTATGAGAGGAATCCTACAATAAACCCAGCTTTCTACCTAGCCAGTTTCTGGACCATGGTGCCAAGAGAAGGAACCCAAATAGAGCATGGCAATCTCACTGAAATGAGAAAACAAAGTTCTGAGTGAATGGAGAAGCTGTAATTTGTAGAGCAGAATACAGGAAGAAGAGGGGACTGCTAAAGAAATCACTCCAGATATCTATATATGAATAACTTTGAATGCTAAGGGTACTGAATGCTTATCTGTGCATACATGGAGCAAAACTCCACCAGACCTGGGCAAAAACCTAAGTATAAATATCCAGTTCCTTGAACATACACAAGTTCTTCTAAGCCAGAGTGGAGGGACAGTATTGAACACCCAAGGCATTTAGCAGAGACCATATCTTAGTAGTAGGACTAACTTAGCCCTAAAGCAAAGGCTACTTTGGATATACAACAAAGTCTTTTTAAAAGGTCCAGTTGAGGGCTGGGGCTGTAGCTCAGAGGTAGAGCACTTGCCAAGCGTGTGTGAGGCACTGGGTTCAATCCTCAACACCACATAAGAAAAATAAAAGTTTTGTGTCAACTTACAACTAAAAAGCAAATGATTTTTAAAAAGGTCCAGCTGATGTAGAAGTTGCTAAACTGCTTTATTTAAACAAAGCCAAGCAGTTATAAAGTAAGAAAACAAAATCATTCAACAATGTAACTTCACAATGACTAGCATCCCCCAGAAAATTATTAGATATTTAAGGAAGCAGGAAAACATGATTCATAACAAGGAGAAAAAAGAGATCAAATGAAATAAACCCAGAAATGACAGATGAAATTAGTCGAAGAGGACTTTAAGACACTTGTTATTAACAAAAAGGAACCAAATTCTTTAAAAGCCACAAGTTATCAAAACTGGCCCAAAAATAAATAGAAAATTTGAATGGATCCATAGCTACTAAAGAGATGGAATTATTGTTTTAAAAACTACTGGAAGTTTGGCTGGGGATGTGGCTCAAGTGGTAGCGCGTTCGCCTGGCATGTGTGCGGCCCAGGTTTGATCCTCTACAACACATACAAACAAAGATGTTGTGTCCGCCAAAAGAAAAAAACTAAAAAATAAATATTAAAATTCCCCCCCCCTCCCTCTCTCACACTGTCTCTTTAAAAAAAAAAAAAACTACTGGAAGTAAAATTCCTGGCCTACCAGCTCTAGCCTACATGATTTCACTGATAAATTCTATACAAAAGTTTCCTATTTCTCAACTCTTAGGAGGCAAGTTTTATCCCAATATCAAAATCATGCAATGTGGATTAGACAGAGGCAAATGAAGGGAAGGAAGAAAGGAATAGGAAAGACAGTGGAATGAATCAGACAAAACTTTCCTGGAGTGTTCATATATGAATACACCACAGTGAATCTCTGCATTGTGTACAACCACAAGAATGTGATCCTAACTAGAATAAAATATATTCCATGTATGTATTATATGTCAAAATATACTCTACAGTCATGTGTATCTAGAAAGAACAAATGAAAAGCAATAAAAATTAAGAGGTTAAAAAAATGCACAGACATTGTAAGAGAATAAGTCAATATCCCTCGTGAACACAAGTATAAAATTCTTAATAAAATATTAACAAGTTTAACTCTGAAATATTTTTAAAAGGATACTACATCTTAGCCAAGTAAGATTAATCCCAGAAAATAGAGTTGGTTTAACATTTGAAAATGAATCACTTTTATTTACCATATTAACAAGGAAAGAGGAAAAACCTTGGAACCATCTCAATTGATAGAGAAAAGGCATCTGATAATTTCAACAACACTCATTAAAAATTCAGCAGATAAAGATAGAAATTTCTTTAACTTGCTATGAAAAGTTCACAGCAAACCCAGGTTTTATTCAATTGTGAAAAACTGGTTATATTCTTTTTCTCTAAAGTAAGGAATCAGGCTGGGGATGTGGCTCAAGCGGTAGCGCGCTCGCCTGGCATGCGTGCGGCCCGGGTTCGATCCTCAGCACCACATACCAACAAAGATGTTGTGTCCGCCGAGAGCTAAAAAATAAATATTAAAAAAAAAATTCTCTCTCTCTCTCTCTCTCTCTCTCTCTCTCTCTCTCTCTCTCTCTCTCTCTCTCTCTCTCCCCCCCCTCTCCTCTCTCACTCTCTCTTTAAAAAAAAAGAGAGAGTTGTCACCACTTATATTTAGTATTATAGTAGCAGTCCTATATAATGCAATAAGATAAGAAAAAGAAACAAAAGGCATATAAATTGGAAAAGAGGAAGTAAAAGTGTTTACAGATAATATGAAAATGTATATAGCGTTGGGATTGTGGCTCAGTGGTAGAGCACTTGCACATGTGAGGCCCTGGGTTCAATCCTCAGCACCACATATATATATATATATAAATGTATTGTGTCCAACTACAACTAAAAAATAAATATTTAAAGAAAAAAATGTATATAGAAAATTGGCAGGAGCATACAAAATTTTTCTTAAACTAAGTGAATTTAGCAAATTTGCATGATACAAGGTGAGTTAATAAAAAGCAAGGTGAGTTAATAAAAAGCAATTGTATTATTATAAATGTATGGCCCAAAATTGAAAAAGCCATTATCATGAAAAATTAAAGAAGACCAAAATAAAGAAAGAACTATACTATATCATGTTTGTGTATGGGGAGTCTCGGTATCGCTAAAAATTTTCCACCTGATCCACAGATTCAACATAATACAGACCAAATTTTTTAAGAGAAATTGACATGTTTATTCTAACATTTATACAGAAAATTAAGGAACCTAGATAGCCAAAATAATCTTGAAAAAGAACAAATAAAAAGTTGAAAACCTTATATGATTTCAATACTTTTAGTAATCAAGATGATAGTATATATAACAATAGACATATAGCATAATGGAACTTTCAGAAAATGACAAACAATTGATTTTTAGCACAGCTACTAAAGTAGTTCACTGAATAACAGATAATCTTTTCATTTAACAAATGATGCCAGAACAACTGGATATCCACAGCTTGTTGGATAAAGTTCTAAAACTAAAGAATTTCTAGAAGAAAACAAAATGTTTGTAATCTTGGCCACAGAGATTACCTTGGGCACAGAAAACAAACTATGAAAGGAAAAATTGTCAAATTTAACTTTCTTAAAATGTAAGACTTAACTTTTTTTTCTTTCTTCTTGCAGTAGAATTGTGCTACCCCTAAGCTACATCCCCATCCCTTTTTATTTTTCCTTTTTAGATAGGGTCTCACTAAGTTGCCCAGGCTGGCCTTGTATTTGTGATCCACCTGCCTCAACCTCTTAAGTCACTGGGATTATAATCATGAGCCACTGTGCCAAGTTTAAAATTCTAAACTTTTGCTCTTAATACTTAAATTAAAAAGCAGGTCATAACTGAGAGAAAATATTTGTGAATAACTTGTCTGATAAAAGACTTGTACCCAGAATTTATGAAGAACTTCTGTAAGTTAGTAAGAAAACTATCAATAAAAAGGAGAGACAATTTTTTAAATGGTCAGCAATTTTGAACATAGTTTTTGAAAGAAGATGAAAGAATGTCAGATAAATAGATGAAAAGATGGTCAGCATGATTAATCTCCAGAGAAATGCCCATTAAAATCACTATTTAAGCTGGGCACGGTGGCAGAAGTGTGTAGTCCCAGCTATTCAAGAGGCTGAAGCAGGAAAATCTCAAGTTTGAAGCCAGCCTGGGCAATTTATCAAGACCCTGTCTCAAAATGCAAAGGGCTGGGACTGTAGTTCATTTTCAGAGTTCTCATGTACAAGGCCCTAGGTTCAATTCCCAATATTCACCACCCCCCCCCCAAAAAAAATCATATTTCACTACTGTCTTACACCCATTCTAAGATTAACATTAAAAATTCCAGCCATTGATGAGATTATGAAATTGCTGGAACCCTCATGCACTGTTGATAAGAATATAAAATGGCACAACAACTGTGAAAATAGTTTGCCAGTTTCTTACAAAAGTAAAGGAAGGATATGCTTTTTAAAAAATTCTAATTAGTTTCACATGACAGCAGAATGCATTTTGACACATTGTACACAAATGAAGCACAACATCTCATTCCTCTGGCTGTACATGATGCAGAGTCACACCAGTTGTGCAATCATATATATATATGAGGTAATAATGTCTGTCATTCCACCATCCTTCCCACCCCCACATCCTCTCCTCTCTTCTCATTCCCTTCTGTCCAGTCCAGAGTTCCTCCATTATTCCTGACCTACCCCCCACACACACACACACCCCATTATGGATCAGCATCTGCTTATCAAGAAAAATCCTTTGGGGATTTTTTTTAATTTTTAAAAAATATTTATTTGTTCTAATTAGTTGTACATGATAGCAGAATGCATTTTGATTCATTGTACTCAACTTTTTATTTCTCTGGTTGTAGAGGATGCAGAGTCATGCCACATGTGCAGTCATATATGTACCCGGGGTAATGAGTTCATCTCATTCTACCATCTTTCCTATCCAATTGCCCACTCGCCTTCTCTCCCTCTCTTTGCCCAATCCAAGTTTCTCCATTCTCCCCATGCCCTCCCACCCCTTTCACTTAGCATAATATTCTCTAACTCCATCCATTTACCTGCAAATGCCATAATTCTCTCTTAATGCTGATACTCCATTGTGTATATGTACTACAGTTTCTTTATCCATTCATTTATTGAAGGGCATTTAGGTTGGTTCCATAGTTTAGCTGTTGTGAATTGAGCTGCTATAAACATTGATGTGGCTGCATCACTGTAGTATGCTGATTTTTAAATCCTTTGGGAGAATGTTTTTGATACCCAACAATCCTATTCCTAAATATTTTCCTAAGGGAAATAAAAAGCTTAGGTAAATTTTTTAAAAGTTTTTTTACTGCATTTATTGTGCTGATCTGTTTATAATTGCCAGAAACTTGAGACAACCTAAATATTTATCAGCAGATGAATAGCTAAACAATGTTATATCCATACAACAGAATTCCACTATGCAAAAAGAACAAAACTACACTGCCCAGCAACATGGATGAATCTCATAAATGTTAAGAGAAAAAAAACTAGACAAAATGGTACATTATGTCTGATTCCCTTTACATGGGGTCCTAGAACAGGCAAAATTAATATATTGTGACAGAAAGCAAATTAGTGATTGCCTGAAGTGGAGGATTAACTGCAAATATGAACAAAGTAACATTTTGGACTGATTGATTTTTAGAGTGGTTACAGGAGTGTATCCATTTGTCAAAATGAAACACTGTATTTTATTGTATGTAAAGTATACATCAATAGTTTCCTTTTATTTTTTTATTTTTTAGTTTTTGAGGATCTTTATTTTTATTTGTTTATTTATATGTGGTGCTGAGAATTTAACCCAGTGCCTCACACATGCTAGCAAAGCACTCTATCACTGAGCCACAACCCCAGCCCTCAATAGTTTCCTTTTATGGATCAAATTTGTGTGACTTTTTTGCCTCTCTCTCTTGAATTTGAATATTATCAATCCTAAATTTACCTTATCCTTTGTTTGGTCTTCTCTTTCTTACTCCTTCTTTCATTTATCACCTTGTCTTCTATTAGTCTATAAGCTTTTTATTCATCCTTGTTTACCCTTTAGCACCTAGTTCATTGTAATCTTTCAGTGGGTATTTGCTAAACTGAGTTAATACAATGCAAAGAAAGATATATCAGCTATTGCCTGATTACTGTACTGAAGTCTGGAAAAAGTCACAATTCCACATATCATCAAGACCAAGGCTTTGTAAAGCAGCTAAGAATTGATAATATGCATCCTTTGGCAATCTTAGTTGTTTACTTTAGACAGGCCTGTTTTTACATTCTATGAATTGAGTGGAAGACACATGGGAGATAAGTGGCCCTAGGCCCTGTGGAAAATTGTATCTAAGGCAAGGCACTGTATTCTGGTTGCAAAGGGCCAGAACATTTAGGTAAATTGTACTAAGTAGCAGTGCATTTGATTCCAGCAATAAAAGAAAATTAGATAGTATTACAGAAATTTAGTGCTGGAAGGTACCATGGATGCAATTTAATCATAATCATTATTATATAGATCCAGAGAGAGTAAATAATCTGCCTATCACCACATCCACCCAAAAATTAGAGGCAGAGTTAAGACTGGAAACCAGGTTTCTATCAGTTCCCATGCCCAGAATTTAATAAAGTGGGAATTGGCTAATTTTCTGATGAGTTGCTGTAGACAAGTTAGATTAGGATTTGGAGTTTAGACATGAGTGGGATAAGTTTAAAAGAAAAGAAAAAAGAAAAAGCAAGGGATGTGGTCAACTGGTCAGCTGTCATTGTGTCATTATTAGAGTCAAAAAATGGAAACATGGGGAAGGGGGTTGGCTAAAAGTCCTGGTGATGACTTTGCTTTTATTTCTAATTGAAGTCTATTTTGTAGTGGTAAATTTTCTACACTAAGAATACATTATAATTTTTTGAGGAGTCATTAGTATAAATAACCTAGAATAGTGTTGAATTCAAATGAATGTTAAAATAATCTAAATCGAATCCATCTCCCTCTCCCACACCCTTTTTCACTATTCTCTGTTCATGGGTAAATTTACTGGGAGTTCTGGAATAGTCACAGTTGCTATTTTGTGTTTAATTGGCTTTGTATTCCTTTCTTTTTTAAGAACAGTATTAAGTCATTCATAATTAAATGATTTCATCTGGTCATTTTTAATTTTAATGATGAAGAACACTGAGATCCAAAAGGCAGCTTTGAAAGCTATAGCAAAGCATGTTCCTTACCTGGATCTTTTGAATGAAAGAATAATAGTATGGATGGTGATGATGAAGGAATACAAGCTACTGCTTTTTAAAGTATTCTCCACTCTCAGTATATGGATACAGCCTCCAAATTTTACAAATAAAATAATCATCAGCACAGCATCTCTGCTTTCCTATGGACTGGTCTTTTTGTAAAGCAGCCTTATGATCTTCTTAGTAAAAGTATTTTATTTTAAAAATATACTTCTAGGGCTGGGGATGTGGCTCAAGCGGTATCACGCTCGCCTGGCATGCGTGCGGCCCGAGTTCGATCCTCAGCACCACATACAAACAAAGATGTTGTGTCCGCCAAAAACTAAAAAATAAATATTAAAATTCTCATTCATTCTCTCTCTCTCTCTCTCTCTCTCTTTAAAAAAATAATATATATATATATATATATATATATACATACATACATACATACTTCTAGACACTTACTTCTGGTAGGCCTGGGAAAATGTAGATTGCTTCATGTCTCTTCAAAATTCCTTTCAAAGAATGAGTTAAACTTGATTTGTGTTTTTCAGATAGAGGAAAGTAGTAAGGTGGGAGGTAGAAGGAAATCTTAACTTTGCCTTGGGGGAAAGAAAAATCTTTCAATCCTTTGTTGACACCTTAGCTTCTGCATTAGTCATAGGTCCTTTTCCTCCTTTGCCATGGGAGGACCAGAGGAATGGCAGCCATCCTCAGTTTTTAAAAGGACAGTACAAAAAGAAGAAAACAGCTGATATAGAAAAATTTAGTGATTTTTTTTTTCTTCCTCTCTATATTTTACAGTTGTATTTTTAGGTTGATAATCAATGGCTTCTGGATATTTGGCCTCCTTTTTTTGGTCCTTTGTTTCACTGTTTTGGGTGTTATTGAATCCAGTACAAAATCCCTAACCTTAATAATGAACTAATATTCAAAGTTTGGTTTTTTTAAAATGTTACAATGAAAGTCACCTAAGATGGATAGCTAGTGGACACAGTTAATGCCAATGTTGGGAGGAAAAAATTTCTACCAACTTAAGTCTAAATTGGGACCTGTGAATTAACTGACAATGGGCAGATTAACTGGAGAAAAGACAAGGTTTATTCACACACTGGTGGGATCACTGAGTAATGAGTAACTCACTAAGGAGTTCAGAGGATTATAGTGGGGAAGATTCTGCTGAAACTTGTTTACCCAAATTTTTTGGAATGTGTCTTAGTTACCTCATCATCTCCATGACTGGACGCCTCCAGGAATGTTGGGTAAGGACACCTGCTTCTCAGTAAAGCTCTGTTTGAGTCAGATAAGGAAGTTCAGATAAGGTTTCTTTCTACATCTTCTGTTGGATGTTGGTCCTTCACTGATAATTTATATTTGGATTGTTGGTCCTTCGCTGATAATTTATATTTGTATATAGTTAATGATTTTCAAAGCATTTTCGCAACTCATTCAGTTCTCATAGGACATTTTCAGTAGACAGGGCAAATACTGTTATCCTCATTTCACAGACTCAAAGGCATTAGGTATTTGTTGAGAGCCACACAACTGATTAGGGAGCAAAATTAAGAGTTTAAAGTAGGGGCTGGGGATGTGGCTCAAGCGGTATCACGCTCGCCTGGCATGCGTGCGGCCCGGGTTCGATCCTCAGCACCACATACAAACAAAGATGTTGTGTCCGCCAAAAACTAAAAAATAAATATTAAAATTCTCTCTCTCTCTCTCTCTCTCTCTCTCTCTCTCTCTCTCTCTCTCTCAAAAAAAAAAAAGAGTTTAAAGTATTTAGGTCTAGGGCTATAACTCAATGGTGGAGCACTTGCATAGTATGCACAAGGCTGGAGCCCCAGCACAGATTAAAAAAAAAAAAGTTTAATAAGATATTTATCATTTCTCACTATACCTCTAGAATCCACTTTGAGTACTAACAAATTGAATGATCTATTGTCTATCTGTAAATGCTTTAAAGATGACAAGGTTGAGTAACATTTTATTTGTTTTGTAGGAGAAGATGATGTAAACTGGTTCATCAGTGACAAAGACGTTGAGGTAAGTCAAATTGTTTTTAAAATTTTGAATTATAGGTTAATAAATTTTCCTTTGATACAAGGTTTCCTTTTATTTCATCACAATAAATTTAGAAAGAATCAAATGTTTTCAAAACAGCAGTAGTCAAAATAGCTTAGAAAGTTTGATTTCAGTATGTAAGTGATTTAACTTTTCAGAAATTTGGTTCAGCCTTGACTTTTATCAGCTGATTAATAGCCATAATGATATAGGTTCTTTCCTTTTCTATTTCTTCTGTCTTGATGAGTCCTCTTAGCCCACTGTCCTGGTACTGCTAAAGATCAACACCGGAAATAACTGCTTCTTCAGTGTAAGGAAATGGTTAGTCTATATTTAGGATATGGCAGGTGTTTGACCTTGTCAAATATTGGCCTTCTTGTGACAGATGCTAAAAAAGAATAGAAGTTTTAAGAGATAACTGTCCTACTTAGCAAGTTCAGCAGAATAACAAATAAAAGATGAAGATTGTCAAAGATAGGATTCTGCCAAATGAGATAAAAGCATGGTTGGGATTTATATACTCCTCTTTAAGTATTCCATATGATGTATTTTTTTCTAATATTCCTTTGCAGACATTAGAATTTGACTAGAATATAGGGCAGCTAGAATTGAGTAACTGTGTAGCAGCATGGATCTTTTCCTTTTAGAAATTATAATGCAGTCTTCTAGGCATTAAGAGTAACCCTGTGCTGTTCAAAAGAAGGGGGAAGGTGTTTAGCAGCTATGTGGTTACATAACTATAAAAGAGAACATCATAAAAACTCTATTCCCTAACTAAAAATTTAAGCAGGCTTTTCATTCAGAAATATGTGATGTAGATTTAGGTACAGAAGTCAGCAATGACTTTGACTCTGAATGCCACCAGAGTATGTAAATGATGCATATCAGTACCTCTGCTAGATCTGAACTATAAGTGGAAAAAGAAAAAAGAAGAAATAATGTAAACAGAAAAGAAAGAGCAGGCAAAAAGGAAGAGAGCTATATTTATGATGGTATCCCTTTGATGTCTTTCTACTTCTTTTTAAGAGAATGAGAGAGAAATCGTGAAGTTCTCTGTTGCTGGATTCAAAATTGAACAGATGTAACTATTAATTGTTTTTTCTTTAAAAAGTAATGGGACTGGGCTGGGGTTGTGGCTCAGAGGTAGAGCATTCACCTAGCATATACAAGGCCCTGGGTTTGATCCTCAGCACCACATAAAAATAAAAAAATAAAAGGTATTGTGTCCAACTACAACTAAAAAATAAATATTTTTTAAAACAGTAATGGGACTGATTTTCTTCTAAAAGGAAAGTTTTTTTAGTAGTATGAAATAATTTTTTTTTTTTAATTCTTGACTTTTTTCCCTCTCTTAGGCCCAGATAGGTAATAACAGATCATCCGGAAGATGGACCCGCCGATACTATTCTGCCAACAAAAATGTTACCTGTAGAAATTGTGACAAATGTGGCCATTTGTCCAAAAACTGCCCTCTACCACAAGTATGTTAAACATGTAATGCTTTTTTTTTACATTATTAAAGTCAAAATTTTAGTGTTGAAACCCTATAACTTTAGAATTCAAATCTGTCTTGTAAATGTATGTTAAATTTCATGTAGCTCACAGCCCGGCCTAGAGTAAAGAACACTAAATTTAGCATCAGAAAAACCTGGAGTTAATTCCAGCTTCCCATTACTAATTGTACAACCTTGGGAAAATCATTTAACTCTCCGCCTTGGTTTTCTTGTCTGTAAAATGAAAAGACTACATAAAATGAGTCCTGAAACACTTCCCTTCCAAAATTCCTTATGAAACAATTTGTTTCATTGTGGGATAATTTTCATTTTTAGAGAATTACAATTTTATTCATTTACAAATATATATTGTTGTAATTATTTTAAGCAGATACATCAGCCTTTGGACATCATAGAAATGAAGTTCTTAAACATTCCCTGATATATAGTAAGGTCTAATCAAACTTTTACCTTACTTATTCCTTTTTCCAGATGACTGTTTTTCAAGTAATTGAGACAGTACTTATATTTCATCTTTGTTTTTGCTGTTTTAGGCAAAACTGCTTCTTCTATATCTGCTCCTCCTCTGACTTAGCTTCTAGATATCCTCCTCATCCTATTTTTCTCTTTGATGCTTTTCACTTTGAATATTCCTATAAGACAATACATGAGGAGTGAATGCCCACTGACAGTCTAGTCATACTAGGACTTTGCAGCACCATGACATATAAATAGCTTGTGTTAAAACTCTTTAAGTTCAAACATTTTGTTTGATTTTACAGTTATACTCAGGATTGTTGTTTCAAATTAGAAATAATTTTATGTGGAATTATATAGAAAAAGAAATATTAATTTTCCACTATTTGACACTGAAATGTTTTGCTAAAGAGATTTTCTTTTTGTCTGCCACAGAAAGTCCGTCCCTGCTGCCTCTGTTCTGAGAGAGGACACCTCCAGTATGCCTGTCCAGCTCGATTTTGCTTAGATTGTTCTTTGCCTATGTCTTCCAATCATAGATGTCTCGAAAGGTCTTCCTGGAGAAAACGATGTGACCGATGTGATATGATAGGCCACTATGCTGATGTGAGTAAACTACGTATAATTGTGGGCAGTGTACCTGTTTGCAATGATCAGTATACCTAAAAGAACTTTTACTTTGCATTGTATAGAATGGTAGTCATAACCTTTTGGCCACTGAACTTGCAAAGCATTACTCTGAATATCAGTGCAGTATTCATGAGGAGGCAGCATCATTAAGTATTTTAGGCTTGTGCTAATCCTTTTACTTGATGTGCTTGCCAAGTAAAAGTTGATATTAAAGAGATATGTAATAAGTAACATGCAAAAATTTATGTACATTTGCATGAATATTTAAGTGAAAATATGTCGGATGCAGTGGTGCATGCCTGTAATCCCAGTTACTCTGGAGGCTGAGGCAGGAAGATCACAAGTTCAAAGCCAGACTCAGCAATGGAGAGTTGCTAAGCAACTTAGTGAGACCCTATCTCTAAATAAAATACAAAATAGGGCTGAGGATGTGGCTCAGTGGTTGAGTATCCCTTGGTTCAATCCCCAGTACCAAAAAGAAAAAGAAAATAAATGCACACTGAGCAATTACTTATATCCATAAGAAGTCTGATTTAATGTTGCTTATTGATGATTTTTTTACTGGTATAATAATAAACAGCGTTAGGCAAGAAGGACAGTTCATCTAAAACTTTAAATATGCTAGTCTGAATAGCTCTATTTTTAGGAGTAAAAGGAAAATAATTTAGACAACATTTCAGTTATTTGCAGCACATTAAAAATATTCCATTGAACATTGCATCAGTTGTAAATGTGTGTAGGCTGAGGGAGCTAGTTCTCATCACAATTTCAGAGACCAGAAGGGCTGTTAAAGCAAGTAAATACAGCTTTGTGGAATATATAGTTTTCTAAATTCAGTTTACTCCTAATGAATGTCTCATTAAGGGTCTGTCATTTTAGCTCTTAATTGCATCCCTTACTATGCAGTAACATATGTTTATTTTGTATTAACAGCTAATCAGTGCAAAGTCATTTTTCATGCTCATACCTAGGTGCTGATCCTAATTGGTTAAAGGGACATTCATGAAAGGGTTAGCTATCTTTCTTTTTTCAAGCATTACTTAATTATTAAAATTCTGCACAAAAAAATCTTTTCCCTATAATGTGTACTTCTCAAAGACATGATGGAAAACCACAAATATCGTTTTTATTTTTTTTTAATATTGAAGTGTGCCTTTTGCTCAAAAAATTAATATGGCTTTCTGTTGAAATGAATTTCAGATTAAAACAGAGTACATGTGTTTGATATGTGTGTTTTTTCATGTAAGTAATTGACAGTTATCAATTGTAATTCTTCCAGTAAATTTATTTATATTTGGTGCTGAGAATTGAACCCAGCCTCACATATGCACTCTATCACTGAACCACAATCCCCATAATTATTAATTTTTAAGCAGTGCTACAGTAAAACATCTTTTTATGTATGTATGTATGTATGTATGTATGTATGTGTCTATCTACATATGTGTAAGAGTGTTATGATTGTTCTGATTCTAAATGGAATTGTGGTCAGTTCATTCCAAAATAGTTTAAATTTATTTTTCAATATTTACCATATCTTAAAAATGCTAAATCCTGTCCTTTTCTTGTTGCTCTCTGCATTGAGTTATCAATTATAATTTTCTTAGGAAGATTTTCTAGTTTGGCAGTTATGTTTAAAGGCATCTGTGTTTTATTCCTTTGTTCTAAAGAACTCTTAGGAATATGTTCTCATTTGCCTGGGATAGCAGAAAGTAGTCAAGACATTATCCCAAACATTTTTCTAATAAGCTGTAGTACAGAACAGTTAAAAATTACTAATAAAAGGTTATATAATCAACTATAAGCTAATGTTATAGCTAATCTTAACTTCTTCATTTTGGCCTCTAATATATATTAAACTCTTATCTAAAATGGTATTGAAGATTCATAATCTCAGTGAATGTAAATTTTAAAGATAGGGTTAATCTGTTTGTGATCCACTTCAGACATGGCAATACTTTCCCCAAAAAAATCTGCCAGGAAGTGGGGGTGGAGGGGCAATGGTAATTACATGATAAATGTTTGAGTCTCTGGAGTCTGTTTCCAGCCTGCCCACCTGGTGTAGGATTTCCATGGAACTTCACCAAAGATGGACTCTGCTGACTTCTGGTGGAATGACTGATAGAGTCCTTCCAACACCCAGAACCTCTTCAGGAGGATTCACCTGGAAGCAGAGCCAAAAGTACTAGAACTGTTCAGCTACTCCTATACATAATTTAGAACTGTCTTGAAACCTCACATTCCACAGAAAGCATTGATTCTTTTGCAACCCTGTCAAATGCTTGCTGCTCATTCTTCCTTGACCCATATACTTGTGAGATGATAGGTTTCACCTCTTCCTTATTTGCCATGGCTACTTCCAAGTCATTACTTCTCCCTCTTTATGTGGACACCTTTGTATTATCATAGCCTCTGACAATACTATCCTTTATACTATCCTTTGTCATGTTCATCTTCTCACTTAGTGGATTTTCTGTTCAGTCACAGAAGACTTCTGAAACTCCCAATAACTATCAATGCTCTAACCCTTAATAAATTGAGATCAAGAAACTTCCACTTTTACTTTGTATGTTCCAGTAGCCAGCACCTCACCTCTGTTATGTAAGAGTACCAGATACATATGTGCAAAGAGAATTTGTGATGAGTCACATTCAGATCTTTGCTATAATGAAAACTGCTTGGAAATAACCTCATAGGTTAGCTTCTTAGCAAAAGTATTTGAAATTCCACAGTTAACAATACAAAGTATAAAAATATAGCCCACAACCTACTAAAGTCAACCTATACCAGTAGTACCTTTCAAAGGACAAGAATGAGGAGTATGGAAAGAATCCCAATTCTGAATCTGCTGTAGATTCTCACCTTGCCAACAAATTTTAAATGTACCAAGAATTCTAAAATGGGTATGCACATTCAAGTTGCATACAGTCTCACTCTTTGAGCTCTGTCTAACATTTCTAAGATAATGACATAATTGAGTATTTAATGTGTTTTAAGAACTATGAAGGAGTAGGTAAGGGCTTCATTCACTGCTGTATCCTCAGCATATAACAGATGCTCAATAGATATTTGTGTTTGAGTATTTAATTAATCCTCACAACCAGCATAAGAGGTATGTATTATTTATGACTCCCACGTTACAGAAGAAAAACTGAGACATTGCAAACTTAGGCTTTGTCCAAGGTCTCAAAGCAAAATGATAAGAACTTCGTGGATATACATAGAGAAAGCTTACATATTAATATTCTAGCAACTGTGAGTTTAACTCCTGCCCAGAGGATCTTTCAAGTTTCCTGTCTTATGTCTGCAAATGTTGTAGATCAAACAAGTATCTTTGATAACAAACTCATGATATTTAAAGCATCAAAGTTTTTCACTCTTTAAAGAACTTCTGAAGATCAGGAAAACAGTATAAAAGGTTGATTTTCAGCCACAGAACCAGTTCTGTTATACCACAAAACTGTGCTGCTCATAGGAGACCATCTCAGCTTCATTGTCTTTATTAATTATTGAATGGCCACTCTTTTTTTATTAAAGCATAATGATGGAGTCAGTCAAAATAAGGTGGAATTAGAACTCTTACCTCCTAAATTCTTTTTCTTTCTTTTGCAATTTTTTCCTTAAATTCCCTGCTTGGTGCTTTACTTCATCCCATATAAATAACTCCTTCACATGACCATTGTATACAAGAATAACATGCCATCTTTTGGGTAACACAGCACTTGAGCCACTCATTTTTAAACTCAGTGAGAAACTAATTCATGGGACATATTTTGCTAGATTCCTTGATTTATATATTTGATGCTAGGAAAAAAGTTCTCATCTGTTGTATACTAAAATATTTTTAGCAATTTAAGCGTATTTTAAAAAAGAGAACTCAGTGTATACTAAATAGTCTTTAACATACTCATTAGTACTTGGTATGCTTATTTTAAAAACAAGAATTCAATGTAAACTATGTAGTCTTTTTAACATATACATTGGTACTTGGTGCATGTTTCTTCAAAAAATATATATATATATATAAAATTGAAAACTAGTGTTTTAACATTCAACTTTTTTTTTTTTTAAGTTTAGTTTAATCTTAGGGATTTCCAGCAGGAAATACAAAGCCTCTAGTGCAAATCATTTTATACTTATCTAATATAGAATGGACTGTTACTTGAGTATTGTTTTTGTCCACATGGCTATTTAAGAGAAGGACATTTATTTTTGGCCTACTCCAAGGAGCTATAAATGGTATTCATATGCCTTCCTCCACTTATCCTCTCTACAGTCTTATTGAATATTGACTGAACTACTAAGCCAAGATTTGAATTAAAGACTTCCTTAATTCAAATATTTTGCTTTGTGTAATAGTGATTAGTTCTAGCTTTGTTCAAAAACATGTTCAACGTTCCATCATTTAAATAAATTTTCTATATTTGTTTACTTAACAAAAATTTGCTGGTTGCTTACTACATGCCAGGTAGTGTAGTCCAAGTACTAGAAAAATAGGATAAATAAGACACGTTCCAACCCTCCCAGCAGTGCTCTTAATATAATAGGAAGAGTGAACATGTTAAGAACCATGGGAAAAATCGATGAGAGTTCATCATGGTGATGATAATGAAGATAATGAAGATAAAAGTATAAGACTCAAAGCTTAGACTGACTTGCTGATAATATTGGGAGAATATAGAAAATGACATAGGCCATAAAAGGGAGCCAACTCACTGTGCCTGTCATACATAACATGTCACCTGTCTTTGGAAATACCAGCTACAGATTGATAGGCTGAGTGAGTTTTCTTATAAATATATAGATTTGAAGTAGCTACAAGTGTCTGTATCTTCTGAACACTTATCTACTTTCTACCTGTTCTTACCTTTGAAGACAATGTAAATTGAAGAAGGAAATCTCTAGCCATTTCTGGACTATTTTTTCTTTCTCACATTTTTTTTTCACTTATGAAAGCTACTTTTCTGTTGCATTTTAATTTCATGCATTGTTTTAACCCTGCAAAGAGTGACTCACAACATAATCTAGAATCTGACTACTTCTCATCCTATCTACCACTGTCATTCTGGCACAAACTATGAGCATCAACTGCCTGAATTATTATAAACAGTTTCCCAATTCCTTTCTCTTTCATATTGTATTTTCAGTGATTGGCTAGAGTAGTCTTTTTAAGTATTTCCAGACTAAATCAGTCCTTTATCCCAAATGCTCAACTATGACCTTGCATCTCTCTAGGTGTAAAAGCTAAAATTCTTATAATTGCCCCCCAAAGACTATATGTGATATGACTTCTTGACTGCATCTCCTATAGTAATCCCTGTTGCTTCCTATGCCTGGTCTCTTCACTATTCCTTCAAAGACCCAAACATGCACTTACTTGTTCTTCCCCTAGTTATCCACCATAGCTCACTCCCTTATCTCCTGTGTCTGTCCAGATATCCCCTTCTCATGAAGGCCTACTGTGTCCACACTAATTAAAATAGCAAGTTTCCGCATATTCAGCCTTTCCTGCTTTGTTTTTTTTCTATGAACTGTATGTCTTTCTTTCCTGTCTCCCCTAATTAGAATGTAAGTTCAGTGTCCGCTTTTAGATAGTCACTCTGATAGCCTCAGCTTATAAGAACAGTGCTTCACACACATAGGAACTCAGTAGGATTATTGAATAATGAATCAATGAATGAATTAGAGATGATAGATTCCACACACCCTCCATTTGCTTCTGAGAGTTGTCAAACTTACACACGAGCATATAGGCTGAGATAGTGTCATCTTGACTCATTAAGAGGTAGACTTCCCTAGTAATGTTTAAAATCAAGCTACAACTGACTTTCCAAAATTCAGAATACCAAGCGTACTCAAAGAAAAATGAAATTTCTAAAGCAAAGGAAATTCTTTTTTGTGTGTGTGTTTCTCTCAATCAACTCTAGTTTTTACGAAACATATGCATTGTTACCAAATAATTTTCTTAAATATTTTTGCTTTAATTGAATACTATAGGTATTTTGCAGTCCTGTGTTTTTGGCCTGTCGACTACCATGTTTTTTACGGGAAACTAATCTGTAACTTGTGATGAAAAATATACTGTCAGTTTCAGTCGCTTGAAATAACAAAATTGAAGAAAAGATTAAAGATTCAGATGGTTTTTTGGAATTCAAATAATCATGGCCAAACTAAATTCCTGTTGATTTTATTTGAAATCAAGACAAACCATTGACTTATATTTAGAGGTACTTAATGAAAATTTCTAAGTAAGAGAAAATAAGTAATAATTAAAATGTGGTAATGTATCCCTTCCCTTTTGTTTGTTTGTTTTGATGTTGTTTTTTCCTTTAAAGTGCCACAAAATAATTTGAATATACAAAAGCACAATTCTAAGGAAAGAAGGGGATAATTCTGAAACTGAAAAGTGGTCACTGAACAAACTGAAGTATCAGAATTATATTTATAGATTGATATGCACCTTCAATTAAATGTATAGTTCTGCTGATAGCTGAGCATTGCACCAGCCTTTGGAAATAAGGAAAATAAGACTTAGGTAATTTTGTTGCCCTCACTTTATACAGCATTTTATAGTTATTTAAACATAATGTTGGAGCAAGAGGACATAATTGGGATCATTGATTTGCTTAATAAAAGCTTATCTGAGAGACCTAAAATCCCCAAGAAATTTAGATTTCTATCCTTAGAGGTCTCCTATGCTCTTGATAGCAGGTGCATAACTCATGATAATGTTAGTGAAAATTGCATATGTGTTCATTGTTCAAGGAATAAATCCCAAAATCAACAATCAATAATTAATTGGAACTGTTCTCACCCAATATATAAAACTTTTTGTATGTTACTTTATGTGAGTTCTACATTTAAAACTGAAGTTGTGTAACTTAGGACATTTAAAGTTTGAAGAAGAAACCAACCCTTATTTTGAAATTCTACAGTTTCCTTTGTGGTCATCTCTAACCTAAAGAATTCCCTCTTCCTATATATAGTACATCCCTTATTGCCTACTGTTAGCCACTGCAAGTGTATCTTAAGGCTTATTAACAGGTTTGTTTTCTTTATAGAAACTGTTAAGGAAAATTTGTAGAGAACAAAGGCAATTCCCTTTCTTCAGGACTGTCCCTGTATGATCAATCTTTACAGTAAATTGGGCAAAAAAATATACATATCAGATTATAAACATCGAATTTCCTCAGCCAACTGGGATTAAATTAAGAGAGAGCTCGGAGACAATTAACTTTGCCTTTACTCATCTTTTTATTGTTTCATTTGTGTAAAAAGAGAGAAAAATATAATTATTTATGCAAGATTTCAGTTTAATAATAATTATGATTTTGGTTTGTTGTACAGCCTTCTGCTGATTATTGCCTTGATAAAAACAATAACAGCCCACTTCAGCAACTTAGCAAGGCCCTATCTCAAAATAAAATATAAAAAGATCTGGGGATGTGGCTCAGTAGTTGACACCCTTGGGTTTAATACTCAGCACCAAATCATCATCATCATTATCTATTTAAGCCAAGTTCAGAGTCTCGCACCCAACAACTCCGGAGGCTGAGACACGAGGATGATGAGTCCAAAGCCAGCCTCAGCAAAAGCAAGACACTAAGCAACTAAGTGAGACTCTTCTCTAAATAAAATACAAAGTAGGAATCGTAATGCATTCCACTGTAATTTATTTTTTAAAAATCAATAAAAAATAAATTGATAAATAAATAAAATATAAAATAGGACTGGGGACGTGGCTCAGTGGTCTAGTTCCCCTGAGTTCAATCAAAATAATAATAATAAACTATTTAAAATGTTGAAGAAACTTAATTATGTAATAAGAATATTAAATTAATGGGCCTTTGAATTAAATAACATTAAAATAATTATTCCTGAATCTACAAATATTAATGGAATCTACAAGTATATGGAAAAGCGTATACTCTAAGAATACTAATGATTGTAGTGAGATGATTTTGGACATAGAGGAAGAAATGGCTCAGTTTTTTTGTTTGTTTGTTTGTTTGTTTTGTTTTTTTTCCTACAGTGCTAAGGATCAAACCTAGGACCTCGAACACACTAGAAAAGTGCTCTATCGGTGAGCTACATCCCAGCCCAGTACTCAGTTTTTAAGTTTATTATTTCATACTGTGTTCTCCTAAAGGTTTATTATTTTTATTTAGTCTGTAATATTTTAGATAGGAATCAATTATGAAATAAACTACAGTGTCTCAATATTAAATCCTCTGTCTTGCCATTCTAACTACTCCTACTACACAACAGCTGTCTCTCTGGTTTAGAAATGCTTATATAGGACCTTTATCTTAATATATTGAATTTGAATGTTTTTTGTTCTGTTTTGTTTTTGTGCTAGGAAATGGACCCAGAGGTGCTCTACCACTCTGTTACATCTTCAGCCCTTTTTATTTTTTATTTTCAGACATGGTCTCACTAAGTTGCTGAGACTTACCTCGAACTTGCAGTCCTCCTGCTTCAGCCTCCTGAGTTGCTGGAATTATAGGTGTCCACCACTGTGCCTGGCAGGAATGATCTTTAAAAGAATAGATAACAGCTTTCAATTGGACAAAACATTCCTACTTTGTAGATCTCCGTAATTGTAACTCCTTCTGTATTCCTCACAGACAACCAAAACTTGAGTGTGTCTAAACTTTTCCATGACTGAGTTGATCAGAGATGCTTAGTACATACCATCACAGCTCCTATTACTAACTAGATTTATTTTAAAAATCTATTTTTTTTAGCCAATAAAAAAGCATCATAGGAATATATAGTGAATTGGTAGATCAAAAGGAAATAGATATGTCCTCAAGTGAAATAAAGTCACTATAGGAAATAGGAAACTTGAGAAAGTTCTGACACATTCTTCACACATCATAAAAAGGATATTCTAATCAAAAGATCACACGTCCAGTATGTGAGAGAAAAAGACCTAGGCCTAGACATGAGCAAGTATTTTTGAATGTCAAACAATTAAAAAATCATACATCCAGACAGATACACATGTGCGAACACACACACACACACACACAAATCAGATTTACATCAGACTTCTCTTGTTCACTGCCAAATTCCAGAACACATTGGAGACATCTCTAGAGTCTGGAGGATTCTGAGGGAAAAAGATGATATAGCTAAGCAATTGATCATTTCTGAATTTAATGGAAAAGTCAGAAAATAAAATAAGCAGAAGTAAACAGTGAAAACATGAAAGCATAGAGGACATGTCTGAGTGCTTCTTGTTAATCTGGTTTTAAACAAGATGGTTTCAGGAAAAAAATTAAATTTTATATTATAATGTGGAGCACAGATAATTCCATAAAATAAAAGGCCATTTGTTTTCATTACATGAAGAAAAATAGTCCATACAACCTTAACATTACTAGTTTAAAATGAGGAAAATAAACAAATAATATACCAAATGATAGGAAAAATGGAAACAAAAGAAACAGAAAAAACAAAAGCATAAAATATGAGAAGAAAAATAGGACCAAATATATCAATTATTACAATATATAAATGAGATTAAGCTCTCTTATTAGAAGACAATGATACCATCAAAAACCACAAAGGAAAAGGAGAATAAATTTACCCTAAAATTTTCTGTTTGTTCTCTTATCCAAAGAGGCCATAAACAAAATTAAATAACGAGCCACAATTTGGGTCAATTTCTTTATAATACATATGATAGAATAATTATCTGTAGTATATAAAAAGCTATTACAACTCAATATGAAGAAAGGTAAATACCTCACCAATAATACCTAATGTTAGGAGTTGGGGTTGTGGCTCAGTGGTAGAACACTCACCTAGCACATGCAAGGCCCTGGTTTCGATCCTAAGCACCACATAAAAATAAGTAAGTGAAATAAAGATATTGTGTCCAACTACAACTAAAAAATGAATAATATTTTTTAAAAAATACTGCTGGGGAAATAGCTGAGTTGGTAGAGTGCTTGCCTTGCATGTACAAGATCTTTAGTTCAATCCCCAGCACTGCAAAAAAAAAAAAAAAAAAAAACAATGTTAGGAAGATATACCAGAAAAGTACATTTAGATAGTCTTGAAATTTACTAATGGATTTTACAGAGATATAGCTATAAGAATGTTCACTTCAGAGTTGTTTATAAAAATATTTATTGATGGGAATGACTTAAGTAACTTGTATCCTTGAATATTATTCCACCACTTAAGAAATGACAACAATATGAATATAAAAATATAAAGAAGTTGCTAGTACGTTAAATGAAATATACTAATTGCAAAACAATATGAAGTATATATATTTGTGTGTATGTGTATGTAGAAAAAAGTTTGGAGTGAAATATTCCAAAGTGTTTGCTATAGTATCAGAATT
Organism: Ictidomys tridecemlineatus; assembly: GCF_052094955.1. Lineage (NCBI taxonomy): Eukaryota > Metazoa > Chordata > Mammalia > Rodentia > Sciuridae > Ictidomys > Ictidomys tridecemlineatus. The sequence goes on from NC_135480.1 coordinate 175,937,213, forward strand.
ATAAATGAGTTCTTTTATGTCTATTTATTTTTATTTCTATTTTTATAATGAATTTGCATTTGTTTTATAATTTTTACCTTGTATGGGTTTATTCACATACCATCTTTTTATTTAATGTGCAGTATTCAATAAACATTTTAGGAGTAGTATAATCAGTAACTAGTATAGTATAGGAATAGTATAATCAGTAATCAGTTTGTTTGCTTTTGCAGTACTGGCGATTGTACCCAGGGCCACACACATGCTAAGCAAACAAGTGCTCTACCACTGAGCTATTATCCCCAGTTCAATTAACCAGCATTTGTATTGTCTTGTTATTTATTTTAGCATAGTATCTCTTTCATTGTGGTTAAGTTTGTTTGCCTAATGGCAAATAATGTTGAAAATCCTTTCGTATGCTCATTTTTCAACCTTGTATCCTATCTTCTTTGGTAAAGAGTCCAGAACCTTTCCCAATTTTTAATGAGGGTCTTTATTTTCTTATTCATAAGTTGAGTCAAAAATATTTTTTCCAGTCCAGAGCTTATCTTTTTATTCTCTTTGCAATGTTCTGATAGAGTAGTTTTTTTTAAATTTGAAGTCCAGTTTTTCCTTTTATCAATTTTTCCTTTTATGGATTGTGCTTCTGGTGTCATTTCTAAGAACTCCACCTGACACCAGATCAAAAAGACTTTTTCTCCTGTGTATTCTTCTAGATATTTCATAGTTTTATATTTTATATGCAGACCTACAATCCATTTTGATTTGACCTTTGTATAGGTGTGAGGTTTTAGGTTAATGTTCACTTCTCACCATTTGTTGAAAAGGCTATCCTTCCTCTGTTACACTGATTGTGCATCTTTGTCAAAGATCAAATGGCAACAGGGTGTTGTGGTTCATTCTTGTAGTCCCAGCTGAGCAGAGGATCAGTTGATCCCAGGAGTTCAAGATCAGCCTTGGCAACATAGCAAGATTCCCACATCTGTCAAAATCAAACATCAAATGGCTGTGGTGTGCACTAGTTTATGATCTATCTGTCTTATCACAAATGCCACAATATTAATGACTATAGCTTTATAGTAAAATCAGGTAGCGTGATTCTTCAAACTTTTTCTTTTTTTCCTTTGCTGTACTAAGGCTTGAATCCAGAGCCTTGCATATGCTAGGCAAGCACTATACCATTGAATTCTATATCCCCAATACTTTAAATTTTTTTTTATTTTAAAACAGGGCCTTGATAAGTTGCCCAGGCTGGCTTCCAACTTGTGATCTTCCTGCCTCATCTTCCCAAATTCCTGGGATTACAGGCTTGCACCATCATGGCTAGCTAAACTTTGTTATTTTTTACAAAATTACTTTTGCTCTTCTATTTTCTGTCTCTTTTCGTACAAATTCTAAAATTAGATTGGCTCTGCCTATAAAAATTCTCCATTGGATGTTTAAAAAAATTTTATTAGTATTGGATTTAGTCTGTGGATCACTACATCAAGTCTTCCATTTTATATACATAGTATGTTTTGACATTTATTTAGGTCTTCGCTAGTTTCTTTTATCAAAATTTTGTAGTTTTCACTATATACATTCACTGCATGTTTAGACTGATCCTTGTTTTATTTTTCTTAGAGCTGTAGCATATGGTATTGTTTTGATTTTTAATTGTGTATTGCTTGTATATAGGAGAAAAGTTTGGGGTAAAATATTCTGAAATATTGGAGCTAGGTTGTGGCTCAGTGGTAGAGCACTTGCCTAGCACATGTGAAGCACTGAGTTCCATCCTTAGCACCACATAAATATAAATAAATAAAAATAAAGATATTATATCCATCTATAATCCATATATAACTAAAAAATATTTACTTAAAATATTCTAAAATATAGTACTTATCAGAAGTGATATAAGTACAGGTAATTTATTTTTGTTTACCTGTATTTTCTATTTTTATAATGAATATACAGTACTTTAATAACATTTGATATTATTTTTTAAGGTGTAGATTTTTGGATGAAAGTTACTACAGTATCAAATAATACAACTCTGGACCTAAAGGTAATTATTTGTTTACCTGACACATCCAGGATGCTATCTCAATCTTGGGAGAAGAGAAAATTTACCCCAGAATTCCATGAGAATTCAAGAACCAGAACTGGATAACAGGGCATGATTATAAATACATAATTTAATGTAGTTAGCTAAAATGAATTATGTGGTGTTATAGGTGTTTGTCATTTTTGATGGACTTTAAATTATTAGTTTGTGAATAAAATTCTTGAAATTTTATTTTAAAATTATTTTCCTTGTGGTATATCTCTTATGAATCGAATTCAAAACTTCTAAAACTTTCTAGTGTGCTTAAAGAGAAAATAAGTTGTAAAACCTTTGAGACTTAGTTTACCAATATTTCAGAATGTTAACACGCAGAATTTCATGGTTCATTGGCAATACTAAAGGGCTTGTGACAGTTCTAATTGATGGATGCCATCAACATAAGTTTTATTGTTGTTCAGAAGTATTTTCTTTTTTTTTTTTTTTTTTTTTTGAGAAATAGGGATTCTGAATAAGTTGAAAGTTATAAAGATGAAACTAAAAAAGGGAGAGTTAAGGTGCTTGAGAGCAGGAAATAAGAGCTCTCTTTCCTTGTGCATATGGATTATATATTGACCACCAAATCAGCTAGATGGACTCCTGGAATTATAGGGATTTATTCCCCCCAAGTTTCTCCTTCCTGGTTTCCATTTACAGGCAATGGATCTTTGATTTCTGTTAAGAAGGAAAAGCGAAAGAGAAAGTGAGAGAGAGCGAGCCTAGTAAGGAATGTTTTTTATTGTAGAAAAAGAGGTAAGTGTGAATAAGCTGAAAACTGAAGAAGGAGGTCTCATCTTTTGAGAATGATGTGGAATATTTTGGGTTTTCATCAATGGTTAAGATATTTTAAATTTTTATATTCAGTATTTATAAAATACAAGGACAGATTTTCTGATCCAATATGCTTTTCTTTGTATTTTTGAATATCTAAAAGCATTATTGAGTAGACCTCAGCTATATATATGAAAATAAATACATTGCACTTAGTAGATGCTGTTTCTATTCACATACACACACACACACACACACACACGTATACACACACTCACACATACATACATACTGGAGTACTTTACCACTGAGCTACATTCCCAACCCTTTTTATTTTTTATTTTGAGACAGGGTCTCACTGACTTTCTTAGGGCCTCACTAAATTGCTGGGGCTGGCCTCGAACTTGTGATCCTCCTGTCTTAGCCTCCCAAGCCATTGGAATTATGGGTGTGCACCACAACCACACCTTTTTTAAAAAACATCTGTGAGAATCTTTGTTTTGTTTTGTTTTCTTTTGTTTTTAATTTGTTCTTCTGGAATTTTTTTTTTCCTGTGTTATATCTGTATCAACATCTCACCCAACTGTGTGATGTTGGGTGAGAAGTTGATAAAGATATAACCTTCTCCTAAGTTTGACCACATATCAGAATTGGCATGCTGCAATAGGATTTCATCTACTTTTTTAAACATTTTCTTAGTTGTAGATGGATACAATATCTTTTTTATGTTCTGAGGATCAAACCGAGTGCCTCACACATGCAGCAACTGAGCTACAACCACTGAGCTTCAACCCCAACTCAGATTTCAGCTATTTTATTGATGCTGTTTTCCTATAATCAGTTTCTTCATTGGAAGTATGGAAAGTACCAAACTGTCATTGTAGCAATAATTGACACAGTTGAACACTTGATGTATTATCAGTCATTGTTTTAAGGACTTGATGCTTAACACTTCTAATCATTCACAACAGGCCTTTGAGGAAGTACTATTATTCTCATTTTATCAATGAGGAAGAGACATACAACTTGCTGTAGATAGTAAATAGGAGATCCAGGATTTGAATCCAGCCATTTTGGCTCTGGAGTCTCTGATGATAGCTACTATGTTTTTGTATTTCATTTTACTCATTTTCTCACATTTTTTACTCTACACCTAAAAACCAGAAGGTATATCACAAACATTAGCAACTATTTTTAAGATTAATGTAATATTAGTCATCTAGAATCACAGTCAAGACATTTCTAGAAAGATTGTTTATTCCTTGATATGAAGATTTTTTAAAAAAAAGAAATAATGTTAAGATAACCTGAATATAATATATCTCTGATTTGTTTTATTTTGGGTTATTTTTATATCATTTCTGATGAAATGGGAACTATTTTATTTTCAAATAAAGCTGAAATGTAATCTACTACTGACAAACTTTATTCCTTCATAACTGCACTTAAGTTAGGAGAATATCAAAGAGGAATATCTTTGAGCAAAAAATTAGGCTTGTCAGTTTCCCTGATTACAGAGGATTAAGAGTATAGGGATTGATTAAAATTTGACCTTGGGTGAAAAATGATTTTATGAAGTCTGATTCATTTTGGAGGCAGCTTAGAGATAGAGACCAGTGCATCGTTTTTCATTTCCATACTGAAATGGA